>NC_062213.1:30488382-31116954 GCF_902686445.1 Sciurus carolinensis | reverse complement strand
AATAAAATTTTAAAAACCCTGTGATTGTTCAACCCCTAAAGCCATCCCTGGCAGCTCCCAGCATAAGCATTTTTCCCAAAGTTATGGACCAGTGGTAGCTATCGTTTTCCATTTTTTAATTTCCTAAATAGAAGGCTGATTTTTGGTTTTTATTGATTTTATCTTATGTTAATCTTCTTGATTCTACCCATTCTCTACTTGGGACAGAAAGCTCATCTTTACATTATTGGTTGCTGGACCACAGCAGCCAAATGGGGAGAACCTGATGGAGGAAGGACTTCACATTAGCTTGGGGGCCTTAAATTCTAACTGGATGTAATAACTGATGAAAACTTTTTGAGACTGCTGCCCTGACAAAAGTGTGGAATGTGATCTCTGGATGGGAAAAGGAGGTGTCTGGAGTGGAAACCGTGGTAGCCATCACTAATTGCCTACCCTGTATTCATTGTTTCCTTTATCTTCGTGAACCTGCTATTTTCTTGTGGAGCTATGGATACTCTCATTGCTGGTAGGGGTATAAAATGTTATAAAAATAGGGTAGATAACTTGGCACAGCTGAACATGTGTATATCCTAAAAGCTAGCAACTTTATCTTTGTCATTTGGAGAAACTGAAGTACACACACTCCTGGAAGTAAGTATAAGAATGTTCACAGCATTGTTGTTTATAATGGAATAAGAACTGGAAACAACTCAAGCCTCATCATGAGTTAATATATAAATTATGGAACACTTATAAAATTACCCATCAGTAAAAGCCAATGAACTACAGCTATGCAAAAGCAATACAGACACACCTTATAAAGAGAGAATGTTAAGAAGAAAATAACCCTGAAGATATTATGTTCTTTGATACTGGTATATGCTATGTGATAAACTATTTTTAACAAAACAATGATACATAAATCTTTTATGTATTATGCTAATAATACATAAAATTCAGGTGACTGATAACCTATAGAAGAGAGGAAAAGAATAGAATAGACAGGAGCACACAGGTAACTTTAAAACGGAAGTAACATGCAAGCTCTTAAGTAGACTAATTTAGCCTCCAGCTTCAGAGGACTGGGAGTATATTTTGGTGGTTAGAATGTTTGCTTAGCATGTGCTAAGATCCTAGGTTCAATCCCCAGCACCACAAGAGGGGGGGAAAAAAGAGTTTAGCTTCTGTGCTTTAAACTCACATGTACATTGCAACTCTTTTGTATATATCTGATATTACCTACTAAAATATTTTTTAAAAAATGGAGATATAATTTATGTGCTGGTGTGGAATAATGTGTAAGATCATTAAGCAAGGTAGCTATCTCAGTTTGTATTGGACAGTCATGGGTTACACCTGTGGTTCCAGCATGATTACTAATTTCAGCATTTTTTATCTTCAAGTCATCCCAGTTAAAATAATAAATTACACTGTTCCCTATTGTCAAGTAAAAAAAAAAAAAAGCACATAATGCTGAGTAGTGTTTATTTTATGCTTTACTCTTGTAATAAGACCTATTCGAAACCACAGATTTAAATTTAAAGAGAAAGGGTTATAGACAATATTTTGCAAAAGGACAGGATATGTGGAAACAAAGTACTTGGGATAAAAGCACACTTCACAAATGGAGAACGACTGTGGATGGCGTGGAAATTGGGGACCTAGAAGGCAGGGTGAGAGCACTTTCTATAAGCCCCTGGATCTATTAAGAGTTTTCTCCCTTATATATGCATTCTCTATTTGGAAGAGCACTTGGAAATAACACAATTCATTTTCAGTGCAGTGCAATCCATGCCATGATAGCCATTACTGTAAGGATTCATACTTGGGGTGAGGTACTATCGTAAACACTACATACATTAAACTCTCACAGCAAATCCAAGAGGTAAGTAGCACAACTACTACTTGTATGACTGTGAAGTTATTCCTTCTGCCATACTACTCTTAGACATCCTATTTGTGCTATTCTTCCTGCTCATTCTGCCATGTCACAAATAATTGTTAAACACTGTTAACTAAGCCAGTAGCTTTAGCAGAAAGGCTTCTAGGTTAGAAGTGCTAAGCACATTTTCTTGTTCACCTACTTTACCACCAATGCAAACCTGAGCAAAGCTACTCTGCCTCTCTAAGGAAGCTGGGTTTCTTACTAAAACAGGGAGACAGTGTGCCCTCTGCTTTTACTTCAGTGTGGATCAAATGAAGGATTAAAGTGGAAGTAGATTGGAAACCAGAACGTACCATACAAATATGAGCTACCACAATTAATGGCCTGGTGTACCAGGTCAATCAGGAAAGCCATGAATCATTTGAGATGTAACTGAAAATAATTTGAATACCAATTTTGCTTGCAGCATAAGTAGCATTTCCTCACTGCTTGTTGCTTTATATAGTTGATCGTTTGATGCATAGCAACAGCCTTGGAACTGATCAGCAGGGACATAGTGAACATTCTTTGAACAGGAAATGTTAAATGATCTATATCTGCTATGATGGGTTAAGCCTCAATTAATTCAGGATATGGTTTTCTCAGCTGAAAAGAAAGCAAATGACTTGTGTTGTTTACTGTACATGAATAAATTTAACATTTGGTGAAAAAATGGAACCTAATTTGTGACTTTTTCTCTTAAGAGAGTATCCTGGCAATATTGGCACAGAATTTATTTACCTTTACTCTTCTTTTGATTTGGAAGCTGCTGTTGCTGCTTCTTTAATCAAAAATATCTACAGGAAATACTGCCAAATAATAATGAAAGACCTTACGAGAAATTAAATAGAAGGAGTGAAAGAATTTTATTTTATTGATTAGAAAAAAATAGATGCAGAGTTATAGAAGGCTTATCAATCCAAGAATACTTCAAAGCGCCATATCTACACTGCTGAAACACGGAGGAAATGAGGGGAAAAAGCAAAATATGTAGCTTTCTTGTTTTTATAGCCTTGTGAAGTTACCTGGCAGACTTGCCTATGGATTGGTTTATTTTAGTTTTTCTTGGCTCTTATAATAGCTGAAACCCAAGAAAATCTTCTAGAAAGCTTTATTTAATTGATGATTTAAAAAATCAATTCATAATGCCAATAGGCTCAGTTCAGTTTATTTTTGCAGGGCGTTTTATTTTTCTCTCAATAGTGTTCCCTCCTCCCCACTCCTTCACCTCCCTCCAGTGGAACTCTGTTGAGCAGCTTTCCAAGGGGAGAAAGAATGTTTGAAAATGAGGGGGAAGATGTGAACTGCAACCCACATGGAAATCTTTATTTAGACAGTTTTTAATCCAGAGAGTTAAAAAAAAATGCCAACCAAGGCGCTCAATCCTATTTTCTTACGAGAAGTGACAGAATAAAGAAGGAGGTGGCGAATGTTTAGTACACCTGCCCCCTGGAAGGAATTTGACATTTCCTCTTATTTCATGGTTTATGATTTTACTGTTATCCTCTATCCAGGGCTCACGAAAGAGCTTGCTGGGCAGCAAATTCTGAGTGTAGGTTTGGGAGTCAACCTGACTTCACTTCAGATCCCTGGTATTTTTAGGTCGGGTATTGATTGCCTTAGCAGAAGGAACCAGAATTCCACCCTTCACAAAACAAATAAGACAAAAATTCAAATAATAATTGTAAAAACAATTAGAGTAAAAATGACTAAAATGCATGTTGATTACAATGAAAAGAGGCTCCATCAGGAAATATGCATTTCTTTTTCTAGAACAAGCACTGTCAAGCAATGTAATCTTACTCTTCAGCTTCTTCCTTCATCTGTTCGGTTGCGGGGACCACCCACCCAGCTATCCTGCTGGCTTGTGTGCAGTCTAAACAATGATGTTCTTGGGGGTCAGAAAATTTTTTCCATAAAGGGCCAGAGTTAGGATTGAGGGTTGCCATGATTCCTGTTGCAATCACTCAAGACTTTGAAGACCAAAGGCAGTCGTAAACAAAACAGGTGTGTCTATGTTCCGATAAAACTTTATTTGTGAGCACTAACGTTTCTATTTTGTACAGATTTTACATTTAAGAAAATGCTATTCTTTTGATCCTCGCCCCCAAACATTTAATTATGTAAAAAGCATTTTTAGGAGCTTAAAAGGTTGTGCATGCCTGTAATCTCAACTACTAGAGAAGCTGAGGCAGGAGGATGGCAAGTTTGAGGACAGCCTGGGCTACTTAGCTAGACCCTCTCTCAAAAAATAAAAATGCTGGGGATGGCTCAGTGGTGAAGTGCTCTTGGGTTCAATCCCCAATTATGCAAAGAAAAAATAAACAAATATAAAACCAAAACCAAAACCACACACAGCTTTAGCTCTTGGCCATAGGAAAACAAGTGCTGGGCTGGATATGGCTCACAAATGTCATTTACTACGCTGATGTATATCAAAGTACTTAATGCACTTACACATGTGCAAGCAGTTACTAAATTGTGTCAGATCATTGTAGAATATCTGAGGTACATTTGATTCCAGAGTTCCCTCTGTCACCCCAAATTTGGTAGGTTTCCTGCTTGCCATCTGTGTGACATTTCAATGTGTCCCAAGGAAATTCATTTAAAGGGGAGGATCTTTTGACTGAAGAGAGTTCCAGATGCATTTTGCATCCAGACAGAAATGTTTGTAGTTACTGGGCATTTGAAATTAGATTAACTAATGAATTGTCTCACAATGAAGTACCCTGCATTTCTCTGGGCGATGTAGACATTCCCCTTACATCATGTGTGTGTTCCTTTACAGACCCTCTCACTTTGCCTTGTGTCTCCTTAAATGCTTGTCTCTTTTAAAATTAGAGGCTAAAACAGGTAGAAATTAGACCTCAGCCAGAGGCCTGACTCTGGGTTTCTAATAAACCAGGTCCAATCACTCATCTCAAAAACCAAGCAGAAAAGGCAAAGGTGAAAAGCAGGAAAGGAAACTTTTACCAACATGGCCAGATTGGGAAGGCAATGTGAGATCTGGCATCTCAGCCCTGCCTTTGGGGTGCTGACATCAGCTGTAGTTTTGAACATTGGGAAAACTGGGGCAGGGGAGCGAGAGGCATGCATAATTAAGCAGTCTGTTCAAACTGTGGTCTGATTGATCATTATTTCAGTTCTGGTAGCGGAGGGAGAAGTCTCTGCCAGAGGGCTTCACAGGATGCAGGGGGTTTATCTACCAGACCTGTGATTCTAGAAGTGGGCAGTTCCCTTCCTGTAAGATGACTGTTTCTGCTTTTCCTAGAAAGTGTAGGACAATGACTGAAGACATCTATGCAACCCTTCAAGGGTCTGAAACAGGGGGCTGCAAATCTTACCTTAGTCTTGAAGGGAGACAGGTTAGGTAAATTTAGGTCTAATAAACTTTGTAATACCAGATTTTAGATGCACACTTCTTAAATGACGAACACATCTACATGCAGAGCTGAGCAGGAACCTAAAGACAAATAGAGTGAAGGCAGAGATGCCAGGCTTTATCCTGCTTGCAGTTACCCATTAGGTACCTGCTGGCCTAAGTAAGAGTTACTGCTTTTAGCAAAGACAGCCCCTTTAAGTCCCTTTGACAGTTCCTCCTACAGTATCTGCCAACATTATCTATTGTTTATGTGACCTTGTCATTCATAAGAAGAAATATGTATTTCATTTTGGTCCAGTCACTAGTACACATACAGCTCCTGAATTTCCCAGTGAAAAGTGGCCGTTTGTATGCTAGTGAGAGGACTGGTAGATGGGGCTCCTAGGTGGCCTCAGGATGGGGGCTGGTTGCCAGGGCAACCAACCCTGTGATTAGAGGGTGGAAACTTTTAGTTTCCCACCCAAACTCCTCCCCCACCTCCAAAAAGGAGAGAGTAGCTGGAGATTGAGTTAATCATCCATTGTCAATGAATCCATCAGTCATGCCTATTAATGAAGCCTCCCTGACAACCCAAAAGGACAGGAGTTAGTGAACTTCTGGGGTACTGGACCTGGAGGTGTTGGGAGGGTGGGAGTTAAAATCAGAAAGCTGGGGTAAAAGTATCACAGAGAAGTGTGCCCCTCTTGGTCCTGTTTGTAGGCAGCCAACTTGGCCCCAGGATTTCCAGACTTCCCAGTGTAGAGCTGCAGGGCACAGACCCATGATCTGAAGATGGACTTGCTACATTGCCTGGTCTTCAAACATTATTAAAGATGAAGTGTCCATAGCACTTGGGGAATGATGCCAAATTAGTAACCACATATCATCTTCTCTGGCCTTTCAAGATTACACCTTGGCCATAGCTGAGAGGGAGGCACGTTTGTGAGTAGAGTCTCTTGCTTCTCCTTTCTTTACCCCTCTCTGTTTAGCCTTTTACCCTCTGCCACACCCCACAGGCCTTTCCTCTTGGCTATATTAGATAATGACTATTGATATTTGTTGACTCATGACCCTTTTCAGCAGTAAATTCAAAGTCCTAAAATGCTCTAAGGGGAATGAAAAAGCTCCAAGGCAAAATAAGTTTGAAAATTTTGAGAATCTGGCTACTGCTTTGAGAATCACAGGAGATACCTGTGATTTACAAAGTCGCTGAGAATTCCACCACAAATTGATTTATGAATCAGTGTCTCACCTAACAGTGTTCAAATGCATTTGGTGACAGAATTGTTTCAAATAATACCTATTAATATTGTATGGGGTCATTTTCTATGTATTTCAATTCAGTTCAATTGAAAAAATATATTTATATATTGGTGCACTGAGGGCTTCATAAGTGAGGGCAGTGAATCTTAAGATTCTAGAAGTGAATGACCCACTTTGGGGACAGATGCCATATATTATTCCTTAGAGTATGTGAACTTTAATAGAATTGATTTTGAGGATTAAACTCTTTCCACTACCAAGAGGAATGATTCCACAGGGTTCAAATATTTTAGGTGCTATGATAAGCAGCAAAGCAAAGAAGAACAGATGTTTTTAGGGAGGGACTCAGGTTCAGTGTCTCTTAAACTAAATCACATACAATGCAGCACATTATATATATTTGCAGCCCAGTAGAAATGGTATTGAGCATGGATCAGAAGATATGAATTTTAATCCTGTCTCTGTCATACATTCTTTTTTGTCTCAGAGCAAAACAATTGTCATGATTATATACTTAAAAAACATAAGAGTATATACTCAAAAGTACTAGAAACAATAAAAGAACCCAGCATGAAAAATGGTTACAAAATTTATATGTAAAAATCAATAACTCTACTATGTGCTGACATTTACCAGGTAGAAAATTTAATTGGAGAAAATTTCTCCTTTATAACAGAAACAAAAAAACACTAAATAGGGCAAAATGTAAAAAGCAATGTTCAGAACCAAAATAAGAAAGTGAAAAAAAAATCTTCCTTTTGAACACTATTAAACAACAAATGCAAATAAACTTAGACTAAATGGAATGAAATACTTTGCTCTTAGGAAACAAGCACTGAATTTTCTCCAAATTCATTCTAGATATGACACATTGTCAATTAAAAATGCAACAGGATTGTGCAGAACATACAGAAGTATTCTAAAATTCATCAGAATGGATAAACATGCAAAAACACCTAGGGCAATTTTGAAAAGAAAGAGGGAAGAGGGGAGACTTGTCCTACCAGTTGCTACAGGGAAGGCCTCCTTAATTAGGAGACAAATGGGAAGCTGGGTGTTTGTAGCTCATTTGCAGTGTCTGCCACTGCATCCCAAGCCTGAAGATCAGTGCCTGGCAGTCAATTAATGTTACCAAATGAATGGCAAAGCATAGCTCATACAAAAATATAGGTCATGCATCATTTTAAAATAATATATAAGACGGGACAAGATTAAAGTAGCAGTGGGCAGCAGTACTGAATCTGAAGCTAGATTCCCTAGGTTTGAATCCTGGTTCCATTTCTTGCCAGTTTAGTGGTCTTCATTGAATTTCTCAACCTCCTGATGCCTCAGTTTTCTCACCTCTAAAATAGACAATGCACTAAGCAGAACATCATGGTGGGATACCATGACAGAGGAAGGCTGCTCAGCTTATGCCAGCCTGGAGGAGGGAGGAAGGAGAGGGATAGAGACAGGGAGAGGGAGAGGGAGAGGGAGGAAGGCTCTCAGTGACCTGGGAATAATCCATTCAGCAATCAATTAATTAATCCACTGATGATATCAGAGCCTTCATGATCCGATCATTTCCTTAAAGTCCCCCCTGAACCTTGCTGCATCGGGGAGCATGCTTTCAACACATGAACTTTTTGGAGGACATTCCAGATCCAAATCATAACCTTCTGTCTAAAGCCTGTGAAGGGTGCCTAGCACAGAGTAAGCTTTCAGGAAATATCTATTTAATGAGAAAGTGAAGGACGGAAACTTATAAATGTAGCACGTGAACAAAGGTCAATGACATGGCATCTCACATCCAAACATCTACCCTCACTGGCACAGCTTCTCAGCCGTGCACACAGATGACCTGTCTAGCAAGCCAGATTCAAAGTGCTTTTACTTCCTTTCATTCCAACTAGTTGCCTAAAAGCTCCCCACCAACCTGGCATGGCATCAGCCAAACCTTACTATCTCTTCAAGTCCTTCTCTGAAATTTTATGTAACAATTTCTGTCTACTCACATCTATTGATCTTGTCCATAATCTTACATTCTTTCAACATGTTCAATCTTTTGTCACCACTTCGACTGTCCCTATACTTTTCTAAGCACCCAAATCTCTTCCTTTTTCTGTCCCATCACCTCCTCATGAATTGCTTCCTGTCTTAGCTGGCTTAGATACAATGTATTTTTCTCAGTCCACCAGATTTACTTGATCCTTTATTTCTCTTGTACTTGTCATGAAAATCCTGTAAGTGGGCAGCTGACAGGAGGAAATCTTCATGTCACCACAAATTTATCAGCTTCCGGGCCCAGTTTGGATTTTGGTAAGACACACTCATCATTCCCTCTTTACTTCCTCCACTGATTGTAGTTTATGTTCAGTTTTCTAAGCTTCTTCATTTCTGAAAATGTCTTAAACATTTTGATTCATCTCAATTTGCTGTAGTTTGTAGTCAAGCAGTTTCTCAAGAATGATTTATAGGTATTGTACTTCTTAAATCCTTTTGTGTTTAAAAATGCTTCTATATGAAAATTATCTTGACTGAATATGATATTGTTAGCTATGAGTTCTTGTCTTCAGACCTTAGGGCATATAAATTCACTATTATTTTGGACACTGAATGTGTACAGAAGTTGATGTCAGTCTAATTTCTCCCCCTTGCAGACATCTTTCTTAATATGCCTACATGCCTGAAATTAAGTAACTTCATGATAAGCTTTGGTGTTGAGCATTTGCCTTTAGATTTTCCTGTTATACTTAGTGTTGACTGTTTAGAATCAAATTTTCTTGAAGTCTGTGCATCCTCTGGATGGCAAACCTCTTTATTGGAGACAGTTTTCTCATTTTGTCTTTTAATATTTTCCGTATCACTTATTACTTTAGGGATACCAGTTATATGTACTGGGGACCCAGTTTGTTTCTAGAGCTATCAGTTTTACTCTGACTCCTTTAATCTCTTTGCCTTTCTCATCCCCACTTAAGGATGTTATTCCAAAACTTGATGTGTATCAGTCTTTCCATTTGTGGATGGGTCTATTCTGTTCTTCACTGCTTTAACTTTATGTGTGCATTGGGCATCTTGGAATTTATCATGTGTTCCCTCTGCTCTTTGTTCCTCTATTCTTCTTTTACTGCATTATTTGTGTGGATCAACTATATTTTAGTGTTCTACCTTGCCTCCTCTACTAGCTATACTTCATTATATTCCTTTTAGAGATCCTCGAACATCAGGATGCATAAAAATTACCAGGAAGGCTTGTTAAAACACATATTGCTAGGCCCAAATCCAGAATTTCTGATTGGAAAGATAGGAGGTAGGAGATGAGAATTTGTATATCTAAAAAGTTCCAAAGCTCATACTTCGAAAAGTATTTCTCTCAAGAATGCAATATTTATCTTTAGCTTATCAGAGTCTGTAATCAAATAATCTTATTCTATCACATGAACAATGCAAAAAAAAGTAAACCATTTTATTTCTACTCCCCTCTTTGCTCATGTTGAGATGGTTTTTACTTCTACGTTTGTTAAAATTCCATAATATGGTTACTGTTTTTATTTTATCCTGTTGATAGATTTTAAATAAATTTTAAAACATATTCAAAATAAAGACCATGAAAACATTTTTTACATTTGCCTATGTAGCAAACTGCCCTAGCATGCCCCTTACCATGACCTTTCACTCCTGGTCTTCATGCCCTTGTGTAATTCCTTCCACCTGCTCCTAGCAATAGAATATAACATTGTATTGTCATTTCTGTGCTTAGATTACATTATTTAAGTCTCTTTCTTCCTAGAAGACTATTCTAGAAACTCCCCTTGCCCCAGTTACAAGGTTAGTAACTACATTATTCAGGATTCTCCAAAGAAACAGAACCAACAGGATGGAAGGATGGATGGATGGGTGGATGGATAGATGGGTGGATGGATGGTTGGATGTTTGGAGAGATACATGCAGATTTATTATGAGGATTTGACTTATGGAAGTTAAATCTCACAATCTGCTATCTGCCAGCTGGAGATCCAGGAAAGTCAGTAGTACAAATCCAAAGGCCTGAACCAGGGGAGCCAATGGTGAATGGTGTTCACTTCATTCTGAGTCCAGAGAAGACAGAAATCCCAGTTTAGCAATCGGGCAAATGCTCTTATTCTCTGACTTTTTGTTCTACTTGGGCCCTTAAAAGACTGAATGATCACCCATGCCGCAGAGGGCCATCTGCTTTACTCAGTGCACTATTTAAAACGCTAATTTCATCAGCGTTTTTTTTTTTTTTTTTTTTTTTTTTTTGTATAGTGAATTGAACCCAGGGGGCACCTAACCAGTGAGTCATATCCCCAGCCATTTTTTTTGTCGTATTTTGAGACAGGGTCTGCCAAATTGCTCAGGGTCTTGCTAAGGTGCTGCAGCTGGTTTTGAACTTGGGATCCTCCTGCCTCAGCCTCCCAAGCCTCTGGGATTATAGGTTTGCACCACCATGCCCAGCAGAAATAAAGTTCCAGCCACATATCTGGGTACTTTGTGATCTGGTCAAATTGACATAAAACTATTCATCAAAGAAAGTAGCAATGTAGCAGGGATTTGGAGACTGCCTCTGAGAACTGTAAAAAGCCTCGAATCAACTGTCAGCCTTTAATCTTACAACTTGAAGGGAATGAATTTTGCTAATAACTTGAATGAGCCTGGAGGCAGATTCTTCCCCAGTCGGCCCTCCAAATGAGAAAAGAGCCTGACGGATGCCTTCATTGCAGCCTTGTGAAACCCAAAGCAGAGGACACGGACTGTGTCCTACCCAAAACCACAGAAATAGAGATAACAAATATGGGTTGTTTAGAGCTACTAAGTTTGTGGTCTGTTGCACAGCATAGAAAACTACAGTTAACAATTGAACCTACACACTTAGTTTTTCTGATGCTCTTTCCTTCCTACAGATCCTGGCTTCCCTTTGATGCCACTTTCCTTCTGCCTAAGGAATAGTATTTCTTGTAATGCAGGATGGTTGGAGGAAAAAAAATTCTTTCATCACTGTCATCTTGAAAATGTTATTGCCATCTTCCTTTTGAAGATTTTCTTTGGTTATAGACTTCCAGGTCTTTTTCCTCCAGCACTATAAGGACATTCTTCGTCTTCTGGCCTCCACTGTTTCTTATGAAGATAATAGGTAGGATTTTAATTATTTATCTCCATATATAATGTAGCTTTTTCCCTTGGCTGATTTTAAGGTTCACGCTTTATCTTTGTTTAATAAGAGGTGATGAGGTGCAGTTATCTATTATACTGCTTGAGCTTTGCAAATTTTTGAATTGGTGGTTGATGTTTTCCATTGATCTTAGAAAATTCTCAGCCATTATCTCTTCAATTACTTCTTCGGCTAGTCTTTCTGGCCTCACTTTGGAATACAATTATAAATATTTTAGATCAGTTGCTATTACTATTGTCTCACAAATATTGGATCCTTTATTCTATTTTAATTTTTACTCTTTAAAAATCTATTTTGCTAAAGTTTGAATAAATTCTATTGACCTGTCTTTAAGCTCAGGTCTTTTTATATCTAGCCTACTGTTAAGAACATAGGAATAAAGTCTTTTTTGAGATATTTTATATATTATAGACATCATATTTCCATCTCTAGCATTACCATTTTGCTCTTTTTTTGTTTATATCTTTCTGATGAAATTTCTCATCTCTTTATGTGTGTTGTCCATTTTCATATTTTTTCGGCTTTCTGAAGACCATTTCTGATAATCCTTATCATTTCTGGGTCAGCTTCAATTTCTAGTTTTCCTTCTGGACATGGGTTGCATTTTCTTGTTTCTTTGCAAGTCTTTTAGCTTTTTATGGCATACTATACAATTGTGTATAAGAACAAGAGAAAGTGAAATTTATAATATTTATACCCATAAAAGCATATGTCCCCTCTCTCAGAAGGTCACTATTTGGTGAGGGCATGTGCATGTTGAGAAAATATTTTATCTGAGCTGGATCTGCAGTGTTTTGCATCATCAGTTACATGCAGTTCACTACAGATCTCAAATGCTTTGAGGAGAGAACCAGAACTCTTGCTGTGGCAGGGCTTGGGATTCTTTTTTGAAATATTTCTCCTCCATTTCACTCCTATTCTTTTATTGGGAATCTAATTACATATATATATATCCTAGGATATTGTATCAAAACTTCATGAGTGACTATTTTATCTTTTTTCCCTTTGAATTTCAGGATGAACAATTGTGATTGATTTTTCGTACAATTCATTACCCTTGTCAGAGTTGCATCTACTCTTAAATCTGTTCAGTGAAGTTTTCATTTAAAATGATGTACTTTTTAGTTGGCAATTTCCATTTTGGTCTTTTTTATGCTTTCAATTACTCTGCTGAGATTTCCTGTTTTCTCAGTACATCTGTTTCTTTTCATTTAAATCTATATTTAAATGAACAGTTTTATATTCTGTTTTTAAATTATTGGCTGCTAATTCAGTGTCTGGACTGCTGATTCCAATGTCTGGGCTACTAATTCCATGATTGTTCCTACTGTCTGCTTGTTCTGTAAATTATGGTTCACATTTTCCCCATATGCTTCTCACATATCTCACTATTTTAGATTATATGCTAGACATTATGACTGACACCTGGAAGAGAGTGCGGATTATGTTGTCCTAACACCTTAGCAGCACAGAACCCCAATTTGGACTTTTCAGATCGGTGAGAGTACTGCTCTGCTTTCATTCCATCTTTTTATACTGAGGTTTAGGAAAGTGTTCTCAGGCCAATTGCTGGGCAAATGTAAATCTAATCCTGTGGGTTTGCCTTCTACCAAGGATCACATTGTGTGTGTTATTCAATGCCTAAAAGAGAGTTGCCTCTGTTTTTTTTAGTCACTGAATGTTTTTTCCTTCTTTATAACTGGAAAGAGCAATGATGAGTCTTTTATAAGTGACTCCATCATGGCCAGAAGTGAAGGTCAGAACTTTTTTATAATTTTAAGTCTGATTTTTTCAATATGTCCCAGCATGGGTTGCATGATTCTAAGTTCATCTCCAATTATTTTAAAGGTATCATAGAATTTTTAAAAAGATATGTCTGTGAATGATGAAGAGTAGACTTTACTCTATTTTAAAAATATAGCATAACAGAATAAAGCTAAAAGTCCCCAATTAAAACTATATATTTCAAAATTTAAATCTAAAACCAAGATTTTACACTGTATTAAAATGACTGTTGGCATCATTGACTGATTTTTTAAGGATCCAAGCCAAGATTTTCAAATTAAATTAACCAATCCAAATCAATTTCACTTGTACATTCTATACCTTAACAGATTGTTTTTTTAATAGAAATTTAAGAAATCATTGTGAATTCTGCTGATGATTGGCTTAATTAGCAAATAAATGGCAAATACATTTCTTAAGCTAGAAGATTAATCCAAAGATTATAGTGATATGAAAGTCATACCAGAAAAAAAGATTGAAGTGGAAGTTTTTAATAGCAACATAAACTTACTACCAAATTAAAACAAACATAAGATGTAGATGAGGTAGTAGAGGTGAGAGTGGGGGGGAACAGGGGGAAAAAAGTACATTACCAGGAATTAAGGAATAATGGAATGAAAAAGGTCAAAAAGTTCTTTGAAAATAATTTGTGTTTGCCATTTATTCAATGCTTAAAAGGAGTCCTGATGCCAAGAATTATATCCTAATCACTTGAGAGCAACAACAACAGAACACTGAATAATAAAAAGGCAAGGTTCAATTGAAAATGAGAGAGTTTGTATGGAAAATTAATTTATTTCTAAACTGTAGGGTGTGCCTGACTAGCTCAGGTGCAGGTAAGAGCTGTGGAGTCAGAACCCAGACCCCGGGAGTTGGGTAAAAGCAGGCTTGTGGCGAGCAACCTGCAAACTCGTTTATTGCAGGAAAAACCATATATTTTATAATTTTTTTGCCTAATCACAATGTGCCACGGGGGATCAGATCACCAGGCCCCTATACAGGTTCCCTTGTAACACTAGGTCAATTTGGGGCAGTTGTTTACATTCCTAGGTGGTCAGACCGGAATGCTCCTCTCTGCAGGTTTACACACTTGAGACATTAACTGCTGCGAGTCAAGAACTAGGATTTCTCCCAACTCTAAACTTTTACAGTTGTTTAACTTTATCATTGAAATTTCAAACTATTCAGTTTTTATCTACTTCTAACTAAAGGAAGGTAGCATTCTATATTCACCTGATGATTAAGTATAGTTTTACTTACACTTATAAATCTGGGAACTCTTTTAACCTCTGATATAAGTTATCTGATTCTACAGAATTCTTGGACAAATCACAGCACCCCTCCACCCGCCACCACACACACCCCACCAATCTATTTCAGAAACTACCACATGGGAACTCAGGTTCTTTGTCTTCCTTTTGAACTTAGAAACAGATGGAAGGCACTAACGTTCTGAATCTGCTCCAGTATATCCTTGATAAGTTAACATCAGTGTCTGTTATGCTCCTAAATCTTATCTCACCTTAAGGCAAATCAACCTGCTCATTCCTTATGACCTAACATATATATCTGCAGATTTAGAAGAACATTGCATAAAATGAAGTTTAAAATTTCCCCATGAGGATAGACTTGCCATCATGTTGCTGTGTTCATAATGACTGCCACAGAATACAGGAAGGAAGTCCAATTGGAGAAAGTTCTGTCCCCCAGCAAACAGTGCACACTCTGATGTTATGCTGCCAATACCACTTGTAATTTCCAGTAGATGTCTACTGTGATCACAGAACACAGTCATTCCATTAATCATATTTATTTCTTAAGGATAGAGTACTGTATCGAAAGGACAAACTCCACTAAAAAATACTATATTTTATTCTTTCATTTCCTAATTTGGGACCTACAAGCTCAGCTTTAGGAGGTCAGGTATTACTTACCTTTTGCAATAAGAGACAGTAATGCCTGATTAGCTCTATACAAGTGATTATGATCATTTTAGTCAGATTTTCTACCACTGTGACCAAAAGACCTGACAAGAACAATTTTAGAGGAGGAAAAGTTTATTCCAGGCTCAGTAACTCCATTGTTCAGGTCCTGAGGTAAGGCAGGATATCTTGGTGGAAGAGTGTGGTGGAGGAAAGCAGCTCAGGACATGGCACCAGAATCCAAAGGCACACCCCCAATTACCCACCTCCTCTACCACACCCTGCCTGCCTACAATTATTATCTAGTTAATCCTCATCAGAGGATAAATGCACTGATTAGGTTAAAGATCTTGTAACCCAATCTCCTCTAAGTTTTCTTGCATCGTCTCACACATAAATTTTTGGGGAACACCTAATGTCAAAACCATAACAATGGATAACTTAGTGATAACAAATATACAATCTTGACTTAGTGAAATCCTTTTTAAAGATGTAACTTTCTTTGTATTACTGTATTTCATCCGATTCTATACATCAATTATGATCTCAAAACAATTATTAACAAATTAAATGATGCTTGATTTTCAAGTATTATAATATTCTGAACATTCTTTTCTTAAAACTTTTAGGATAATTATACTTACAAATAGGGTGATTAGTTACTTTTATCAAAGTAAAGACCTTAACAAAGTCTTAAGTGCTTGCTTTTATAGATTGCCTTTTTCTTTTTCTTTTTTTTTTTTTTAGCAAATACATTGCTTTTAATGCCTCTATAATGTACCCATGTATGTACATTTAAAATTTATGTAGTTTTTATAGGGAAAATGAGCCTGATGATGCCAGAATTAATATTACATCTAAGTGCTGAATTTCCCCATGGTGTCCCTGGTCAGGTCTTCCCTACATTCCTCATCAAATCAGGAGAAATTCCCCCTTAGTAAACATGCTGCAACTTACTTTCAAATTTACAGTGTTATTCATTTAGTACTCAGTCACTTACATATGGAATGCTGCATATTTCATTTTTCTATTGAATTATGCTTTCTCCCCCCCCCCGTCCTATCAAGAAAGGAGTTGCATTCTTTGGTATTTATGAACATTTAAAAATATTTTTTTTTAAAACAGAACATCTTTCAGACAGTCATGTAGCTGCTTTCATAGGTATATCAATAATTAAGCTTGATCTAATTAATTCCATAAGAATTTTACAATAACATACTTGTAAGTCTAGGACTAGTTTGGACAAATTAGTCTAAAAAAACTCCTTTACAAAAAAAAAAAAAAAAAAAAAAAGAAAGAAAGAAAAAAAAAAAACTCACAAAGGCTAGAATCAACCTTTCAGCATATGGAACTTTGGAGCCCATTCAAGATCCAAATTATATTGCAAAATATATCTAGACAAAATAAATGTATGTTTAAATAAATTTCAGAAATAAAGGAAAGGCTGAAAACCAGTAGTGAGCATGTTTACATCTTCTATGGAGAATTACATCAAGAAAAACCCACCCACTACCACCAGCGATGAACAGGAAGCTTACCTCTCTTGACCTGAATGGGGTTCAAGGAAAGACTATGTAAAGACAAGGTATAAGAAAGGCAAATTACCAATAAATCTGTGGAAATATGTGTAATCGCTTTAGTAATGAAGGAAAAGAAATTGATTAAGAAATGAAATTTCAACCCCCTTCAGATTATCAAACTTTTTTAGTTGGACAATATGAAGTGGATGATATTTAATAATTGCAGTACTAATCCACTGCTGGTGGAAGAATAAATGGGCACAAAGTGGCAGTATTTAGTAAACTTGGGATGCATACCCAAGTTTGACCCCCATATTCCATTTTAGAGAAAATCCCAGACAAAAGAATAAAACGTTCACAACTGCAACAGGTGCTAGGTGTTATACAATAGCAAAAAATAGGAACTAAATCAAAGTGTATCTAGATACATGTGGATACATCACAAAAACAAAAGTAATTTTTAAAAAATTGACTGCCAATGACAATGACACCATACCAAACCATTCATATAAAACTTATAACATGTCCAAATTGTAATATGTTTTTTTATTTATAATAAATGTATAAAATACTTGTATTTAATATAGATGCATAAAATTTATGTATTAGATATAGAAGTGTCAAAACAATTCTGGGAATATAAATGTCAAATGATATAAGCTGTCATCTTAATGAGAGTAATAAGTTTATGTTAAACTCTGTTTTTTAAAGTCTTGTTTATTTAAAAATTTGCATTAAAATTATGGAAAGAGAGTAGGCATCAAGAAAAGTGAACAGTTTGATATGCCATTGGTAGAAGGGTAAGTTTCAGTTTTTGGAGAGTAGTTTGGCAATACCTATCAGAATTTAAAATACATATATGTCATTAAATTAAACTTCTAGGACTTATTCCATAGATATATCTGACATATGTGAAAAGGCACAAAAAAGGATATTTATTTCAGCAATGTTTATAACAGCAAATAATTTGAAACAACATAAATAGAACTGGTTAGTAAGTTACGAGGTTCATACAATGGAAAGAATACAAGTATTAAATAAATGGGGTAGCTTTCTAAGGGCTGAGAAGAAAAGATCCCAAGTATAAATTGAGGGGAGAAATCCAGGCATCAGAAGAATGCAACTACATGCAAATGTGAGCTCATCCTTACTAGAAACATGCATGCTTAGAAATGCAACTGTGCATTTCAAAGTTGTGTTAGTCAGCTTTCTTTCACTGTGACAAAATGCCTGAGGTAATTTGCTTAATAAGGGAAAAAGGTTTATTTTTGTTTGGCCCTGTTGTTCTGGACTTTGTGGCTTAGTACATCACAGCAGGAGCATCTAGTGAAGGAGGGTTACTCACCTCATGGTAGTCAGAAAGCAAAAAGAGAGAGACAGGAAGAGTTGGGTTCCCAATATCCCCCTTAAGGGGGCTCCCCCAATGGCCTAACTTCATTATACTACCCCTCACCTCCTAAAGTTTCTAGCATTTCCCAATAGCACCAAAGGCTAGAATCAACCCTTCAGCATATGGAACTTTGGAGCCCATTCAAGATCCAAATTACATTGCAAATTGTTAAGGACAGATGATTCCCTGGAGGAGAACAGGGAGACTGAGATGAAATGAGATTTAATTTTCATTGGATATGCTTTGTAAGATCAAAATTAGGTAAGATAAATATTTTTGGTTGAATTGTTATATATTTTGATTATATATTTTCTAAAACAAGAAAATTTTATATGGCTTAATAATTTAATATGCATGATGTAAAACACCATTTAGGAAGTTTCTACTATTACATTTGGAGTATGTTGATATATAGACCCCATAAGAGGTCCACAGCCCTTTGCTCAATTTCAAGCAGAACCCCCATGTAACTCAGATGGCATAGACCCATGGTCAGCTGGTCTCTTAGGATGGGTGATCTGGGTTGAAAAGCCAAGTGCACCAGGAAAGCAATGCTGACAAGAGCTATGCTGGTCACAGATGCTATCTTGGGAGATGAGTTGCCAATAGCATAGCTAGACAATTATTAGCAAGCCCATTTGGAGTGTGGTTTGATAGAATGCATCTGTTGGCAGGAGTGTGAGAGGCAGCAAATGCTTGTGGCTTGTTCTTGCTCTGACTGCAACATTAACTTATCTTAACCTCCATTTGGCTGACTGCCTGAAGTTCTCATTAGAAAAGATGCAATTATCCCTTTACCCTTTCTCGAAATTTTCTCCATGTCACTTTGTAGTCTGGCTGCAGCAATGTCATACCCAATGGCTGGTGTCTGATACAAGCTTTAACTGAGGGTGTCATTACCTGGAGAGGTTCAGTAATGTAACTCTACACCATGATCTATAGTGAACTATCCCCCCAAAAGCTTTTACTGGTTCAGCATTCAAGCCAAGCTGCCAGGGGAAGGGAAGGAGATGATTTGTTTGCTTTGGGATTGGTTTATAGCCAGCTGACAATGCCCATTAAAGGGGCTTCCTTCTATTGTGGTATTCTCTTCCTTGCACTTCTGACACAACTGGCCCTGCATTCCTGAATTAAATGATTCCCCATGGCATGCTCTCTGGCATGCTCTTTCCTTCTCTCTCTGAATATTGTGAGACTCTTCTTTGAGAATAATCTATCTGAAGAATACCTTTTCTAGAAGCTTTCTAACCACTTTTTACTCCTATGGGATCCTTTGTGTGGGGTCGGGGTGTGTGCGCATGTGTTAAAATTTACTGTTTTTTCTTTACTGAAATCTTTTTTATATTTTCCTTTGCAAGAGAATCGAGTTGCATTTATTTACCTAATTTTGTTTTCTATCATTTTTAACCCATTCCTTTATCAATTCAATAAACATCTACAGTACAGCTGTTATAATATTGGACCCTGGAGATAAAAAGCACTATGGTATAGTGGTAAAAGAAATGGTTTCAGGAGTCAGAAACTTGGGCTCTTGCTCAACTTGATCTTACACTGGGTTTTCTAATCTCTCTGTACCCCAACTTCCCCATCATTCAAGTAGAATCTACCTTGTAGAGTTGTTATAAGGATTAAACGAGATAAATTGATATAAAGAGATCTGTTCAGGGGCTGGATCACGGTAAGCTTCCAATACATGTAACATGATCATTGAAAATTGTCTTTCTCCTTTTAAATGAGAGTCATAGGTATGGTTCTGCATCTAGGCCAGCTGGAAACAAACATGCCTTTTTCATCTTATTGGAAGGGATAGTTTAATAGCTCTAAACTGGCCCTTTTATTCTTGTCCAAAAAAATCATCTAGACCTGGAAACTGATAGTTTTATGTACAAGATCTTTATTCACAGAAATTGGAGGTAAAAATACATTAACCTCTTCCTAGTCTCCTATCTATCCAAATTACATTCAGTTCTAAAGCTCTTCCACGTGGTAACTGAGTTTTCATTTCTATTTGGTCCTTACATGAGGACATTTTAAAACATAAAACAAACCTTCCAAAAGTTAGGAAATGCCTTTTTGAAATATATTTCAAGGGCTTATTACAAAAATATACAAGCAATGCTCTCGTCCAAAGAAATTAGTCTATCACTATTACTTGCCATCACTTCTCCACATAAAACATACCTTGCCATGGGGTGGGGTACCTTTCTGTGAGGCCCTTTGAAGGAAGGCTCTTAAAGGATCTTTCTCTACCCAATGCAATCCCTCCTATACTTCTAAGCTGTTTGGAATTGATTCCAGTAAAGTTTGGAAACAATTCACCCGTGTTTTTCATTCTTCCTGCTATTAAGAGCAAAGACCACAGTTGACAGAATGGGTTTCATCTTCAATAAGGTTTTGAGGAAGGAACTAGCTGTACTTCATGAAGGAAAGCCACTCTGCACACAAATAAAATAGACCTGGCATAGACTAAACTCTCCATCATCTCTCTAATGATACCCAACTAAAACTTCAGAGATGCAAAGAATAAAAGTACAGAATACACCCTGACATCATATATTCAAACCTCCAACATGCTGGGTTTCCTCCAACATGAAAGAAAATATCTCAAATCATTTCATACATTTTCCTAAGGACCAACAACTGATTCTCATGAATATGATGAAAACTCTTCAAAGTACACTTCTTAATATGAAGGTTTAGGACTTAATGTAGCTTTCTCCTCTTTTTCTCTAATTTCTTAATCTCTTCCTCTTTTCTGTTTGGTTTCCATGAGTATTCAGGGAATTTGAACTCAGCCTTACGGGTAAAACCTACCTTGTGAAACCTTCATGTCCAGGAGCCACCATAGTCAACCTTTAGGTCTCTGCTCCATCATCAATTCCTTATATACACTTCCTTTCCCATGATATGCTCTCATATTTCCACATTCTTTCCTTTGTAGTATTTAACACCATTTATAAGAATTTCCATATGTGATTATTTGATTCATACCTGTCTCCTGTACTAGAGGAAAATTCCTGGAGGATAATAGCTTCTGGTTCTGATACTTAGCTTCCTATTCCATTGCCTAGCAAAATCCCTAGAATATAGCAATCAATAAAGTTTATTAAATGAATTTAAAAACGATAAGAATAAAATTCCTCCAAATTGGTTTATTTTTCTTTGCCATAGTCCTTCTCATATTCTCTTGCTCTATTACTCAACTTTTCATTGCTATAGCAAAACACCTGAGACAATTATAAGAGAAAACATTATTTAGCTCACAGGGTGATGTTCCATTCTAAGATCTGGTGGATCCACTGATTTGAGCCTCTTGTGTGGGTGCCATATGGTAATGGTGGGGCATACATGGCAGAGCAAACTGCTTACCTCATAACCAAGGAGCAAAGAGAAGATCAAGGTGTGCAGGTTAGTGGTAGAGCTCTTGTTGGCATGCACGATGCCCTTTGTTCCACCCCAGGAACTATGGTAAAAGGTAGAGAGAAAAAGTGAGGGAAAGAAGTAGAAAGGGGAAGAGACAAGTGTCCCCCAATTTTCTTCAAGAGCATACCTCCAATCACTTGAAGACCTTCCTCATCTACACCCTACCTCCTAAAGTTTCTACCACCTCCCAAATAGCACTACCCTGAGGACTAAGCCTCTAACACTGGGACCTTTGGGGCACATTTGACATCTAAACTAAAGCACTCACCATCCCCTAACCCATAAGTCACATGGAATGAATTGTCCCATGCATTTAGCTGAATGGCAATTAAGCCCTTCTTCTTCCATTGATAAAGCTAGGAAACCATCCCTTTTCCCCATAGTAACGCTGTCATCTTTTATGACTAAAGTCAACCCAGATAAATGAGGTGTTGTGAAGTCAGACACAATACAGTATAAATTCAAAGCAGTTAAAGTCAAAGAGATGCATTTTAGAGAATTCTGATAAAGGTTAACTGTGCCTCCAAAGCACTAAAAATTCATTCCTGAAATTTAGCCATAGGAGCACAAATAGGGGCCATGGAGATGGTTTTTATAGCACTAGAATGTTTTAAATAAAATATAATCAACTCTAATATTTACTCATTTTGGAGATTTTATAAATAATAGAAAAGAAATAACTGGTCAGTTGCATTTGAATTTGGTAACTGTGGTTTAGTTTATTTGGGATGACCAGGAAGGTCATCTGAAGGTGTTTATTTATATCTTGGGTAAGGATGTTTATCCTTATTATATTTTTAACAATAAGTAACTATATATCAACTCTTTGCACTCAAAGCATATGTAGAAGGCACTTCTGTAGTAAAAGGTCCAAATAATGTACCCAAATCTTTATTTCAATTAATGATATGTTTCTTGACCTGGTAAATTATAAAAATTTCCAAATTTATTCCCCAGGAAAATGTAGATCTACCAGTTATTTGCATAGTCTCAGAATTAAGCAATAATTCTGACACTTAAAATGACAGGTTTCTGATTTTTTAGTTTTTCTTTCATAGGTATAATTTAACATGACACAGTTTTGGAAAATAAAGCAAAAGAGTTATTGAAAAGGTAACTGGAGAAAAATAACTGGTAAGACATGAATTTTTTTCTCTTTTTTGTCCCTTTGTATCAGCTCTGGAAGGTGGAATAAGTGAGTATTTCAGAAACTGATGTTTCTATGCACAGAAGGAAAGCTGATAGTGTCTTATAGGATATTCAATTTCTTTCTTGTCTCCAAAATAAAAGAGGATGTCTAAATGACAGGTTAAGGCTGGGTGACAAGAACATGGTATACCAACTGCAAGCAGTGAAGAAGAAAGACTGATTTAACAGAGCAGGTGGCATCTATAAGCCTGAGAGCTTTGGAGGCATTTCAATAGACCTGACATTTTCTAAAATCAATACTAAACCAGAAAAACAAAGACAAAACCCTCAAAATTTGGGAACTAATAAAAAGACCACTCCTTTCCTAGAGGAATAAAGGGAAAGTAACAGTTAAAAAGAAGGAGAAAAAATTCTAGTTATGTCTGATAAGCAGAAGAGTGAAGACTGGATAAAAAAATGAGTTCCTAGGTACCATATAGATTTTCACCTACTCTGAAATAGGGATTGCTTTCAGTTTAAGATAAGAAAAATCCCTTATCCCTTCTGAATGCATGATAAAGTTGGCTTAAGACAGAAGGTCATGTGGCCACCACATTCTGCTGGATGACATTCAAAGAGAGCCTTCCTTGATGCTGTGCTCCTTCATTAGTCTTCAAGGGAGGTCATGTCAGAACAGTGACAAAAGGGATATCATCTTGAACTGCTACTCAAGAAAGGAAGTCTCCCTATTTACAGCTCATTTATCTCTGCTTCCAATTTACTAGTCACTAAAAATGCTTATATCTGGTCTTTAAGCAAATTCTCCTCTTTCCTAGCACATTTAAGAGTAAGATTGGTCCCAGTTTGCCAGAGATGGACTCCTTCCCTCATATTCTCCAGCTGCAGAAAATGCATAAGAACTCAATGAAGCTGAGTTTATCAGCTTTCAGCCACCTCCTATATCATGTTTTTAGAACTCTGATGTGTCTAAGCTTTCCAGTTTCTTCCCGTTTGGTTTTCATCATATCAAGTCAATGTGGTTATTGTTTCCGGCACACAACCTCAACACAATCTCTGGGGCTTGACTTGCTTGTGTTTGTAATTAAGTGTAAGAGCTGAAGATTGTGTATGTGTTGGCTGTTTCTACATTAATGACCTTGACATTCAACTCTAGGTTTGAAATGGTGATCAGAGCTTGGCCACTCCTGAGACAAGTGCTTCAGACCTGACAAGTCTGCCTTACCTCTTTTTCAGCAGTTTTCAGTCAAGTCTCTCAAAGGCCTTCATCATCAAGGGCTCAAGAGATAGTGATGAGCTGGGTTGCCCCACAGGCAGCACAGCTTAGCTATGTTGTTACCCTTTTGGAATTACTTTTCAGCAGAACATGAAGGCATAAAATAGAAAGACCTAGTAGAGGGAACAGAGATTGTTAGAGACTCTCCATATCTAAGGTTATAACATTCTTTCTTAGTTAACTGGCTGAAAAAGTTTGGTAAATAAATGGGTCAGGTAGACAACTTCATTCCACTTTGAGGTTGGGCTTTTAACCTCATATAAGAACGTATTTAGAATTGTAGCCCAGTTTGGGTTAAGATTCACCCAGAAAAGTCCTATAAATTTAGATATAGAATGATTGTACTTGCCGTCCATCTATTTGACAGCTTCTGATCTCACTAGGATCTATATAGGCTATCTCAGACAGAACTATAATACCATAACTAGCAATGGTCTACTATGATATACCATGCATAGAAAACCTGAACTGAAAAATATTGTTTTCTTGTCATTTATTCATAGATACTCTTGCATCAAAACAGAAAATACCTTATCAAACTCACTGTTGTTATCATCTTTAGTTACTTTAATAGTAATAAAAATCCAAGATTTGTTACATCCATAAAATCCCTAGAGATAGAGATTTTAAACGGACTGACTTTCTATATTCCTATCCTAAATTCTGACTCTTGACATACAGTAATTAGAAAGGGGTGTCCTCATCCAAAACACTCTGAGCACTCTGATCAACATTTCTTTGAGGGATTGTTCTTTATAAATATGGAAAAGTTTTTAAGAACCAGCGTCTTTGTTTCATATCAGATTAGTAGGAAGAGCAGCAAGTACATTAACAGATTATTTTCACTAACATTAGCATAATCCAGTTAACACTGAAAACACACATTTGCATTTACTGGCATTCTCTGATATTTAAACAGACATCACTAAATGACCTCATCCAGCAGGATGTTTTAAAAGAGAATATTTGAAAGTGTCCAGTGAAAGCAACAATGAAGAATAACATTATTATATTATTATTAGGATCTTGTATTTAATTTACATCTTGTAGATTCATCAACATGCTCTCTATTGAGGCAATGAAGGGCTTATTTTTTGACTGAGATAACAAATGTTCAACATAGCCTTCAAAGTTTCTAAGCCAAAATTATATTTTCTACACTTAATGGTATAAAAATTCTGTAAGTGATTGTACAACTTTGAAGTAATTTTCCAAGTTAAAGAGAATTTTGCAAAGCTCCTAGTGGCCCCTGTTCAGGAAAATGTGAAAGAACTTCCATATGGGCCATAAAGGAGCCTCTGAAACTTTCACAATGTATCTATGGTCTTGTCCTAGCAGTCTGACATCTGAAGCATTGGGAATTTACTTTAAACCATACACAAAATATCAGCAACTCAGGTATTCATCAGGAATTCAACAACAAAAGAATAGAGATTCAGTAATCTCATCAGATTCAGTAATTTTGTCAGAAGCTTGCTTGAAAGAAATCAAATAGTTACAGAAGCCTGTTGGTCATCTACTCTAGTTCCAATATGGTTTTTTAACCACCATAACTCATATTGAGGCTAAATTCCTCAATGAGGCAGTGTTGGGAGGTGGAACCTAGAGGGCAGTGTTTGAATCATGGGAGCAGAGCCCTCATGAATAAATTAATAACATCTGGTTTGGCTGAAGTGAGTTCTTACTCCCTGGAACTGGATTAACTACTTGAAAGTGGGTTGCTAAAAAGTGACTGGTACCTTCCCTCCGTCTCTGGCACATGAACTCCTCTTGCAGTCTATCTTTTCTACCTTTTCACCATATTATGAAGCAGTATGTGGCCCAATCTTGGATCCTGAACCAAGAACTAAGTAAGCGTCTTTCTTTATAAATCACCTAGTCTCAACTGTCCTGTTCCAGCAATGAAAAATGGAGCAAGACACTGTCCAACCCTCAAGAGAATTCTGATTCCATTCTTTAAGTCATCATCAAAAAGCAACTTACTTGGACTATGGTATCTGAGTTTTCTGAAAACTATTTTCCCTTTGGACTAAATGTGTCCTTAGCTTTGAAACAGGGTCAGTAAAGGAAGCACCCATTTCAAGAATGGTTCTGTAGCCTTGGTGAAACCATTTTCCATTGGCAGTCAGTGTCCCGCATGATAAATTCCCCATAGAATTTCATGTCAGGAAATACTCCTCTTGCTCTAAATTAATATTGGTCCTTCTTTTTACCAAATATTTTCTAGCCATGATTCAATATTCTTCATTTCATTACCTTTTTATTTTAATAGAAACCTCAAGTTAACTTAAATGTGTACTGGGATATCAACTAATTTCAGAAATCTAGTTATTTAGATTCTCTTCCTTTTTTCTCTGATTGGTTTCTAATTTGTCTTTTTTATTAAGCTTTGTTTTAACATGAATTTAATTGACCCTTTTTATAATAAGTGAGATATAAATATAGTGACCATATATCACAGATTTTCCAGGGACAATTTGATTTTAAGAGTTCCTTTAATTAAAGATGATTTATTAAAATCTAGCAATATGCTTCCACATATGTTTACAACTATTTCATGAGAAAAGAATCATTTCATTGGGGATTTGGGAGAATTTTGAATTTAGAGAATATTGTCATGTAGCTGTTATGACATAAATAAGTCCAACCTCATTCCAGTATTTCAGATCCACGTTGCCACTGACCATTAGACATCTTCTTTTGAATGTGCCCAACATACCTCAAATTCAGCATATCTTTCCCACCAAATCTATGTTTTTCATACTTTGGTGACAAATTTTCTAAGCAATTTTCCTTACCAATCCCCCTCTTCAAATTAATCATCAACTTAATCTTAGAAATGCCTAAAGTTTCCTTCACTCTCCTAGTTCATTTTTTTTTTCAACTTTTCTGTTGCTTCCCAACTGCCTTTATCCATCTTTTCAATCTGAACCCTTTCTGAAACTGAAGCCTAATTAGGCGACTTTCCTTTTTTTAATAAAATTTCAATAGATCCCCCACTGTCTACAGAATGAAGGTCCCTTTGCATAACTAAGGCACATAGCTGCTGTCTCTGCCCCCATTCCCACCATCTCCCTCTGTAACAGGGGGTCTGCAGGGTTTGCCTGCCAACCTCTGCTTCCCTGTCCAGTCTCTTCAAAGCTCTTTTCGAGGTCCATCTTCCTGCAGTAGGCTTGGGAGGAACTCAAGGTGAGTCAGTGCCCACCAGGCCCTGCTTTTCTGCTACTGCCAGCTATGAACTGCTGTTCACAGGTCTGGCTCACTGTCATTGGATGTCCTAAAACCATGGAATTCTGAATCAAGGTCCCCTGGGCTGCTAGGCTTTCTAGAAAGTTAGCCCCAGCAGAGGGGCCATGCCAATAGGCCTGCCTTTCTTCTCCATATTTCATTCTTATTCCCTCCTGACTCCTCTAACACAAGGTTATATGGCTAACCTGGATGGGAGGTTTGAAAGTATTGAGAGAGAACATACAGAATAATTTCAAGCAAGGACAGCTTAATATTAAGTATGTAATATCATTGATCTGCAAAATCCTTCATCCAAATGAGAAATTCTCAACAAGTAGGACTTATTCTTAATCCTCTAACCATTTTCTTGGACCCTTACTCTGTCCTTTTCTCCCTTTTTGCCTTAGTTGCCTATGCACAACTCTCAAATTCCCCTACATTTATTATACAGAATGGTTTTATTTTCCACTCACTCCTCCTGATCCCTGATCTCAAACTGGGCTCTAGGTTTATTTTCTTTTTGAAATTTTTATTTCTTTTTATTACTAAATAAAATAATACAGAATAACATTATAGATTATATTCTTAGCTGGGCTTCTTTTTTCTGTAAGTCAAAAGGCAAGAAATGCATGTATATGTGAATTCCAATACCTGTCAGAATGACCATTCTGAAATGGATGAAAGATAACAAGTGTTGTCAAAGATGTGGAGAAAAAGGAACCCTTGCTTTCCAACCCTTATTTGTGGAACCGCATATCAGTACAGTCATTAAGGAAAGTAGTATTAAGGTTCCTCAAAAAATTACAAATAGAGCTACCATACAATATAGCAGTCCTACTAGTGGATAGGACCAAAGAAAATTAAATCAGAATGCTGAAGAGATGCCTGCATTCCCATGTTTATTGCAGCATATTCAAAGTAGCCAAGATATGAAATCAACCTAAGTGTCCATCAATGGATGAATGGATAAAGAAAATGTGGTATGTGTATGTCATAAGATACTATTCTGTCATAAAAAGAAGAAAATTCTATCATTTATGACAACATGAATGAATCTAGAGGACACTATGTTAGATGAAATAAACAAGACACAAAGAGACAAATGCTGCGTGAACTCACATATAGAAGCTAAAAGAAGTTCAATTTATTGAAGAAGAGTAGAATGTTGGTTACTAGGGGACTGGTGGGGTGAGGTGGAGGTGGGAAGATGTTAAGCAAAGGATAAAAAATTTTCATTAGGATTAAATTCAAGAGATATATTGTACAACATGTTGACTATAGCTAATAACAATATATTGTACTCTTGAAAAAAAGCTAAGATTTTAAGTATTTTCACCATTAAAATGGTAACTATGTGAGGTAATGCATATTAACTACTTTGATTGAGCCACTCCATAATGTATATATATTTTAAAACATCATATTGTACATGACATTTACAATTTTTTAATCAACTTAAAAAATTGTGTGGGATCCAAGATGGCGGCCTAGAGGGTGACTGCACCCCCAGTCGCTCCAGAACCCAGGAGTTAAGAAGGGGAGGCATTGAGAGACTCGGACAGAAATAGAGCCACAGGTGAGTCTGCCCACTGGGTAAAGCTCGGCCCGGGTGGCAGGCCCAGATAGAGATGGCTTATCGGAGCCGGGCAGGGCAGCTAGAGTCATCCACAGGCAGCCCTGCGCACTCCGGCGGTGGGCCCCGCCCACACAGCCAGCTTCTCCAGGTTCTCGGAACGGAACTGGCCTGCTAGTGAGAGCCTTTCTGACCAGAACAAGCTCCGAGTACCGGAGCCAGTGCAGCGCAGCGTACTCCGGCCCGCAAGCGGCTTCAGGGACCAGGACAGGGCAGCCAGAGACCTCCCCAAGTAGCCTGGACCCCTGCGGTGGGAGGTGCCCTTCAAGGCTAGCTTCTCAGACCAGACCGCCCAGTGAGAGGTTTTCTACATAGAACCAGCCACAAGCCCCCGAACCAACGGAGAGCTTCGATCCGCAAGCAGCCTCTGGGATCAGGGCAGGGCAGCCAGACACCTCTTCAGGCGGCTCTGCCCACTCCGGCTGCAGGCTCTCTTCACGGGGCGATCCAAGATGGCAGCCTAGAGGGAGACTGCACCCCCAGTCGCTCCAGAACCCAGGAGTTAAGAAGGGGAGGCATTGAGAGACTCGGACTGAAATAGAGCCACAGGTGAGTCTGCCCACTGGGTAAAGCTCGACCCGGGTGGCAGGCCCAGATAGAGGTGGCTTATTGGAGCCGGGCAGGGCAGCTAGAGTCTTCCCAAGGTAGCCTTCCACACTCCGGCAGTGGGCTCCTCCCACACGGCCAGCTGCACGGTGCAGGCCCACAGTGAGAGCATTTCCGCACAGAACCAGTTCCAAACCGTGGAACCAGTAGGGGGCTAGGGGCAGTTTTCTTCAGATGCGCTGCTTTATCAGATTCCTCCAAGACATCAGGCTACTGAAGGCTGGGAGGTGATACACTGGAAATCTACCGGGACACTATAAGTCAATAGCGGAAAACTGCAATATCTCAGGGTCCCACTGACAGCTGACCAATATGAGAAAACAAGGGAAGAAAATGTCCCAAACAAACCTAGATACTACATCAATAAAACCCAATGACAGCACAGCAGAAGAAATGTCAGAAAGGGAATTCAGAATGTACGTAATTAAAACGATCAGGGAAGCTAATGAGGAGATGAAAGAGCAAATGCAGGCATTGAAGGAGGAGATGAAAGAGCAAATGCAGGCATTAAATGATCGCACCAATCAACAGTTAAAAGAGCAAATACGGGAAGCAAGAGATCATTTCAATAAAGAGTTAGAGATACTGAAAAAAAAACAAACTGAAATACTTGAAATGAAGGAAACAATAAACCAAGTTAAAAATTCCATAGAAAGCATAACCAATAGGATAGAACATCTGGAAGACAGAACCTCAGACATTGAAGACAAATTATTTAATCTTGAAAGCAAAGTTGGTCAAACAGAAAAGATGGTAAGAAATCATGAACAGAATCTACAAGAATTATGGGATATCATGAAAAGGCCAAATTTAAGAATTATTGGGATTGAGGAAGGCTTAGAGAAACAAACCAAAGGAATGAACAATCTATTCAATGAAATAATAACAGAAAATTTCCCAAATCTGAAGAATGAAATGGAAAACCAAGTACAAGAGGCTTATAGAACTCCAAACATACAAAATTACAAGAGACCCACACCAAGGCACATTATTATGAAAATACCTAACATACAAAATAAAGACAGAATTTTAAAGGCCGCGAGAGAAAAGAATCAAATTACATTCAGAGGGAAACCAATAAGAATACCAGCAGATTTTTCAATCCAGACCCTAAAAGCTAGAAGGGCCTGGAACAACATATACCAAGCCCTGAAAGAAAACGGATGCCAACCAAGAATCTTATACCCAGCAAAACTTACCTTCAAATTTGACGATGAAATAAGATCCTTCCATGATAAACAAAAGCTAAAGGAATTTACAAAAAGAAAGCCAGCATTACAGAACATTCTCAGCAAAATATTCCATGAGGAAGAGATGAAAAACAACGATGCAAATCAGCAACAGGAGGCGCTAGCCTAAAGGAATAGCCAAATAAAGGAGAAACCAAATCATGTCAAAAACAAATATGAGTCAATTGACTGGGAATACAAATCATATCACAATAATAACCCTGAATGTCAATGGCCTGAATTCATCAATCAAAAGACACAGACTGGCAGATTGGATTAAAAAGAAAAATCCAACAATATGCTGCCTGCAAGAGACTCATCTCATAGAAAGAGACACCCATAGACTAAAGGTGAAAGGATGGGGAAAAACATACCATGCACACGGACACAGCAAAAAAGCTGGAGTATCCATCCTCATTTCAGATAATGTGGACTTCAAACCAAAACTAGTCAGAAGGGATAAAGAAGGACATTACATGCTGCTTAAGGGAAGCATAAATCAGCAAGACATAACAATCATAAATATCTATGCCCCGAACATTGGCTCATCCACGTACGTCAAACAAATCCTTCTCAATTACAGAATTCAAATAGACCACAACACAATAATACTAGGCGATTTTAACACACTTCTCTCACCACTGGATAGATCGTCCAAACAAAAATTGAATAAAGAAACTATAGATCTCAACAACACAATCAACAATTTAGACTTAACGGACATATATAGAATATACCATCCAACAAAGAATGAATAAACTTTCTTCTCAGCAGCACATGGATCCTTCTCTAAAATAAACCATATTTTATGCCACAAAGCTATTGTTAGCAAATACAAGAAGATAGAGATACTACCTTGTACTCTATCAGATCATAATGGATTGAAATTAGAAATAAATGACAGAATAAAAAACAGAAACTTCTCCAATACCTGGAGATTAAATAATACACTATTATATGATGAATGGATAACAGAAGACATCAGGAGGGAAATAAAAAAATTCTTAGAAGTAAACGAGAACAAAGACACATCATATCAAAATCTCTGGGACACTATGAAAGCAGTACTTAGAGGAAGATTTATTTCATGGGGTGCATTCAAAAAAAGAAGTAGAAATCAACAAATAAACGACTTAACACTACAGCTCAAAGCGCTAGAAAAAGAAGAGCAGACCAATACCAAAAGAAGTAGAAGACAGGAAATAGTTAAAATCAGAGCCGAAATCAACGAAATCGAAACAAAAGAAACAATTGGAAAAATTAACAAAATAAATAGTTGGTTCTTTGAAAAAAATAAATAAAATTGATAAACCCTTAGCCACACTAACAAAGAGAAAGAGGGAGAAAACTCAAATTACTAAAATTCGGAATGAACAAGGAAACATCACAACAGACTCGAGTGAAATACAAAACATAATTAGAAGCTATTTCGAAAATCTATACTCCAACAAAACAGAAAACCTCGAAGACATCAACAAATTTCTAGAGACATATGAATTACCTAAACTGAACGAGGAGGACATACACAACTTAAATAAACCAATTTCAAGCAATGAAATAGAAGAGGTCATCAAAAGCCTACCAACAAAGAAAAGTCCAGGACCAGATGGGTTCTCAGCCGAGTTCTACAAAACCTTTAAAGAAGAGCTCATTCCAATACTCCTCAAACTATTCCATGAAATAGAAGAGGAGGGAACCCTCCCAAACTCGTTCTATGAAGCCAATATCACCCTGATACCTAAACCACACAGAGACACATCGAGGAAGGAAAATTTCAGACCAATATCCTTAATGAACATTGACGCAAAAATTCTCAACAAAATTTTAGCAAATCGCATTCAAAAATATATTAAAAAGATAGTGCACCACGATCAAGTGGGTTTTATCCCAGGGATGCAAGGTTGGTTCAACATTCGGAAATCAATAAATGTCATTCACCATATCAACAGACTTAAAGTTAAGAATCACATGATTATTTCAATAGATGCAGAAAAAGCATTTGATAAAATACAGCATCCCTTCATGCTCAAAACACTAGAAAAAATTGGGGTAGTGGGAACATTCCTTAACATTATAAAGGCAATCTACGCTAAGCCCATGGCTAATATCATTCTAAATGGTGAAAAACTGAAAGCGTTCCCCCTAAAAACTGGAACAAGGCAGGGATGCCCTCTTTCACCACTTCTATTCAACATCGTCCTTGAGACTCTAGCCAGAGCAATCAGACAAACCAAAGAAATTAAAGGGATACAAATAGGAAAAGAAGAACTCAAACTATCCCTGTTCGCTGATGACATGATTATATATTTAGAGGAACCTGGAAATTCCACCAGAAAACTTTTAGAACTCATAAGTGAATTCAGTAAAGTAGCAGGTTACAAGATCAATGCTCATAAATCCAATGCATTTTTATACATAAGTGATGAATCTTCAGAAAGAGAAATTAGGAAAACTACCCCATTCACAATAGCCTCAAAAAAAATAAAATACTTGGGAATCAATCTCACAAAAGAGGTGAAAGACCTCTACAATGAGAACTACAGAACACTAAAGAAAGAAATTCAAGAAAACCTTAGAAAATGGAAAGATCTCCCATGTTCCTGGATAGGCAGAATTAATATTGTCAAAATGGCTATACTACCTAAAGTGCTATACAGATTCAATGCAATTCCAATTAAAATCCCAATGATGTACCTTGCAGAAATAGAGCAAGAAATTATGAAATTCATCTGGAAGAATAAAAAACCCAGAATAGCTAAAGCAATCCTCAGTAGCAAGAGCGAAGCAGGGGGTATTGCAATACCAGATCTTCAACTCTACTACAAAGCAATAGTAACAAAAACGGCATGGTATTGGTACCAAAATAGACAGGTAGATCAATGGTACAGAATAGAGGACATGGACACAAACCCAAATAAATACAATTTTCTCATACTAGACAAAGGTTCCAAAAATATGCAATGGAGGAAAGATAGCCTCTTCAACAAATGGTGCTGGGAAAACTGGAAAACCATATGCAATAGAATGAAATTAAACCCCTATCTCTCACCCTACACAAAACTCAACTCAAAATGGATCAAGGACCTCAGAATCAGACCAGAGACCCTGCATCTTATAGAAGAAAAAGTAGGTCCAAATCTCCAACTTGTTGGCTTAGGATCAGACTTCCTTAACAGGACTCCCATAGCACAAGAAATAAAAGCAAGAATCAACAACTGGGATAGATTCAAACTAAAAGCTTTCTCTCAGCAAAGGAAACTATCAGAAATGTGAAGAGAGAGCCTACAGAGTGGGAGAATATCTTTGCCAACCATACCTTAGATAGAGCGCTAATTTCCAGAATCTATAAAGAACTCAAAAAACTCTACACGAAGAATACAAATAATCCAATCAACAAATGGGCTAAGGAAATGAACAGACACTTCACAGAAGAAGATGTACAAGTAATCAACAGATATATGAAAAAATGTTCAACATCCCTAGTAATAAGGGAAATGCAAATCAAAACTACCCTAAGATTTCATCTCACCCCAATTAGAATGGCGATTATCAAGAATACAAGCAACAATAGGTGTTGGCGAGGATGTGGTGAAAAAGGAACACTCATACATTGCTGGTGGGGTTGCAAATTAGTGCAGCCACTCTGGAAAGCAGTGTGGAGATTCCTCAGAAAGCTTGGAATGGAAACACCATTTGACCCAGCTATCCCACTCCTTGGCCTATACCCAAAGGACTTAAAATCAGCATACTACAGAGATACAGCCACATCAATGTTCATTGCTGCTCAATTCACCATAGCCAGATTGTGGAACCAACCTAGATGCCCTTCAGTTGATGAATGGATAAAGAAACTGTGGCATATTTATACAATGGAATATTACTCCGCAAGGAAGAATGATAAAATTATGGCATTTGTAGGCAAATGGACGAAATTGGAGAATATCATGCTAAGTGAGATAAGCCAATCTCAAAAAACTAAAGGACGAATGATCTCGCTAATAAGCGGATGAGGACATATAATGGGGGGTGGGAGGAGTTAGCATTAGGTTTAGGGTTAGGTTTAGGATTAGGGATAAGGAGAGCGGTAAGAATGAAGGAAAGAAGGACTGTATAGAGGGAAAAGAGGGGTGGGAGGGGTGGGGGGAAGGGAAAAAAAATAAACATCATTGCCCTATGTAAACGTATGATTACACAAATGGTATGCCTTGACTCTATGTACAAATAGAGAAACAACATGTATCCCATTTGTATACAATTAAAAAAAAAATAAATAAATACATAAAAAAAAAAAGATGTTTTAGACTCAAAAAAAAAAATTGTGTGAATCCCATTCTAAGTTTCATGAGTGTTTGTTGGTTATCTATAGTATTTCTTGGGTTAATTTCTAATTTTGCTTCTGCCATCTTTTCTTAACTTAGTATCACCGTGTCCTAGAAATATCTTTTATGGAGCTTTATTACATCATATCATAGTTGTAAAGTTCCGTTTCCAAAAAATTCTTCATGAAATACTCAGTTTTTTCTTTATTAGACAGATTTTGTCAAAAATGTTTCTACCCACTAAATGGCTCATAGACAAGACTCTGCAAATTGCTGGAATTTGGGGGGATGCAGATGTCTGATCTATGAGTAAAAAGTTTCAGAGTGGGGCCACTATTAAAAATGAAAAGAACAACAACTTTTACATTAGAATGGCTTAGCATGGTAAGAAAAAAATAGTAATTATTTGACTAACCTCTTTCCTACTGTAACTGGATAGAAGCCAATAATAAAACAAACTTCTCGGAATAACCGTAGACCTCTTGGCAAACTGGAACATTTTTTGATTGTTAAACAGACACTGCTTTTTCCTCTGACATATATTATGACACAAAACCTAAACTCATAAAAAGTCCCAAAAGAAGAGGAAGGAAAACCAATGAAGTACAGTTCAGCACAAACAATGCCATCTAGCTTCCAACTAAATTATTCATGGCAGCTATTTATATGGTGTAATTCCTATACTTACCTGACAATATGCTGACAAGTTCCTCCTACTATATTTTACTTGGTAGCCTTATTCAAGTCTCAGAAGAACATCAAGAGGGCAGGGGATGCTCTCTTCTTAGAGAGTTATTTAGATTACTAAATAACTAGTTTGTTATTTTAAGTTGAGGACAAAAAATAATTATACTCATAGGAAGCAGTCTCCTCTTTGTGGTTCCTTTAGAGGATGAGAGTACAAATGTAATTAGGGGGGAAACTGGGTCATCCAACCCTGCTTTATGACTTTATCCATCACTGACTCCTAGATCTGGCTGGGTCCTTGAGAATCACCTTCCTCCCAGCATGAAGTCATGGCCCGCACAGGAGAAAACCAATGCCAGTTTTATGGCCTCACTGATATGTCTCATATCTTCCCTTGTGACTCATTCCACAGAACCAATCCTGCAAATAAGAATAGTTTTCTTAATGGATAAATTACTTCTTCATTTTGCTTTATAAAATTTTTGTTAAGACTACTTGGTTTCCTGATTTCAAAGCGTTTTATTTATTTATTTATTTTTTAAATCACAAAATAGTTAAATGCATGGTTTCAAATCATGCTTTCAACACTTACTGTGTGACCTTGGAGAAATTTTTTAACCTTTGTGCTATAGTTTTATCATCAATAAAACTGAGGTAATGACAGCACCTACTGCACAGGGTTCTTACGATGATTACATTAAAAATGAGTTAGTATTCATAAATCCCTTGAATTAATGCTGACATAGATTAAGGGTTTTATAAATGTTTGTTAAAAGAATTCGAACACATTTGAAAATAAAAAGGAAGGGGATTTAAAAATACAATGAAAGGAAAAAAACTAACAAAAACCTCACTCTAGAGATAATACTTTATGTTTTCATGTTTTGGTCTAATCTTATGCATGTATAAATCACATATATAGCTTGTAATTGGAAGGATGCTATATTTGAGGAAAAGCTTCGCATCATCAATTTCTTCACTTACTGAAGTGAAGTATGAGTATTTCTCCATATCCTTAAAAATCCTTGAAAATTATGTTTAGTGATTTTTATAGCAATCTGTTTTATGGGTCTATTGTTGAGCTATGAAGTCATTTTCAGTCTTTTAGCTGATGTAGTAATAAATACCTTTGTAAATAAACTATTCATTTCTTTGATTATTTCTATTCTACATTTTCTTCAAGTAGGATACTCAGGAGAAAGGCTATTCTGAAGAGTCTACATGCAGATTGATGAATTATATTCCAGAAAGAAATGCTCCTATGAGGTAATATATGAGATAGCAACTGTATAGCAACATTAATAATGCTTTAAACAGGAAAAATGTTATAAATTTTTTGTGCTTTTATTAGTTCATTAGTTATACATAATAGTTGAGTTCATACTGACATAATCATAGATGGTGGAATTTAATTTACTCTATTTCAGTCCCAGGTGACTCCTCTTCCTCCTCCTCCTTCCTTCCCGTATTCCCTTTCCTCTACGGGTTTTCCTTTTATTTACTTTTAATTGGTTCTTTATAGATACACATAAAATTCACTGTGGTATATTTATATATGCACACAGTGTGATTTTGTCAGATTCATTCTTCATTTCCTTCCCTTTCTTGTCCCATCTTCCTCCCCTGCCATCTCTTTACTCTACTGATCTTCCTCTATCTTTGTGATATCTGATCCCCACCCCTTTCCTCCGCCTTACTTTGCTCTAGCTTCTACATATGAGAGAAAATATTCAACCAATCCTTAATTTTCTAAGTCTGGCATATTTCACTTAGCATCTTCTAGTTCCATCCATCCACAGGCAAATGCCATAATTTCATTCTTCTTTGTGACTTAAGTAAAACAAGACTAATGCAAAAAATAATTAGTGATCAATAAAAGGCAGACTGCAATAAGTGGATTGTGGATACAGGTACTAAGTGTTATGGTCATTTAAAGAAAGAGATCAATGATAATGTAAGTAATCATCAATGAAGGAGGCCTTGGCAGAGGGAAGGGTGAAAAGAGTTGGAGAAGTAAATTACAGCCTACTCTGGATGACAAGAGCATGGATTTTTGTGTGAGACCTGAATATGAAGCCTCAGCTACACTACTAGCCAGCTTACCTCAAGTAAGCACATTAACTAGTCAGGCTTGCTGTGTGGAATTCCAATTCTGCTGCTTATAAGCTGTGTGACCTTGAGCAAGTTAATAATTCCTATAGTAACTCTAATTTTGTTCATTTCATTAGGATCATAAATGTACCTACTTTACCCCACAAGATTGTCATGGGGACTCAATCAATAGCTGTGAAAATGGGGGCCTGGCATGTTATAATTACACATGAGTGTTAGATTTTGTTATTAACCTATTTAAAGCACCAATTTAGTACATTTAGTAAGTTAGCTGTTAATAGGTCATACCACCGATTCTCTACCTTAGTAGAAAACTATGGTGTTTGAGACTGAGCAGATTTGGCAATGAAAAGGAGAGGAAGAGATGGGAACTGCAAGTTTCCCCCTAAATCATGATACACAAATTTTATTTTGAAGTGGAGTGCTCAGCTTTTCCTTTGGGTCAGTTAATTGTTCATTACAGCTCACACTTACATAACTTTGTCTCCCTCAGTTTGAAGGTGAAAGCCTGATTTTTCTCCGCAAGGTCCATAGTCAACTCTAATTTTTTTAAGGATCAAATTCAATACTCTCATTAATACATCCTAAATAAAAGAAGTAATTAGCATTCCTAAAAATAGGAATTAACATAGAAATGTTAAAATACTATGAAATAAAGAAGTACCATATTAACAACACTAAAGAGGATAAAATGATTTAGAAAAATAAGAATACTGAGTAGGAAGGTTTATATACAGACTCTTTTTTGATATCCCTCCATTAAAAAGGTGGGGAGTTGAGTCCCACACTCCTGGACTGTGAGATTAATTAATCAACTATTTTAATGATTAGAATATGGTAGATGTGACAGTGCATGACATCCAAACCATAGCCATAAAACACTCTGAAGTTTCCCCCTTTCATCTTTGATTTCTTTCTTTAGGGGAACCCAGCAGCCCTACTGTAAGGAAACTCAATAAGTCGTAGGGAAGATTCCTGTAGGGAAGAATCAAAGCAAGGTCCCTACCATCAGTAAGCACAAACTTGTCAGCTGAGATTTTTTTTTTTTTTTTTTTTTTTTTTTTTTACCATGAGATACTTAACCCACTTCACCCGAGAAAAAAGTGAACTAGAAAGAGATTTTGGTAAGCAGAAATGAAGAAAATAATTATAAAAAGCAAACATTAAACAGGTAATTAACCATAAGCAGTTCATATATTGCAGCAGAGAATGGCTGTTTACCACACCCATTTCTTCTCTTTCCTGGTTATAAAGCTGGATTGTTTCCAAGACTCCTTTGTAGTTCAATGTGACAATAATATTGAGTGGTAACCAACCGGATATGAAAATGTCCTATGAAATCCTCCATGCTCTTTATCTGTCTGCTAGCTAGATATTGACAACCAGGATGACCTGGAAAGCCACATATTGATGAAATTAACCTAAGTTTCTGAATAATTGTGGAATAGACAGTTCCCCAACCAAGGATAGAGGATTTATCATCATTAATGTGGCTTCTAGGTTCTTAGGCAGCTTCATCCACCTACCAGATTGGGAAGGAAAGTGAATAAAGTCATGCTGGTTTTTTAACCCACTTCAGTCAGGAAGGGGCACACATCACTATTTATATTCCATTGGCACAGAGAAGTCATTTGGACCCATATAAGTGAAATGATCTGGGAAATGTAGCCCTAATTTAGGCTACTGCTCTCCATCAACAACTCTACACAAAGAAGATGGGACATGGATCTTTGGTGGATCTTACCTGGTCTATCCATTTTCACACATGGAGCAGGCTCTACACCCAAGGAGGATGACTCAAAGACACATCCAGATAGTGCTTCCAACTACAAATACAAGACCGCAAAAAAATATATATGCATTTGCAATGTTTCTTCTTGTGATCTGGCAAACTATAAATAATAACAACAACAAAGAGTTATATTTCATACAAAATACGATGGAAAGGAATATGGTGACCAAAAGAAACCCTCTGCCAGTAATTATTGGTCCACAAACATGATAACTTTGCCAGACAGGCATTATGTAGTCCTTCTACCCTAGAAGTGAGGTAAATTCCACAATTAGGCCCTATTCTGCTTTTTGGAAGGAACTCTTTTTTCTGTGTTCTCTGACCCCCAGTCTCCCAGAGCCATTTAGGCCTCTAGAAAACTCTTTCTTGTCTTTTATTCTCTATGGACACATCTAAAATGGATATTCAGGAACATGACTTCTTTGGGGACTGCTTCCTACTAGTAGAAATTTGGAAGTTCTTTTTTTTTTTTTTTTTTTTTTTTTTAAAGAGACCAAATAGTCAGACTCATGACTTCAATGACTTCATTGGCAATGAACTTCCCTTAGAAACTGGTTTTTGCACACTTGCTTTCTATCAGTTCCATGGGTCAATAACCATGCTTAAAATTTCCCACTTCTAACCCAAATTTCTTTCCTTCCTAACCCCTGCATGGTACTCTCAGATTAGTGCTCTTTTGAATTATCCAAAACAGTTATGCTCTTAGGATGATCTTTGACATCTGGCTTCAAGTCTCTCTCAACCTCATCTCTTAACTGTTTAGGGTCCAGCACTTGTCTCTTCCAGCTTTGTTTAATCTGTTAGTAACCAGGACATTCTTTCCTGAGCTCATCACTTGTGTAGGGTACAGCTTAAGGTAAGTCCTGGCTCTTTGCTCTTCTACCTCTGCTACCCTGGTTTCTTAGCTATGAATCCATTTGGCAGCAGAGGGCATTGCTGAATATGCCATTTAATTATAAAATGAGTTCGATTTTTAGCAATTGTTCTTGATGTCATTTGGATTCAGAGCAGTTTTTGCTAATTTGGCAGAATATGGGCAAGGTTAAACAAAATTCAAAGATAAACTCAATTTAAGCATGTGAACTCTAACGTCTGCATAAATACGAGAACCATCTTTTGCCAGAGTGATCACTATATAAAATCTTTTAAGTTTTAACACTATGCAAGTAAAGGGGAAGGAAAAGGAGGAGAATTATTATCTTAAACAAATAAAGGGACTTTGTTGGAATTTTCTATGCTAAAAAATCTTCTACTCAAAAGATAACTGAGCATGCTAATGATTGGTACTATGATAAATCAAGGTCTGGAAGATTGTGGAACAAAGTATTTATACACTGTATTCCACAGTTCAGCAAAACACAGTTTTCCACATTGTTTTCTGTCTTATAAAGGGAAATGTAAATTTCTTTCTTGGAGGGATTTGTCTATGATGATGGAAGTAAGGGATATACAACATGAGGAGGAGGATAAAGAAGATGATGATTATAATAATGACAAAGAAGGAAAGGGAGAGGGGAAGGGACAGAAAAGGAGAGGGAGGAAGGGGAAAAGGAGGAGGAGAGAAGGAAAAGAAGAATAAGATGGGGAAGAAGAATAGATAGGGAAAAGGAAAAGTTTTTGGGATGGTGATGAATAATTACTTACAATGGTCTAATTCTGCTTTTGGTCAAGCAGTCATCAACATGAGCTGAGGATCCCACGTACATCCAAAACCCTCAATTCTGCCATTACAATGCATCCCACATAGATAATGGCGGCCCTACCAATGGAATAGTAGATGGGATTCTATCTCAGGCTTCCTGTCATTTTTCTTAAGTTTCTTCAGCATCCTGCAATACAGATGGTATTATCCTTACATCAGATGAAGAAACTATGGCTCCAGCAGCATTCAAACTTCAAATCATTGGTTTCCCTGGTTCTGAAGCCCTTACAGTGCCATGTACTATGAAAATTCAACAAGACAGCATACGTGAAAGCAGAATGTCTGGCAGAGAGTACAGCTCTCTCTCCATCCCTGAACTCTTTATGGAGACTCCTAAGTCTCCCATACACTACATACACTGTACACATGAGAGAAACTGCACTTTCTTTTAACATCCAGGATGGATCCACTATCAGTATAAGTTTACCTTAGTGGTGGCAGAATATGGGATGACTGAAGTTTTTATAGTTTTAATTTGGTTTCATACTTTGAGAAAACACTGTATTATCTAAAATCATAATTTGCTATGATTATAGAAAGGTTTTCTTATTTCTCAAATCATGTGACTGTTACCTAATTTTGTAAAACATAATTACAAAATAAAATAGCCAATACAAATTAATTTTCATGCAAGGGCAATCCTTCTAATTTTGAATAAATGTGGGTTTCCAGTGAAAGAGTCCTAGGTTTTCTTTATCCACTGCTTTTAGTTACATGCCTTTGGGCAGTCATGTAATATTTGTCAGCTTCAAAATTTCACTGTGAGAATGCAGATTATACACTTACTTTTCATGAATGTGTTGGGAATTAAATGAGGCAAGATATAAATTGAAAAATACATATTAAGGATTCAAAAAAGTAAGTACCTCCTCCTGTCCCTGAGTTAAAAGCATAAGTGTTAGCTCAATCTCTTAATTTTTATGATTAAAACTATATAATAAAATCATATAGGTAAATTAAATCATTAAAGTAAATTGTGATGATTTCCCTCTTTTAAATAAAGAACTAGCAAATTATGCCTTTTCTGGAGAAATCTTTAGCAGAACTATTTTTCCCCCAGTATAAAAGTATTACATTGATCAAGTGCTCATTATACAATATAAGGATAAGATGCTTGAACAAAATAAAAGACCTTGGAAATCTTGGTAGTCATTAGTGTCATCTGGCAAATAGTTCTAAATCCCCATTTCAGGGCACATGTCTTCAATGGAGCTATCTAACTCATCCTGGCTTCTCAATTTTGAGTGGGTACAGTGCCTGTTTGGGAACTTTAAGACTCTCTTCTTGTAGCTTGGCAACCAGCAACATTTTAAAAGGTACTGGGTCCTGAAAGTATTCCTGTTGATCTACAAGTCATGTAGGGACAACATGGAATTATTATTATTTCACTTGAATTATAATAGTTAAAAAAAAAAAAACAAAGGAACTTCAAGCCAAAAATACATATGAAGAAATAACTAGCCCTTCTTCCCACGTAATAGATAAGAATCTTGATTCAATTTTTGTTTTAAAAGGTGAAACAATATATGAGGTCTCTCACTTCCAACTGTCTTTTACAGAATCCTTGACCTTGACAGCACTTACACATAAGGATAAATTCCACCTAATAATATAAATTGTGATGCATCCTTCAAAGGAAAATGAAGATCAAAATTGGATTAAGAGAAGACTAAGAGCAGGGGCATATACTAATTCAATATTTGTTTCTTACCTAAAAGCATTCTATAATTTTAGATAAGTGGTTTCTTTAAAAAATACCTATTCATATATTTTTACCCATATCTTGGAAATAACATTCTTATGTTTAATACTGAGTAATTCAGAGAAATCCAAATAGCTTTGACTGTATCATACATAAAAGCAATAATACATAAATAAGGCTCAGTTTACATCATTTCATGATATGGTAGCAAAAAGAATTCTACAGTAGAATTGAGGGTATTAGTTTTAATGCTTTTTTGCACAGATAATTTCATACATAATTTTAAAAAGGTCAAAACTGCATCAGATTCTGACTTCAATAAAAGATGACAAACACAATAGAAACATCTTAATAAATAGTTTATTTTAAAATGACATGATGCACTTGCTATTAATATATAAAGCATCAAATGCCATAAGAAAAAGCTCATAACCTTGATAATTGCTGCTTATAATATCAAAAAGCACACAACCAACATCAGATTATTTTTGTTTGGCAAGAAAAGAATTAAAAGCACAACAAAAACTACAGAGTAAAAACTCTAAATACAACCTACAGAAATTACCTATCTTTGCTTTCTTACATGACATTTGTTTGAAGCCTGGCTAGAAATCATAAAGATGGCAGGGGGAAAACAAGGCTGACTCTTCCTGAAACAGAAGAGTTATGAAAACTTGGAGCAAGGGAATATGCTGCCTATATTTCCCTGTAATCAAATCATAATTCATGATAAAAGAATTTTAAATATGCCACACTTCTATAACCCAGAAATTAAAAGAAAACAAACAACTCAGTAAACATTTCTGGGATGTTAAACAACCAAAATAGATTTATACAATTATGTCACCTTATTCTGAGGTTGATTCCAAATTCTTCATTCATGACCTTTGAAAGGACTCTCGTTCTTACAGTCAACAGTAAGGTATACCCAATTCATATAAGAAAATTATTCTAACAATTGCTTTGGGATATTAAAGTTCCATGACTATAAACTATATCCTATATACATATATATGTGCACAGAAACTTGCATATTAGCAAACATAAACCGCAAGTACACTCTTAAGTGTAATTCACAGACTTTTTTGAAATCAGTTTTGTGTGTTTCAAATAACATCTTTCTTTTTACAGTGTCAATGCCATAGTCAGACAAATGACTTCCCAAGATGTATGCTCATTTTCATGAGTTGGAAATGATATAGCTAAAAATCAGAAGAACGACAACGAGGTTGTTAATTCTCTGTCTTATGAACCTTTAAGCACTGGGAAAAGCCAGTGAGATTTCATTTAATTCTTCTCATCATAGTCATTCTTTATGTCCAATTCCAGGAAAGGTTAAACCTATTACAGAGAACTGTAAGAATCTGTCTTATCCTTTTGTTGCTGTGGCATCTAGTTAATGTATTTAATCTTACTGTAACAGTGAACCATTGGCTGAGATTGTTAATCTCTTGTCAGACCATATTTTCTTGTGGCAGTATTAACTACTACAATGGAATCTGACCTTCAGATTGAGAAATCTTCTCCTAACAGATAAATAGAATGCTTTTTACAAAAATGTTAGATGATGAATCCAGGTAGGTTTTGTATGTGCTTACCATTGCTCATGTGAAAGATGAAGCCCAAAATGTTCAAATGTAACTGCTTAGAATTTCTGCCTGTAACAAAGAAGTGAAACAAAACAAAACAAAAACACAAACAAAAAGATAGAGCCACTTGGGCTTGGGCTTTTATAGATCCTTAATTCTTATTTTATTTTTGGTACCAGGGGAACCCAGGGATGCTTAACCACTGAGTCACATCCCCAGTCTTATTTTTAAAAATGTTTTAAAATCTTGAGAAAGGGTCTCACTAAGTTGCTTAGGTCCTTGCTAAGCTGCTCAGGCTGGTCTCAAATTTGTGATCCTCCTGCTTCAGCCTCCCAATCATTGGAATTACAGGCATGCACCACCATGCCCAGCTAGACTCTTAATTCTTGATTTTCAATAGGCATGTGGCTCACTCACTCACTTGATCTTACCCTAGAGGGCAAAGAGAAGGCTCAAATGATCTGGGAAGGGGAGTCCCTCTGTCAAAACATGTGCCTCCAAAGACATGTGCCAGCACTGGCCCAATTAGGTTCCTAAAAGAGGTAAGTGTCGGGGGATGAACTCAGATTTTGAGCAGACAGCAAAGCTTATGATAACAAGGTCAAGTACCTAAGCCACATAGAATCAAGGGACATAGCAGACATGTAGGTAAAAGTACCTTGACCACCAAAAACTTTATGATTCACAGCAATCCTGTGAACCTCTAAACCAAAAATCACGATGCAGTAGGGAACCTGGAAAGAAGACATTCTTAACACAGAAGACCAATTCACCATATATAGTTTGCTTCAGGAGCTCCCAGTGGCTGGCAAGGGCACACAGTATTGCAAAGAAAACTCTTTGTAAACTCTACCACAAACAGCTTAAGGTGTCCTAAAAAGGAATGGGTCATTAAAGATATTATGATACTTAAACTGTCCATTAACAGCACACAGATGCCAATAGTAAAGAGAAAGGCAGCTTTCTTTCTAGTCCTCACACTGTTCAAACACACTGCTAAAGGAGGAGCTGTCTTGTTAAGATAAGGACAATGACTGAGTTAAGGCTTCTAAACCCAGGTAAATAAACTCAAGACCTCAGATCTATAAAGGTTTTGTTTCTTCAGGTCTAGCAATAAAAACTTTCATAGATAACAACCAGCACCATGTTGAAAAGATGGATATAAGGTCATAAATCTTCATGAAGGATCTAAGACTAACACCATAGCTATTAGTTCAATGTTTGCACATTTCTCACCTAGTCTAGCTTAAGTACTACTAGCACCAAAAACACTCTGTCAGATTGGAAACAGTTATATATTTAGTTCAGGGCTTTTCTTTGTTTGTGTGACCTTCATTTTAAATTCAAGTAATCTTCTTCTGGAATTTAGGCACTGACAGGTTGGAAGAGAACAACACAAAACACAAAGTGAATACCTGGGGAAAGCTGAGTAAGGCAATTATTTGAATTATGTCAACACAGCCTAAAGGAGTCATCCAGATGATTTTCTGTATTGGTCCATTTTAATGTAATAGTCTGCCTCCATAGAAGTAGAATCTTAAAAGCAACATGTTTCTCAACACATAAGCAGATATATATACATATATATAATATGTATTATATTACATATATTTATTATAATTATATATATTTATATATAATATATATTATATATATAAAATGTTGAAGTAAGTATTTACTATCTTCTAATTTTAAATTTTAAGGAAAATTAAAGTTCTCAGAAAGGAGAAAATGTAACTGGTCATTCTTTTTACCTCTCCCTCTTTAATATATTCTTCTCCCAAATAGATTTAAAAAAAAATTGCCTTTAGATCACACCTATATAATTTAGTAGCACTGAAAAATTCATTAAATAGTTCCAAATGGAAAGCTTCCACTTTTTTTTCCTTTATCATCAATTTTATAGAATTGAAAAGATCTCTTCACACTTGATTCTCAAATTCATACTCCATCATAACCTGAAAACTGGACCACAAATTTATTCAGTTTGATTTCCCATTTGACAAATTAATCCTCTCACCAATAAATAAAAACAAAACTCAGTTGATCTCACTTAGCCTTTATGAATAAACATGGAGACTTAAAAATGTATTTTAAGTGCTTTCTTAAGGGCATCCAAGCAGATTGTTCCCTTCTTGCCTAAACATCATCAAAAATGGTCCGAGTGGACTAAAACAGGACAATTTATAAAACTCCAGAATGTAAAATTTATACTGCTGATAAGGGGACCTCAATACAAACCATGACATGAAAGTCACAGGAAAACGGTTTTCATAAAGGGCGCAAAGAACCAGTTTTAAAACAAAAATTCATGTTTATATTGTCCCAATTCTTCCTGAATCAGTAAGCCAGTACATATTGATTACACACATACATCTGTAGGCTAAGGCAACTGAGCTACATCTGGTTTCCTCTCATGTCCAAAAGATTTCTCATTATCACCTGATTCTTTTACCTACCTGTTTTCTCTCTCTCATCCTCTTTTCACACTCTCTCATCATCTTTCACATCTTAACCCTTCATAACACATAGTGCACCTCACTCATCTACCTGACATCCCCAAGAGCTGATTCACATCAACATCCTGACTCTCACACCTTGCCAGCTGAAGTCAGCCACATGTTCCACAGTCTTCAGTAACAACACAGATTTCAGGTCTTAAAATTAGCTGGGCCTCAGAAGCTACAAAGAAATCACTTCCTCACTCCCTCGGCCCTGTTCTCTCATACCCATTCCCAGTTCCAATCCTCTTTAAGATGACTCCACCGATCCTCCTAACACTTTAATAAAAGTTACAGCTCCTATAGCAAGACATGGGGACTGCAGGGAGCCACCCATGGCTTGTAAGTGAACCAGCTTGATTGAGCTATTAAACAGGAGGATCTGGCCTCAGGAACTGCATTGGTTCACCGCTGAAATTCAAATGCAAGCCCTGGATGTGGGAATGACCTGCAAGAGCCAAATGGCTTGCTTACCTCCACCCACTATCCTATTTTCTCAAAAGGAGCTCCTACTGGTCTCCAAGCGCAGGCTCCTTCCTTTGTCAGAGCCAGACACTTATGGACAGCTCAATCGGTCATGCCCCTACTTCAAAGATAATTTGCCTTCTATCATTGTTTCTGATAAATAAATTTCATAGCTTATATTTCCCAGCCAGCCCATCCCTCCTACAGGAACCCTTTCCCTTGCCCACAAGGGACTTGTAGTGAGGGGACCAATCAAGGAACAGTTGTGCAAGGCCGAGGCTGCATGCTCCATCCCCTTCCTGAACTACTGCCATGGAGAGGCACAGTGTCAATGTGGAGACTGGGTGTGTGTCTTGCAAAGTTGTGGCCACTCTGCCCATCAGGTCTCTCACAGATCAGGTGCCTTACATTCTGAGGCCCCCAGCACAATCACTGGGGCCTCAACTATAAGGTTGATGGCTAGATCTTTGTTAGGAGGAGAGCTCTGGTGCTGAAGACAGTTTCCATTGAATGGGTGTTTTGTTCTTTCTCTTTCTATTGTAATTTTTTGGCTGAGGGCTTAATGATTCCTGAGGTGATGATGGCTTACTCTAAGTAATACAGCCTGCCAGGAACATTTCCCAAAGATCTACCTGGAATTGTTCTGGAGGTTTTCTCCAGATAACAACAGTATGTCACCTGAGAGCATGCTAGAGCCAATCGTGACTCAGACCTGTCTAGAAGTTAGGTGTCTGGAGATACCTTTAAAAAGTCTTACATTGTGTCTCTCTAGTGTGTGAGAACCAGCAAAGTCTTAAAGAGTACAGGTATTAGGATGATGGCAACACCAAAAACAGAAAATGAAATTTATATCGACAACTGATTTTATTTCAAAGAAAAGGGCATATGACATTGGTGAATATCTGGCACTGAGTTAATTTCACCTTAGTCTTAAAATTTTTATTAGGAAGTTTATTCCAATGATGTATGAAGTTGCCATTTCTGAATATAGGAATAATTTTAAATTTGACATTTTTATGTTTTTTTTTTAAAAAGAACCAACATCCTCAAGCTTCAAAATATTCACACCATCCAAAATCTGTATTTTAGTGTCTAGACAAATTAGAAGAAAACTTTAGCAAGAAAATGAGTAAGCACCTTTGAGAATTAAATGTTAACCTTATGATGCAATTAGTGCCTATTTTTCACAAAATAGGTTGCCAACTGATCCCTTGATGTGAGGGAACTCCTAGTACCCAAAGAAAAATATCCTATATTTGTGTAAAAGAAATCATTTGTATATTGGGTGGTTAGAAGTATTTTGCTATAGAAGTAGAAGTTCATAGCCATTAAAGATTAGTTTACAGCTCTCAGAAAGATAGGTTTAGCTGGTTGTGATTTCTTAAACAACTTACGTAATTTTTCTTCTAAACAAGTAATGAAAAACACTCACTGACTGTTGGTTTGAGAAACTTTTTCTGGCCAGGAAAATAAATTGCACTGTTAATTTTAAGGAGGAAACAAAAAACAAGAAACTTTTTTCTTATAAAATGCCAAGGCAATCTCAAGAAATTCACAATCATAATTAACTCTGCACAGTGAGAGCATCTTCCTCTACCAAGGACAGCTCCAGGGTGTTTTCATTAGTGCTGGTCTTCATCCTGAAGTTGAAAGAACCATAGAGTTTTGCAGACTCTTTGGAAGATGCAAATCTGTTTCGACGATAGAGCTCCCCCTTCCACATAGACATCATTAATAAACAAGACAGAACAACCCCCCCAAGTGTGAGGAGGCAGAGCCCAGCAATCACACATCGGTCTAGATGAGCACCCAGCCTTGCACTCTCCTTCTCTAGACGTTCCATCTCCCGGGCTGCCACAGTGTTGGGATCCACGGTCACCTCTCGTGGGACAATGTAAGAAATGATCACCAGCAAGATGCCAGTGACCAAGAACAAGATGGCGCTGATGAAACCATAATCAATTGACTTCCCTGAAGATGTGGCTTCTGAACTGGTGTCGTCTTCATCTTCGGATATCAAGGATATGGCAGCCTCATGGGACCATTCACTTGGATTTCCCCAGCCAAGATCTCCAGGATGATTACTGCCTTTTGCTGAAGGGGACCTACTATTCCGCTGCTCCAAGTTGACATTCTCATCCACATAAGTAAAAGATGTTTCTAATTCCTGGCTGCAGCAGTTGCAGACTTTCCGTTCTGCTGTTATTTGGTTGTTCCCTGAGTCCAGGGGTCCTGGTGGGAAGAAGTTTGGCTGAACAGTACTATCTTGCAGAGAAGAGGAAGGGGATGCTGGAAAAGGGCTGGGTCTAGACCCTTCCATCCCTGTTAGTCTTGGTGTAGATGTACAGTGTTTTTGACAGCAAAGAGCAGCCCTGATGGCTGCTACATCGACATGGTCACCAGGAAGTCCTCCTGAACTGCAATCCATGGCATCACACAGGTCTGTCTGGCTGCTCTTCTTAGAAAGGTAGTGGAGCTCCATGGGAGCCAGTTAGATATCCCCCAGCAGCTTCTAGAAATTCTGCCAATAGCAACAAATTTAGGTAAGAACCCAAGAACTAAGACTGTACTGCCAGGAGTGCTGCTTCTAAAGTCCCCATTTTCTTTGCAACCCTGGCTGTCAGCACCTCAGCCCCAGTTCCTCCTAAAAGGGGCAAAAGAGGGGGAAAAGTCCCAAGCAGCAGAAAAGTATGAAAAGGGAAAATCCTCTGACTTGCCACAGGGTTAACACTGAGGACCTTAGGTCAGGGCAGAAAAGGAGCACTGAGGAAGTGGCAGTGTCTCTGGAAAAAGCATACTGCTGTCACCAAGCCAAATTTATCCAAGGACTCACACATTCCTGTGACAGGATCCCTCAAATGAGAAGTCAGGTTTCCTGTAGAAAGACACAAATGAGAAAGGCAGGAGCCCTTTTTAAGAACTGCTGAATTTCTGGAGGATTTGGGGAAGCACAGATTTATTAACGACTCCATTAGATTGCATGTTTACACTCTTTAGTTCAGAACACATTTTGGTATCTGGTACAGATTAGCTTTAATGAATACATATCTGTTGGGATCCATAGAAGAAGGGGCTCAGCATGTTGACACAGCAGCTCTGAAGTGGGTGAAAGACTGGCTTAGTCTGCGACCTCTTCCAACCTTACACCTCACATATCCAACAAGTAAGTCACACGACCCTGGGCCCTATATTTTCAAGATCATATGCTGCTTGTTCATGTACTTACACTCTGCCCCATCTCCTAACGACTTCTTAGGAGCAGTATGTGCTGGTCCCCAAAGTGTGTAGACCACACACTTCACTGTGATCCCTGCAAAATGCCATGAGCCAGCCCACTCCTCCACATACACACCGCCTGCTCCAGCTGCATGTCTGCTATTCCCACACCCTGCGCCTCAGTGGAAGAGTTTCTCCCTCCCCTACAATTTAACAAGCACAAGAAACTAGTTGGCTTTACAAACCCAATCTAGAAGTAAACTGACAATAAGAGACAAATGATAAACCCATAGAGTCCTGTCAGGCAAATAGGTGAGAAGCTATTTCTAAGGGTTATCTGGGACTTTATATCCATGACACTCCCTCTCCTTCACTGCAGCATAAGGCCTTTGGTCGACAGAACTTTGGGTTGGGCAGAAAGTCACCTCCTGTCCATCTTTCTCTTTTCTCTATCGCCTTTCTGAAGAATAATAATTCACTTTTCACAATCACTAAATATAGGATTTTTAACCAAGGGCTCCTTTTATTTTGATTCCAAACCCTGGGTGCTAATAGATTTTGACCAGAGGTCCAAGAGTTATTATTCTTCAAAATCCACAGCTCCAACAGCTCTTAAGAGACTCAGACACTGGGCACCTAAGGTCAACCTGGCAACTTAAAGCATAAGTACACAGTTCCTAATAGCCATCAGTGATTTGCTTTTTGTTTTTAAACAAAAACTTGTCTCCTATTAGAGTTTCTCTGCACCTAAAACAAAAACAAAAAAACCACTAAGTGCAAGGAAACCACAAGTGAACCAGAGCTTTCCTTTAGCAAGTGGACAAACCCCTCCTGAAAGATCCCTCAATGAGGAAAGTGCTGGTAAAAGCTTTCATCAATTACTGAAATGAGGACTCATCCTGCAGATCCCTCAGGCATTAGGCGCTCTGATTAACCTTTGGCATAATTAACTAATCACATTAAGACTACTTTGGATATAATCGCCAGGGTTCCTTATAGGACTTCCAATGTGTAACAAAGGGGGAGAAAAATATCCACTCAATTCTCTTCTCTTGCCTCCATCCCTCTTAAAAGAGAGACTGCTAGTTCTACGAGAGATACACTTAGCAGTACAGTCGATTTCTTTGAAACCCCGTAATCCGGGGCTTCCATTCTCAGGGGAGAATGAATAATCTCAAGGGGCCAGCAAAAGGTCTTTTCTCCTGTCCTCCCCTTTTTTCTTTGGTATGTTTTAAAATCCAGATAAGAAGACTGTACCTTAAAGCGAGGAGACAGTACTTTCCCTCGTCTCTCTGCAGTCAATTAAAGGCAAAAAATTTGCTTAGAAACTGACTGGGGCGAGGCTGTTCTGGGGAAAACGACCTGGGGATGCGTCCTGCGCGCTCCGTGCGGGAAGAACCGGCCGCGAGCAGCAGAGTCCCCCACCCGCGCCGCAGGATCAATCAATCCATTCCGGGTGAAGTCTGCGCCCACCCAGGGCACCCCCAGTCGGGCTGCGTCCGCCGAGGTCCGGGAGACGAAGCAGGAACCTTGTACTGGGAGTGGGGACACGCGCCCCAGCTCCGCCAGGCTGCCGGCTTTCTCCTTCGTTCCTGGCGCCTCCTCCCCATCCCGCTTTCAGCCACTCACCTTCCGCCTCGGTCACCTGTGCAGCTCCAGCACCGCGCGCTCGCCCCTGCACGACTCTGGTAGAAAGTGCCCCCTTCCCAGCCGCGGCACTTGTAGCCTCTGCGCGCCGCTCTGCTCCGCCGGGTGGGCAGCGCCCGCCGTGCCGGGTGGGGCGGGGCGGGGCGGGGCGCTCCCTCTTGCTGAGCATCCCGGGAGATGTAGTTCAGGAGCGGCCTCGGCATGCCTCCTGTCCAGGTTTCTCTCACACCGCCTCAGTTTTGCGCTTTGCTGAAGACTAACCAGTTGCTCCAGGCTGGTACTCCAAAAGAAGTGCTGGCTTCTAAGCTGAGAGTGGATTCTGGAAGGATTGTGAGGAAGGGATGGGAGGAAAGGATGGGAGGAAAGAAGTGTATGTTCAGTTCCAATGTGTGCCGAGCAATTTGCATTTCATGTCTTATTTAATGGTCAAACAAATCTTTGAAAATAGATTTTATTAATCCTCATTTTACAGATCAGGAAGCAGGCTCTGAGAGATTAAATGCGTCATCCGAGGTTAGAAAGACAATAAATGGTAACTTCTAAAATTGCATTCAGGGGAGGGTTCCAAAGTCATAACTTTTCTTACAAAACCAAGAGAAATGTGACCATCGAGAGTACAGGATTGTCCTGTTCACCAATTTATCACCTCTGCTTAGTGCATTATCTGGTACCTGTTGAATTTGTGAATAATAGTGACTCAAAACAACAATAACATAGTTTTCATTATTGTCAGGCTTTCTTCTATGCTCTCATAACTCAATTAATGCTCACAATTAATTTTTAAGGTACTGTAAAAATCCTCATTTTTACAGAAAAAAAAACTGATTTAAAAAGAACTAATTTGCCTAAGGTCTCACAACTGCTATTGTGCAGAGGTGGGACATAAACCCAACAGATTCTAAGTATTTATGTTATATTGAAAAAAAGGAAGAAAGACCAGAAGGCAAGAGTAGGGGTAAGGAGTAAGGGGAAAGGAGATGGAAGCTGTTGAGCTGTGGTTCCAAGGCTAGGACAAGGCAATTTCTTTGAATTACAACTGTCTTCCACCCAGAGTGGACTGCAGCAGCCAACAGTTAAAGACCCAGGAAATTTGTAATTTGAGAGTCCTCTCCAGTGTTTCAGCATCTTCTTTGGGGTGATTCCAGGTTTATTTATTGTTTTCAGCTAAGGGGAGCACAGATGGATTACAATACTTAAGACATTTTCTTGCTTGTGAGTAGCCCTGGCTGCTAGCTTTCAAGAGATAGACTAGTTTCCTATAATGACGGTTTTGTTCCTTTGCCTTTATTCTGGATAGAAGTCACAGTCTTGTGGCTCCAGGGACTTTATAATCCATCACTTTAAAGTCTCTTTTCCCCATCATTCTCTTTTAGTCAGTTGAACCTTTTTGTTCACGACATGTGTATTATGGCTTCTTTTGCTCATTATACTGTTCTTCAATGAGAATATCTTTGTTTCTGGTCCCCTACTCCATTTTCCCTTCAACCACTAGCTTGTCAAGCCTCATTTACAGGAGTGCATTCTATTCTTAGTACTATGTATTCAAAAGAGACATAAAGACACTGTGGGGTATCCAGAAGAGAGCAACTAAGATGTTGAAAGAATTTGAACTTATGTTGAACAAAGATATGCTGGAGGAACTTGGGATATTTAGCCAAAGGAGGAGATTTAGAGAAAACAAAAACTAGTTTTATATCATTTAAAGTTAACAAAATAGAAAAGGAGTTTTACATTGTGGTTCAAAAGGGCAAAGGCAGAACCAATGATATTAATGTTATTTATTAGTACTAGTATGTTGTCATCTTGGATTCTTAACATTAGTTCAAATGGAAGATAATAATGATTGTATTTATTTTACAATATAGAAACTGAGTACTAATAAATGTCAGCCAAGATTCTAACTTGGATCTGCCTGAGTTCAGAATCTGGGTTTCTTTGCCACCACACTGTACTTAACAGTGCTTCAAAATCTTTCACAGCAGAGTGCATGTAAAAGGCAATAAGGTCTATAGCCCTGGGGTAGCATAAAGTTTCTCATGTCCTTTGTGATAGGACTGTGACTTTCTTGGGCCCTGCAAGACAGCTTGTATGCTAAGGGAGTAATTAAGGCAGAACATCAATAATATACTGAGGCACCTGATAATCCTGGGACTCAGGGTCTGGGAAGGTCTGGAAGTTCTATCAGATTAATATGGAGGCTGGTTTGGAACTTAGTATAAGGAATGACATTATTTCTGAGAATTTACCATGGAATGCTTCATAAAAATGAATTCTCTATCACTCAAGAGAATTGAAAGAACAAAAAACAAAAACAAAAGAAAAGCCATTTATTAGTGAGATTGTAGAGGACCTCTCTGATCTCTGCTGCACTAATTTTAATTTACATCTTTTTATGAAAACTTTTTTCTTCTAAGCCAATTACAAGGATTCCACCTCCTATGAACTTCACTAGGACTTGTCAGCATGGAATATTTTTGTGTTTATAACCCACTGCCTTGAGATATTTCTTGAATAGCTAGGTAACTATTTAGTGTTGTTCAACTTCTCCCTTAAGGAGTTAAACATCTAATGACAATTGTAAGCTCTTTAAGGTCAGCATCTACATGTTAAACATCTTATTGCCTCCTGCAGAAAGTCCAATATTTACCCTGAATATAGTGAGGAAAAATGACCAGACTGAATGAGGCTTTAGATGATTATCTATCATCTTTGGATGATTATTTGTTGTTCTGTTTCACTTCCTGTTTCTGCATAGAGCACATCTGAGTCTACATATTCTTTAGCATTCAAAAATCAACATTATGCCACTGTACTACAAAATTTTTTTCAAAATTTTGCAGAAGAAATAAATAAAAGTTGAATGGCTGAGGTCATGGAAAGAAAAGCTCTGCAGAAAATACCACTTGCTAGAAAAACATCTCTCTCTCTTACAAGTCCATGTCTTTAACTTTCCTCAAATTCTGAGCCAGGGACCTTCTTTTCAAGAACTTTCTTGTCCAACATCCTAAACTTCTCATTCTTTTTCTAATTGGCATTCTAGTGGCATAATGTATTTTCTTTTAAGCTGTCATTTTATATAAACAAAAAAGTATTTCATGTATATTTTATACTGCATTCTACGTGATTTCTCTTCCCAGATAAAATTTAGACTCCTTGAGTACCAAGATATTCTATTACTTGGACGCTATCTATGAGCATGAAATAATGCAACACATGGTAAACAGTAATTCCTTACTATATTCTCATTATATAATTAACATCAGTAAAAGGACATATTTTAAAAGTTACACAATGATTTTGATCTTACATAAGCTTTAATACCTTGCATGTTCTATTTACTTATACTTTAGTATGGAGGGAGTTAACTAGTGGAAGAATAGATCCTTAGAAATAAATTTATCATGCAAATCAAGGGTAGTACTGAGACTTCTTCAAACAGTCTCTTACAATATTTATTGAGGATGTTTTCCAGTTTTCTCTCTACTACAATAGCAATTAGGGCCAATGATATATAAATATCCCTTGTGGACTTAATGTTATGAGAAGGTAAGTCCTCAGAAAGTAAGAAAGACATTTTTGGAATAGGCTGAATAGAGAACCAGTCATTTGATGGGAACAGCACAGGGAATATGACTTACTTCATATCCCAGGTTGGTGCTTCTAAGATATGAAGAATGAAAATGTTCATCATTTAAAGCAATGATGATCTTGTTTGTTAACAAGATTCTAGGTACAAAAAATGTTATGTTAAATTCAAAAGTTTTGCTTTAATAAGAGTGTTTGCAAAGGCCATGCAGGTATGTTAAATAAAGTGGCTGGATACAGACAGGGGACAAGTACTTAGCCAAGTTGAGAGCAAGTGTTTTTCCAAAAGGAGACCTTGCCCCTTTACCACTCAACCCGATTTTTGTCTTGAATGAATTCAGATAGCAGTAAAAGTCAGACATCCCAACTCTTATTCAAAAATTCAAAATCTTCAAACATTGTATGAGTCAAAGAAAACTATGAGAAACATTTGCTTCTAGTAACAGCAGCCTAGGTAATTTAGACCCACCCACTGGTGAGGATAACTATAAAATCTGGACAAAAAATATAAAAATCACTTCCTTGAAGACATGCAAAGTTAACAAAATAGAGAAACACTACTGGGCTAGGATCCAAAGAAGAGAGGCTCAGAGAGGCAAATCAGGAGCTGGGAGCTTCTTTTAACTTAGAGATGTTAGATGATTCATGAGGGGACTATTAGAGGCTGAGAGGCTAAGGAGGGGTTGGAGTCTTGAACCCACCAAGGGAATAAGCCACAATATTTCTGGCTCATTCCCTTAAGTTTGGGTTGGAATCCTGAAAGACCTCATCCTAGAAGTATGAACTAGGCATTAGGCAAGGCCCCTACAGGGGACACTCCATGGCTTGTGAATTTCTCTAAAATCCAGTCAGAGTGATTTCAGAATGCTAGGATACCAGTTGCCTGGCAGAACAAAGTGTGTGCAGACTCTGAAAAATGTGGCATCATTTCAAACTTATTTTACCAATAGTTTTACAAATGCATTTATCTGCAAAAAAAAAGATAAAAACATGAAAAGTTACTTCTCTAATGGTCACATACTGCATGTGTTCCTATATGTGTACACATATATAAATGTTTTATATATCAATATTTTATATATGTAAATGTTTTATAAGTATGTACATATATATGTATATATATATACACAAAACATTTTCATAGTGACAAAATATAGAGATGGATAATAAATTATTGTTGACCAGAATTAGGGATCGTGAGTGAATGAGTATAACTATAAAGGGTAAATGAGGAAGACTTTTATGGTCATGGAAAAGTTCTGTACCCCAAATTTAAAAAATACAAGCAGCATCTAAAAGGTCAATAGGAATATGGAAAGGGATATAGCATCACTGGTCATAAGGGAAATGCAACTTGAAACCACAATGAAATACCACAGCACACCCACTAGAATGGATAAAGAGGCAAAATAATTGAAAGTATCAATTTTCGGCAAAGTATACAAAGCAACTGGAATCTCAAACTGTTGATGGGAATGTAAATTGGTGTAACCACTTTGGAAAACTCTTTACCTTACCCACAAACAATTTCACTCCTAGATAGATGCTCTGCAGAAACACACGTACATGAATGAACACCAAAGCATGTGCAGGAAACTGTCCATGAACAACAGAATAGATAAATTGTAGAATATATATACTTTGGAACAATATATAATGAATGAATGAGAGTTACATTCAAAGTGGATGAGTCTTGCAAAGATAATTGTGGGGTATAGAAAAGTATTCTTGGGTTTATGCAGACTTTATTTTTTTTCTAGCAAATTTTATGAAATTTGTAATCCTGGGCTAAGAGCAAGACTTAACAGTTAATTAACAATTATATAAACAATTAGAGAACTGCAAAAAGATTTAGCTAACCCTAAAGGCAATTTATTCTAGAGGTATTCATTTCAGGAAGAATGAGGAGCAGGATTTTAGAGATATTTCTAGGTGGAAAGTGTTGGAGATGCCTGGCATTAATTGATTTGTGAAAGATATATTTATAATTAAAAAAACTTACTTGGAGTATCCAGGATTCTTGGTTCAAGGGTCAAAGGTTTTTCACTCTTTTTCAGAGAGAAGGCAGTTTTCTCTTGATTTTGTATATAAACAAATAAAATTGTATTTCTCTATTTCTTACCTATAGTACAGAATTCAAAGTTTGTACACATAGAAAAACTCTTGTTAAGTCAGTTTTCTGTCACCGTAACAAATATGTGAGATAATTAACTTATAAAAAAAAAGTTTGTTTGACTCATAGTTTTGGAGGTTTTTGTCCATAAGATTGTTGGAGGTTTTCGTCCATGAGATTGACCCCATTGTTTTGGGGCCAGTGGCAGGCAACACATCATGGAAGGGAATGTGTGCTAGAGAAGTCACTCGGCTCATAGCAAGGGATTAAAAAAAGAGAAAGGTATTTTTTAATTCAGCTTTATTTGCTTTGGGAATTTTTGAAATCTGTTCTCTACTTGCTGAATACCCTCCCATTTACTTATTTAAATAATTACTTGCTGTTCATCTCTTGACATGATATTTTTGGGAACAGGTCAAACTCTGATACTATATTACTGTTGACTTCTTTTTTATTTATTCAATGAATATTTCAACTCCTTTAACTCCCTATCTATCTTTTCTTGCATCCCTTTCTAGAGACATAATCCAGTTTATGGGACTACTACTGCCCTGCCTTTCATTAATAGGGTTTTAAAGAACTTTTAAGAATTCAACTATTCAGTCAACAAATACTGTCAGGTCCTCTGCTAAGTGCTTGGAGATACAGCAGTAAACTGAAGAACACATCACAACTTTCAGCAAGCTTATAATCCAGTAATGTAACAGACAAATAGAACACTATTCATAAATGTTCCTATAATGGAAATAAATAATGCAAGGGGAACATACAGTAAGAGCACCTAATTCAGAATTAGTGGGTCAAAGCACACTTCTTAATGATGTCATGTCTAGGTAAGACAAATACATAAACAGGTCACTAGAAGAATAAGGTAGGATGAAGATGAACCGGAGGAGATAGTACAGAATTGAATTATTGGAATTGAAAAACAAATCAGTGCGTTATCAGTATAAAGAGTGAGGGAAGGAATATCAAGTAATGAGAGTGGCAATGTCAGCTGAGGACAAATCATCTTTGGACTTTTAAGTGAGGATAAGATGTGTGGACTTAATTCTAAAACCAGCAAAGCACCAAGGATGGTTTTGAGCAGCAGAATAATAAGATTGCATTTAAAATTTTAAAAGATCATTCTGCGGAATAAATTGAAGGTGAACTATCTTAGTGTCATCAAACAGTTTATCATAACGGTCCAAGTAAGAGAGAGCGGAAATGAAATTTGAATATAAATACATGGGTAAGCTACAAGAAAAAGAAACATCCTGAAAACCTCAATTGGAAGGAAGTTTAAGTGACTGTGTTAAAGTGGGCTTCAGAGCAAAAGATATTATGTGGAATAAAGAGAAGTGACGAAAAGGGGAACGTGGTATTACTCAGTACCTAGCATGCACAAAACTCCAGGTTTGATCCCTAGTGCCACAAACAGAAGACACAAAACAGTTCTAATCATGAATTCACTCCCTGCATCTCTGTGCCGTGTCTCCAGCCGGTGGATATATGTGTGGGAATGGTGAGTGAACTTCCAGGCTCAGTCACTGTGTCTGATGTGCCTGTGAACTCTTTACAGTGTCTTCCTTCTCTGTGTGACTTGTTTAGTGCTTTGTGGGCTCTTGCAAGTGAAGAAGCTTGCCTTTCTTCCATTCTTAGAAATTCTTAATCATTATGCGTTGAAATATTGATTCCTTTAGTTATTGCTGAGTTCTGCAGGTAGAACTTCTCTTGGATTTTGGAACTTCTAGTTCTGTTGCCTTCATCCTTAATCCTTCTTTCTTTCTTTGTTTCTTTTTTTTTTTTTTTAGTTGTTGATGGACCTTTATTTTATTTGTTCATATATAGTGCTGAGAATCAAACCTAGTGCTTCACACATGCTAGGCAAGCACTCTGCAACTGAGCCACAACCCCAGTCCCCTTATTTCTTAATATCTATCATTGTATCCACTTTTATTGCATTTAAGAGGGATTTCTATGTTCACTGTTCTATTAGGAGTATAGTGGTTGTTAGTATGCACTGTGTTGAGTCAAATTCAATGTCTACCACTTACTAACCCTGTGACTTTGAGTAAGTTTTAAAGAAGTACTGAAGTTCAATTTCCTGATCTGTAAGACAGGGATGATACCATTACTATTTATTAGACCATTCAGAGGAAGAATTAAATAAAATGTACAAAGTACTTAGAAAAGTGTCTCATCCATTAAATCATCCAATATATTATTATTTTTAGTTATTAATTTCTTTTCAGCTATCTCCATTATGCTATTTCATACATCTATTAATTTTTAAAATTTCAACAATTATGTTTTTCACTTCCTCACCATTTTATTTTTTCTTTTTACAACCACCTGGGCTATTTCTTATTTTATGAATACACTGTCCTTCCTTACCTCTCTATGGATATTAACTGGAAATATTCTCAACTTTTTAACCACAATCCATTTTCAATGCCCTGTTAACTATTTATTCGGTGTTGGGTCTCCCGTTTAGACTCTCTTTCATGGGCTGTCTTTTCTAAGAGAAGAGGCTATATTTTATTGTGCTCATCCTCATAGCAAGAAATTTCTGTTGAATTTGCTGCTCCATCTGTTTTGGTAGCTTCCTTGAAGGGACTCCATATTCTTCAAACAGTTTCTCTGCTTTTCATGGTTTAAAAATTCCCCTTGCTTTCTGTCCCACTGACAGTATTCTACATATTCTAGAGTAGCGGTTCTTTTAGAGAAAGCTCTGCATTACCTACCCTTTGCTTCCCTCTTCCTCATCTCCTAAAATAATCTCCAGCCTTATAAACTCTGTGAAATTCAATGTCTTTTCTCACTTGTATCCACAATATCCCTTTTCCCAAGCTGCCTTCTTCACATAGACTGACTGGTTCTGAATTTCCCTCCCCCAAATTTTCAGTCAAGTGAGCACCTACCTATGCTTCACCCCTGCTAGACTATGACTTCCTCTAAAAGCTTCTTAACAATTTTTCCCACACTGGATAGAATTGGTCACAATGTTCTCTGTACCTAGCTTAACCCACTTATTATACTCCTATCAGAGCACCAGTAATATTCTATTATCCTTGTCGGTGGAAGAGGGGAGAAATTCAGTAATAAGTTAACAATCCATCTCCTACCTTCACTTCTAGAGTAAAGAAGGCAGATGATGAGAAATCTCTTTCAATCTCCTGAGTTGGGTGACACATTAAAAAATGCAAGCTGGGAAGTTGGGCAAGATTTACATAGTACTACATAAGGAAAGAAACGGGGGAAGGCAAATTCCAGAGTGTGAAGGAGGCTGGAAGAGAGAGACTTTGGAGGAGGAGGGAGGGGAAAAAAAAGACAGTGAAAGGAGATTAAGAAAGATTCTTTGTGAGTAGGTTGGGAGACAAAAAGAATGACTAAAAACTTTTTGGTGCAAAATGATTTTCAGGTCCTCAAATTCTGAGCTAGATATATTTTAAGAGACAAGTAAATTTTCTCAAAATATTAGACATTTTAAAAATTGACATCATAATTGTCCATATATATGGGGTATAGCATAATGTTCAACATAGATATACACATCGTATGATGATCAAGTCAGGATGATTAACACATCAGTTATTTCCAACATTTATCATTTCTTCATGGTGAGAATATTCAAATATTCAAATAGCATATATTGAAATATACTCTTCGCTATTATTACTCTAGTACAAAAGAACTCCAGAATTCATTCCTTCTAACTGCACTTTGGACCCACGGAGCAATTTCTCTGTCTCTGCCAGTCTCTCTTCCTCCGCCTCTGATGACCACTCTTCGAATCTCTATTTCTATGGGATCCACTTTCTCAGATTCCACCTATGAGTGAGATCATGTGGAATGTGTCCTTCTGTGCCTGGCATATTTCATTTAACACAATGACTTCCCGGTTAAGCCATATTATTACAAATGACAGAATTTCATTCTGTTTTTGTTGTTGTTTTTTTGTTTGTTTGTTTTTTGTTTTGGCGGAATAGTAGTCCACTGTGTATAGATACCACATTTTCATTATCTGTTCATCTGTCAATGAACTCTCCAGTAGGTTTTTTATTTGTTTGCTTGCTTTGGTTTGATTTGAGGGTTTGTTTTTTTTTTTGTCCCCATAATTTTGAAAGTTAACACTTCGTGTGTACAAATATTTGATAAAACATCCAGTGGGATCTGTGACAGAACCTTTGGTCACCCTGCATCTTTTTCAGCAAAAGTCTGGATATTCATACCAATAGGGAGAAACAAAGAGTACAAATAGCCTTACATAAGTTCAGATTCATTTTTCTGTCAAGTGAATTTACTAACAATTAATGAAATTTTTTATTATTATTAAGATTATTTTTATTTAAGAGTTCATAGGATTTCAGACTGCTGACTAAGCAGGCGCCGTATGTAGCTCCTGCTTTCACCTTCTTGCCAGTCCATTCTGGTCTTGACTGGCTAATTCTTTCTGTGCCAAATGCCCGGTCACTGACTGGTCTAGGATGGTCTGAACTGGAATGGCTTTTCTGTTTCTCTGTGTCTCCTGTTCTGCAGTGGACTAGACCCCACTGGTTCACAAGGTGGCCAAGGGGTCCAAGAGAGTGAGTGAAAATGCACATACCTCTTGTGGGGCTAGGCTCAAAACTACACCTGGCTATTTTCAACACACTATTTTGTCAAGTCACTGGCCTCGCCCAGACTCCAGGAAAGGAAGAATAAACTTGACCTTTTGGTGGGATTACCTACAAGTTGGATTACAGTGGATGTAGAACAATTAGGACCATTTCTGCAATCAAGCCACTGTAACAATGAAGTGCTGAGTTTGAACAAAATGGGAACCAACCACTGCCATGTATGGAGATCCAGTCACATATTCATTGACTGCCTTACTAAAGGCACTGTTCTCTTTTGTAGCAGCATTTGGATTTTCTTTAAGGTAACCATCTTCCTCGTTCATGTACTGGCTTTGTGATTTGGGGAAGGTGGGCCCTATCCTCTGCTCGAAGGCACAAATCAGTCCTAACGCCATTCCACATGTGCAGTGAGTGAGTGGTTAAGGGAAGGAAGGGGAAATCTAAGCTAAAATCTGAAACCTAAGCTAAATCAAACATGGAACTTCCTTAGCAACGTTAGCTCAGAAATAGTTCAATCAAGGTAAAGTTCAAAACTGTGATCAATGGTTGGAGACAGAGGAAACGTTGTCCCGATTTCTGCTTATACCACAATGCGAGTTAACCCGAGGGGGAACGAGGTTGAAGAGTCACCCAGAAACAGAATGAAAGTCAAGGTGCAGCTGAGCAGAAGTTGCTTTCCCCACTTTGAGCAGCCTGGTAAGTTGAGTCGACACATCACTCGGTTGAGCTAGGTTTTCTGACACCTCTGAAAGCGTTCAAATGGGATGTTTCCATTTTATCTCTGGCAGTACTCGGTTTCATTTACCTAACTCCCCAGTTTCAACACACAGCCCATCTTGCCATAGGTGCAAAATAAGGGTTTAAGGACCCCATTTAACCCCAAACCTACTATGACATAGTTAACCTATATGAAAAGGTAGAAGGGATATCAGACAGTAAACAGACTCCAGTTTATGTTTGTGGGACTCAATTGTTATTTATAATATGAATGTATAAATCAATTAATAATTGATAAACTTAAACCTAATATCAATCATTCCATATAGTTCCATATAGTTTTGCTACCATCACAGCTAAAACAAAAACTACAAATAAATTTCTTGGGTTTTAAACAAAATAAAACACAATAAACCCTGAACATAAAAAAAAAATTTTTGTTAAATGTCCCTAACCAGAAGGAAGGAAATGTTCCAAAAAGAACAATATAATTACTCTTTATGGAAAATGAGTTTCAGAATAAGGGGATTAGAAAAGGACAAGAAACAACAAGAAAAGAGCAAGTAGAGCAAGTTCATAGTTGAGTATCATGAGTGTGGACAGTTCTATAATCAGAGTTCTCATTTTATAAATTGTATGAGCAAGTTAAGGCTAATTCCCTAAGTCCTTATCAACACTTTGATGTCAGTGTTTCTAGGAAAAGGGAATTTTGTCATCTGACAATGGACCAAATGCCAAATGGCAGAAATTCACTAGAATGGATGCTTCACTAAATAGCAATGTGTTAGTTCTGTGAGACAGAATCTGTGCTTTTACACGCTGAAAATTCTTTCTTTGATCTTAATGAGAATTAGAATGTACTGTATGCCTTCACTTGCAAGATAAAAATCCTTTAACAAATTGAGACAAAGTAGCTTTAAGCAACATAATAAATAAAGGCTAAATATTGGGGGGAGGAATGCTACAATGAACTGTAAAATATGTAACGACAGAGTCTGTCACTGTGAAAAATCAATGTCACTGTCATGTCTGCTAAACTATGACATCCATCTACCAAAAATACTTTAGAAATAATTAGAAATAATTAAGTGGATCATTTCAATATTACTCTATCTCCCCCTCACTGTGGGGGCACACTATGGAACTCATTATCAAATTCTCTTAACCCAGCAGAGTCCTCACTTCTATTTTTGTGCATCCACTAAAGTATTACATATTCCTTATAGTCATAACATATGAGAGTATCTCATGAATTTCTTCAGGACTTATGATTAGGATGATAATCATGTTCAGACACTGTCTTTGAACAATACCAAGGAAAAGGAAATTGCAAATTTCAAGTACAAGGCAATTTGATTTGTCCTTTGCCTAGTTACAGTAGATGATTTTTTTGTTTTGATGATGTTCTGGTCTGTGTTTATTGCCTCATATATTTAGGAAAATTTATTAAACATATACTCTAATCAGGTGCTATGTTAGGGGCCGGAATTCAAAGAGACAAGCAGATATGATTAATATCTCTACTTTCCAGGATTTCCCAATGTAGCACAAGCTAGCTTGTAGAAGCAGCATTTCCGTTACCTTTTCTGTCTTCCTAAAAGTGCCAGAGAAATCCCAGTGTTTTAGTTCACAAGCAATTGTTCCTATGTATTACAAGTCTTACAGCACACTTTTCTACCTAAAAGATGCCTCAAACAACTCCTAAACTAAGTTCAAGGACTCTGCTGAATCAGTTTGAATACCTGACACTCTTGAGTACAAAATGTTGATATCTTTCATAAACTGGGAAATTCCCTTTCCTCTGTCCACTCTCAACAACAGCAAGTAGGCAAGTTTTTTGCAGTGATGTGGGAAGAAACTGCCTGAAAATCATCAGAATTGGAAGCATTCATTTGATTCTCAAGCTACCCCCAAAAGGGAAACAGTTGGCACATTTTGTAATAGAAATTATAATGAGATAAAGAGTCCACAGAAATTCTTCCATCTAACCATGAATTAAGAGTGAAAGACACTATTACAGGCCTTTTATTCTTATAAATATTTTAAATATCATGGCCAAATAAGCTTTCTACTTTTAATTGAGCTGTGAGAATTCAATCGCTGGAGTGGGTTAGCACTTTTGACTATCTCCAGGGTGTTTCCTGCTATTTCCATTGCTCCCCATGGTTTGATGATATGAAATGGATTCTAATTTCAAGGTAATGTATATCTTTACATGTCTGCATAAGTGTGGATGATATTGCTTTAAGGGTCTATTTTTAGATTTATCATTTATAAAATAATATTTGTAAATGCATGATCCAGAAATGCGTGGGTGCCACAGTCATGAATCTTAGACCTTGAACTTGTTTTCTCTTAAAAATAAATTGAATCTGAAATTTTACTGCTCCCTCTTAAATAAGTAAGACATTGAGGAGCTTTAGTCTTGGTCCAGTGCTTCCATATCCTCGGTACATATCTCTGCAGTCGCATCTGCCACGTGACTTGTCATTTGCAATTCCCATCTTCCCCATCAAAACGCAGGCTCTTGAAGAGCAAAGAATGTGGTTTTTTCATGTCAGTATCCTCCGTGCCTAGCTGAGTGTGAAAGCAAAATCAAGGATAATTGATAAGAAAAGAAGGAAGGGCAATCAGAGGAGACAGAAAAAAGGAAGGAAATTTGAAGAAATATCACAAGCAACAGGTAGAGAAATATTTCAATAAATGTGGTAGGAGATGGTTACAGAGGGTTAAATAACTCTCCATTGTAACATCTACTTGGAAAAATTGTTATATTTGTTAACATATTAGTATGCTGTCTCTCTCAAAGAGAGGAAAACACTCAGAAGTAGAAGACAACTTCAAACACATGAAAGGGCCGGGCTGATTTTGGTAAACTCTAAAATTACAGAGCTCCCCTCCCCCAGACTAGTTTATTAATAAGGCTCAAAAATACGAATATTTTAAAAAACTAGCATTATGAGTTTGTGTTAGAGCAACTTGACCTCAAAATTTATATTTCTGATGACTGTTTAAAACTGATAATGATACATATGTTTTAGCAGTCCTTCTGGGTATATATGCAAATGAAATGAAATCAGGATCCCCTCAAAGATCTTAACATTTCTATTTTCATTGTGGCACTCTTCACAACAGCCAAGATGTGGGAACAGACTAAATTTCCATGGATGGATGAACGTATGTAAACAATGTGGTGTATACATGCAAGAGATTATTACTCAGTCTTAAAACAAGATTGAATACTGCAAAAGGTGAGGACATTATGCTGAGTAAAATAAACCAGATATAGAATGACAAATATTGCATGAATCCTTTTATTTTAGGAATGTAAAATGGTTAAAGTCATAGAAAATAGTGGTCTGGGGGCTTAAGAGAGGGGGAAATGGGGACCTGATAACCAAGGTACAGAAGTCTCCATTATGTGAGATGGATAATTTCTAGAGTTTTGCTACATAAAAACCATATTGCATTATACACTTAAAATTTGTGAAGAAGGTGTTATTACCAAAATAAAATTGAAAGGACAGTAGATGTCTTGAACTTTTTCTTTCTATATAACTAAAATTTTATATCCTTTGATTAACATCTCCCCAAACCCTCCCTGTATCTCAACTTCTGATAACCACCATTTTTCGCTCTGCTTCTGAGTTCGAGTTATTTATGTTCCACATGTAAATAAGACCATGAAGTGTCTTTCTGTTTCTGGCTTATTTTAAATAACCTAATGTCCTCCAAGTTCATCTATGTTGTTGCAAATGACAGGATTTCCCTATTTTTAAGTGTATATAAAACACATTTTCTGTATTTATTCATCCATTGGTGGACACTTAGGTTGGTTTCTTACCATGCAATTGTGAATACGCTGCAAAAAACTTGAGAATTCAGGTATCTCTTCCATATAATGATTTTATTTCCTTTGTTTATATAACCAGAAGTGGGATTGAAGTGACACATTATAGTTTTATTTTTAATATTTTTAGGAGCCTCTGTACTGTTTATCATAATGGCTATAGAAATTTATATTCCCCTCAATACTGTTCAAAAATTCCCTTTTCTCCACATCCTTACCAATACTTATTATCTGTTGTGGTTTAGATGTGGTGTCCCCCAAAAGCTTACATGTGAAACAGTGCAAGAAGTTTTGAAGGAAAAATGATTGGGCTATAGCCTTAACCTAATCGGTTGATTGACCCCTGATGGGATTAACTGAGTGGTAACTGGAGGCAGGTAGGGTGTGGATGGAGGAAGTGGTTCATTAGGAGCGTGGCTATGGGGTATATATTTTGTATCTGGAGAGTGGAGTCTTTTCTGCTTCTTGATCACCATGTGAGCTGGTTCCCTGGGCCACACTCTCCCCCCATGATATTCAGCTTCTCCTGAAGTCCTGAGGAATGGAGCCAACCTTCTGTGGACTAAGACCTCTGAAACTGTGGGCCCTTAAATAAACTTTTCCTCTTCTAAAATTTTTCTGGTCAGATCCTTTAGTCAAAGCAGTGAAAACCGACTAAAACATCTTTCATCTTTTTGATTAAAGTCATTCTAACAGATGTGAGGTGATAGCTGCTTGTGGTGTTAATTTGCATTTCCCTGTTAATTAGTAATGCTGAGGATTTTTATATATACTTTTTTTGCCATTTGTAAGTCTTCTTTTGAGAAACATCTATTCCACTTCTTTGTCTAATGAGTTGTTTTCTTGATATTGAATAGTTTGAATTCTTTATATATTTTGGATCTTAGACCCTTAACAGACATCTGGTTTGCAAATATTTTCTCCCAATCTTTAGTTTGTCTCTTTCTTCTATTGTTTCCTTTGCAGTACAAAAACTTTTAGAATGATGTAACCCAGTTTATCTGTTTTTGCTTTTATTGCCTGTATTTTGGAGGTCATATACAAGAAAAAGGGCATAGAGTTTTTTGTCTACTGAACTCTGGGGGTAATTTGTTATACAATAATGTTAACCAGAATACTTCCATTTATAGAGCCTCTAATCAAGGTCTACCTAAAGCAGTTGGGAGGTCAGGTAAGACTGTTTAATAATATTTCTTACATATCAAAGGCAATTTGAAAACATTTTGCTTTATAATTTATGAAGGAAATGACTCTAAATAATTTTTATTGGTGAGGAGAATAGCTGAATAAAGAATATTGACCACAATTACATCATTTTAAAAGTTTGAAATATTTTAGTATTTAGCATAAAGTTTATTGATTTAGATAGAAAACATGGATTAAAATTTTAGTAAACTTCACCAAAGTATCCATCTTACATTTAGGCTTTTCTTTTCTTTTCTTTCTTTCTTTTTTTTTTTTTTTTTTTCTCATGAAAACAGTAGGATTAAGCTGTGCAGTTTGTGAACAGAAAATCTTGCATAAAAAACAGGTAATATCTTAGAAAAAATTCAGAGAAAATGCTTGTTCATTCATCGAGCAGAGATTTTGTAAGAAAAATAAAACAGGGATTCTTGGTTTCTTGAAGATTGTTATTGAAACATAATTCTGGAATATTTTAAAAGAGGTCACTTATGATAGAAGAGAAAATTTAACCCTGAAAAAGAGAACCTAATGGAATTTTTTAACCATTATAAAATTTCGAGTTGTCTTAAAAATGTTCAAGGTTTCCTCCAACCCCTTTATATTGTATAGCTGTTTATTGTGGAGTCTGGTAATCAACAGATATTGTAAAACCTTTCCTTTGGCAATCCTGGATTTTAAATGTCTTTTTAAATTTCAAGTAGCTCACAATATGGCAAAGTCTAGAAATGAATGTAGCACAGATCTTTCCTTCTGGGAAGAACATTAATTCTGAGAATAAAAGTTCAGGACATTTAGCTTATGTGAATTGGCAGAAAACTAATGTTCTCTGGAGAAATTTTAGGATATGGGCAATAATTATGATCGTGATAGCTTGGGTTTTACACATATCCTGTGGTAAGAAATGATATTGCAAAGATATTTAAAGCATGCTCAGTTTCTCAGGTTTCTGTTTCAGTATTTCTTGTGAAGTATTTCTCACATTTCTTTGGGCCTTTCTCTGAGCTCCTTTCAATTTCGTTCTCTGATTTACTAAAATTCAAATGTTATCTTTATGAAAGAATCATCTGCAAATAAACATGTGCAAAAAATTAAATGTAAATAGTGCTAAAATATAGAAAAATGACCTTCAGTTGATCCCCCTTTTCTGTTCCCCAGGAACAACTGATTTCAACTAATTTAGTTTGTTTTCTGAGTATTTATCTTCTTGATTTTAAATAATATGCACATACTACATTTTCTTTTATCATTGGTAAAAATTTTCAATTATTATTATCAAAAAAATAAGTGGAAGACCATTAACTTGGGGTTGTTCTAATTCTGATTTTTATGTAAGCAAGCTAGAAATTAACTTGAAAATATTTCTTATAACTGATTAAAAAAAAACAAAACAACAAAATGAGCCTGAATGAATTGCAGTAAATCAACCAATTGCTTATGTAACTACGGACTCCCATCCGACCCTGTCCAAATCCAGGTAAGGCAAATGCTCATCACAGCACGCCCAAATGCATAACTGGAGTCAGTCAGGTCATTTCCTACTTTGCTTTCATGTTTCACTACTCACACTGCAGAAGGAGCTCACTGAAACTCCTCTGGTCCTGAGGGCTGCCCAATTCATGAATCATTCTTTGCTCAAACTTGGTTAAATTTAATTTTCTTAAAGTTTCTATTTTAACCTAGTACATTAGGATTTAACTCACAATTCCTCTTCTCCTACTTGATTCCTCACATCCTCTCAGTCTATGTCAAGTTTTAGTTAAAAGAATATTCAGTGTTTTCACTATTATGACTACATATTGTTCATGCTGAATCTGAAAATATATTATAATTTTTAATACTTATATGATTTTTCTCTTTTGTAGTTATTAAAACCCTCATTTTGTTTGGTTGTTTTGCATTTAATTTTCTTTGAGCATCTGAATAAATTTTTTTTATAATTTCTAGCACCTCTTTAAATGTCTCTTTATTGAATTCTTCTGACAGTAAATCATGTTAGATGAGTTATTCATTCGAGGTGTTTGTTCTGGAAATAGTTTTCATGTTATGATATTTTGCTCTGTAAGCTGGATAAACATATTTTCCTCCCCCCTTGAATTGTTTTTAATTTCATCTTGAAAATTGCCTTCATTTCTACTTTTTATTGATTCTTTTTTCCAATGAATCTCTTGTTTAGATTCAACTATAAGTAAAAAACTACATCCCCAAAAAGTTACTTAAATAATGGAATTTATTTTCCTGTAAAAATAATCTAGTAGTAGATAAATTGATTGGACTGTGGCTTCACAAATATCATATACCTAGGCTTCTACTTTGCTTCTCTGTCATATTTACCATGTGCCTCATGATCCAAGAGACTTGCTTAATCTCCAGCCATCATGTCTTCTTTCCAACCAATATAGAGGAGAAAGGGTAAAGAAAGCTGTACCTCCTTCTTTAAAAGCACTTTTCTTATATTTCCTTGGCTATACTACTTGTAAGAGAGTTTAGAAAATAAATTATCTGAGCTGCAATATTTACATCTAAAATTTTGGAATTATTAAGTGTATTATACATTTTGAAATTTGAGAAGCAAGTACTGTATCTACTATAATCAGCCCCATTGAGGAGAGAAGAGACATCAGAAATGGGTAGAAGTCATGCTGTGAGATAAGCTGGACAACAGTCTTGACCAACCCCATGGGGACCTACTAAACTAAAATATCTCATAAGATATTCCAAGTTGGAGCCTAAAAAACTCTTTTTGTCCCTGGTTCTATAAATCATTAGGTGTAAGTCCCTCTGATTTGGGATGAAGTAGCCCTTTTTGCTAAGATAATCTCTGAAAAGTTGACAACAGTCTCTGAAAACACTTCCAGTGGCCAGGATGAAAAGTACTTCTCTGAAAGGAGATGAAAAACACCTCTCTAGATCTGGAGAGCTCAGTTCATTCTTAACATCAATCACATGAGACTAGTTTCTTCTTAATGTTTTATTTAATAAGTCCCTTAGCTAAGAAAACATGGATAAGAGTGCTTAGGTGCATGTTTAAAACAGGATTTTTGTGTGAATACAAAGCAATACCACTGAGGTCTATCACAGAGTATCCTTGAACTTTGAGTATTGTAGAACATATAAGATCTTAATCCCTAACTTCTCAGCATGCTTAAGAATCTAGGCTTCCAATACCATTACTTAGAAACTTTCCCCTGATCTGAAAACTGGAGCTTCTGTCTTGGGAACCAGGAGACAAACTTAATTCTAATTTTAGTGTATTACAAATAAATCCCTGCTTTTTATGTTTGCTGTAGAGAGCCGATTTGACTCCTCTATATTCCTGCATATACACAGTTGTGCACAATAGTTTGTGTGTACCATATTTGCCTGAGCTCTTGTGGAGCCTGGCCAAGCACCAAATCCTTTGAATTATCTAAGAACATGTCCCAACCTCTTCATTCTCTTGTCCAACTGGGTTATACTAACTCTGTGTGTGGCTTCTCTTTGCCACTTTTTGATTTATCATTACTCAAACTTTCATAGAATTTCTATTTTTTAAAAAAATACAGAAAATATTGATTAGCTGAAGAAAATACATTGCAAATATTTATAATTCATAACTCCCTCACTTTTGCAGTTATTTGGGTCCCGAGGAAGATCCTTTTGGTTGTTCCAAGAATTCGTAGATCATGACTTGGATATGATGTATTCCCCAAAAGCTCTTTTGTTAATGCAGTAGATGAAGTGACTAGATTATGAGATCTGTGAGCCAATTAGTTCATCCTAGTTTAAATGTACTAACTGGGAGGTAATTATAGGCAGATGGGGCATGGATGGAGGAGGTAAGTCACTGGGGACATGACTTTGGGGTTTACATTTTGTACCTGGCAACTTGCTGTCTCTCTCTCTCTCTCTCTCTCTCTCTCTCTCTCTCTCTCTCTCTCTCTCTCTCTCCCTCTCTCTCTCTCTCTCTTTCTCGCTTTCTCTCTTTCTCTCTCTCTCACTCTCTGCTCCCCATCTGTCATAGGTGAGTAGGTGAGTATCTTTCCTCCACTGGCTCCCTTCACCATGATGTTCTGCCTCATTTCAGGGCCCAAAGCGATGGAGCTACCTGACCTTGGACTTAGACCTCTGAAACCATGAGCCCCAGATAAAACTTTTCTCCTCTAAGTTTGTCATGTTGGGTATTTTGGTCACAGTAATGAAAAAATGACACATAAATTGGTACAAAGAAGTGGAATCATTTATTGTGACTAGCATAACCATGGGGTTCAGAAACTTTTGGAACTGGCTTGTAGGATTAGTTTGGAAAAGTTCATAGAGACTCAGGGTAAGGAAGATGTAAAGTGTAGAGTGTTGTAAGCAAAGCTGAACAGATCATTCTGGGGATAACCAGAATGCTGATAAAAATGCAGAAAGTAAAGACTGCTCATGATGTTTGAGAGGGGAATAGGGGCTCATTTGGAAACTGGATGAAAGGCCAATCATATTGCATTCTTGCAAAGAGGTTGTTTACATTTTGCCCATGTCCTGGGACTTTATGTGAGGTTGAATTTAAAGATGATGCATTACATAATCTGGCAGAGAAAATTCAAGGCAGTCCAGCATTCAGTCAGTAGCATGGATATTGCTGGCAGCTTTTAGCCATGTTTACTGCAAGAATCAGGAATAGAAAGTAGAGCAAAATGATTTTTTAAATTTGCAGTTTGTCCAGAAAAGTGTGTGCAAAACTGGGGTCAAGGAACCTGTTGTTGCTAAGGAGGTGCTAAGTACTTTGCACAAAGACAATAAGAAAGATGGCTTGAGGACATCTCAGGAATCAGCATACCACATCCTATGCTTACAAGTGGGTATAGAAGTGGGAACTTGTTTAAGAGAACTTGGGGTCACTCTGCTCATACAGGGGTGCCTAGGAAGATGTCCCAGTGTGTTCAGCTGCCCAGGTATTCAGAGGCCACTGCAACCATAGTTCAAGAAGGTCTGGCTATGGCTTGTGCTGGCATCAGACTTTGGTATTATCCACAGGTTGCTGTTTCTGCAGGGATGCAGGATGCTGGAGTTATTGGGTCATGGAACCCTCCACTGATATTTTAAAGGAAGGCCTTGGAGGCCAGGCAAAGTATAGCATGGTCAGAATCTTGCAGGCAGCCCCCAAGGCGGTGAGTGATATGTGAAGCTGTAAAGGTGAAGTTGAAACTAGAATGGGGAGCCCGAGGATGAAGAGATGCTGGTGATGTGGACTGTCTGGATGCTCAGAGAACCAAGCTAAGGGAGAGGCCATGAGCACTGCAACTGGTAAGGCCAAAGGGGTGAGGGAGTCCAAACTTTTAGAGAATGTGTATTATCACATGTGCCCAGATGTCAGATGTGGAACTATAGGACTTGTTTGCCCAGCTAGGTTTTAGTCTTGTTTTGGTCCCAACACTTCTTTCTATGCCTTTTTTTCCCCTTTTTTGAGTGTGAATGTTTATTCTGTGCTATCATATATTGATCAATGGGAGTTGACAGATAGGAATTTGCTTTGAGTCTTAATGGAGACTTTAGCCTTGGACTTTTGGACAATGTTGCAACTATGGGAATTCTTGGAGGTGGACTAAATGCATTCTGCATTGTGAGGTGGACATGAGGTTTTGGGGGACAGTGGCAGGATATTATGGTTTAGATATGAGGTTTCCAAAAAAAACCTCCTATATTAGTGCAGGAGGTGATATGGTTAGATTGTGATAATTGTAATCAGTTCATCCTAGTTTAAAGGGACTAAGGTTGAAAAATGTAGGTAGGTGGGGCATGGCTGGAGGAGGTAGGTCACTGCAGGTGTGCCCTAGTAGAGTTCCCTGTGTCCCTTCCCTTTTCTCTCTCTGATTTACATCTGCCATGAGGGGAGCAGCTTTTCTTTGCTGCTACCCTTCCATCATAATGTTCTGCCTCACCTCAGGCCAACAGCAATGGAGTTGGGTGACTAGGAACTGAGACCTCTGAAACCATGATCCCAAAATAAATTTTCCCTCCTCTAAGTTGTTCTTGTTAGGTATTTTGGTGACAATGATGAAAATCTGAATGATATAGGCAGTGAGTAAAGAATAAAGGTATTTCTCTGACCACTTTCTTATCTATGTAATTCTTTCAGAAAACTCTTTCTAATGAGTCTTTCTTATTTTGCAAGTATAAAGGTACTTAAGCCATCCATTGTCCTAGAAAATTATATTATAAGATATTCATGGGCATAAGAAAGCATGTCCTGTGAATAATAGTCTTGGATATGTGACTTTAGTTCCTAGGAAAGAGGTAAATAAATGTACATAAGGGACAAGGACACTTTCCTTTCAAAGTTCCAGTAGCATGCTGATGAATGGAGATGATCTCACTGATGTTTAATGGCTAGAAAGGAAATCAAGGCCCCGAATGCAAACTCATCACTATGGAAGGGAAAATCTGAACTGCTAATCTGGGCTCAATGCCTGGACTCAGGGTTGGTGGAAAGAGCTGCATTCAGTTCAATGTTATGCTGGGTTATTACAGTAAATCCAGTTCACAGGCACAGCTATGACCTGTTTAGAAGTGGGACTAATTTTGGAATCAGTGGGGTAGTGTTCAATTCCATCATTGCTGTAGAGATGGAAGGAATGTAGGTAGAAAGTGGGACTGTACTAGCAAACCAATCTGATTTCTAATTTTTTATGTACTTAGTGTTTGAAAATAAAATTGAACCTCTTGTACCAAGCTTAAGACTTCTTAAATAACTTAGCATTCGAAAGTTATGTCAAAGAGTTTTTTGAGCTTCCTGTTTGATTACATGAATATAGGATTCATTAATTTAAAAATAAAGTAAACGTGACTGTTTTGGATTGAAAGTCTGTCTTCCCAAAATTCATTGTTTGAAACCTTAACCTCTAGTTTAGATGTATTTGGAAATGAGGACTCTAAGAATGCAATTAAAATTAAATGAGATCATAATGTGGGGTTTCTATTTTCAGAATTAGTGTTCCTAAAAGAAGAGACAGGCTGGGTGCAGTGGCACATGCTTGTAATTCCAGCGACTCAGAAGGCTGAGGTAGGAAGATCTCAAGTTCAAGGCCAGCCTGAGCAACTTATTGAGGCCCTAAGTAACTTAGTGAGATGCTGTCTGAAAGTAAAAAATAAAAAGTGATGGGGACTTGGTTCAATGGTTAAGTACCACTGTGATCAATCCCTGATACCAAAAAATAAATAAAAATGAAAAAAGAAGAGAGAGACACCAGAGATTCCTGCCCCTTCCCCACTATGTGAAGGCCCAGTGAAAACATGACCATCTGCAATCAGGGAAAAGGGGTCCTCACCAGAATCAAATTAGCCAGAACCTTATGTTAGAATTTTAGCTTCTGGAACTGTAAAAAATAAGATTTTGTTTAAGTCATAGAGAGTTTGATATTTTGTTATGGTAGCCTGGGTCAATTAATACAATGACCATGTTTGTTCTCTAAGCTAATGAAATAGGTAATACTAGCCACATCAAAACAGTAAAGAACTTTTTTCTTGGTGAGAGGTATGGGAGTTGAATGGAGCAGACATACAAAATCACAAGCACAAAACTAGAAAGTTAGTCATAATGCTACCAGATACTCCTATGGAAATCAAATGGAAGCAGGGAAAATTTCGAGTTCTGGTGACCTTGTTACTTAAGATTCACTTAATATTGTATACAGTTGGCCATCAATTACTGTAGGTTAACTAATATGACATTTTAAAAGGCCAGTAGAGGGGGGTAAATTTTCTTGTCTTTGGATATATTGTCTACACAAAGTACTGGAATTATTTTTAGGAATTCATCTCTCTCTGTAATGACATTTATGCACAAGATTCATCAATGTCTTTTTTGTTGTCATTGTTTTACAGATCTCCAATTCAATTCTGGAATGATTAAATCACAGAAGCATATTATCTATGATCATTCAAGGTTTTATAAATGCTGCTGTGGTAAGTCATAAAAAATCCTATTACATTTCAATGTTTCTTTGTTTTTTGTTTTCTTCATAAGTAAATGGACTCTTAGTGCTAGTTAAAAGGGCAGTGTTAATCTGGGATTGTGGCTCAGTGGTAGAGTGCTTGCCTAGCATATGTGAGGCCCTGGCTTCAATTCTCAGTGCCACATAAAAAACAAAGATATTGTGTCCATCCACAACTAAAAATATTTTTTTAGAAAAGAGTAGTGTTAATGATGAGATAGTCCCATGGAAATGACTCTTCCAGAATCAGTGCAGAGGTTAACTGATGTTCAAGGAATATTACTTCCCAATTATCTACCTCTTGCTTTCAAAACAATGGAGCTCAAAGTATAGAAATATCATGAGAAGATTTATTAAGTTTAGGACACAGGCAATTTATTATTCATTTCCACTTAGCAAAGGCAATTTTGATTCAAGTCTGATTTCTTAGTCATTTGGACATTTCAAGTTCTGAAGTGTATCATTTGAAGGAGGTTTTGAAAAATGTTTTTATTTTTTATTTTATTTTTTTTAAAAGCACCAATTCATTCCTCTGTATAAGTTGTGACCTGCTTCATTCTCTGCTCATGGCAAGGTCATAGGTTTTAAGTCAGATAGATCTGGGTTAGGTTCTACCCTCCCCTCCATAGCTCTTGGGTATGCTATTTTCCTCTTGTCTGCAAAGTACATAGGGTGATAATGAGGACAAAATGAGAAGAGACACAGAGAAAGTTTAACACAAAGCCCTGTACAGAGTGGCTATCTGATAGATCCTAAATACTGCTGTCATGGAGATTCTGTGGATGCTAATGCTGAGAAGTGAAAGGCCAGAACAGAAAGGGCCTCCTTCCTCCCATTGTTACCTTCACCCACCAGGATTCCATAGGTACTCATAACATTTTGACCACTGTACGACACTGGACTGGCACCTGGTGCAAAGGAGTAAACAAGACAGGTGTGATGCTCGTGTTTATTGTACTTAGAGACTAGTCACGAGGCAGAGGTGAAATTGGGATCATAATATATAAAAATGCAAATAGGGGATGTTAAAGGAAAATTCATAGCACCAGGGAAGACTATAAAAGGGTAATGAAATTTAACCAGGGGATGAAGAATGACCCCCCTTACAATACATTGCTGAGACCTGAAGAAATAGAATGAGATAATAGGTAAATAACCAGGCAAGGAGCCTCTGGGGAAAAAGATCACATGCAAAGACCTCTGAGTAGGAAAGAAATATGTGCACTTGAGGAACTGCAGGAAGAACATGGGCTGAAATCCAGTTGGAGTGTGGAAAGAGCAACAGGATGTGAAGGGTGAGAGAGCTGCAGACAGGAGCCAGACCCAAAGTTAAAGACTGGAGTTTGATTGTTCCCCCCACCCCCCAAGTTGCATTTTGAGTAGAAAAGTGACATGATCTAGTTTACATGTTTAAAAAAATCCCTTTGACAGCTGGGCATGGTGTAATCCCCGCTACTCAGGAGGCTGAGGCAGGGGGATCACAAGTTTGAGACCAACCTTAGGAACTTAGCAAGACCCTGTTTCAAAATAAACAATAAAAAGAGCTGGGTATGTAACTCAGTGGTAAAGCATCCCTGGGTTCAAATCTCTAGTGCCTGCCAACCCCCCCTCCCACAAAAAAAAAAAAAAAAGGGAAAAAAAACAAAACAAAAAACCTTTGATAGCTTTTGTGGGCATGGAGTAGAGAGATACTGAGTAGAACAGGATGACCAATTAAATGCTATTGTTTCATTCTAGGGTGGATATAATAGAAGCTCAAGGGAGTCTCATGGCAGCAGAGAAGTAGATACATGAATATTTTATATGCATACATATTATTTATGGTAGGTTTTTCTTTATTTACCCTCCTGTTTTTAAATCAATGACACAAAAGTAAGAAAAGTTAAAATAACTCACTCAAGGTCACGCAGGTAGAAAGTACTGTTCTGAAACCTGACCTTCTTCTGCCTTGATTCTAAAGCCTATATACTTGATCGTGACTCTATTCTGCACCTGCCACCTGATGCAGAGAACGAGTTTACCCTTGTGCACTGCTACCAGCACTTCCCCACAGCTGCCAAACCTTCAGGCTGTGGAGCAACTGAGCAGGCAGCAGCATGTGCCAGGAGTTTCTCCCAGAGGCCACCTGGGTCAGTTTCACACTGCCCCAGTAATCACCTGCAGCTCCAGGAACCCTCCTTCAGAGTGTTCCAACGTTTCAGAACAGTGACCTTTGTAGAAAGTGAGAGGAATTACCAAGAGCCTTACTCTTGTATGTGAGGAAAAGTGGAATGGTAATTGCTTTATATTGTGCAGTGCTGCGGACAATTAAGCAGAGGAATTTGAATAAGTATTTTGCAAGAAATGTGGAAGATCACCAAGCCAGGTGCATTCTGATCAGGTGGTGCATAAGGATACAGAACGGATTATTAAGAGATATGCTTTGGGGAGTGAGGAAGGAGGGGAATAGACTCATTATAAAGCACAGACATCTTGATACAGTTGAAGAGAGGAAATATGGAAAAACAATTCAGATATGAGAAAGGAGAAAATACAGCAATAATTGATACCCCTATTGAAATGTTACTATCAAATGTATCATTTCATTTAATTCACTCTCACAATACTTCCTTATCAGGGCTCTGAGATATCAAGAAATTAACCTTGCATCACATGAGTCAGGGAATTCAGCCTGTCTGTCTCCAGAGCTGAACTCAAATACCATCTTCTACTGGCAGGGGGAGGAGGGGAAGGACAAGGCTTTTCAGTGAACCCCACCAATGATTCTTGCTTCTAATACTAGACAGGGAAGCAGCCATAAAAGAGCAGGCAGAAGAGAGGAAAATAAGTAACCAGCAGAGTGTTTAGAATGTCCGTCTTCTCTTTAGAAGACAGTCACTCCAGCTGAAAGAATCAAGTGAAGACAGCAAAACTTGACAAACAGCACCAGCAAACCCTCACAGGCTGCATCTCTGGTGACAGAATGAGGTTTCTTAGGAGTTACTGCAGATACCAGACAAATGGTAGCACACTTTGAATCATAGAATAATAAGGGTGATGAGATTTCTGCTCTTACTGTCCCCTTCTTTAGTTTGACATATTGTACTGGAAATGGCACAAGAGGGGACTTAAACTGGAGCTTAAAGAAATTAAGATGTGTGAGATGCCAGTAGTCAGAACTGCTTGCCATTTGGTCATGGGAGCCTATTTCCAGTAAGAGAATGTATTATCCAAGACAGAAGAGACTTTCAGATCCCAGGCCAAGGCTGTTTAAGGAAGAGCACAGTGAGCTCGTGAAGGAGCCTTTGGATTGCATTGGTTGCAGAGCTAGTTACTGGCTATGATGCTGGTTTTCAATTACCAAGCACTTTCTATGCCAGGTGCTGTTCTAAATGTTCCCCCAAGTATTAAAAATATCATGTCATTCAATTCTCATACGATCCCATTTATTATCAAGTGCTATCATTATAATAATTCCCACTTCATAGGTAGGAAAACTGAGACAGATAGCAGTGAGGAAATTTGTCTAAGATCATACCACTTTTGGGAATTAGAGCTGGGATTTGAGACTATGAGATTTGACTGTGTGTTTAACCACCATGTTATCCTGTCTTATGTAAGTTCCACATCTATTTTTCTATTCTTCTGATTATACAGATTAGATTTTATTTTGCAGACCCTCTTCACTTTGCCTTTATTAAAAATGTTTTAAGAATCATTTTAGGCAGCTTTGGAAATTAATTTACTTCAAAGAAGTTTCTCTGCTGCACAGTCCTCTACAAAAACCTTGCCTTCTCATGTAGTCATGGGTAGTTAATGACTGAGATATGGTCTAGAAATACAGCAGTCAAGGTCAGCAGGAATTACCTCTAACAGTCAGTGTCGGCTATTAATGCTTTCATGGGGAACCTTCTGCTAGGACTTGTTTGGGAGAGCTGACTCTATTTAAAGGGCAGTAGGTCATGTTGAATGTTTCTGAATCCATTTGGAAAATATGTCCAGGGGAAGGAAAATATGGAGCAGAATGACAATACCCTCTCCTTTAGTCAACCGTAACATTTTTCCTTCAAAAAGTCTCTCTCCTCACTGTGCATTTTCTTGATCTTTCTTCTTTCATCAGAGTCACTTTCAATAAAGTCACCTGAATTTTCCTCCTCTGTTCAGCACATGGCAGAGATGAAATTGATATCTTTCCCTTTTCAAAGACATTTTTATAGCATCTTACAGAACTGAGTGGAAGACAGGAGCTTTTCTAATTTCAGCCAAAAAACGTTAAAATGAAATGAGAGTCAAGAGGGTTGCCATTATATTGGTTCAGGGCAAAGGTTTTACCCTGACAACCTGGGTTCCTGTCTCTACTTCTTCCTAGTCATGAGCTCTACTGCTCTTCTGGTGTGACTATAGGCAAGGCTATCTGATTTGTAAAATATTATACTCATTCCAACTTCATAAAAGTTGTTTGTAAAATTGAATTGGAGAATATAAATGAGGCTTGTGCATCGTAAGCATCTAATAGATGATGAATATTATTTTTATTGATCTTTTCATTAAAAATGGTCAACACTTGCAGGGGTTCAATGGTGGAGGAGAAATTACTTACATAAAGCACTTCAGCTCCTGCCTGGCACATAGTGACTATTCACTAAATGGATGTCACTATTGTCATAATCAATATATTATTATGAAATACTGATATTTGTAGAACAGGCTAAGAAGCAACTTAAAATCTATTTAATAAGGCCACTTTCATCATCACCATACTAAAATTGTCTCTTATTCTCTACATTTCTCTATACTTCAAGCACAGAAGTTAACTTTCTACCTTGACTCACGCTATTTTCTAATTTAAAGTATTTGACTTTTTATTAAAATAAAAGAGAGAAAAACCTAAGGTTCAGTGCTTGATCCAGGTATCAGGCAATGTTGTTAATATCATTTCACCTCCTTATTTGGGGATCTGGATCCCTCCAGCCTCTATTAAGAGACTTGAGAGCAGAAAATATGATGCTCATCTTTTTCAGTGAATTCTGAAAATTAGTTTGATAAGCTTTAGGATTAGAATGGGACAGTGAGAATAAAAAGAAGAATGGATATATGACGAGTAGCTTTGGAAATATAGAAGTTATTATATCATAAAAATAGAATTGAGACATTTATGAATCTAAATTTGTGAAACTCCAGATAGAAGATTCAATCAAATATCTCATTCATTTGTTCCCTCAATGGGTGCTATCTATGTTCTTGGTGCTTAACATTTATAGCCTCTTTATCTCCAACAATAGAATTGGTGATATAATTGGATTGCGGGGGGAAAAAAAAGCTTATAATAATGTAAAATTGAATTTTACAATAGTGTGGAATAACAATATTCCATTTGTGGCTTTTTCTTATTTAGCAAGTTTATTTCTTCTCCCTTTGCCTCAGGACCCCTGCCTCCCAGCCCCATCCCTTCTCTGCTCTTCTCTAAGGCAGTGGTAGGAAACTGGAGGGTGGGCACAGAAAGCCCAAGGTACTTCTGCTCCCACTCTACTTGCTCCTAATCCGTGCTCCTTCTTACTTACACCTGACCCAGGTAGCACTATTTTTCCCCCTTACTCCTCAGGAATAGAAGTGGCAAGTCCTTTCACCTCTCAGGAGTCCCTCAGTGCCCCTACACCCTTGGCTGTTTTCCTGACTTCTGTCTACTCCTCTCGAGATGGTCCTTTCACAACATTTTTCTTCAAAATCCATCTGTATGAACCTTCTTTTTCCTTCCTGAACTTTGACTGATAGATACACTTAGCTATATAGTGAAATAGTTGCATCTATAGAACTAAGAATTTATTGAAAATGTAACAGAAACCTTCCTAAAACAATTTTAGTATTTCAAAAGAGGTGCTTTTACTGATGAGCACTATAAGGGAAACCACTGGCTCTTTCTTTAATTCCCATTTACATACACATTTCTAGGGATGCTCTGGCCACTAGTGACTTCTAGGCAATGATTTTCTCCTAGGTTTTATTACCTTGAGAGTTTTAATTAACTCACAATGTTGTTTTGCACAGGTGAACCTTACAAGCCCAAAGCTGTCTGGTCAAGAACACCGAGACATTTCTATAAGAGATTGACATATTCCTCTTTGTTTCTTCCCCATTTCTCTTGATTGTAGAGAGTAGTGACAAGAACCCAGAAAGGAAACACTGTGTTTTACAGTTTCATAGGAAAATCTAAAGGAACAGACAGGCAATCTGCTGTTCCTCTCCCATATGGGTGACAATAATACAATTGGAAGAAGAAGTACTAATTAGCTCAATGAGAGGCTCAAGCTGTGATTGTTGAAGAGTTTAATTTTAGGTCAAACTGAGATGTTTTCCCAGTCTTCGAGAGGTAGAAACACAGAGGGACTCAGAATATCTCACCTGCAAAAATGCAGTCAGTAAGACCCTTACATGTGTTAAAGGGAATATCAGAGAAGTCATTTAAAGGAAATGCTCAGAAAGATTCTGGTTGAGAATTCAGTGATTTGATTATGCATACATATCTCTGAAATGAAAGTAAAATTAATGTTCTAAATGATTCTTTACTTATATTCATTTAGAGCAGGTTATGAAACTGCACATTAGACTTAGATTTGTTAAATAAAATATTATTTGAAATCTCTATAGAACCTACTTTACAAATATATTGCTATAATAGAATGACTCATTTATGTCTGGGTCAAACAACCATACTGAAAATAAAATAAAGAATATAAGTATTTTCCCTCAGTGCCAGATTAAGAAGCACATATGAAAGGAAAACAATTATATTCACTCTTGGGATAATTCCTAGAGACTGAATATTTATGCAAGTAAATTTGGGTGTAGGGCCTTCCAGGAAATGATTAGTTACCAGTTGAGTACACTTGTGAAAGAGACCCTTGGAGGATTCCATTGTCCCTTCCCCGATGCAAAGAAAAACCAGGAAGCGATCCCTCATAGACCTGGGATCTGCTGGCAGCTACACCTTGGGTTTTCCAGTCTCCAGAACTGTGAGAAACACATTATAAGATAGCCAATCTATGGTATTTTTGTTGCAGCCATCCAAACAGACTAGGCAAACATCATTTGCTAATCTAATAATGCGTAGACCATTTCTTTTCTGGAATAAGACAAGTAAATCTTACACTTGTTTCCCAGAACTTTTTTCCTTCTTAAAAAAACAAAAACAAAAACAAAAGTCAGTTAGATGAAATCTTAGGGTGGTTTTAATTTGCATTTCTCTAATTACTAGGGATGATGAGCACTTTTTCATATATTTGTTGATCACCTGTATATCTTCTTCTGTGAAGTGTCTGCCCATTTCCTTAGCCCATTTATTGACTCAGTTCTTTGTATTTTGGGTGTAAATTTTTTTAAGTTCTTTATAAACTTTGGAGATGAGTGCTCTGTCTGAAGTTTGTGTGGAAAAGATTTTCTCCCACTCGGTAGGCTCTCTTTTCACATTGTTGTTTTCTTTGCTGAGAAAAAACTTTTTAGTTTGAATCTATCCCATTTATTGATTCTTGCTTTTATTTCTTGCACTATGGGGGTCTTGTTAAGGAAGTCTGGTCCTAAGCCAACATGATGAAAATTCAGGCCTACTTTTTCTTCTATTTGGTGAAGGGTCACAGGTCTAATTTCTAGATTCTTGATCCACTTTGAGTTGAGTTTTGTATAGGGTGAGAGATAGGGGTTTAATTTCATTTTACTGCATATGGATTTCCAGTTTTGCCAGCACCATTTGTTGAAGAGGCTATCTTTTCTCAATGGTAAATTTTTGGCACCTTTGTCTAGTATGATGTTACTGCACTTATGTAGGTGTGTCTCCGTGTCTTCTATCCTGTACCATTGATCTACCTGTCAATTTTGGTGCCAATACCATGCAGTTTTGTTACTGATGCTCTATAGTAGAGTTTAAAGTCTGGTATTGTGATAACTACTGCATCACTCTTCTTGCCCAGGATTGCTTGAATCTACATTGTGTACAACCATAGAAATGAAAGTTGTATCCCTTTTGTGTACAATGAATCAACATGTGTCTGTAAAAATAAAAAAGGTTTTAATAAAAAAGATTTAAAAATAAAAATAATAAAAAACAAAAGTCAGGACCTTCATGTGACCTCACCTCCTGATTTTACTTTTATTTTTAATTGTTATTCGAAGGTTACTTACAAGCCAGGAACACCTCTAATCCTAGGGGCTTGGAGGCTGAGGCAGGAAGAACACAAGTTCAAAGCCAGCCTCAGGAACTCAGCAAGGCTCTGTCTCAAAAAAATAAACAGGATTGGGATGTGGCTCAGGGGCTAAGCACCCTTTGTTCAATCCCTGATACCAAAACCAAAAACTAAAAAACAAAGAAACAAACAAAAAGACTACTAATAGATAATAAATAATCTATTTTTTCAGTTTTTCTTGGTATCGTAGGTTATAATTTGACTATATCAGCAGACAAACTCATTTCAAGATTTTATACTATTTCAAATAACTCACTTATCTTAGGATTCAACTATTCTTTCACCAACATTAGATTTGACTTTTTGTGATATGAGGTGCTTTCTTCTGGGCATTGAAAACCCAAACAAGATAGAGAAAAACTAAAAACAAAATGAGAGTTGGATAGTTGAACATCTTCTGATGATATTTCCCCCTGGCTGCCTGAGGCTTCACCGACCTCTTAGGAATATAAGAGACAAGACTTTGAGAAAATGAGATGTTGGCCTCCTTTTTTTTATCCTGCCTCCTTACAAAGTCATTTTGATAGAGACAAGACTGTGCCAACCAGGTTTATCTTGGAAACTTGCTAACATTAGACTTTGAGTTACTTAATTCTGATAACAAAAAATGCATTCTGCCTTGGTATTGAGCTGGCCTGGTACGTTTTAACAAATACGAGTCCTGATGCTAATATGTGTGCAGATTTTCTGAACCAAATATAGTCTATTGTTTGACATCATGAGATTGAGCGATCAGTATGATAGAACTGGCGGTGATTCTGAGAAAAGTATTTTACATAGAAAATCTTATTTAGAAAAACTGCTTCCCGTTGGTTTTTGTACTAGGACTAACTACATTAATAAAAACTGGAAATTCTTGTTTCCCTTATGTATAATTAGAATGTTCAAGCACTAACTAGGCTTCTGGCTAACCCCAAGGGAAATTTACTCACATTTAGATTAAGGGTGAAGTACGCTTGATACTGAATAATCAACACTTTTTTGTTTTTCATTCTTCAGAGAAGATATTTTGAATTCAGGTAGGGTCATCATGTCTACCTGAAATTTATTCTGGCGTCAGCGTTGCACCTGATCTGATCACAGGATCAGCAAAATAAAATGAGGCTCTTTACAGTCATGTGAATGAACTTAAGAAGTTTAAAAAAAAAAAATTCCAACACTCTGCTCAGAATTCTAAGACGCCTTTTTCATCTAAATGCATATCAATATGTACAATCTCCAGAATATACTAATTTGTAGACAACTAAGAGCTGAGAGAACAACAGAAAGAAAAAAATACTCATATACTTGTGAAACCAGACCTCAGAAATAATCTCAGATAAAATTAGAGTTCATATCCTATTTAAAAGATGACTTTACTAGAAGCTAAAGGAAACTGTCTCTGCTATAAAGGTCAATATAAAATTAAGATTAGGCTATATAAAACAGTAACCTATGTATGACTTCTGTGAAAACAAGTATAAAAGTACAAATCTTTTTGGATGACCAGACAAGATATTTACCCCAACTTATTTTTTATTTCATAAATGAAAATATTATATATTATGTATCAAACAATATATTTTCCAAGATAATATCAGTCAACATTAAGCATATCTCTATCCAGACGAGTAGAAAGTCTGTCATCTTCAAAAGAGAGAAACCACTTCTACACTCAAATTGCTTACCTATCAATTCTCACCTTCATTGTAAAATTTAACACCAACTTCCAATACAAACTGTGTTAGATTTTACAAAGTGAATTTGTTTTAAATATTGCCTCATTTCCAAAAATTAGCCCTTGAGTCTGGGTAGAGTTAAATCATTTTCTTGATGTCTTCACAGACCTGAGGAATTGCTTCTCGCTGGAATAGTTCACAGAGGCTAATGCCTTGGAATGAAAGTTTCCTGTAGGCAGAGCTGTGTTTGGCTCAAGGGTAAATGCACAATACCTACACTGTGATTCTAGCTTGATAGCTGTTTGTTGACTGTTCATGTTAAAAAGTAATGGCTATCAAGGAATGACCCATTTCATTTGTACTAAGAAAATAGAATAGGGCTTTTTTTTTTTAAGCATTCAAGAACCTTTATCAGCTCTTTCATTTCATAGAAAATTAAAATTGTATACCTTTGAGGAAATGTGAAGATTATATGCTCAGCTCCCTTATACCTGAATGTCTCATTTCTCAAGCAAAGTAATTTAATTGAGGATCTCCTTTTAATCTTTCTTTTATATAGTATGGTTATTACCAGAAAGAGAGTGGTTGAGATTAGGTTTTTGATTGATGAGATATCCATTCTAAGTAGTTTGGAACAGGCAGTGTCTTACTTTTTCTTCTTATTTACTAAATATTTCAGGGTAGCTAATGGCTTTAGGGTTGTAAGTCATCTATGTAGCAGGAATGAAATCAAGAAAACTACCTACATCAAGGTCAATAACATGAATTAAACACTCTTAGTCATTATTCTGAACAAGTTCAATATTAACAGTAACCACTAAGCAAGAACTTTTGATCGTTCAGAGTTTACTGAAACACAGTTTTGCCCATGCACAGTTCCTACCATCTGCTTATCATCTAAACAGGTTTTAAGTTTTTCACTAAATAGTTTGATGTCAAATTTCAATTATAAGTACTATGTACCTGGAAACTCATATCATAGTCCATAAATAGCAAGTAGCTGTAAAATCAAATATTATAAAAACAAAGCACTGCTATTAAATTTTGGCTGCTTTCTTCTCTGCATACTGTGGACAGAGATCCAGAGTTGAGTACTAATTATCTGAATGGTGTCAGACAAGCAGTGTAACTGTGCTTTCATCAGTTATCTCATTAATAAAAGGTAGATAATGTAATTCTATACAGAAGATTTTAGTGAAAATTAAATGAGATAAAGATGCCAGTTCTCCTCAAATTGATTTACAGATCCATTTTTCTAATCAAAATCCCTACAGGTTTTCTCCTTTTGAGAAAACTGACAAATCGACTTTAAATTTATGCAGAAATGTAAGAAACTAGCCAAACCAATTTTGAAGAAGTGGAACAAATATGGAAGCTTTTCACTAAGACATCAGTATGTTTGGATAATGACAGATAAACTGATGAAAGGGAAAAAATGCAATTCCAGAAACTGATTCACTTGTGTTCAGTCACCTGAAATACAACGAAGATGGAAGTAGAGTGAAATGATGAAGCATGGTCTTGTTGAATAGTGCTGCCTCCGTTGGATACCCATGTGGAAACAATGTGCATCCTGACCCTGACTGCATGGTATGCAAAACCTAAAATCCAAGTGACTTGATGTAAATGTGGGAGAGAAACAAAGCTTACAGAAGCACCATACAGAAGCACCATATTGATGAGTTTGGCACAGGCAAGCAGAAAACAAAGGTACTAACAGCAAATTCTGAAAAATAAAAATGGAACTATATTATAATTAAGAATTTCTATTTATTATAATACAATACTAATAATGTCTAAGAGTAATATATGGACAAAGAAAAAATACTTGTGATGTATCTATCTGACAAAGAATTTATACCCATAATATGTTTTGAAACTTTTACAAATACTCTCTTACAAACATGACACAAAAAGAAACTGACTTACACTTGAGGACTTGAACCCTTCTCAAAAGAATGTCCAAAATGCCAGTGATCATATGAAGGAATTCAGAACTTCAAATCAAGCAGTGAAAAAATATAGCAGTGAAAAAACATTCATCATGGAAGATAATATATATGTAATTTAAATTCTTTACAAAGGACTAGTATCCAAACTATGAGAAATATTAATAAAATCCAATCAACAACCCTTATCCTTAAGGAAGAATGAAATTATGGTATTTGCCAGTAAATAGATGGAACTGGAGAATATCATGCTAAGTGAAATAAGTCAATCCCAAAACAACAAAGGCCAAATGTTTTCTCTGATATGTGGATGCTAATTCACAATAAGTGCAGTGGGAGTGGAGGCGCGGCTAGGGAAGAATAGTTACTTTACATTAGGTAGAGGGGAGTGAAGGGAGGGGAAGGAGTATGGGGGTAAGAAGGATAATAGAATGAATCTGACATTATTACCCTATGCACATATATAACTATATGATTGGTGGGATTTTATATCATGTACAACCAGAAGAATGAGAAATTATACTCCATCTATATATGATATATCAAAGTGCATTCTACTGTCATAATATAATTAATTAGAACAAATAAATTTTTTTTGAAAATATATGAGCCTATTGTTGAATAAATGATGTTAAGGACAGTGGTAACAACAACAACAAATATAGACAACCCAATAGAAAAATGGACAAAAGTCTTGAACAGGACAGGTCTTCCATAAAGGAGGAAATAAAAGAAAAACAAATAAACCTGCAGAAGTGTTCAGCACCTTTAATCATCAGGGAAATACGTACTGGGATACCACCATATAACACTAGAAAGCATAAAGCCTAATAATAGCAAGTGTGGGTAAGAACTTGGAATGATATGTGATCTACTTACCTTTTAAGTTGCCCAATTAGTGCAATCACTTCAGAAAAAATGAGGCAGTATCTATTAGAGATGAAGACATGTGGTCCTGTAGCTACTCAATACTAGGTATTGAGTAACCAATACCTAGTATTGGTAAATACCATAAATCTATCCACATGTGCACAGAACTTTTATAAATTCCCATAGCATCATTATTTATGATGGCCAACAGTGGGCAAAAATGCAAATGTATTTCAGAAGTACAATGAATTAATAATAATAAGAGTGAATAGATAATCTGTAGTAAAGTGGGGGAAAATATTTGCAAAGTCTATATCTGATGAAGGTGTTAAGATCCACTGTATATGAGAGGAACTCAAACAACTGAATAGCAAGAAAATAAAGTGGTTTAAATATTGGCAAAGACCTGAATATACATTTCTCAAAAGAAGACATACAAATGTCCAACAGAAGTATGAAAAAAAGAACCCAACATCACTAATCTTAAGGGAAATGCAAATCAAAACCATGATGAGATATCGACTCATTCCTAATAGATCAACTATTACCAAAAGACAAACAATAACAAATGCTGACAAAGATATGGAGAAAGAGGACATGGTACATTACTGGTGGAAATGTAAATTAGTATATCCATATGGAAAATAGAATGGGGTTCCTCAAAAAACTAAAAATTCTGCTACCACTTAATCCAGCAATCTCACTACTGGGTATATATCCAAAGGAAATAACGTAAGTATGTCCAAATATCTCTGCACCCTCAATTTTATAGCAGCATTATTCTCAATGGCTAAGATATAGAATCACCCTAAGATTCTATCAACATGTGAATGAATAAAGAAGATGGCACACACACACACACACACACACACACACACACACACACATAGGAACAATGGAATCCTATTTAGTCATAAAAAGAAGGAAATGCTGTTATCCGTGCCAACAAGGATGAACCCATAAGATGTTATTTACATGAAATAAACCAGTTATATAAGTAAAAATATGGCATAATCTTATTCATATATGAAATCTAATAATATTGATCTCATAGAAGTAGAAAGAAGAAATAAAGGGTGAGAGATTAGTGGGGAGGGAAGGATGTGAGGAATGTTGACTATATTGTTATAGTTGATAGGAGGAATAAGTTTAAAGAATTGTGGTTCACTATGGTGACTATAGTTAAACATGGAAAATTCTACTCTTGAAATACACAGAAAAGTAGATACTATAATCTTACTACAAACTGACAACTATTTGACATAATACATTTGTTAATTAGCATGTTTATCCAGTCTACAATGTATGTATACTTCAAAACATCATATTGTCTTCAATAAATAGAATTTTATCTATCAATTTAAAAATAAATACAATAGATAATTTTAATAAATTCATTTGATGAAATACTATAAATCAATAAAAATGAATGGGTTATATTACATGTAATAAGTGAAAACTTAATAAATATGAAATAAAATAATAGATCCCATGATTTTCCTAAAAACAGAAAGTTCATAGATATGAGGTAAAGCCTTGGGAAAAATAAGGAAATTGACACTGAACTATCAAAGCCAAAGTCAGGATGGTGAGTACTACTTGGAGGTAGGTACTTGAAATTAGAAGGAATAGAAAAGGTTTTGTGGGGCCACAGACAATGTTCTCTTTTTTTAACCTGGATGCTGTTGAATGATGTTCACTTTGTAATTATTCACCAAGCTGTTTACTTTTTAAAACGTAGCCTGTGTTATACTTCACAAATTTTGAAAAAAACATGAATCACAGCAAAGACAGTTTCAGGCAATCCAGTTCTTCAATAAAGTACAAAAATCATTCCTAGAATCCCAGCCTAGAGCATGTTGTATATTTCTTCAGCTCTTTGGGAATGGTTAAAATTGAATGCCAGAGAGTCCCAAGTATTAAAGAGAACATGGAGTAACTGGAATGGTCCTAATCTATGGGTGGATATGACAACTGATAGAACCACTTTGGAAAACTCATCTACTAAAGCTGATTGTTGATCTTGTGATCTTATGTATTAATCAAGGAATTTCAGAGAAATAAAACCAATGGGGTGGGATATGGAGAAAGAGAGAAAGAGAAAGAGAGAGAGAGAAAGAGAGAGAGAGAGAAAGAGAGAGAGAGAGAGAGAGAGAGAGAGAGAGAGAGAGAGAGAGAGAGATCTAGTCCAAACCCAAAGGCCTGAACCAAGTTTATTAATTAGGTAAACACTCCATTGAATTTGGAGGCCTGAGAACAGTAGTCTGATAGTATAAATCCAGAAGTCTGAAGGCCCAAGAACCAGGAGTGCTCATGTCCAAGGACAGGGGAAGATGTTCCAGCTTAAGCAGAGAATTCACCTTTCCTCCTGTGTTCTCCTCTGTTCAGTCTGCAATGCGTTGGATGACTTCCCCCTCACTGGTGAGGGTGATCTTTACTCAGTCTACTGATTCTAATGCTACTCTCTTCTAAAAACAGACATGCTCAGAAATAACGCTTTACCATCTATCTGGGTATCATTTACCCCAGACAAGCTGACAAATTAGCTTACATACAACAATTTCACTTATGGCATCAATTTGATTTTGTTCTTAAATGTCCCTCAAAGGACCATATGCTAGAGTCTTGGTCACCAGCCTGTGGCAGTACTGGGAGGTAGTGGAGCCTTCAAGAGGTGGCGCCCAGTGGAAGGTCCCTGGGGGTGTGCCCTTGAGAGCGATGGATATTGGAACCCCAGCAGCTCCTCTATCTTGTTGCTTCCTGGCCACCATGAAATAAATAAACTTCCTCCAGTTGGTGTGCCTACCATGATATACCATACTGCCACAGGCCCAAAGGGGTAGAGTCAAGCAACAGTAGACAGAAAACACTGAAACCATGAGCCAGAATTTCCTCCTACACTGTTCACCTTAGGTATGTTGTCACAATGACAGAAAGCTAACACAGACATGTGCAATAAAGCATTTTCATCAAAACTGAAGCATTAGTTATAGCAGTACTATTAGTAGTCCCAAACTGTAAACTGTCCACATCCCTTTCAGTAAGGAAATGGATAAATAATTGTTGATATCTTCACACAATGGAATACTACTTAGTTATGAAAATGAACAATTCATAATTACCCACAAAACTATGAAAAAAATCTCACAAATCTAACATTGAGCAAAAGTACCTATAAGATATGTCTATTTGTGAAGCACTTAAACAGGCAAAATGGACCTACACTGTTAGATGTCCAAATGTAACTATTCTTGGGCTGACAGAAATTGGAAGGGATAACAGAGGAGTGCTTTAATATTCTGATTCTTTATGTGAGTGCTGGTTAAAAGTGTGAATTCAGTTTTCCAAAATCCATCACTGCAAACGTGAATTGTGCTCTTTGTTTGCAAGAATATATTAAACATCTTCAAAAAGTTTTTTTAAAATGGGATTACATATATGAAGTTCTTAGAAGGACACCTGACATGTGGCAATCTCTAAAAACTGTCAACTATTGTCATTGTGTTGTTATTGATATTCTCAATGTTATTGCCTACAAAAAGCAATAACTCTCAGTTCCACTCCTCATATATTTAGGAAAGGAAATTTTTAAGGGTCAGAAAGACAATTTTCACCAGACTGATGCTATATCACTGACATAATCATAAGATTTGAAAAATAATTGAGAAAGATATAACTTTCATTTAAATGGGTCAATGCATTTTAGTGCTGGGCCCTTTCAGTATGAAAAACATTTTAGTAGATCAATTTAGCTGCTGTGGAGGTTGCTGAGGTCTCACCCACCTAGAACAATTCATCACAATGAGGCTTCCCTCCTAACCAGGTATGATTTTTTTCCCCTTACTTCTAAGATTTAATTATATCCATTTGACCTGAAAATTTGCCAAATAAAGTTGACTTCTGGAGTCTTCAGTGGTTATCTGAGTACTTGTAGAAACATAAAGGTCAATGCTACAAAGGAAGGTAATTATGAGTGGCGGGGAGGATTTGGTTCCACCAACAAGCTCACCCCATAGCTTTACCCCATACGGAAAGAGAATGACCAGTTATCAGGAGAATACGGCATTCCTCAACATTTTCAGAGAAGTTTTTGGGTCTTTGTCTGATTCTTTTTAAATCAACAGTAGAGAACAGCAGTATCAATATCAATATCATCAAAGAAATGTAATAAAGACATAAAGAACATTTGCTCTTTAACATTTGTTACTATATGGCTCCTCACCCACTGTTTAGAGAATTAGCTATATTCAAAAGAAAGCTAAAAAGAAAAATGAAATTTTAAAATAGGCAGAGATTAGTGATAGCTTTGAACAACATCATCTGCAAATGCATGACTTTTCATTTGTTTAGGAAATTTTCTGAAACACCAACAGTTGCACAGGGGATAATCTCATCTGCTTTGGGTTTGGTTTCAATAATAATATAAAATAATCCTTCAAAATCATGTTTCAAGCTAAAATGATGCATCTTTATGGGCTCAGAGACTGAGGTTATCAAACAAAACAATTTGTATCAATTCCAAAGTGGATGAAGTGAAAAATCTCTGGTCCATAAATATTCGCCTAAAGTCTTTTAATTTTTGAGATCAAAGTAGTAATTTTTTCTCCTTGGTTTCTAAACCCCATTTGTCAAGCTATTTCTCCTATGCCTTTGGAGAGATCAGATTTTTTATTTGCTTTGATGAGTGTGTGTGGCCACACCTGCTTTGCACTGCCCTTGCTGGAACATTGACTGGTCCATCTGTGTTCAGATGGCAGTTGTGAGAGAGAAAGAAGTCAGAAAAACCAACTGAGGAGAAAATACCTTTGAGGTCACTGAGACGCTCTAGCTACTGGAACTAAATGAGAGAGCTGGTTTTGCTGTCAAGAAGGAGAAACTGGACTTTGTGAAACAGGAAAACTGTGGGTATAATAAGTTGGATAGGCAGAAAGACTTTGTGATTTCTCGTTTATTTGCTTCTCTGTCACAACAACTAATACCCTTGCATTTTCTTCACTAGCTAATCCCATGGATCTCTGGCCCGATATGCTCCACATTTTCACTGTTATAGTATGCTGCTTGCTAGCATTACTGATCACTGTCTCTGAGCCAGGACTATATTAAGCAATTTTTAGGCATAACCTCATTTGACCTTCACAACAGCCCTGGATGATTCACATTATTATGTACCTACTATTGATAGAGGGAACTGTGGCATACAAAGGTTAAATACATTTTCCACAGACCAAAGTGCAAGTGAGTATGGAAATCTGATCAGGGACCTGAAGACTCTGCCTCTAACCACTGAACTCCACTGGCCAAGGAAGTGACCTTCACCCTCCCATGTTGAAGCACCTATCACTTTGCTCTGCAGGAGAAGGAATAGCTCCTGTGTTTGATTCCACACTCTGTGAAAGAGCCAGCAAACTAATCCCATATGTGACAGTAGGTATAAACCTAATTATCACTGGGTGCACCACACTTTCTGTGGGAATGAAGGAGGGTCCCAGTCCCTACCAACTCACTCCATTTTGTTTCTCTGACCTCATCTTGCCTCTCTGACTTTGTTTCCACCTGCCTTTTTTGAGGTCTCTTGAGTCATTTTGTCCTGCAGTTAGCTTAGATTCCAGGAGCAACAGGCCTTGCAGGTGGATCACCCCATTATGAGACCTGCCTCCTTAAGTGGGAACAATTACCCCATGATGGCATCTGAGGCTCCCAGAACAGGAGCAGTCATCTCATGTTGAGAACCAGATTTCCCCCTTGAGTGACAATGACTTCCCTGAAGCCAGCAGAACCTCACAGAACCAGATCTGAGGTAAAGAGCAACCAGACCATGGCCTGACCAAACTTACCTGCTTTGCAACCCACCCATCCCCCAGCTGTGCAAACCCCAACCCTTGACTTCCTTCTAGTTTTTATAAAATCCAAAACTTCTGATCAGTCCTTGAAGACAGAACTTATGTCTCTAGACCTTTCTGTTTCTGGCACAGTCACACTGAATAAAGTTCCTTTCCTACCATTCACACTGCTCATCTCTTGAACTGGATTTTTGGGACAGGGGGCTGAGCCTTGTCTTTTAGGACCCTCTGAGCTTGTGCCTTCAGCCTAACGTAAAAATGACAAAATGGATGTATAGTAGAAAGCTCACTATTCTTGATCTAAAGGATGCCTTCTTTTGCATTCTGTTTGAAAGAACATCACAATTATTTTTGCTTTGAATGGACAGGTACCCCAATCAAACACCACTCTTCGATACTGTTGGTTAGTACTTCCTCATGGATTAAAAAACACAGCCACAATCTTCAGAGAATTATTGGCTAAATATTTGAAAATGTTGCAGTGAAACCAGGAAAACCTTCTACAATATGTAGATGACTTGTTGAGCATCAGTCCAACTTAGGAGCTTTGCCTAAATAAACCATAATTGTCTTGCCAAGTCAGTTATATAGCATCATCCTATAAATCACAAATTTGCAAAGAACAAGCTGTTTACCTAGTGTTCCAATGACAGCAAAGTTGACAGAGTCTGCTGGCTAACTGGAAAAAGGCCAATGACAGCATTCAGGACTTGCAGACAGTTGGAAATATTTCTGGGAATGGTAGGCTATTGGAGAATGTGGACACTTAATTTGGGGCTTAGAGCAAAGCCCCTAGATGAGACTCTAATGGGAAAGATGTTCAGTCCTTACTTTCCACAAACTGCTTTAAAAATTCTCAAGGAAAAATTGATGTCCATCACCCCACTGCCCACACATCTCCTCCACTTTGGACTGTCTAACTTAAAAAAAAAAAAACATTTAAATTGTATGTGCATGAATGACAAGCAGCTGGACTGGGAATTCTTGTTCAGTTGCTGGGGGAAGTTCTATGACCTGTAATCTATTTCTCAACAATTGGAGGACAAGTGTTAACCTCCTTTTCTCAGTGAAGTTATAGCCACATGTGATGTGCTAAAGGAAGCTGAAAAATTTATACATGATTGCCAAGTACTGTATATGTGCAGTCTTAACCTTGCTAGAACAAAAGATATATACTAGATACCTTCCAGGAGGTTAGGTAAACATCTGGCTATCTTGTTAGATGCCCTTAACTTGACTCTTCAAACAACAGTCTTAAACTGAGTCACCCTGCTACTCTTTGGTCCACCCCTGTACCATAAATGTGTGGAAGTTCTGACACTGTTTTTCTCAGCTGACTAGATCTGATACATCAGCCATTTGATCATGAGACTAGGAATTTGTCACAGAAGGAAGCATCTTTGTGGATAACAGAAAATGCCATACTGGATATACATTAATGTCTTTATAAGAGGGCATCAAGTCAGATCCCCACCATCAAGTACATCCACTCAAAAGACCAAAGGTTCATAGACCTTACCAAAGTCTTCTACTGTTCAAAAGGGGAAAAGCTGAACATTTATAGTGACTCAATATTTGCCTTTTTGATTCTTCACACTCCATGAGAATGATATGGAAAGGTAAGACATCTAGCTTCTACTAATGATTTAAAGCATTCTCAAGAGATTTTCAAATTCTTGGATGTTGTTCTCATACCAGAAGAGGTGCGTATCATGCACTGTCTATCCATAATAGCCACAGGAAAGTCATCTAGCCAATCAGCCACCAAGTCAAATGCACATGAAATCATGCTTTTCGCCACTAATACTTGAAATTGCCTTAACTCCTTTCACTTGAGAACATTAGGATGAGAGGAAAACCCAAGAATGGAGATTGAAAGAATAAGAGCCTTTCTTCACTGGAAGTTAAATTCAATGGAAACTTTCATGGAGTCATCTTGTTGCCTGATAAGCTTGCATTTATTGTAGCTAACTATTTTCATCATGGCTCTCATGACAGGTGAGATGTGCTAACTAAATTTGTTAGGCCATACCTCAGCAGGACAATTTTACATCAGTCAACTGAAGAGTTAGCCTAGAGATGTCAATTTTGTGAACTCAAAAACAAAATCTGCTAAGAGGTCAGGAGTCCAATATTATGGACCTTATCCCTCTGATGATTAAAGGTAGATTTCACTCACAGTAGCTTTAGCTACTGAAAACTTCAAATATCTGCTACTTTTTATTAATGCTTTTTCCAGTTAGATCAAAGACTATCCCACTAAGATGGAAAAAGTCCTGGTATAGGCTTGGACCCTATTAAAGGACATCAACCCCAGAAATGGTGTAACTGACTCCATTCAGAATGACAATGGTCCAGACTTTGTCTCCAAGGTAACATGGAGGGTGAGTAAAACCCTAGGAATCCACTGGAGACTACTTGCTTTCTGGAGACCTCAATTGACAGGTTATATGAAGAAGGTGAATCACACTCTAAAAAGATATTAGCTGCTTCAGTGGTACAGTGCTTGTACAGCAAGTGCAAGGCCTTGGGTATGCTCCAAGGTGTGTCTGTCAGACTGTTGTGTTCTCTCTCTCTCTCTCTCTCTCTCTCTCTCTCTCTCTCTCTCACACACACACACACACACACACACACACACACACACACACAAGAAAGAAGAAAAAGAAAAGGAAAAATAACAAAGACTAATCAAAATCTAACAAGGGAAAAGATATTGTCTATTGTCTATTGCCCTTTTCTACCTTAGGGTGGCTGCAATTAAGTGGGCTGCAATTAAGCCCTTATGAACTTGTATATAGGAGACCCTTTCAGACTTTCATAAAGAGGATATTTTCCCTGTACTTAGAATATGAAAATAAAATTAAGCATATGTACAGCAACTCAATCAAGTTCTAACTTCCATGTAGGAATTTGCTCCTGGAAAATGATCTTTCCTTGAGTCTACATCTGTTTCAACGAGGAAACCAAGTTCAATTAAAGACATGGAAAGATCAGGGACTGGAAGAACAGCTGATTGAAAATTAGACAGACCCTTATGGTGTTCATTCTAACCACTCAAAGTTTTAAAATTTGCATGTGTCATGCCATGACTCTGCCACCCTGGATTTAAAAAGGCAGCGCAATAAAAATGGTCCTCTTGGCCTTCTTTGGGATCAACATTCATCTCTCTGGATGGTGTACCCTTCCACTCTGCAAACCCCACGTGGGGGCAGGGGTAAGGGAAGAATGGAGGAACTTTGGATTGTGTATAGGAAAATGAGAGGTGGGGAGGGGGTGGAGGGAAGGAAAGATAATGCTATTTGCAAATTGGGCCCTTACTATTTCCAAGGTCCATCATCAGGCTAAACGTTGGGCATATGGAGAGCATCCTCTCTTTACCACCAACAGACTGCCTTGAAAAATGCAAGCAGTCAATCTGTCTATACAGATGTTCTACAAATGCCCTGGAAATCTGAGAGAATCACTTTTCCTTCACTTGTTGCAGAATGCCTTCTTCCTTCCTGTCTAGGCAAGAGGAACCTAAGATATTTATGACAGCAGCTGAAACGAAACAGCAGCATTTGCTTTAATGAGAGAACAGGTTAATACCACTTCTAGTGTGATCTGTAGTACAGATGATGGAATTGGATGACTAACTGCTGAACTGGAGGGTGAATGGCCCTGTGCATTGAAAAACTAAATGATTCTCACAGGACTCTTCAAGTAATGGGTTGGACCCCCTGACAGATGTGTAATATGATTGTCCCTTCAACTGAATTCTCATAGCTTGTCTGAAAATAACCACTCTATAAAGACGGGTGCATGTTCCATTCTGTGGGAATGTCTATGGAATTGCAGAAGTCATGGGTGGTCTTTATGACCTATAATTTGTATTGGTTGGTGCACCTGGGGCCACCCATACCTTTCAGGATGAATTGTCTTCCTTTTGCTAGCAGTCAAACTAAACTGGGAGGTTGTAAAAGCCCAATATCATATAGAGAGCCTTGGTGGTTCTACCTCCAGGCTCTGTTTGCCCCAGGTGCTGCCTCCATCAATTTGGAAATATAAGTAGAAGCCCTAGCTAAAATATGGCAGCCACTTTCAGTCAAATCTGGTGACCATCACCTTCTTAAATGATGAGACCACACAAATCTACAGAACTGGTCCTCCAAAACAGGATGGCCTTAGATGTTTTGCCTGATTCCCAGGGCAGAACTTGTGCTCTCATTAAAGATGAAATGTGTTTATATTCCATTGTTCACAAAATGTAAATGAAGAAGTGAAGGACATACTCAAACATACTGTTGATACCTTAGCAATTGCCTAACAATAATTAGCTAGAGTCAATTCCTTCTAAATGGGGATACTTACGATTCAGTGTTGTTCTTTTCCCTTTGTCTTTTCCTCTCTGGGTACTGTTAGTATGTGTAAAACTTACACTTATACTATTCATACCATCATAGAATTGCCTCTATATTTTCCAGAAAAGGAACAAGAAATAAGGTTTTCTTTGCCTGTAAAGGTCTTTCATTCCAAAATTCCTGCACTACTCCCCTTCAGCAATAATTAGCTACAGAAGAAATGGCCTTTGGCCCTTCTCATAAAAATTAAGTAATGACTTGACAGTGGGGATTGGAAAGAGGGAGAATTGTTGACCTAATTAATAATAATTTTCATTATTATGTACCTACCACTGATAGAGGGAACTGTGGCATACAAAGGTTAAATACATTTTCCACAGACCAAAGTGCAAGTGAGTGTGGAAATCTGATCAGAGACCTGGAGACTCTGCCTCTAACCACCGAACTCCACTGGCCAAGGAAGTGACCTTCACCCTTCCATGTTGAAGCACCTATCACTTTGCTCTGCAGGAGAAGGAATAGCTCCTGTGTTTGATTCCACACTCTGTGAAAGAGCCAGCAAACTGATCCCATGTGTGACAGTAGGTATAAACCTAATTACCACTGGGTGCACCACACTTTCTGTGGGAATGAAGGAGGGTCCAGTCCCTGACCATTCCATTTTGTTTCTCTGACCTCATCCTGCCTCTCTGACTTTGTTTCCACCTGCCTTTTTTGAGGTCTCTTGAGTCATTTTGTCCTGCAGTTAGCTTAGATTCCAGGAGCAACAGGCCTTGCAGGTGGATCACCCCATTATGAGACCTGCCTCCTTAAGTGGGAACAATTACCCCATGATGGCATCTGAGGCTCCCAGAACAGGAGCAGTCATCTCATGTTGAGAACCAGATTTCCCCCTTGAGTGACAATGACTTCCCTGAAGCCAGCAGAACCTCACAGAACCAGATCTGAGGTAAAGAGCAACCAGACCATGGCCTGACCAAACTTACCTGCTCTGCAACCCACCCATCCCCCAGCTGTGCAAACCCCAACCCTTGACTTCCTTCTAGTTTTTATAAAATCCCAAGTTCTGATCAGTCCTTGAAGACAGATCCTAGGTCTTGGGCCTTTTCTGTTCTTCCCAGTTCAGTCACAGTGACTGTAGCTCCTGTCCCTCTCTTCACCACTGCCCATGTCTTCCATCTTCTTTTTGGTAAAGTTGACCGAGCTTGGTCCAATGGCACCCCTCAAGCCAGGGCTTTCACTCTAAATCTTGGTTACATGAATTATGACAAGGAGAATAAAAGATATTCTCATGCTGCTTCTTGGCATCTGCTAGGAACTCTCCAGATGGAGGAATGTGGTCAGTTACGGAGACTGAAAAATGGGAAGGAAGTAAAGAAATGCAGAGAAAAATAGGGTAAACAAACAATCTGGATTCATGTTTCTCTTCATACTTTACTGGCAGCAACTATGATCCTCAAGTTTATTACAAACAAGATTTCTTATCACACACACTCCAGATGTGTCTGATAAATATGAGATCAGAAAAAGAAATATATTCAGTACCCTATAAGTCTTAATAAAACCACTGCCATCATTCTAATTCTCTACTTCTGGGGCATTCTCTGGACTCCTCAATTGTATCTCTTTCACCTTTCATCTAACAGATTTCTTCCAGAAAGGGAACTGCTCAGTAAACAAAACAGTCTGGTGCCATTGCTATCTCTTTTCACTATGGAAGGGGTGTGGTGAAGTGTGTGGTGGTGTGTGTTGACCAGAACATACAGCAGGGTCAGGTCCTGGTGAAAAGGAAAATAGCTGATGGCACTAGAAGTGTTCCACCCAGAGGAACGTAGTACAGGATGTCTCTTGTACCTGGCCTCATAGTTTCTTGGCTCACATTTTTTTCTTGGAACTGCTAAAGTAATGAATTTTCACAGGTATAGACTGACAGCCTGCCTCTCTGTCTTTGGGCTTGGGGATTCTCCTGCGCAGTGGCATGGGAGGGGTGTGAATACTAATCAACACTCCACTGGCGCATTTTGACTAGTGGTAGAAGAATCGCCTCCCTTCTCTCCATAAAGTAAGCATTATAACTAACTGCATAAAAGTCCTTGGGTCAGTCTCTGCTTTCAGGCATTGGTGGGGGATGGCATAGCTCTGGCTAACACCAAAACATAAGGAGAGGAGACGGAAAGTTAGAAAGAAGAAACTATGTGAATAAAAGTGAAAAGGCACACAATTGTAGCAAATTTCATTTGTCTTTTATTTGTAATTATAGAATTGAACAAGACTTCTTCCTACAAGATAGAATTGATTTTTATTTTTTATTCCAGAATTGGGCAACATTTCGATCTATGAGCTAGAACTGTGTTCCACTGGGCATGACAGAATAGTTGGGTTTTGTAAGGTGGATTGGTTAACATCAGGTTACTGCTGGTCATTTGTCTTATAAGGGTTAAGGCAAAGGGGACTCCTCATTATATTGACTCAACTAAACAGGGCTCTTTCTGATTGACAAGTCTGAACACTGTCTTCAGGAAAAAGTGGTTTGGGTTTGAGGTTTTACCTGCTTCCTTAAAGTTTCAGTTTAATTATGTGCCATTTAGCATGAATGACTCCTTATTAGTTTGGACTAATTTACTGGGGCCTAGTGCTGGAGGTTAATCCAAAACAATTGCCTCCTGTAAATTTTGTTTATTCTAGAATCCTTGTAATAGAAAAGTATTAACACAATAACAAAGGCAAAACTACATTGTAAGTGATAAGAATATTGCACCAAGTTCCCAAGTTGGGATCAAATTGAAGCAACTGAATGAAACTTCTATATCTGAACTTCCAAGTAGACAAGCTAAAATATGGAAGTGTGTAACTCTTAGCACCAGGTAAGAGCAAACTGATTAATTAGTAGAAGTAAATGCTTTCTGGATGCTGCATTCCAGGAGAAATTATATTTAACATAGGACACTGAATAATGTAATAAATGGTGTACTTAATAGCAGAGTTAAAAAATCAGAAAGGCATTCCATGTGTATTTACTAGTTCTTCATTGGTGCTGAAGATATAATATCTAAAATCCAAGAACTTTCCCAAAAATAGCAGCTCTGGGTTGTTTCAAATACCCCCAAATGTGCTCAAATATCAACTCATTGGAGCATGAAATAAATGACCATTACTTAAAAACTAATTCAGAGATTAATTCAATAAAATACAGTAGAACAAGAATATGATTCAAATAATGATAACTTTTGAGCAAAACTGCTTTCTGATGAACCTTGAGTAAGATAAAAGAGTTCCCATTCAGCACTCTCCATAAACTAAATAAATTACCATGTTAAACAACATTTCTTCATCGTACAAGTATGACAGATGTCTTGCAAATGTCTCTACTTCCTCTTATATGTATGGCAGACATTCCTTTTGGCATTCTTTCCTCCCGATCTTGGAAGGAGCCTCTGAGCTTCTTAAAACAGCACTCCAGACCCTGAAAAGAATTGGATACGGTAGATAAATTGAAAACTGTTGGTTATTATTTGCATTTTCTAACCACTGGGATGAGAAAATATACCTGCCAAAAATGATTTTAGTTGAGAATAACAAATAGTTGGCTCTTCTCACATTAAATGGACCACAGATCACAAAACTTCTTCAAGTTCTCCCAGGGCACAAGATAGTATTTGTTCACTCTGTTCAGTACTGAGAACAAATAATGTGTGAAAATGGAGTGAGGTTTCCAAACATGACTAAGATACCTAAGAATCCAAAGAACTAAACTTTTTAAAGGGTCAAAATATGGAAATATGAGATAAATTAGAAGTAAAGGAAGTTGCAATGAATCACTTTGCCAGAAAGATAAGATCCACAACAATGAATATAAATGTCCATCAAGCATTAAATAGCTATAATTTCTTTAATAAGAAGAAATAAACATGACACAATGTTTCTTCCATTCTGAAGAACATTTTTGATCAAAAAGAATGTAAATGACACAAGCCTAAGGAAAACCCATTATTTCTTCCTTGAAAAAGGAAACCAGACATCTATTTAGAGACGTGTAATTCAATGTGAATTATTTAGTAGCCATAGTCATATACTGTTAGCCCTAGAAGGAACCATAGGGATTTCCTAGTTCAAAGGTTTTCAAAAGGCATTCTTCTCAGATATGCTAGGAGTCAGTCCACCCAGTACCTTACTTCCCCTTTAGCTACACCATCCTATTATTTACTGTTTTATCTAATGGTGTGGCTTGAAACATTTCATTTGAAAATATATCTGCTGCTAAGCATAGTCAAACAATCCTCATTTTACCAATAATGATTGTAGGAGCCCATGATGTAAGGAGACTTCAAGAAGAGGCTGGCTGTTGTTTAAGAGAGCCAGGTCCAATGTCCTTTCTATTCAAGTGTGTCATTTTCCTCTGCAGAATTTTTTGAACCAGCTTCTGTTCAAAAGCATTTATAGATTTCTAAAGTTTTAAAGACCTATTGAAGAAAAGAAAGGGGTGAATTTCCAAGTTTAAGTCTACTTTTTAGATATGAATATTAGTTGGTTCAAAGGACAAAAATATTTGGCTATTTTGACAAGTTAATTAGTCCAGAAAAGTTGAGAAAAACATTGTCACAGAAGAGAGAGGAGGAGGGAGGGAGAGATGGAAGGAGGGAGGCAAGAAAAAAACAAGAGAGAGGAACAAATAAGAAAGGAAAATAAAAGAGATAAATCTTTTTATTTATATGACTACATGTGGGATTGATGGGTCCAAATCTATTTTTACGTTGTCATTAAAATCCAATTAATTTTACCTAATACTATAAAGAAAATAAATATTTGTTGATAACTACTTTAAAATAGGTTGTGATTCTTTTAATTTCTATGAATCCTTCTCCTATGTAAGTAATTGCATTTAAAAGAATGAATAGCAAGTTGTTTTAAAAGAAAAAAATATGAAAAGTTAGTATACAAACAAAGAAATGCCCAGGTTGAACACTCTTGACAAAGAGGCTATACCTAAAACAAGTGCAGCTTGATAAAATTATCTATTTCAAGGATTGTTGTTACATAATTATGAATTTAGGCATACAGCTTTTTTCAATATGGGAGAGATGCTAAACTCACTCTGCAAATTAAATAGCCTAATTTGTGCTTATTATAATTTCTTTTCTATTGCATTGATGTTATTTCTTTATTTATCTATCTCTCCACTAAGATTGCAAGCTTCTTAGTGAAAAGATCTTACCCCTTACTCATCTATATTTTATACCTATGAACTCTCATAAGCATGTAGTAGAGGCACTATTAATATTTATCTGGTGACTGAAACATAAATGAATAAATTTGAGGAGCTCTACTCACTGAGATTCTGGATTACTTGTATTTAGTATCTCTTTTTAAAAGTCTGTGTTGTCTCCATTTATGTATGATCTATTAAAATGTATAAAGGCATTCTACTGTCATGTACAACTAATTAGAACAAATTTTAAAAGTTAATTTAAAAAGTCTGTGTTGTTTAGATCATCCTCACTTTAAAGTATCTTGGGTAAAAATAGAATTCTATGTTCAGATTTCCTTACAATTTTCTACACTATTTAGTGAACTGCAAACACTATTGAAAAACCAAGTTCACGTGTATTCTCAATCACCTATATTGGCAAGAGGAGTAGAATTATAGCCCAAACAAGTGTATACTGGTGATGCCCTTGCAGATCTTCACATTCAATTATAAAACACAAGCACACAGTATATGCATACAAACCTGAGGATACAGTCGGTGCTTCATTTTTTAAAATTCTTGACAGATTATACACTTTTAGAGATAAGAATAATAGGCATTATTTGATGGGCACATATTATATGCCAAATATGTAAAACGCTTACACATGTTGCTTGATCTTTGCACATTATTATGAAATAGAATGCTCATTATTCCCATTATATAGTGGAGGAAATAGAGGTTGAGAGAGATTAAGGAGTTGAAAGGTTTGTTTCGAACCCAGGTAGATCTGGTGCCATAAACTGTAGTCTAGTATTGCTCATTTTATCACCTTGCATATATCAAAGAGTCTCATGGAGAGCATCAAATAAGGAAAGTCTTAGAATGTTTGAAATTGTTCAGTAATGCCTCACTTTGGAAGAGGCCTACAAGTTCAAAGTCCATTCCTTTTTGCTTTCTCATAACTACTTGACTTCAATGATCTTCTAAAATCACAGAAAAGAAATTCATGAGCATTTTACAAGTCTTCAATGGTCATTTTTACCAAAGCCAGGGTAAACAAATGGTCTTCTTCTCACATATACAACCTTCATCTTCTTAGTAGATAATTCGGTTTAGTTTCCTTTGAAATAGTCCTCCCTTTTGTTAATTTACAAATTTAAAAGATCAGTGAAGTGTGAGAAAGAAATGAATATAAAAATACGAGAACATATGCAGAGGGTGCTGAAAGAGGCAGACAATACAGTGTTTCTCAGCATGAGGGCTGCTCTGTCGAATTACTACTGGGGACATCTGTGCCTACACCAAGCTGTTTCAGAAAAAGGCTTCCAGCCAAACCATCATGCAGACCTTGTCCTCCAGAGTCATGGTGATTCTGATATTCAGAAGCACTTGCCTGCAAAAACAATGTGTTCACAATGCTGCAAGGAACATCAGAATCATGCACTGTCTCCATCTAATAACACCTTTGCAGTCTCTCCACAGCAGGGACTCTGCATGGCTCTTTTAATCTTCTCACCCTCTGTGGGAAGTAAGAACTATGATTTTTCTTCCCCTCACAAATTAAATTGTATTACCAGGTAGCAATGGGGCAGTGCCAGCTGAATAAAATTGATAGCAAATGCAGACGGAAGAATTCCAATGTCTTCAGCTGTCTTCAAGGAAGAGAGATTTTATTTCAAAAGCTGTAACTCAATGAGGCATGAGTCCCCATGCCATGCAAGCACCCTGGTGTTGTTCACTAAATCTAAAGCCAGGGATGGCATGGAATGGACACCACCTGCTAACAGCCAGCTTAGGTTGCTCCATCAGCAACTAAGCCATGCCACTCTTGTCCTGCAAATATGAATAGTGGCTATCCTCTTGCATTTTTAGATTGCACTTGTGCTTTAATACAGTATAAGTAAAATTTTAAAACAGTGTTACATTCACTCATTTAAATATTCCTAAGCACAGCCAGTAGAGTTAGCTTTTTATATTGCTAAATTCAAGCTCATCAGGAAGGTATGTAAAGGACATATAAATGAGGCATGTTGTGAGAAATACTTTCCAATTGCAGAAATCCTGCTGCTTGCTCTGACAAGAGGATGTAATAAAAGGTTGAATAATACCTTTGGGATTCATAAATTATAAAAGCAGTCTTCTGTTGGTGCCATGGTATTCATGTTGCTTACAACCTTTCAATGGTCCATAACTAATGCATGTATTGCTAATGTCATCACTCTGTCTTAAATTATAATAGACACTAGTATAGCTTTTCCCAAAGTACATTCCTTGGAACACTATTACTGCTTAATAGGGTTCTTTGGAAACTCTGTCAGAAAACATTCCTGTGAATAGATGGAAGCAAGATATGCTCTGTTGCAGTTTTCAAAATTAATTAGGAACTGCTTTGAATCAAAATATCTTAAGGATACACACCCCATTAGAATGGCTATTGAGGAAAAGAGTGTGAGAACAAACTGCAGCATAGATTGTCACCAGCCACATGTTCATGATGGGGCATGGAGATAAGAGAAGCACCTTTCCCCTATTTGATTATTACTTTCCTCCTAAGAATAAGACCCAGCACATTGATTATCATTATAATTTCCTTATATCATAACCAGACAGAGTAAAAACAGCAAAGACTTTGTCTATATGGTCCACCTTTCTATTCCTAGTGTAAGGCACATAGTAGGTAAATGCTTGTTGAATAAACGAAATGCATAAATTGGTGAAAGTGTCAGGCTCTGCCTCTTTATGAGTGTGACTTACCTATGATATTGCATTGTCTATTTTTCAAAAAGTAAATCGACAGTATTAGAACAGATGTTTCTAGGACACCACAGTGGCTCTGCTCTCCTCTCTATACCTTGTAAATAATGAAATCATATGCACATTTCAAAATGTCAGTCTCTGTTGCTGGCTGTGTTGTTGCCTTGGCAACATAGACTATGACATGTCCCTGCCATGGCAGCTATTTGAGAGTTATCCTGCAGTGTTCCACAATGAGATGTTGTTGTTACAGAACTCTAGCCACTTTCTGGTCTGAACCTTGATGTGCATGTGCCTATGAGAATGAAGTTTACCTTATGTTAATTCCCCTCATTTCAGGTCTAATATTCCAGCTGCTACATAATTATTTTACCCTCCTCCTTCATTTGCTTCAATTGTGCTCCCAGTGGATGGCATATTATGAAAACATCCTTGAGAGTGCTGATGATAGGATTTGGCGATTATACAGACCAGAAGAACTCAGTAAAAATTAGAGGAACAAATATACATTTATCAATTTTTATGATTACTAAATAAGAACAAAAAAATTTTTAAAATTATCCTTTATCCCGATTTTAATAAAGAAAGAACATTTTGTACTCCAAACATAGGAAGGACGTTATTAAAGTCAGAAACATTCTTTAATTTTAAGAACCCTGTAAAATATCAATCACATAGTCTATTCGTTTTATTTGATTGCTGAAAATTTCATTGTGGACAGGTCTCGTTTCACAAAAGCAAATTTGAAAACCTAAAGAGAACAGTAGGAAAATAAAAGCAAATATAAAATACAAGTGACTTTATTCTAGATGAGGCTGATGTTCTACATTCTAGAACTCTGTCCTATCACAGGCACCAAGAAACAATGAGCAAGGTTTGATTCACCATGTCAGTCTCCAAAGTATATGTGTTGAAATTCACAAGTACGAACCTTCACCGCTCTCCAACAGTTTCCAACCCACCTGGGTACTCTCCCTTTCAGTATACAGCTTCACTTTTTCTCTCTTGAGAAAATTGAGGTCATAGGTTTCCTGATTACCTATGTACAAATTATCTGCATATCCACCCATCCTTGCAAGGCATGGACCTTCTTTTATGCCCATTTTTTTCTGAATTTTCCAACTCTTTACTGATGCCTGGACTTTAACCTTCACCTTATCCTTTTTCAATGCTCTGTAGTAAGGTACTTAATCTGATTTGTTTTGGTCCATGTTTACTATACATGTAATGACGATGGCCTCTTAAGGAAGAACTTGACACCATTACTTTTCTCACCAGAATTCTCATAGAGGCTTTCGATCTCTCAACATGTAAGGAAATCAGGCAAGGCCTGCCTCTGGGAAGGTCAGCCAGGTATATGCCCTTTCTGTCCCTAATCCTTAGGCTATAATGGATGGGATGAATCAGGTCAGTCTTGTGCTGTGGACCTGGTCACATGTGAAAGAAGTCCACAGTATTTTCCAACCCGGCTATTTCCAAGGAGCCCTGAATAAAACTTGAACTGTGATCTCCATCTAACTGTTTTTTGTTTATGCTCAGCATTGCCCAGAATCAAGGAGGGCTAGAGTTCCATGGTAGGATTAGCATATGTGCCCCACGCCAATCTCTTAACACTTTTCATCCCCAACACCACTTCTTCACACATCCACCCACTGCAATCTGGTTTGACCACCCACAGAGCACACCAACCACTTAGGCAAAATTCACCAGTGTCTTTCTAATTGTCAAATTCAATGACATGCGTCAATCTTGTAAATGTTTTTTATATTTTAAAAATTTTAAATCTTTAAAAAGTAATATGTAAAGTTTTTTTGTGTCTTGATATCTTGAAAAATTTTTAGCTCTTTTTGTTTTTCTTCTTCTGGTTCTGATACTCCTGATGATTTCCTCTTTGAAATTTTTGAATTTTTTTTTCCCCAAGAAAACAATTTTTTCTTAGATTTTTTTCTAACCATTTCTTCTAGGGTTCCTTCATTAAATACCTTAAATGTTAATGTTCCTTTAAATTCTAATCTAGATCCTCTTCTAATTCTGCTACTCTTCTGTCATTACTTCTACTAGGTTGACTTGCATGTCTATATATCCAGCTTCCTAGACCCCCAGTTCCATATAGATACTCATTTGACTTAGATGGGATTGCATTCCAATAAACCCATTGAAAGTTGAAAACATTGTATCTTTAAAATGCATTTAACTTGCTGAGTGTATCAGCATCATAGTTTAGCAGCATGGAGCAGTGTAGATAGAGTATTGATTGTTTACCCTGGAACTGAGTGGCTGATTGGGAGCCGAGGCTTACCACCAATTCCCAGCATCAAAAAGGAGCACTATACCCCAAAACACTATCTCATGAAAAGATCAAAATTCAAAGTACTGTTTCCGATGAATGTGTAATGCTTTCATACCATCATAAAGTCAAAAATCATGGGTCAGTCATTGTAAGTCAGGGGATATATATGTATATGTTGTTTCTCAATGTAACTGTTTGAAAATTAATCATGTCCATTCTGATCTGCTTATTCTTCTGTCCTCCAAGAAATTTGCTTAACTGCCCAAGCCAGTAAGTACCATGGGATTTATTCTAGACTTGTCATTTTAACTTTCCCCCAGTGTCCAATAATTATTTGCTGAGTCCTATTTAGTCTAATTTCTAAACTCTCCCTGACCTGTCTATTCTGTTTGAATTATTTCTTTTCCCTTAGCTCATTGTCTCATAAGTCGGATTTCCCTTGATACACATCCCTGTGCCAAAAGGTGAATGTGGAAAGAATGGCATTGGGATAGGAGAGGATTAGTTGAGGAATGTGTTCACTTGCAATCCAGTTTCTTTTTCTTTTCTTTTTTTTTTTTTTTGTCATTCTATTTGAAAGTTTTACATAACAATGTGGTCTACTCCCATCTCTGCCTTATATATTTCTCACTTTTTTTCTATATTTGGAGTTTTTTTTAAATATTGAAACATTTTAAGCTGAATGGGAAACTGAGAATATCTAACCCTTATACAAAGAAGTCATTTTCTTTTCTCTCTCCAATGACTCATTCTCAAGCTATCAAAACTTCTTTTACTTTAATAGTGCAAGAATTAGCATAATGCCTATCACTCAACGTACATGTTTATATAATCGTTTGGAGTGATAATATATAATACTTGTGGAAATGATAGAACATAAGACAGGAGAAATGTTGGCAATAAGTAATTGGGAATAGTGTGAGGGGAAAGATTTTATTAATGTGCAGACAGTAGTGCTGCCTATGAAAAAGGAACTTTGTTTGATGATCAGATCTCTTGACAATAACAAATTCACTAATCATTGAATGAAAATGATTTTGTAATGAGAATCATTGCTGTCTACTTGCCTGGAACAAGATATATACAATGATCAGGGTTAGAAAATAGAGCTTGGCAAAACAGATGGCAACTTCATCAAGGTGGTTTTAGGGACAAAGTCTAGATTGAAATCATCACAGCTGAGGAAGAGGGATCCTATTTTGTAAATATAGGAATTGCATTTAATTTCGTTATTCAAGGACAACTTGACAAGGAAAATGGCTCACTCTCAATTGAGGTTCCTGGTCACAGGTACATATCCTCTCACTGCAGGTAAGTCCTACAAATAGACAATATAAAATCAAAGTTTTGCTTGGTCAGTATAAAAACAGAACTAAGGGATTTAGGTGATCCTAAAATGTCTCTCAGGGCTGAAGCAATGTGAAGGAGTTTTCCTTACTATAGGGTAAACTCACCAAGGAGTAAGTGCTCTGGTTCATCAGTCAAGACTCTGCCTGCACAGAGAATGGAGCTTGTGTCTTCAAGACTTCATCTTCTGTGCATGGTAACATATAGCATAGATTCATATATAAAACAGCACACAACAGAATTAATGTTGAAAATAATGGCTGATTAGTCTAGTATCATCTGTTTCACATATCTGATTAGATTGCAGTTTGCAGTTACAAAGTCAGATGTGTGGGTCCAGTACTGATATATTGGAGTTATCACCATTTCTTCAGCCCTAACAGACTTACAAACTGTATATTGGCTTAACTAATTATACTTTCAGGGGACACGTTTTTATATTAGTTTTGAAAGTATTTCACTTTAGGGCCATCAATATTCCCTTACTGTCTTTCTCCTTTTTATGCAAGAAAAAACACTTTACCATATAATCCAATATATAAGGAGTATAATTTGACCTTCACTTGTATCAAACATTGACACATTTCCTTTCCAGAAAATAAAAAAAAGCTAAATTGTGCATTTAAAGAAGCATAATTATATATAATCATGCATTGCTTAAAAATGGGAATACTGTTTTGAGAAATGTGTTATAGGGTGATCCCATTGTTGTGTAAACATTACAGAATGTACTTGAACAAACAAGATGGTAACAACATTGATAAGTGAAATGGTCTTATATCACCTCTGCGTATTGCCATCCATCAGTGCTTGACCCATCATTGGTTGCACTTGACTGTATTTACAAAGAAGGTTGATATTTAAGTCCATTTTAATTAATAGTCACCTCCATTAGAAAAAATGTTACTTCAGTTTGTTAAGAGCCTACTAAAGCATCTGATATCTGTATATGATTTTTAATCATGTATTTATCTTTAGCCAAAATAGAACATTTTCAGATAAAGACAGGTATCTCACCAACTGGCAGAAAGGATCAATCAGTTATACTCAGGATGAACAATTCATGCAATGACAGGCAATTGATCAAACACTGCATGTTTGAGATGAGTGATATTCCAAGTGAAATTACCATTAAATCCCTGACCTCTCAAAAAATTTCTTTCGGGACTAATATTGCAGGAGACAAGAAAACTAGACAAAACAAATCAATGTTTTGCCAAGATGTGACTGAATGTAAGAAAAAACAGCAAATGAACAGGATCGAAAGCATAAAATACATTCAATCCAGTGAGAATTGATTTATCCTCAGAACAGAATCACTAGCTAATAGCCGTACTATTTTGCTATATTCCTGTGGCACTTAGGAAGTCTGCATAATCCTGCATGCCCATTCATACAAGTGGAAATAATTTGCCGTTTTATAATGAAAGATCTGTGACCACAATCCGTATCGTGAATCCTCTGTTGCCTCTCTGCCACTAACAGGTCCTGAGAAAGGCAAAGATCTACAAACTGGTGTGTGTGTGTGTGTGTGTGTGTGTGTGTGTGTGTGTGTGTGAGAGAGAGAGAGAGAGAGAGAGACAGAGAGAGAGACAGAGAGAGAGACAGAGACAGAGACAAACACACATAGAGACAGAGACAGCACAACTCTTGTCCAAGATTCCTACATGGGACTCCTGACCCCAGCATGTGTCTTAGGCCTCTTGTGGCCCTTCTAGTCTAACACCCAGACCAGGGTTTTCCAAACTTGGTATTCCAGAAGAGGACAAAGGTCTACTTATCAAGAAAAATATAAGTAATAATGTTCAATACTCAAAGAACATTGGGAAATAGTATTAAGGATAAGGAGACTTCCTCAAAACTTCAAAGGTTTTACGGTATTATTATTGTACATTGTATATGTTCACAAATGACATATGCTGTCTTCATATTCAGACATATTTTAACCCTGGAGTTCCCAATAGTATTTAAGTAAAATATCCAGTGGAACATGATTGACAACTTTTGACTTAGACTAGTAAACGGCAGACTCTTAGGGTCCTTTACTCAAGTCTTATCTCCTGTTGTCCCCTGAAGTTGAGGTAAGAGGCATAGAATAACCAAACTAAGTTGCTCACCTGGTGACCTTCCAAGTCTATCAGTAAGTTGCAGTCTCAAATCTATCTTACCCAAGGATGCATGGTAGGAAACACTTCATAAGTGGAACAAAAAGGTCATAATCCTCAAACGTGGAAATTTGAAGAGGTAAAAAGTCATTTCAACAAAACAAGGGCTCTTAAGCATTGCTTCTCATACTGAGTCTCCACCCATAAACACTGTGGTTCCTAACCTTGAACCATACTAGCCCTTCTTCTGCACCTCTTCTTGAGGGATGTGAAATCTGATGAGATAGAAGGTTTTTAGCATCCTACATTGGACTTAAGACTGTCACTATAAATGTACTCATTCATAGACAATAATCATAGATATTCATATGATATTATTCTTACCTAGCAAAATGTAAATTTTGCAATTTACCAGAACCTATAATGGTATTTTATTTAATTAATAATTTTTCTTTTTAAAAAGGGCTAGAAAATAAGGCATGAAGAGGAACTCTGTAAATGAGTGTGGTCTAACTAAAACACCAAAGAATGTCTCATACACATCAGGAATCATCTAATGCCTCACTTACAAAGAGTGCCTGCTGGCAGGTAATGCTCAAACTTCCTACAGATTGGCAGAAAAAATAATTATTGTGACTTGACTGTGTAAGATGTGTGTGGAAGCAAGGGTTTTGTCATATAGGACTTCATTTTTAATAAAGTCTCCTAAACAGATAAAAGAGAGAAACAACTGAACACTAAATTTATTCTTTATTAAGCTGGGTAGGTTGCACTAAATGCTTCCTTCTGGAGTATTTTTTCTTAGAAAATAATAAGACCTATAATGTGAAGTTCCCACATTTTGGAATCAAACAAACCAGGGATTGGATACCTCCCCATACCACTTTCTAGCTAATTACTTCAGGCAAATTCATTAATCTTTCTCAGCTTTAGTTTGTTCATCTATAAGACAAGGATCATAATGTCTAATTCAAATGGTTAATATGTGAATATCATCTTGCAATATTTCCAGTTCATTATAATTATTCTATAAATAAGGTCTCTTCAAGATAAAATAAAATCAAACTGATAAGCAAAATCAGAATAGTATTAACAAGAACTATCAATTTTGTTTCTATGATTGTTGTTATTCCACAATAAAATTCTTTTACCTAATTTGATTCTATTTTAAGATTGTACCACATCTCTAAAAAATTATAGCATATATATGGTTCAAAATGAGTTATGTACCTGACAGTGAGATCTAACAGTGGCAAAGGTAAAACTAATCACTCTAATTGGTGAATAGAGGGAGACTTAACTTTGGAGAATTTTCAGTAGAAAACGGATTCACCATCTTGGAAGTAAAGTCTCCTCTATTTAGGTTTTACTTTGTAGTCAGTTTTGAAAAAAAAGTTCTAAATTATTGACCAAATAAAACATTGATGAAATAAAATGTAAATTCTTATTGAAATGGTAGAATCAAGTATCTAGTAACTTGTATACATGTCATTGTCAATTATTTGTTGAATACTTGCAACTTTAGGAAGAAGCCCTAGGCTTATTTTAATCTACAGTGCTCTTTTAGTGTATTCCAGAGCATATTACCCCAACTTCTTCACACTCAATATTTATGAAACGTTGCAGGCATATTAAAGGTAAAATACAATCAGACTGTCTGAAAGCAGATGTATTTCCCTGGGGATAATATAAGAAAATTGAAATGGGGGTCAGAGGTACTCCATCAAGTGAGCATTTGTTAGAAAGGTATTATAGAGTATTCGTGTTTAGTAGGAAAAGTAGAACTATTGTACTTAGCATTGGAATAGAAAAATTAATAGACAAATTGAGGTTTACATAAATGTGAAAGAAACTAAGGAAGTGAAGGTCTAGCAGGCTACAACTGAAGGATTGGGAAACAGTCACTGATGACTTCAACCTGAAGTGCTGGAATGGGCTGGAAACCAGAGCTCAGGAGTCTGAGAAGTTACTCTTTCTGGTCATCATGACCCAAAAGAGGGAACTACAGAAATAGCCATAAAAAGGCACATGACTCACCGGAACACCATCTGAGAATATGGCTACCTCTTCAGTTCTGACTTCCAAGTCTCTTTGTTCCTGAGTTCTCAGCCAGAATTATACATAGTTCTGAGGCAGATCTATCCAGGGAAAAGGATTAAAGAAAATGTACTTCCCAGTCTTGGAAATGTACTCCTCTGTCTTGGCTCCCATGGGAGGGCAGTGAGAGTCACAGAATGTTTAGAGAGATCTATTTCTCTAGTATGACTTTTAGTATTTTCCCTGTAAAAACTCTGTTGGCAAAAGTAGAATCAAAATGACTTAGTCTAATGATCTTATGACTAAATCAGGAACAAAGAGACATTGGCAATTATGAAGATCTTTTGTGTAAGAGACATTAAAAGATTTATAGATTATTTCATTTAATTTCAAAATGTGGATTATTATTATTTTTTCATATTACAGAGAAGGCAACTTCATGTTAAGGATGAAATAAATGTCTCCTGAATAATGTAACTTCTAGATCATGAAGTAGATAAACCTTACATTTTTGTCTACAGTGTTACTTCTACCACATCATCTCACAGCCCATGAATGAATGGGATAGAAATTTTGACATTACTTTTAGTAAATCACAAGTAGTTTTGTTATTAATTCAAGTCCACATGGGCATTTATTTAACATTCACTGTATATTTTGTGGCTTATCTGCATCAGAAAGGGAGAAATAAGTATTTTAAACTATCTCTCTGGATGACTGGCATTTGCCCTATAGTTTGTAAATCATGGACTTAAAGATTTCATTAATCATCAGGGTGATCATAGAACTAGTTTGGGAAGAAAGACAATTTTTCTGCAAATAATATAGTAATTAATACAAATTAAAATATAGAATTTGCAAAGGTTCTGTAACATACAGATTAGAGGTAGTTCTAATTTCCTACCTTCTTTTTCAGTATAACTGCTTTGCATAATTGTCTTCCTGGAATTAAATAACATGCTATGATTATTTCAAAATAAAAAGGAATCTCACACCCAAGAAAAGCACAAATGTTTCTTTCTTTCTAGGAAAAAAGTCAGTAAGTTATCGAAGATCTTAACATTTTCAAATATATATGATAGTAGTCTGATTATTTTCACCCCCAGCTGTTGTCACAGATTTAGAATGCAGCCACATTACTAAAGCCAATTAGCAATGCACACTAAGTTCATTTTGGGTTCCTACATAATGACCTAGTACACTCAGCACTCCAATAACCTTGGCAGGCACAATAATACTTTGAAGTACTTACAGTCACCACTCCAGAACTCTTGGTACATCTTGTGCTGCTGGTTCCAATTTCTAAGTAAAATATTATGACCTTAATTGGAGATATGTTTCTTTTTAACAGAGATCTTTGCAGACTTGAGCTTATGTTCTAAATGCATCAACAAGAGGAAAATCATATTAAAAGAATAATCATAAAACTTCAAGTACCTCACCTACAGGATTTAAGCAAGAAGCAAATGTCTAATTATGCTGTTGTTCACATAGCTCAACAATCCTGCTCCGGATTTTCTTGTGTGGAAACCACAACATTTAGAAAACCAGTTCTTAGCCCCAGGAAGTCTTCCCAAAGTGAAAACCCAAAATATTTAAATTCAATAACAGAAGGGGAACTTCAGTTTTAGCTTATTGTTTTACCATTGAGAAACACAGTGGAAATTATTTATGTCAAAGCTTAATGAAGAAAATGAATTAAAGGAAGCTCTTTGAAACATTTCAAATGGGGATAAACTGGTCTTTCTGAAGTTGTTAGTATTCTTCTTCCTAAAGAACCGACCGGATTCCTCTGCAATAACTGCCTGATTCCTATCTGAGAATGGGTTTCTGCCACCTGGGAGCCATGAACACTAGACTAAAATTACCTTACTGTCCAGTTCTTTTTGGTGGGGATTTGCACTATGCTCATCGACATTGGACTCCATCAATTCCTACGGAACCTACTTTTTTTGATCTTCTAGTGTCTGGTACCCAGCTCACCTGCCTTTCAAGATTCATCTTTCTCAAGACCCCCAATGCTTTGTTCTACCCTGGAAGTCCCTGTGGTTTCTCTAACTACTCGGTCACCTTACCTATTGCAGTCACATGGGACTTTACACCTGATTCTAACAGACAATGGCCCCACAAATCCCTTATTTAAGAATCAATTGCTGAGAAAGTTTAATAACAAGTCTTTCTACAGACCTTTATTTATTTTCCTCATGTTTAACGTGGCAGTTTTTACTACTTCTAAGGTAGCTTTGAGAATTAAATGAAATGACACTTGAAAGCATTCAGTGTCTATACACATTCAGCACCTGTCACTTGGCATGTACTCAAGAATTAAAGCTATTTTTTCCTCCATTTTATTACTCTTACTGTGCTTTGACAATGTAAACTTTTTATATTTTTCTATTTCATGCGATAGTTCATCTACTCTTTTGAAATAATCACAACATTATAGCATTAGATAAAGTTTTCAAAACTCTAGGGTAAGAATTACATGCTTCATTTGGAAGTTTCTTTACCTACCATCCTGATAGTATGTATTTAATAAATAATTACTGAAATGAAGTGAAGAGGAAGCTGGAGGAGCTTTGATGGCCGTTGCCAGGCTGCCTGTTACGTGTTACTCCTGTCAGAATGTCTTCCATGAATTAATGATTCAGAACATTAGGTGGTCAGCTGAAGCTTCCCAAAGAGGGAGACAAGCAGGAGAAGAGGAGGATTTAGCATGAAAGCCTAAGTTTCATCACAGTAAATTCAAATCCTTCTCAAACTAGGCAGGTGGTGCTTTCATTCCAACTGTTAATGAGATGGCATTGGTGTTTAGGGGCACAAGGCAGGATGTCCTGCTTTCTCTCACCCCTGCCCTGCTTCCAAGCTCTAATGATCCCAATGATTCATTTGCACTTAAATCAAACTTAATAGATACAGTATTTGTGCAAGTACAATTCCAGGTTTTTTTTTTAAACCTAAGTCAAAGTTAAAGGAAAGCTATGAATGATTTTAATACTTCCTAGGATTCAAATTTGGCAAGAATTTAGCAAGTCAAAAGAAAAATTTTTATGGTACCAAGAATTGCCTTTATTTTATAGCCACAGTCCTTTGGAGTCCTGAGTGACATATTAGAAAGAATGGAGAAACCAGATAAAAGACTTTGGAAAGTTTTATTTAGCTGATTTCTCTTCTAATAGTGAGAATAAAGCCATTGATCTCTTGATTCAAGTATGAAAAAACACGATTTTTATCAACTTATTTAAGCATACACATGTGCGCGCATGCACACACACACACACACTTGTTAATATATTGAATATTACTTTTTAAGCATCCCCTCTTATCACCATAGCAACCTACCACCCACAAAGATAAGCTTAAGGGGCCTACCAGTGCTAATTTCATCCACAATTTGACGTTAAAGGTCTTCTTACACCTTGTGGGGCATTTTTGGTATCTTATCATATATAATATCTGTCCATAGACATAAATATTTTTAGAGATTGCACACTGTATCTCAATTTATGTCTTCTAGCAGAAGTAGGTCAAATACAAAAATTAGACAAATCCTACACACAGACCTCATAAAGGAAGGAGATAAAATGCTATCATATCATAAAATAAGAAAATGTAAAGATTACCACTTGCTGGTCCTACTTACCACTTAAGAAATTATAGGATAGAGGACAATAGAGAAAAATTCACTGACATATATTTAAACCAGGTACTCAACAGCTAAGTGAAGATCCTAAAAGCTCCCTAATTCTTCTTTAGTCACCCTATTCAGTGGGAATTACTTCAGCAGCCTGTCAGAACTTCCACAAATTCCTTTGTGTAACTTCATTCTACATTTATACTATATACGCATATCTTGAGAAATACTCTTAATGCAATGTAAAAGAGTAATGTGACTCTAGTCTAACACCCTGGCACTTTTATTTCCTGAGTAGTATTGTTACTGCAAGTCTGTTTGAATTACTGATACTTAGTTTTAATTCAAAGGTGAGAGCACCAGATAGCAGTAAGTCACAATCAACAAAATTCTCCACAAGTACCAACTGTTGGTGAGGGTGTAAAGCAACTGAAACTCTCAAACACTCATGGTAGGATTACAGAATGGCATCACCACTTAGGAAACAGTTTTGTAATTTTTTTATATAGTTAAATATGTACTTATTCTATAAAGAGGAATTATACTCCTATGTATTTACCCAGGGCAAACAAAAACATTGTATGCTGATACAAAGACTTATTATCCAATGACCATAGCAACATTATTCATAAAAGTAAAAAGAAAAGAATAAAGAACTGGACACAACCCAAATGCCCACTATTGAACTGATAAACAAATTGTGGTGTATTCATAACATGGAATAATATCCAGCAATAAAAACAGGCAAACTGCTGATTTGCACAGTGAGTTAGATGAATCTTAAAAACATTAAGCAAAGCAATGAAGCCACACACAAAGGACTATACACCATGTGATTCCATTTATATAAAATTCTAGAAAAGACACAAACTAGAGTGGCAGAAAGTAGATCACTAGTTTCCTGCAGGCAGGACAGAGGGAAAAAGATTGAGTTTAGAGTCACAAAGAAATCTTTTTTTTTTTTTTTTTTTTTTTACATAGGGTAATGATGTTTATTATATTTTTCCCCTCCACCCCACCCCTCCCACCCCTCCCACCCCTCCCACCCCTCTTTTCCCTCTACACAGTCCTTCTTTCCTTCATTCTTACTGCTCTCCTTAGCCTAACTCTAAACCTAACCCTAAACCTAATGCTAGCCCCTCCCACCCCCCATTATATGTCCTCATCCGCTTATCAGCGAGATCATTCGTCCTTTAGTTTTTTGAGATTGGCTTATCTCACTTAGCATGATATTCTCCAATTTCGACCATTTGCCTACAAATGCCATAATTTTATCATTCTTCATTGCGGAGTAATATTCCATTGTATAAATATGCCACAGTTTCTTTATCCATTCATCAACTGAAGGGCATCTAGGTTGGTTCCACAATCTGGCTATGGTGAATTGAGCAGCAATGAACATTGATGTGGCTGTATCTCTGTAGTATGCTGATTTTAAGTCCTTTGGGTATAGGCCAAGGAGTGGGATAGCTGGGTCAAATGGTGTTTCCATTCCAAGCTTTCTGAGGAATCTCCACACTGCTTTCCAGAGTGGTTGCACTAATTTGCAACCCCACCAGCAATGTATGAGTGTTCCTTTTTCACCACATCCTCGCCAACACCTATTGTTGCTTGTATTCTTGATAATCGCCATTCTAATTGGGGTGAGATGAAATCTTAGGGTGGTTTTGATTTGCATTTCCCTTATTACTAGGGATGTTGAACATTTTTTCATATATCTGGTGATTACTTGTACATCTTCTTCTGTGAAGTGTCTGTTCATTTCCTTAGCCCATTTGTTGATTGGATTATTTGTATTCTTCGTGTAGAGTTTTTTGAGTTCTTTATAGATTCTGGAAATTAGCGCTCTATCTGAGGTATGGTTGGCAAAGATATTCTCCCACTCTGTAGGCTCTCTCTTCACATTTCTGATAGTTTCCTTTGCTGAGAGAAAGCTTTTTAGTTTGAATCTATCCCAGTTGTTGATTCTTGCTTTTATTTCTTGTGCTATGGGAGTCCTGTTAAGGAAATCTGATCCTGAGCCAACAAGTTGAAGATTTGGACCTACTTTTTCTTCTATAAGATGCAGGGTCTCTGGTCTGATTCCGAGGTCCTTGATCCATTTTGAGTTGAGTTTTGTGTAGGGTGAGAGATAGGGGTTTAGTTTCATTCTATTGCATATAGTTTTCCAGTTTTCCCAGCACCATTTGTTGAAGAGGCTATCTTTTCTCCATTGCATATTGTTGGAACCTTTGTCTAGTATGAGAAAATTGTATTTATTTGGGTTTGTGTCCATGTCCTCTATTCTGTACCATTGATCTACCTGTCTATTTTGGTACCAATACCATGCCGTTTTTGTTACTATTGCTTTGTAGTAGAGTTGAAGATCTGGTATTGCAATACCCCCTGCTTCGCTCTTGCTACTGAGGATTGCTTTAGCTATTCTAGGTTTTTTATTCTTCCAGATGAATTTCATAATTGCTTGCTCTATTTCTGCTAGGTACATCATTGGGATTTTAATTGGAATTGCATTGAATCTGTATAGAACTTTAGGTAGTATAGCCATTTTGACGATATTAATTCTGCCTATCCAGGAACATGGGAGATCTTTCCATCTTCTAAGGTTTTCTTGAATTTCTTTCTTTAGTGTTCTGTAGTTCTCATTGTAGAGGTCTTTCACCTCTTTTGTGAGATTGATTCCCAAGTATTTTATTTTTTTCGATGCTATTGTGAATGGAGTAGTTTTCCTAATTTCTCTTTCTGAAGATTCATCACTTATGTATAAAAATGCATTGGATTTATGAGCATTGATCTTGTAACCTGCTACTTTACTGAATTCACTTATGAGTTCTAAAAGTTTTCTGGTGGAATTTCCAGGTTCCTCTAAATATATAATCATGTCATCAGCGAACAGGGATAGTTTGAGTTCTTCTTTTCCTATTCGTATCCCTTTAATTTCTTTGGTTTGTCTGATTGCTCTGGCTAGAGTTTCAAGGACGATGTTGAATAGAAGCGGTGAAAGAGGGCATCCCTGCCTTGTTCCAGTTTTTAGGGGGAACGCTTTCAGTTTTTCACCATTTAGAATGATATTAGCCATGGGCTTAGCGTAGATGGCCTTTATAATGTTTAGGAATGTTCCCATTACCCCAATTTTTTCTAGTGTTTTGAGCATGAAGGGATGCTGTATTTTATCAAATGCTTTTTCTGCATCTATTGAAATAATCATGTGATTCTTAACTTTAAGTCTGTTGATATGGTGAATGACATTTATTGATTTCCGAATGTTGAACCAACCTTGCATCCCTGGGATAAAACCCACTTGATCGTGGTGCACTATCTTTTTAATATATATTTGTATGCGATTTGCTAAAATTTTGTTGAGAATTTTTGCATCGATGTTCATTAAGGATATTGGTCTGAAATTTTCTTTCCTTGATGTGTCTCTGTCTGGTTTAGGTATCAGGGTGATATTGGCTTCATAGAACGAGTTTGGTAGGGTTCCCTCCTCTTCTATTTCATGGAATAGTTTGAGGAGTATTGGAATGAGCTCTTCTTTAAAGGTTTTATAGAACTCGGCTGAGAACCCATCTGGTCCTGGACTTTTCTTTGTTGGTAGGCTTTTGATGACCTCTTCTATTTCATTGCTTGAAATTGGTTTATTTAAGTTGTGTATGTCCTCCTCGTTCAGTTTAGGTAGTTCATATGTCTCTAGAAATTTGTTGATGTCTTCAAGATTTTCTGTTTTGTTGGAGTATAGATTTTCGAAATAGCTTCTAATTACGTTTTGTATTTCACTCGTGTCTGTTGTGATGTTTCCTTGTTCATTCCGAATTTTAGTAATTTGAGTTTTCTCCCTCTTTCTCTTTGTTAGTGTGGCTAAGGGTTTATCAATTTTATTTATTTTTTCAAAGAACCAACTATTTATTTTATTAATTTTTCCAATTGTTTCTTTTGTTTCGATTTCGTTGATTTCAGCTCTGATTTTAACTATTTCCTGTCTTCTACTACTTTTGGTATTGGTCTGCTCTTCTTTTTCTAGTGCTTTGAGCTGTAGTGTTAACTCGTTTATTTGTTGATTTCTACTTCTTTTTTTGAATGCACCCCATGAAATAAATCTTCCTCTAAGTACTGCTTTCATAGTGTCCCAGAGATTTTGATATGATGTGTCTTTGTTCTCGTTTACTTCTAAGAATTTTTTTATTTCCCTCCTGATGTCTTCTGTTATCCATTCATCATATAATAGTGTATTATTTAGTCTCCAGGTATTGGAGAAGTTTCTGTTTTTTATTCTGTCATTTATTTCTAATTTCAATCCATTATGATCTGATAGAGTACAAGGTAGTATCTCTATCTTCTTGTATTTACTAACAGTAGCTTTGTGGCATAAAATATGGTCTATTTTAGAGAAGGATCCATGTGCTGCTGAGAAGAAAGTGTATTCATTCTTTGTTGGATGGTATATTCTATATATGTCCGTTAAGTCTAAATTGCTGATTGTGTTGTTGAGATCTATAGTTTCTTTATTCAATTTTTGTTTGGACGATCTATCCAGTGGTGAGAGAGGTGTGTTAAAATCGCCTAGTATTATTGTGTTGTGGTCTATTTGATTTCTGGAATTGAGAAGGATTTGTTTGACGTACGTGGATGAGCCAATGTTCGGGGCATAGATATTTATGATTGTTATGTCTTGCTGATTTATGCTTCCCTTAAGCAGCATGTAATGTCCTTCTTTATCCCTTCTGACTAGTTTTGGTTTGAAGTCCACATTATCTGAGATGAGGATGGATACTCCAGCTTTTTTGCTGTGTCCGTGTGCATGGTATGTTTTTCCCCATCCTTTCACCTTTAGTCTATGGGTGTCTCTTTCTATGAGATGTGTCTCTTGCAGGCAGCATATTGTTGGATTTTTCTTTTTAATCCAATCTGCCAGTCTGTGTCTTTTGATTGATGAATTCAGGCCATTAACATTCAGGGTTATTATTGTGATATGATTTGTATTCCCAGTCAATTGACTCATATTTGTTTTTGACATGATTTGGTTTCTCCTTTATTTGGCTATTCCTTTAGGCTAGCGCCTCCTGTTGCTGATTTGCATCGTTGTTTTTCATCTCTTCCTCATGGAATATTTTGCTGAGAATGTTCTGTAATGCTGGCTTTCTTTTTGTAAATTCCTTTAGCTTTTGTTTATCATGGAAGGATCTTATTTCATCGTCAAATTTGAAGGTAAGTTTTGCTGGGTATAAGATTCTTGGTTGGCATCCATTTTCTTTCAGGGCTTGGTATATGTTGTTCCAGGCCCTTCTAGCTTTTAGGGTCTGGATTGAAAAATCTGCTGATATTCTTATTGGTTTCCCTCTGAATGTAATTTGATTCTTTTCTCTCGCGGCCTTTAAAATTCTGTCTTTATTTTGTATGTTAGGTATTTTCATAATAATGTGCCTTGGTGTGGGTCTGTTGTAATTTTGTATGTTTGGAGTTCTATAAGCCTCTTGTACTTGGTTTTCCATTTCGTTCTTCAGATTTGGGAAATTTTCTGTTATTATTTCATTGAATAGATTGTTCATTCCTTTGGTTTGTTTCTCTAAGCCTTCCTCAATCCCAATAATTCTCAAATTTGGCCTTTTCATGATATCCCATAGTTCTTGGAGATTCTGTTCATGATTTCTTACCATCTTCTCTGTTTGTTCCACTTTGTTTTCAAGGTTAAATATTTTGTCTTCAATGTCTGAGGTTCTGTCTTCCAGGTGTTCTATCCTATTGGTTATGCTTTCTATGGAGTTTTTAACTTGGTTTATTGTTTCCTTCATTTCAAGGATTTCAGTTTGGTTTTTTTTCAGTATCTCTAACTCTTTATTGAAATGATCTCTTGCTTCCCGTATTTGGTCTTTTAACTGTTGATTGGTGCGATCATTTAATGCCTGCATTTGCTCTTTCATCTCCTCCTTCAATGCCTGCATTTGCTCTTTCATCTCCTCATTAGCTTCCCTGATCGTTTTAATTACGTACATTCTGAACTCCCTTTCTGACATTTCTTCTGCTCTGCTGTCATTGGGTTTTATTGATGTAGTATCTAGGTTTGTTTGGGACATTTTCTTCCCTTGTTTTCTCATAATGGTCAGTTGTCAGTGGGACCCTGAGATATTGCAGTTTTCCACTATTGGCTTATAGTGTCCCAGTAGATTTCCAGTGTATCACCTCCCAGCCTTCAGTAGCCTGATGTCTTGGAGGAATCTGATAAAGCAGCTCATTCGAAGAATACTGCCCCTAGCCCCCTACTGGTTCCACGTTTTGGAACTGGCTCTGTACTGAAATGCTCTCACTGTGGGCCTGCACCGTGCAGCTGGCCGTGTGGGAAGAGCCCACTGCCGGAGTGTGGGAGACTACCTTGGGAAGACTCAAGCTGCCCTGCCCGGCTCTGCTAAGCCACCTCTATCTGGGCCTGCCACCCGGGCTGAGCTTTACCCAGTGGGCAGACTCACCCGTGGCTCCACTTCAGTCCGAGTCTCTCAATGCCTCCCCTTCTTAACTCCTGGGTTCTGGAGCGACCGGGGGTGCAGTCTCCCTCTAGGCCGCCATCTTGGATCGCCCCGTGAAGAGAGCCCGCAGCCGGAGTGGGCAGAGCCGCCTGAAGAGGTCTCCGGCTGCCCTGTCCTTATCCCTGAGGCTGACTGCAGATCGAGCCTCTCCGCTGGTTCTTTGCAGGAATACACTGCACTGCAGGGGCTCCGGGACTCGGAGCGTGCTCTGTTCAGACAGGCTCTCACTAGCGGGCCAGTTCCGTTCCGAGAACCTGGAGAAGCTGGCTGTGTGGGCGGGGCCCACCGCCGGAGTGCGCAGGACTGCCTGTGGATGACTCTAGCTGCCCTGCCCGGCTCCGATAAGCCACCTCTATCTGGGCCTGCCACCCGGGCCGAGCTTTACCCAGTGGGCAGACTCACCCGTGGCTCCACTTCAGTCCGAGTCTCTCAATGCCTCCCCTTCTTAACTCCTGGGTTCTGGAGCGACCGGGGGTGCAGTCTCCCTCTAGGCCGCCATCTTGGATCGCCCCGTGAAGAGAGCCCGCAGCCAGAGTGGGCAGTGCCGCCTGAAGAGGTCTCCTGCTGCCCTGCCCTTATCCCTGAGGCTGACTGCAGATCGAGGCTCTCCGCTGGTTCTTTGCAGGAGTACACTGCACTGCAGGGGCTCCGGGACTCGGAGCGTGCTCTGTTCAGACAGGCTCTCACTAGCGGGCCAGTTCCGTTCCGAGAACCTGGAGAAGCTGGCTGTCACAAAGAAATCTTTCAGAATGATTTGATTTTTTATTGCAAGACCTCATCTTGTCACTATCTGGCTGAGGAAGGGTTATTCTGAAGTTCTTCCTCAATTCCCTGTCTCCATTCATTTTTTTTCCCAAATTATATGTAATTACTAATAAGCATGGTTTGGGTGATAAGCACCTAGATAATCTGGGGAGATGTGGAAATAACTATAAAGAGAAAGAGAAAGTATTACTAATCCATGTTGGTGATTCTTTTCGGTTACATTTCTAAAATTTTTCTGAAATGATTATTGTGATTTTTTTGTGTGTTGTTATGTGAGACATTTAAAATATTTAAGAAGATGTCACATTAGAGAATCTGGGAAAGACTATAAAGAATTTGTTAGACTTGTGATTTATTTTAAAACAGGTTAAAAAAATGAATGTTATTAGATTTCTATCTTGATTTCTTAATTTTTAAAAACAGATACCAATTATAAAATCAAATTGAAGGGTGTGGGTACAAAGTCTTATAAATTTCTTGACTAAATATGTTCTCACAATTTGGTAATAGGTTTTAAAGGAGTTATCAATATCAGTCTGCCCGTTTAGGTTTCAAGATACATTTTAAATTTTTTCATTTTTATATTCAGTCCTAATTTTGAAGAAGATTTAGAATTCCCCTCCTCTCTTCTGCCTCTCCTTTGCCAAGTGTCATTTTAGTCTTTCCAAGGCTTTAAACTTTCAAGAATCAAAGGAAGTCATCCATTTTTCCTTTGTTTTCAAATTCAGTGTTTCTTTGGGTACCATTGCTACTTAGTTGAATGAAAAGTGACACAGACATGAACTGAGAGCAAATAGATGAATAAAATAATCTATATTTTAAACATTTTATCCCCGACAGCTCCTAAATCCATAAAATTTTGTAAGCTTGTTTATTTAGCCAATCCATTTTTGGAAGGAACTTTTCAGAAATTACCCATGAATAGGAACCATGTCTTACTTGAAGGCCATACATGGAAGATTATTTTCAATAATGAAAACTATTCACAATCTAAATGTCCAACAAAAGATAATTAGTTAATTAACTATGGTAGAATCTGGTAGAATCTCTCATTGGACCATTATTTGATCATAAAATTAGATAAAAGGAACTTGCACAGTGGCATATGCCCATGATCCCAGTTACTTGGGAAACTGAGACAGGTGTGCAAGTCCAAGTCAATTCTGGGCAACTTAGAGAAATTAAATTGAATTAAATTAAATTAAATTAAACCTAAATGACTGGGAAGGTAGCTCAATGGTATCTGGGTTTAATGCACAGTACCAAATAACAACAATGATAACAACAACAATAATATAAAAGAATATTATAGCACATGGAAGGATCCAGGATTTAATGTTCACTTAAAAAATCAAATAAACAATGTATGATTCTATATTAAACAAATAAACAATACATACATATTGAGTAAAGATCTCAAATATATATATGTTTCTGAAGTGATCTCTCCAGTTTATATCTCCAGCTTTCTGTATTTGATTGCCTACTGGATACTTCTGCTGTGAAATCTCACAGCACTTCAAAATCAACATGCCCCCAACTGAGTACATCTTGTATTCCTCCAAACATGTTCTGTTTGTTATGTTCCTTAGCTCAGTCAATGGCTATCCATCCAGGTATTCCAGCCAGACATCTGGATGTCCTCAGGTCTTCCATCTGCCTCCCACATTCATATTCAACAAATATTACATTGGCACCTGTTGTATGCCAGAAACTGGCCATACCCTGAGCATTCCATGTGGATAAAAGCACACGTGTTGCCTACATTCATAGAACTTAGTGTCAATAGAAAGTAGACATTAATTACAACACTGTGAATAAGTAAAATTATAATGTATTTTGATTCTTCTATGAAGGAATAAAATAGGTGTTCTGACAGAATAACAGGAACAATCATAAATAGCACAATCAGGAAATTCCTCTCTGAGCAGATGACATTAAGAGACTTAAAAAGTCATGAGAAAAGTGTGTATCAGAGAGGAGAGAATTATTGGTAAATGAAAGAGAAATAAAAATCACCCAGGAAGCAATTCAGGATCACATTGATTTTGAATTCTCAACATTTCTTGAATCTGTCCTCTTCTCTCTATCCTCAGAGCCTGAACTTCCTTCTGGTGGTTTAGGAGTTTCTTTGGGTGCCATTGCTACTTGCTTGAATGAAGAATGACACAGGCATGAAATGAGAGCAAATAGATGAATAAAATAATCTATATTTCAAACATTTTATCCTCTACATTCTGGATAAAAGTGCAAATGTTCCCTACATTCTCACTTCCTCACTGAACCAATCCCCTTCCACCACCCACCTTCCATCCCATACTTCAGTCATACCAAAGTTCTTTTACATCTTCACATGTACAATTCTGTTTCCCTAAAAGCCTTTCCCCAAGCTGTACCCTCAACCTGAAATACTACTCCTATTCCCTTTCATCTGATTACATTCTTTGTATCTCTCCTAAGACATCATTTCACTGGGAGAATCTTCCTTGAACTCCCAAGTATGATGAGGTGCCCTTCTTAGGTGGCCCAAGAGCACACTGTCCTTCCCCTTTCACCCATGCCCTGCATTGCAATCACCTGCTTGCTCTCTTAGTGCCTAGACTATAAATTTCTCAACACAGGGACTTTTCTTTCCTTTCATTGCTTTATCTTGAAAATCTAGAATAGGTCCTGATATTCAGTGAGGGTTCAATAAAGACATAGAGAATCATTGAATATATGAATGAATAAATATACAAATGAGCAAAAATATTTATCACTGAGTTATGAAAAGTATGAAAGACTTAAGGTTTTGTTTTTTTGAAAGTCTTCATATTCTAAATTTTCTATAGATAACATGTATTACTATGCTACAGAGGAAAAGTATACAGGTTTTAGATGGTCCATCAAGAACTGATATGGAAATGGCTAATACTTTTTAGGCTATCCCAGAACTTAGGTTGATCTGTCTAGAAATAGGTGAAAATTTCAAGATCTTGAGAGTGGGTAGGATCTGAAGCAGGGGTGCTACATCATCTTAGTCAGTCTGAATGGATGAAGCTGAGATGAAAGGTTCCAAGGGAGGGAATTTAGGGGGAGAAAAAAATGCAAATCCAGAGCATCCCATCCAACTAAGCCATCCTCCCACAGGGACTGGAAAATAGACTGCATCCAGTGGTCAAGCATCTGTTCAGATTCCTAGAAGCCTATAGAAGGGGGACGTGATATGGAGAGCAGGTGGTAGAACAAACCTGGAAATGAAGCAACTATTCTCTCTTTATGGGGAATTTACATCCTCAGCATCAGTGGAGGGGAAATTACTAATGATATTGACAGCAGGAGGATCATCACATGGTTCAAAGACCACTGGAGAGGTTGTCATGTGGCCAATATTTAGGTTACTTGATTTTGTGTGACCCCAAGAGAGGAAAGTATCTTCTGGATCTTGACTTCTTCCTTTGTAAAATTAATGGATTAGACCAGCTGAACCCTTAAGTTGTTTTGCAATTAGAACATTCTGTGTTCTCTCATTCTGGGCAGAAAGCCCAAGGTGCTCAACAAAATAAATCTGTTTTGAAGTCATATATAAGGGAATGATTCACCTGTACTTATTTCTAAAGCTCAATGTGAATTTTCTGACTTTCAGATAACACCTTGACACATGCTTGATAGTTTCTGAATAAACTTGCTTTATATGTGATGAAACATACTAAATTTAAATTGACTCTAGTTTAATCTAAAAGCCATAGCAATCTGACACATTCATACCCATAGACAAGGGTATGAAGAATTTCATTTGCTGCTCATGCTTGGTGCTAGAAATCCTTGAGAGTCAAACACAAGTCATTTATTTTATGACTCATTTCTAGCAACTTGGGAAAAATATATTTAGTAGTTCTGTTGCAGTGCTATGAAAAGTCAAAATAATGAACAAATATTGAAATTCCCTCTAAAGCACCAGAGAAAATCACATATAAAAAGATATTCTGGACATAGTTTACACTGACTCTTTACTTCAGAAATTCATTTGTCCTTGAGACAATTCCATTATGAGGCATCCTATTCTACCTTGGATGGAGGAGAGACTTGATCTTTCATTCCATCCTAAGACTATCTTGCTTCAAGTCTGGTTCTGATCTTGGTGACCTGCTCCAACACCAGGCATTTTCAAATCTTCTCTAACCTTGGTTTACAATATTCAAGGCCCCCCCAACTGGTATTTCCCTCATGGATATCCCTGCCTGGTTATGCTTTCCTGACTGGAATTTTCAGAATCCTTGGGGTCACACAGAAATGTTGTGCACATATTGCCTTCTGTAATGATGGCTCATGGTAGAAATTCTTCCCATAATATAGCAAGGACATCAATGTTACATGTATCCAAGACATGCAAAACCAATGTGTACGATGCATATCATGAGTATTGAAACAATAGCTAAACCTTGTCCACCCAAACCACTGCTCTTCATCTTTACCTTTAACAAGCATAGGTGATATGATTGTGCCAGGTCATTACCACCTAAGTGCAATCTCACAGGCACTGAACCTGTCTTAAATTAAATAAAGATACTTTCAGGTAATGTACCCAAGTCAGGTCAAATTAACTACAATCTGGGTAGCAAGATAGATTTCATCTGATCCACAAGGCACAATCATATCACATGAGCCAGAAGAGAATTTGGGGCATCTTACTTCAGAATGGGACCATATAAATGAGCAAGCACTCAGAAGCTTTATTAAGTTTATGTCAGATTACATTGCAGATGAGTAGTAAGCACAGGTAGTCAACAAAGATACCACAAAGCCACTAATGATTCTCTGCATGTTCATACATCCAATACAGGAATCACACGTCTCCTCTCCAGGAGATCTGACAAACTTGTATGCTGATTTCACTGTTATTTTTGTAAAGACTATCTGTAAGATTGACTCCATTGTATCTGTTTTGCAAAGAGGTCTCATTGATGATAAGCAGTTGTGAAATTACACCCATATGTTTTAGAGTGTGATTTACTCCTTAGGAGGTTCATATAATCCCATTAAAATTTAAATAATAATATAGATATTTCCACTCTCCACCACTAATGTATGGAAATCTTTTAACCAGAAACATATCCAAGGTTTCCTAAATTCACTCTCTATGAAATGAAATGCTTAACTCTACAAAGTTGAGCTGGCCTTCTGATAAAACACCCATTCCAAAGGTAAATAAATCTGTTCTCTAAGTTGAGATGGAAGTTGGAGAAATAGTGAGAAATAATGAGAAATTTTTAATGATTTGTAAGTCATTTTTTATTCATATAAATTATTGGTATACTTAAATTTATTCTTTTTCTTGTATCCTATTTACTGTGCTTTTTCCCTTTCTTTTTTGTCTCCTCCTTTTGATTGTATTATCTTTTTCTTCTTGTTTTTTCCCTTCCTGCCTTAAAACAATTTGGGAAATTATCCATGTTACTTCTGCTATTTCAGTAATGATCTTTATATTTTTAATACATCACATTTGCTTACTTATGCTAATTTTTTCTACAGTTTTAACTTTCTTCTTTATACAAAGGAACTTAAATGCTGCAAATGTGGCCATTTCTATTATTTTAGTAATGACCCTTATATTTTTAACATATCAAATTTACTTAACTATGTTCTAATCTTTTCCAAAGTAAAGTCCTTTATAAAAAGGATTTTAATATGCTGCAAATATGACCACCTGTCCCTTTGTTTAAAAAATTGTTTATTATCTTTAGATGTACTTTATTTCTCAATTTCTTTAGTTACCATTGCTTTTTTCATGCAGTTCTTTCCTCCCAGATTCATTCTTTCTTGCTGACATACATTCTTTAGCATTTCTTTCAGTAAATGTGTATGAAAGCAAAATTTCATAGTGTACATGAAAATATCTTTATTTTACACTCACTCTTGAATAATAGTTCTGAATGTCACATAATTCTGTATTAACAAATATTTTGGTTTAGCAGTTTAAAATATTCCATTTTCTTTATACTTCTATGTTGCTGGTGAGAAGTCTGCGTGAGATTTAATCATCAGTCTTTATAGATCTTGTTTCACTCTGTTTGCTTTGATTTTATCTTTTTGTCTATACCATAGTGCATCTATGTCTGTAGCAGCTTTATTTTTCTATCTAGGGAAATAGGAGGAATGTTGGAATAAAATGCAATATTGGAATTACTTTTCTTTTACTCTCAAGGATCACATCAATGTCTTTTCTAATGGTTTCACAGTATCTGCACTTGACTTCTTCCATTTAGTGTTCCTCAGTGTTCAGTTTACACCATAGTAAGCCTAATTATCTAAAATAAAATTCTGATTATGTCATTTTCTTGCTTAGAACACTGGAGAATGTTTTGAGTCCCTAAGATTAAGACCAAAATTTTAAACAAGAAATAAAGGCCCTAAATGATCTCCCCAGAATTATCTTGAACTCTTTTTTCTTTGCTTTCTGACTTCCAATCATATTGAGTTTCTCTTAGTTCTTTACCTCTTTGCCCAATTAAATGCTGATAATTCTTGGGATTTAATTTTAATATTGCTTATAAAATGAAGTCATCTCTGACCACTTGGAATACATTAGATCTCTCTAAGATGTGCTCTCATAACTGTCTGCCTTTTGGTTCAAAGGTTAATAGGACTATATAAATATATGACCATATGACTGCCTATCTTGTCCTTTTGAGGGCAGAAACCCTTCCTCTTTACTCAACATTATGATCCCAGCACCCTGCATAATTCTTCTTGACAACTAGTGATTATTCTAAAATGCTAAAAATAAAACAACTCAAAAAACCCTGCTAGCATATTCTTTTTCTGTTTTACATGCATGGAAGACATCTATTGCCTATTAAACTAAAAAATTGCTTGTTAAGACTTAGTAGACCTAATGTATCATTTCTAGCAAATGTTAGACACAGCTGAATTTGAAAATTGCATCACTCATAACAATGTTTTATGGAACTCATCAACACTTTTCTCTCAAAATAGGTGAAGATCAACACCATCGTATTTCACTTTGGAAAATGCTTCTCAAAGGAGATCATGGATAGCTTCCTCTTTGTAAATATATTTTCTTGATGTTTGTCTTTTTGCCAAAATGTCATACAATTAAAAATTAGACATGTATACATAAAAGTAAATATGATTAAAAAATAAAAATCTACTCTTGGGATCATGGTCTTAGCTAAGCAAGAAACTGCCATCTGGAAAATGATTTTCACACCCTGGTGACTGAAGTGACCTCATAGCACCAAGTGTGACATGCATCCTTCACTTCTTTTCTAATTAAATGCCATTTTCTTTGAAGGAGTTTTTAACTAAAAATATAATTCTACTGATCTAATCCAAGTGAAATATAGCCTGACAGATGGAGGAATAGTGGGAAGTACTTTAATATCACTCTTTCAAAATAAAGTATGACCAGAGAAAGATGTGGTTAATCATTAGACTTTATTTAAAATGCTGATGTATTCTTATTTTCCACTTCTATCACAATTATAATTTGAATTCCTAGCTCACTTAGTTTGAAAACAAAGAAAGAAATAGCAATCTTCTATTTTTCACTGATTTATTCCCTTAAGGTTTTGCACATGAAAAATGAAATCATTTTGTTTCTTTTTTTTTTTTTTCCATGAGCATATTTGGTGGTATAGTGCTTTTCAATTCAGCAGAGCAAACATTTCACAGCAATTTCAATAGAGCAGCTGGATCAAGTCTGTCCATGGTAACAATTTCAAGGAACATATACAGTTATATGACAATTGATAATATATCAATATTATACATTGGTAATATATAATATAACATTTGCCTCGATGTACCTTTTTTATAACAATGTTTTGTTTATGTCAGTTAGGTTTTGCCTCCAGCTGATATATTAGAGACCCAAAATAACAGTGGTGCATGCTAGACACTTATTTCCCCCTGTGTACTAGAAATGCAGAGGTAGGTAGTCTGAGGCTAACCAGGGCCCCATATTCTATATTTCTGCTTTGGCAATCTTGATATAGTAGACTAAATGTTTTTGTCCTCCTCAAATTTATATGTTCAAGCCCTAACTTCAGTGTGATGGTATTTGGAGATGGAACCTGTGGGAGATAATTGGGATTAGAAGGAGATCCTGAGGGTGGTGTCCTCATAATGAGATTAGTGCCTTTATAAGAAAAGGAACAAAACTGGTTATTTCTCTCCATGTGCATGAACTGTGGAAGGGGCATATGAGGACACAGAGAGAGGGCAGCCTTCTACAAGGGAAAAGGACTCTCATCAAGAGAGTGCATCAGCTGGCACCTTATCTGGGACTTGCCAGCCTACAGAACTGGAGAAATAAATCCCAATTGTTTAAATGACCCAATCTATAGTATTTTGTTGTATAGCCCAAGCTGACTAATACACTTAGTGTCTCCACTGTTAGCTTTCCTCATTAAACTAGGTTTCTGCTTGATCTCTAAATTGGAAGCAAGAGCAAGGGGAGGATGATAAGAGCTTTCCAGAAGCCCCACGCAGTGACAGTCATTTAAATCTCGTGTATATAAGGGGCCCAGGAAATGTTCTTGATCATCAAGGGAACTTACCCAGCTTTCTGTAAGGAAGAAGAAAATGACTATTGGGTAGGCAGAGGGTGTGTGTATCTGTTCTCAAGAACCAGAGAGGCTCTGTTTACCCACTACCAGAGTAGATTTTTTAACCAATCTGATTCCAATCTTGGACAATAGAAGACAATCTTCCTTAGGATGCACCAGGTCCACTGATTTTCTTTTCCTGAACATTAGTACTATCTATTTTATTTAGTAAATGTGTTGTCTGTGTCTAAAAAATATGCTTTTGGTTAATTAAGTCATATTTAATGTGTGCTAGAAAAAGTCAAAAATCAAACAAATCTCAAGAGATTCTTTTCTCAAATTTTATTTCATGTGATAAATTTCTTTTTAATAGAATTTTTTTTAATTTTTTTTTTCATTTCAGTAAAAGTAAAGAACATCAGCTCAGTGACAGAAAAATCTATAGGTCATATCAATTAAATTCTTTGTTAATGGTGTTTAATTATGGAGTAAACATGAGGATATGAAGTCCATGCAGAAAATATGCCCATCATAGTAAGTGAGTAATGTCAGAAACTTAGCAGATATTTAGTTCCCATCTCTCTCATATTCTAACAAACAAAAGCAAATAAAATAAAATAGAAAAATTAGTGTAATACTAAAATATAATTCAATATTTAGAACCTGCTAGTCTGAAGAGAGGGGGTTTTCCACATCTTACCACAATAAAAACCATGTTTTCATTCATTTCTCTTCTTTTTACCAGTGACTATCTAGCTCTTTAGATAACCAGAGAAAGTAATGACAGACCATTTATACTACGATAACTCAGATAACTAAAATATAAAATGCTTTATAAAATATAGTATATAAAGTCAAAATAAAAATCTGTAAGGTCTGTTTCTTCTGATAGAAATGAAAATAATGACTCAGATCCTCACCTCTCCCGCTCTTGCATGTGATGAATATTTGCTCCTTGACAAACACACATTTCTCGCCCCAGAAAAATCTGAGTATGCTGTGTGGTCCCCAACAGTCACCTCTCTTTTATATATTGCCAGGGCAGTCAGACAGCTCTTGCCCTTGGATTTTCCAGGTGTGATTCAGATGCTTGCCCTCTGCAGACTGCATGATACAAATATTGAGATTCTCAAAACTTCTTTTCTTGGGTTTCGGGGAACAAGATCCTTCTACCGTCTTTCTTCCAACTCAGCATGCAACTTTTTCCAAAGAAACCTCCCTACTTTAATCTATAACTCTTAAGACTTTCATACCATGAAGGTGAGCAAAGGGATATTAGCCAGGTAACTGGTAGATTCTGGGGCAAGCATGGCAAATAGCTCCAGAGGAGACCAGGAGTGGGCATGTTGGCCCAGTTTTTCCATCTATGGTCATTCTTTCTTATATCTTGGCCAACCACTGTTGCCTGAATTCTTTTCCCAATCATTTTGCTTTAGACCTTTCCTAAAATGTCTTGTTTTCTTAGCTCTCTCTTTTCCAAATGCTCAAGGCAACATTTTTCTGTATGATCTTTTTGACCTTTCAGAAATGGGTAACAAATTTGAGAACACAATCCAAATGATTGGGAAATGCTAATCTGTTGCAAAATTTCCTTTTAGTTCTGAGGTTTCACCAGGACAAGTTCTAGGAGAAAATGCTTCATTTTTCTTCCACATCTTTTTCTGTTCTCCATTTCCTCATAACAAATTTACCTTTGGCAAGTTCTATTTGGTGAGAAATGATAGCAATTCCCAACCTAAATACTTCTGGCAAGAGTTCAGCATCTTAGCAATTGACTGATCATTCTGGCCTCCAAGCTGGACAATGCAGAACCACCTTGAAGAAGAGCTCTTCCAGGAACCTCTGGTATATGTAAATAAAAGGAAATGATTGAAACAAATGTACAACAAACATCAAAATCCATTATCTAGACTTATAAAAATGCACCATCAATTTTGTACAAAGCCTCTAAGTCCCAATAAAAAATGTAAAAAGACTTACAGGAAATTTTTTTTAAAAAACTAGGAAATCTATATGGGCAAACACTGTGACTTTAAGGCTCTTCTTTCTTCCTTAGGATGAATTAAAATCTAAGAATCTACTTTATATAGAATTGAAACAATTTTTAAATTGGTAATTAGCCACAGTAAAACCAGCAGGATTTCTTCTGACTAGAAATTCCTGAAAAGTTTCTCTCATTTTGCTGTTGAATTCATGAAAGGCCTTCTGTTTATGACAAGACTTTCATGAATCTATGGAAGCTTTTCATCTTTTAAATCCACCTGCACCATCAGATGTCAATGAGAGGTCTGCAATCAAAGAGTGAGATAAAATTTAGACTGGACTATCTCTGGCTTGCTGCAAAAGTTGGTAGTCTATATTACCACTTGCTTCTTCCATGCATGCTTGTGACATTGTTGAGAGAAACAGGTAGATTGAGAGAAATTCTTTCTGGTGTTTTTCTCTGGCCTCAGTGGTCTAAGGAATTCATATTCCTGGTTGATGACCCCCAAATCTATGTCATCTCTATCACTTGACAGTTCTTCCCCTTGACCTCTGAGCCACACCTGTAACTGCTGCCACAAATCCCTGAAACTCATCATATTGTAAACTTACATTCATGAACTTTCTTACCAAGCCCTACCCATCCCCACATGTCTTAGATTAATACTCCACTACTCAGACAGTCACACAAAACTGAAATCTTATTGCTTCCTAACAATTCTTGAGTATGTGACAATATTTGCATTTCAGGACTCATGGACAACTGAAAAAAGATTAAGAAGCAGTAGATAATCTAAATATATATTTTAAGAAGTACTTTGATTTGGGTGACACAGTTACAATTCTCTGCAGGGTTTTGATAGTTTGCTAGAAAATGCAAATGATTCAGTACTAATACTACAATTAAAAAATCAACAAAAGCAACATCTTGTTCCACTTTAAATGACTAGGAGATGCACTTTTTCTTACTATTAACTAAATTTTGGTTTTATTTGAATTTTACCATTTTTTTCATGAGTGCCCTTTTTCTGTTCCAGGATACAATCCAGGGTACCACACTGCATTTACTTGTTATGTCTCTTCACCTCTTCTCTTCTACGACAGTTTCTCAGCCTCTCCTTTTCTTACAACCTTGAAATATACTCATTTATGTAATATCTCTCAATTGGAGTTTGTCTGATATTTTCCTCATGACTACACTGGGGTTTGGAATTTTTCAAAAGAATGCTACAGAGGTGAAATACCTTTCTCATTACATAAAATCAGGGTACATGATGTCACATGCCATCACTGGTAATCTTCACCTTTAACACCTGGCTAAGGTCATGACTCTCAGGCATCCACTGGAAATTTACTATTTTTCTATTTTCCATATACTATTAGGAATGAAATTTTATGCTTAAAAGATTTAAGTTTTCTAAAAAGATTTATTTACTTATGTTTCTGTTTTGTAGTTCTCTAACACAGAGCAGCACCTTTCTTTCCAGAAAAACTAAATTATTTGAATTTCTTCCCAGAATCTAATATAATCCAAGGTCAATTTTTTAACAAATGTTTGTTTAATATCAAAATATAACAACCCTGTGCTGACTTTCATATAGAACATTTACATCAATATCATGACTCATAGTTGTAATGCATTTGAGCTGTTCTTCTCATTGATTGACTAGATTTCCTAGAACTTATAAAAGCTAACTTATATGGATAGTCTTTGTGGCATTAATCAATCAAGAAATCACTTATAATAGCCCCTTTTATATAGAAAAGCATGTATAATGTATTTCTGTGAAGCTTTTAAAAAGTTCCAACAAAAAGAAATATACTTGAAATATATGTGATGAATTCTGATGTAGTTTGGTGAAATAAAAATACTAATATAAAAGCATTTTAAATTATATTTAAAATTTTGCGAAACACCTAAAACTTCCTGTGGCAGGGAAAACATGCGCATGCAATAAAACATTATCTTTGACAGGTTTATCTTTAAAGTTGAAGTGTATATCAATCCCCTTTTCAGTAATGATTTTCTAGCTCAAGGTGTGTTCAGCTGATCTCTATCTGGGCACTTCCTGAACCTCCAAAGGTGAATACATTGTTGGTAAACATGGCTCACACCTGACAAAAAGCAAAGTCGAATAATTAGAACATTAAACTTACACGCACAAGAATAGGCTTGTCACCAGTATTATATTTTGAAAAACTCCTCCAGGAAAATTTACAGCTATGTCTTCTTGTATCTGTGGAATCTTTGTGTCATTACTGCAATCTCAAATGGTTAAATTTTGAAAGTTAAACTTAAGTATCTAGACATGATACCAGTTTAAAGAACCAGTGGGGGTATGAAAAATGGTGGAACGAGACAGACATCATTACATCATTACCCTATGTAGATGCATGATTACATGAATGGTATGAATCTACATCATGCACAACCATAGAAACAAAATGATGCACCCTATTTGTGTACAATGAATCAAAATGCAGTCTGTAGAAATTTTAAAAAATAGTTAAAAAAAGAACTAGTGCTATTTGCTTCTAGTGACAGATTTCCTTTTTGGGGGGGGATACTGGGGTTTGAACTCAGGGGTGCTTAAACACTGAGTAACATCCCCAGTCATTTTTTATTTCAAGACAGAGTCTCACTAAGTTGCTTCGGGCCTCACTAAGTTACTGAGTTTGGCTTTGAACTTGTGATCCTCCTGGCTCAGCCTCTTGAGCAGTTGGGACACAGGTGTGCACACAGCACACAGCACCCTGCCTAGTGACAGACCTCAAAGAGCCATTACATTCAAAGTTCTGTTAGCACTGGGGTCCTAGGCAGTGCTTTGATAGAAGACTGAGTGTTGCCTTTAAAAGATGGACATCTTGCAGCTTTCGTGGTAATGAGGAAGCTTGTACTGGATGGATGGTTCAAGAACAGAGCACTGGTTGTCACCAGGAAGGTGCTAGGGTATTAGCTATGGTTGTGGAGACGCTGACAAGGCCCAGTTGTAGAGCACCAGCCAGTGCCTGAGATGGCAGCAATGATGTCCCAGGTACTCTGCTCTGGAATGAGTGCTGGCTATGGCTAAAAGAGGCCTTGGCAGTAGGTAAAGGCTGAAGAATGTGAAGTGACCCAATTTCATTTGATTCTAAAGGCAGTTTTTCATAATTTTAGTCTTAGTCTTAGCTAAGAAGGGATCATACAAACTATTTGGCTCACTCTTAGAAATCTGAAAAGTGATTCTGTCTTCCTAAATGCATATGCCAACACCAGCAACAAAACTGAGAATAAATGCTTAAAGTACAGACATGAAGAACTTGATAATAACATACTAATGCCTCTTACTATGATCTCTAGTTACTAAATGGCAACAAGTGAAGTAATGTGTCTTACCATATGCGATTATTTTATTGGACTTATTTCCTAACAGGGCCATGGGTCTTCAAAAGTGTTAAGAGTAGTACATTGAGTGACCACATGGTGTCAGGAGTTACATACTGTTCTTTCAAAGGGACTAGCTTTTCAGTCTGGAAAAGAAACATGAGGAATACTTTCACAGGGTTGGCCTTCCTAATTTTCTCCAACTGTGATACTTTGACTATGTAACATCTTAATACAATTTCTAAAAGTTCAGCTTGATATTTTCATTATTAGGTTTGCTCATATTTTACTAAAGTTAAATGGTTAATAAATTTCTGTTACATATTAATTTAAAATTTGGGATGATTTGCCTTGGAGTCTAGCTGTAATAAATAACTATGGAAGAGATATTCAAGGGCATATTTCTTCCTCTCCCTATTACAGGGTTGGTCTATAAGGAGCAAGGTGTAGAAGGATTAGAAGTTAGATCTGGGTTCAAATCCCTGCCTTGCCACTTTCCTGCTACCACACTTTGTTTAAGATACTGCCTCTGAGCCCTAGTATATAATAGAAATTGGTACTGACAGTGATATAATAGACAAATGAGAAAATATATGCCAATTAAAAATGTACAGGAAAGATGGAAAGAAGGTAGGCTGGCAGGTCTTTGTTCCACTTCATGGCCAAGATTCCATCCTGGGACACCATCTAATTTTTCCTGACACACCTGAATGATGGTAGCATCCAAATGTCTCCTAACCTCAGACCTTCATCCCCTGGGCTCCTAATGTGACTTGTGAGCTTTCAATGGTTCTAGATCTCCAGTTCTTCAGATCATTACTCTGGGGAGGCATAAATAATAGGAGTGGATTCTCTTTAACTTGTAATCTGTCGATAAATGTCATTTATCCGCTCTATGAGGTTCCATAAAGTTCTCTCAACCTGTCTCACTCTCATTTTTCGGCAAGTTCAGATACATGATTCAATGAACGCTTATTAAAAGCTAGGTTTAAGGGTTAAGGTAAGGTGCAGAATTTAGCATGTGGAGTTTTTCAGCTTCCCTTGCAATTACCAATAGAGCATTTGAACACTATCCACTTAGCTTTATCTTCAGTCCCTGATGTTTGATGCAAGAAAGAACTAAAGTTCTCCCTATGTGTTGTCATGAGATAGAATTTATAAAGAACAAAGAGTTACCGATGGAGTCCTGTAGAACACATTCACTTAAAGTTGAGAGAAAGGAAAAAGGGCACTCGAAGTTAACCAGGAAGAAAATAGAGAAATAAAATGAGAAGTAGTGTCATCGGGGTAACACCAAAGCTTTTCACAGGAAGTACTCAAGAGTACCAAAAGCTTATGGGGTCAAGGAAGATGTAATATTTAAAAAAAAATCACTGAATTTGACAAGTGAGATGCTACTGGGGATGTGTGCCAAAGTACATTTATTAAAGCAGTGAGAGCCAAAGTTAGACTATAGTGAATTGGCAAGTCACAGATGTAAGGAAGCAGAAATAGTCAATGCAGATCAATCAACTAGTTAAGGAAGTTGGCTGTGGATTGGAGCAGGTATGGAAGCACTTAAAGGAGACACAGGATTGAAGGTTTTCTCTCTGCTTGTTCTTTCAAGGGGACAGGAGATTGAGGCCTTGTTGTTGTTTGTAATGGTTGAAACTTGATCATTTCTTCTTAGTTGGGGAAATCAAGGCTGAAACTGTAGAAGAGAGGACAGACCATAAAGAACAGTCACCATCCAGAAAGTGAATGGACTGGGAAACAGAAGCACAGATGGAGGTTTTAATCTTAAAGCAGAGGTGGCCTGTTTCAGGTTCTGTTTTGTGTACTGTAACTAAACACCAGGAGATGAAGGTCAGTAAGTTGTATGGGTGATGGGGAGACAAGTAATGTGGAGAAACCAGTAATGTTGCCCTTTCATACTTAACTGTGAATGAGCACATCTACTCAAGAATAGTCATGTTAGCAAGAATCAACTGATGCCTGAAGAAATAATAGGTCAACCAGAAAGACTCAAGTCAGACAGCAGAGCAAGTGTGAAAAATGGTGAGAAATGCTTGGCTTGTTCGAGGGAGAGTGCGCTCAGCAGGTCTACCTGGAAGATGTATCACTAGTGATGTAGGAGATTCTAGTGCCTTTAAGGTTCAAATGTTTTAACTAATCTACCTGGTTTTTATTTTATTCTCAGAACCTTTTCCAAGTACCTCTTACCTGTATGGGTGTTTATTCTACCTTCAATTTGCATTCTCATATCTAATGAGTCATTTGATAATTTAGTCTCTTACGAATCAGTATTAAGTCAGCTTCCCTAAGATAAATTAACAGCAGCAACTGGATCAGATCTAAATTTTTGATGTGCATACCTGACAGCAAGAGGCTTAACCGAATGGATGCAGTCACTTGTGACACTTCCTACAATAGCTGGTCCAGCTCTTCTGGAGACATTCCAATCCAGATGCATAATTTTCCCTTAGCTGAGGGTGGAGGTCTAGGTAATAGAGAATCCTGGTTAAGTGCATGATCTCTGAAAACAGATGAACTGAATTAGAATTCAAGCTCTTCTACTTGAGCTGTGGACCCTCAAGCAAGCTAATGAACTTTCTGTTACCTTAATTTCTTCACTTTAAAAACGGATATAATCTTAGTGTTTTGTTGTTTTAGTTGTCGTTGTTTTCAGGACAGGGGATTGTACTCAAGGAGGCTCTAGCACTGAGCTCCATCCCCAGTCCTTTTGATATTTTTGAGACAGGGTCTTGCTAAGTTGCCAAGGCTGTCCTTGAACTTGAGATCCTCTTGCCTCAGGCTCCCAAATCCCTGGCATGTGCCGTGTGCTTGGCTTGTTTTGTATTTTAAGAGTACATGAGTTGATGCATATAAAACTCATAGTACAATACAATATTTGAATTGTATAGTGCTTAAATAATCTTAACTACTAGTGTTCACTCCAAAATTACCATTCCCACAAACCATATGAATGGAATCCCAATCTTTTTTTTTTTTTTCCACTTCTTATTTAACAAAAATGTATTGAGCATCTTTTTCATGCTTAGTCTCCCAGTGCTGGTTGCAAGGAAAACAATGGTGAAGAACTTGGGAACAGTCCCTTTCCCCAAGAAGTTTACAATCTGGTGGGAAAAACACTTATAAGCAAATAGTCAATAGTAAACAATGAAATATGATGCTTATCCTTTAATGCCATGATAAGCAACTCAGTCACCTAAATTAAAAAACAAAAACAAAAACATGTTTTGTGAGCTCTGTTCTCTCCTTTATTAACTACACCCAAGTCACCAAGATGTTTCATTTGTACATACAGAGGGATGTGACCTAGTATTTTCCATAGATCTGAATCTCTTAGAGGTGTTCCTTAACCTGCAGTATCATCAGGCATTTGAGGTCTTTCATCTTTTGCATCTGTAGTCCCTGGTGTATAGACCTTTACCCTCTTGCTTACCATCTCGTGGTCACAACATGAAAGTTGCACCTCCAGGCTATACGCCCACAGTTCAGGCACAAAGAAGGGAAAAGAGAAAAGAGGTAAAGTCCAAGTGGACTTTGTCCCTGCAAACAAGAAAGAAAAGCCCCACAGCAACTTTCATCTGCATCTCATTGGCCAGAATACCCTCAGATGTTTGACCATAGTTGCCAAGGAGACTGAGATATAAATTGTGTAATTAACAACTATGTTTCTGCCTTAAAATCAAAAGGTTTTGTTAGGAAAATAGAAGCATGAAAAAGAAATGTCATGAAGCTACCATTTGTACTTGCCACATACACACAAACACACACACACACACACACACACAAAATATATAGTTTAATCCATATTTACAATCTGATCTTTACAGTACTTCTATATTCACTGTAATATAAATGTTTTTTTTTTCTTTATTAGGACTGAGAATGCCCAGCTTATTAATTTTTTTTCTTTATGTCTTAATCAGTTTTCCATCACTGTGAATGAGATACCTGACAATAATAGACAAGGAAAAGTTTATTTTGGCTCATGATTTCAAAGGTTCAGTTCATGGTCAGCTATTTCCATTTCTCTGAGCCTCAGATGAGATAAAGCATCATGGCAGAAGGGTGTGATGGAGGAAAGCTGCTTCCCTCGTGGCATCCAGGAAGCAGAGAGAGAGGGGGCAATAGGGACAAAATACAATCCCCAAAGACATACCCCCAGTGACCTACTTCCTCCAGCCACATCCCACCTGCCTATAGTTACCACCAAGTTAGTTCATTCAAATTATTAATCCAGAAAATGGATTAATCCACTGATAAGTTTACAGCTCTCACAATTTTAATCATTTCACTTCCAAACATTGCTGCATTAGATGTTTCCAACATGACTTTTTAGGAAGACTCTTTATATCCAAATCAAAACACTTCATAAAAGCATTTGCAACTCATTCTGTAACAGAGGTCAATTTAAGAAATAAAAGCTTAACCATTTTATTTCCTCTTTCACTTTGTACTATCTTTACTGGTCTCACTTTGCTTTGCCTGAGTGCATTGTTAAAACTTTTTGTATTTCCTGGTGTTGCACATTAAATGGATTTTTAAAATTAGAAGATAATTATTTTTGGTATAGTTTTGATAACTTGAAAAATTAAGAATAAGTTTGATTACTTGAATATTATTTTCAGCTTTTTTTATCCTATAAGAGAATTTTTTTCCCCAGGTTTTATAGGCTAGAAAAAAATGAGGACAATTTTAAAACCACCATTCTAATTAAGATCATTTTATAGTCATTTGGTCTAAGATGCTGGCTTTATTTTTAAAATCAGAATGTAGTCAGTATCAGTCATTCATTTTTCAATAAGAAAGTTTGATTAATACCTTATTAATAGAGTTAGGGAGATTTCCATTCAGTTTTCCAATTGTCACTAATGCTATCTGGTGTAAAAGATAGTGCCTTAAAGGATTGTCTTTTTGCAAATGAACTTAGGCACAGCTCCAGCTCTTAGGGACATTTAACTCTTTGGCATAATGGTGAGCCTTTGGGATAATAAAAGTAATATGGAAAAAAGACCCCTACCTTGAAAATGTCAAATATTATCTTTGTATCTGCATCCATTTGTCATGAATTCCCAAAGCTTTTTAATTTGAATGTTAAAGCAATTATCCTACATTGTCCTCAAGGAATAATGAAGAAATAACCAAGATAACTGTTAGCTAACAGGATGACTTTAACGATTGTGAATTGGGAGGCTTCTCTTTGAACCAAGAACAACTGTTTTTCTCAAGTCCTTTGTTTTATTTATTTTAGAAGTGGATAGTTTACCACGGCAATCAGTCTGACTTCTAAAGATGCAATTACCTAACAGAATAAGCATCAATCAGCCCTGCGAAGGAACACTTCTACGGCTTTCAAAACACAAGCAAGATTTCTTGGCTATTTTTAAAAATCTGAATATGACCTTAAAAGTACATTTATATAAAATGACACTATATAAGTTTGTTTAACTTTATTGAACACCTATTCTTTCTATAGCAGTTATTAAAGGAAGAAATAAAATATTTTTAATCCATTAAGGAGGTTATATGCTATATAAAGATATATAGGAAAATAAGCAATTATACAATGGAGTAATCGTAAATTTGATTTAGTGCCCATTAAGGTTTTGTAGCTGAACAACAAAATAATGACCATAGTAGCATTATTCATAGAATTTGTAAAATGTCTACTAAACAGCAATGAAAATAAACTACTACATGTGAAAATGAGGATGAATTTCATAAGCATAAATTTGAAATAAAGAAAGCAGTCATAAAGAGCTGCCAGTTTAATCCCATTGCATTTAAAACTCAGAAAGATGTTACAAGTTACCACAGTGGGAATTCTGGGGATGTTGGTCATGCTTTTTTTCCATTATCTCAATTTGGATACTGATTACATGGGTATTTCCACTTTGTGAAAATTCATAGAGCTATTCATGTAATTTGTATGTATTTCTCTGTGTATGCCATATATTAATGACCAAATTGGCCTCTGGCATTTGGAATCAGGCTGACAATGATCTTTGTGTAAGACAGAGGAGATTTTGTTCAGGATTGGCACAAGTGGGTTTTAGCAACAGCTAATGATAACTTTCTTGATGACCAGATGGTGGTTAAATGGGTGTGTTCACTTTATGAATATTTTGTGTGTGTTCATAATTTGCACTTTCCTATATGAACATTATACTGAAGCTAGAAATCCAGACCAAAACAAAATATAACAGACATTCAAAATTCTTGTTACATTGTTAATATTCTGGATGAATGGGGTATACATGCCAGATCTAAGTTGTTGATACTAGACTGATAGTGCTGAGTACCTATTTTCCTTTCTGCTGTCCCTTACAATTATCATAACTTGTCTAGAAAGAACCCATTCGAGATGGTTGTACTACCATTTATCAGAGTCCCTAAGATTTAGACAACATTCTTATTTTCCTGATGAACAAATATTCCAGAATCATCTTGAAGTTTTTTGTCTCAAAAATATTGAGTCATCTCTCTCTTTAAAGTTCTGGTTCCTTTTTGTGGAAGATGATGTTAGAAACTAACGTCTGAGTGCCAGGAATGATAACCAGATGAAGTACTACATTATTAAAGCACTTTTTAGACTCTGCTAGAAAAATTGTATCTGAAAATATGCATTCAAGGCACTCTCCTGTATGGTCCATGGAGTTGCCCATGGAGAAAAATTGATATTTTCTATCAAAATGACAAACATATATAGCTTTTGGACCAGCAATCCCACTTTGAGAAATCACCAGACAGATATTTTGCACAAGTACAAAATAATATATTTTTGTAATAATAAAAAAATACCACTCAAGTGTCTTCTCAAAGGAAGATTGGTATATTCATAAATAGTCCATTTCATAGCTATTTAAACAGAGAGGGAGAGAGAGAGAGAGGTGAGATCTTTGGCGTGGCTTCAGAGTTGGCAAGGATTGTGGTAGATGGGAAGGAGCTAGGGGAGAAGCTGGAGATGGCACAAAGTGGTAGAGCTACCACAGTAACAGAGGGAAGTTCCAGTCACAACACTGAGAAGCAATCAGCTCAGAAAAAGCAAGAAGACCTACTAAGGTCTCTGAATTTCTGTTTGCTACAGTCAGACAATAAAGAATTCATCAAATTTGGATGACATACAGAAACTGTTCCAGTTCCACAAACCCTTTCACAAGCAACAGCTTTTAATGAAATTGAAGCTAGTCAACCAGAGGAAATTTATCTAGCTGAGCCTGAAGAATATTGGAAGGGAAGCACTGACATCCACAAGATTCCACTCCTTCAATTGAAAAAAAGCACAGGTTTGCTGATAGCCAGAAGCTATGAGAGTATATTCTAAAAATCTCACCTGGGAGATGTCCATGACCATGACAATTAAATGATGTTTGGAAAATCAGATGTTGAGTGGGCAAAAAGTAAAAGAAGCATTTCTCTTTTTAAAGAATGGTATAAGATTAAATAAGAACTACCAATAAATGAGTTTGGAATTGGAGGTAATTTGTTTTATGTATAGATTTCAAGACAGTCACTCATTTATAGTTTCATGTGATTAATTCCAAATATTTTAGATGATTAAAAAAATCATAACTACTATCTTTTCAGGAATAGCATACTTTTAAAGCAAAACTATTAGCACATTGAAAGGAAGTAAACAGTTATCTTCTTATTTAAATCGTGAGCAATTACACTTAACTCTCTTGTTACCTAAACTAGCTGACTCTCAGAAACAGTCTTGTAGAAAGAAAATATATTGGGGGAGGGAGGGTGTGTAATTGAACTGGAAGTAAATTTAGATAACATTAAAATACAGCTTTTTGAGCATTTGTTTTATTTCAAATTATAGTTAACTAGTGATTGAGTTGCTCTTAGTGAATACTATCACTTACCTCTTTACAAATGACCATTTTTTTGAAATTTCATGTAAATTGTTGTTTAAAATAGTCCATTCCACCTCTCTAATGAGTCTTGTCTACATTCATTAGACTCCAAAGAGTAATCATTTGCAACCAAAGTAAATCATGTGCTCCCCTTGGTTTTTATTTTTAACTATTTCCTGTAAGATTTTCCAAAAAAGTAAAAGAACAAATAAGTTCTCTTTGCACTGGAAGACCTTTAATGAAAATAAAAAGAGTGTGTGTTGTACAATATCATACGCAAGAAAAAGTTGAAATAGTAACTCTATTTGCTTATATTTACAAATGGAATCTCTACAAGTATTGAGAAGAAAATAGAAAATAATGTGTTTATTGAGATCCCAATTTGGAACAGGGTCATTAACTATAGGGGTAATGATACCGCCGTTTACTGGTGACGAGTTCTGCTTCTTCTAATGTTGAAGATTAAGCACTAGAGAAGCACGCCAAGGCAAGCATATTAAGCAGGTTTATTTAAAGGGAATAATACAGACTTCTCCCGGCAGGGAGAAGGGGGCCATGGCTGATGTTCTAAAGTCCCAAGAAGTGAGCACACCCTGCATCTTTTATAGGTTAAAGTCTCTTTTGTTCTCCAGTTCTTCCCCCCTTATCTCTCCTTCCTGCCTTCGTGACTAGGCCCGGTTTTGCATAAGTGAGAAGCCAAGGGCAGGGGGAGGGCCAAGGTGATTCAGGCGGGTAAGGGCCAGGGGGCATTAATTAGCAGCTCCTTGTTTGCAGTCCTTGATAAAGGCAGGTAAATTTGGTAATCAATGGGCTCCGGAGATCTTTGATATTCCATTCTTCCAGGGGCAGTCTCCAACTTCCAAAGGCAGATGGCTTCATGGCTTCATTTCCTTGAATTGACCCGATTTTCTATTTCTACACTAACTGTCCTTAATTCTGGCTTCATTCCCCCCTTTAGCTATAGGAACTCCTAACTGCTTTAAGGAAAAGGGGGCGTCGGTCGTTCTGGCTGCTTCGAAGCTGAAAGGGGGCAGCGAGGGGTAAAGCAGTTTGGAGTTCCTTTTTTTAAAAATCGGGTCAATCGAGGGGTCCAAGGTAGAAGTCTGGTTGGGGAAGAGCAGGTTGTAAAGTCATCTGGGGGTGGGTGCTTCTATGATAGAAGAACAAAAAGACATGAGTACTGAAATGAGATTAGTACAAAGTAAATGTTACTGAGTATCATGAAAATGACAGAAGTCAATCTCTCACCAGGTGGTGGAAGAACTGAGAAATTGTTCCCATAACTAGGCCTAGCAAAGGCTGGAAAGGACAAGGCCTTTATTTGGGAACTTTAACATTGTCCAGGTTATCAGGAATGTAAACACAACATTTAACTCTTAATGTCATAGATGTCCCAAAAAAAATATAGTTAAGCTACTTAATGTCATCTGATTTTTGTAATAATATCCCTTTATTGGTATAACCTGTGTTTAGTAGAGATCTCTATACTTCTGTTACTTAGGGATAGCTAATCATATGAGCAAACATAGGTTAAGTCTACCTGTGTAGCTTAGGAAGGTCTGCAGGCCTTAAACTGACTAAAAACTTCTGACTCTGGCAGTTTCTCTTGATAGTTATCAGGCACATTTGCTGAAGAATCTTTCTTTCATTTGTAGCTTCCAGTCTTTATTCTAGTGGGCGAATACAAGTGTACATCTTAAGTTACATTTAACTATTATTTCTTTTAAATGCCCAAGAATGACTATATTTTGGTTTTAACTGTTTTGCTGGGTGTCTAAGATCAAGCTGGTCAAATTGACCTGGTTCCTGTCTTGTTAAAGAGTCAGCTGAGTTCCCACAGGGGCCACTTGTAGAGAACTTAAGAGCAGCTTCTTAGCTCCACCAGTGCCATTGGTTAGGTGGGGTCTCCTTGATGAGGTGACTTCCTTTGGAAGCATTAAGGGATGTCTCCCTTTTTCCATGACCCTCCTTTGCAGCAGATGCACTGAGTGATTTTTCATCCTCTAGTCTCAACAATCTCCTTGATCAGGAGGTTGTGTGACCCAGAGTTGCAGCACTCCTTAGAGAAGTCCTCTTATTCCCTGGGTTCAGGCTGACTGAGAGCAAAAGATCCAAATACTGGTCTATCTTGCCTTCTGTATTTAATTCCAATCTCTAAGTTTGATCTTAATCATCCAGCAAGCCAGTCTCACCAGTCATAAAGTAAGAGTACTGGGCTTTAACTTTAATGTCCATAACTTTACAGTTATTTACCCTTTTATCTAACTGGAGTCTGCATTAGTTCTGGAAGTTACCACTATCTGTTAGGTGATGGCTTATTATCACAAGTTACCTAGGTTGCGTGTTCTTGAAGCACCTACTTCTGCAAAACATTAACAGGTAACAATTTTACAAAATGAAATTAGCAAGAGTAAAAATATATTCAGCTTGTATAATAGCTATCTTGAATTTTGACTGAGAACCACATTATATTCCCTATTTGAGATCATATAACTTTAAATAAGCTGAAGTCTGACTTATTTTGGAGTCACTCTAACATGCAGTAAGGTGGGAGGCAGAGCCTTATCTCAGGTAAGGCGTGGCTCTTTACAGATCTTAAGTGTTCTTATTCTGATGTTGATCTTTGCTTCCTCCTTAAATATCATGAAGCAGTCTACATATACTGTTTCCTGAGTTTATATAAACTTTATAATTAACACAATTTAACATTGTATCTAAAACATGAATCAAAGAAAGGCTGAGAGAGCTTTTAACTTTCCTTTTGTGTGTCAAAGTGGCAAAATATTTTCATGTTTCACAAAATTAACCTTTAAACAAGTCAGGCTCTAATGTTTAGAAATACATTTACATTTGAAATTCTTTATCTCAGTGTAAAAAGTAACCAATTTTACATGTACCCTATTGATAACAGGTCCTATAATAGAACATTAAATGATAGAAATTAATCCCCAATAAAATTTACTCTTTATAAGCTTAAAATTACCATTACAGACAAGTTTAATCTGGTGAATAGCAGCTGGATAAATTCCCTGCTTTAAAACTTGTATACCTGAAAAATATTAACACATTTAATATACAACTAGTGACCACTTTACAATTACCTTGACACTTTTTCTTACCAAATTTAGTTTTTTTAAGAAAAATGTAGACTCTGTAACACAGTACAATACTCTAACAGTTGTTTAACCATAATTGTATACACCCCAATTTTTAAGACTAATTGTTCTAAAGAATAAAACTTAATAGACACAAAGTTAAGAGTAAATTAGTGTTTCTAAGAAATCCTTGCCATTTTACCATATAGATTAAACTTTGGTTTATATCAGAACATTAGTGTTTCACCTTAGGAAAAACCTTAAATAGCTTTAGCTGTCTCACATACATACAACCAACTTAGTTACACGCAAACTTGTTGAAACTTGCCCTTTACGTACACAGACTTTCTTAGCACTTACTTAGACCCTCATGTATTTCATCACACAAGCACTTTCTTACCCAGAACCTTTTATTTTCTCTTTCCTATTCGTTGACCCCTTTCTTGTTCATATTCTGAAACAACTCTTATGAAATTTCTGAATTTAGATAAATTGCTCTATTTTAATAAGATTAAATATTTTGTTGTTTATAGTACTCTAATTGAAACACAGTTGAAACTTTTGGGACCCTTTGTACATAGAATTGCACTTGTTAGGCATAACTCTTAGTAACCTTGTTTTTAGTTTAGTGATGACACAAAGCAAGTTTAAACCCTTTTATTTACCAACCTATAAAAACACCAATAATGTTTAAGTATGATACCCCATGGAATTTAAAGAGTTAAGAGTACTTGATGTTATTTAACAATTAGCATTTTAACTTTGAAAATTAATCAGATGTCTCTACAAACACATTTGAATAATCCCATACATGTTAACTCCAATTCCCTTATTCTGTAAAAACCAAGAAATCAGACAAGTGTCCTGAACAGTATTTGCTGTCTCTTTCCTGTTGAGGAAAAGTCTTAGAAACAATTGATATTAGACATTTTACTTCCGCAATTCCAAAGTGCTGGGGACTCGAACCTGGGTCTGGAGCATGCGAGGCAGGCACTCTGCAAGTTGGGCCATATGGCCAGCACTGATATTAGACATATTATTAACATCAATATTTTATTAGATTGACCACCTAGAGACTTGCTAGTTATTTTCAAAGACATTTTACTTTCATTAGTTTACCCAATTTGAATTGAACCTTTAAATCACGTGAATTAAAAGTATTTGGATCCATTTTTAAATTTTAATTTTAGGAGTGCTCAGTTTTGATACAGACAACACCAGACAGCACGACATACAAATAACACAAAATCAAAGGCCTTGTAACTTTATAGGTGAATCTCCATTGCAATGTAACAGATGTTCAAAAGCTGTAGTTGAATAAAAAAAATAGAACTTATCAAAAAAAAATCATGAGCTCAAAAAATATATAGAATTAAAAAAAACAAGAGTCCTGGAAAAATGATACGGCCGTTAATTACTTTAGTAAGGCACCATAAAATTTACTTTTGCTGGAGTTTAGGTAAGGCTCTTTTTACCTTTTTTTTCTTGGGTTTGAGACCGGTCTCCTACTGAGCCTTTAGGCTTCCTTTATTTACATTTCAATGTAAGCCTTGACTGAGATCTGGAAGGACCTAACAGGTTTTAACAGAAACTTTGTGCCTAGGGCATTTTAGTCATTTCATTAGGACAGGTTGGATGTCAAAGAAAATTATGAGACCTTATTTTCCATTTCTTTTGAGAATGAAGCTACTTTGCTAAGTTCCTCACTGAGATATGCCATTGGTTATTGAGTTGCCTATGGCTGTCTATCCAGGATTTATTTTCCCCTTTTGTGACAAACAGGTTAAATCTTGCTTCATAGGTAAGCTGAGGACAGGAGCTTGAAGTAAGGCCCCTTCCTGGGGCAGAATATTGTGCTATGGTGGCTATTTCCTGTAGCATTGAACCTGTTGATGACATAATTAAGCTTTATTTTTTGAGATCTTATAATTCCTATTAGCTAAGAAGTTTAGGAGTTCTGCAATGGCCTTTTGATATTCCTCCTGGGTGGAGGCACATAAAGGATGTACTTTACTTACTGGAGAACAATCACAGAATGTTTTATCTCTGAATTTTGTTAAGTCCTTAGCTAAGGTTTGTCCGGAACAGGTGAGGGCCATCTAAATCCTGAGGCAATACTGTCTAGGTTAGTTGAGATACAGTATCTGGTTCCTCAAAGGCAAACAAATTGTTATTCAGAGTCTAGCATAAACAGGAAAAACCATCTTTTAAATCTAACAGTAAACCAAGCAGCAGTTGGAATCCAAGATAAAAGTGTATGGATTAAGAACTACAGGATGGGGGAAATTACTGCTTCATTATTCTAAGGTCTTAGACTAGGCAGTTTGCTTTTTAACTCCTAAAATGGGCAAATTGCATGGACTATTGCAAGGCATTAAAAGTTTCTATCAGTTTGAATGATCTTTAATAAGTCCTTTTTCTTGCCTATATGTTCCCTTTTCTTTCCTTTGATGTCTATTAAAAATGGAAGATGCAAGTTGGAGAAGATCATCTGAGGATTGATCAGGGCCACGTGCCAATTTTGAAATTTCCTCTAAATATTTGGGGCTGACTAAATGATAAATTTATACTTTAAAAGTAGGTGGCCCTTTATGGATTCAGGATTCAGAGTGGTGTGCTTTCTTATTGCTTTCCTAAGTCTCTCCATGAAAATAGCAGGACTTTCCTGAAGGCTGCATAATAGTTTTTTTAGGCATCCTACTCATTATTGGATGGTTTCTGGGAAGTGCCTGTGCTCTAGATGGTTAATAGCATAATTTTCCAGGTGAGGTCAAATACCTGGCATAAGTTTTGAAACATCTCAATATTTATTAGGATCCTCCAAAAGCCTCCTTAAATTTATTTTTGCCTATCCTAAGTTGGGAGGGTTCCCTCAATTTTCCTCCCTTAGTGGGCGATTCCTCAAGACTTTCTCCTCTCATGGTAGAGATTATTGCTGTCAAGCATGGTAACATATGAAAGGCACTTTTCATTTGCAATTTAGCAGTATGCAGGCTAGTGGTGAACCTGGCAATACTGTTGAGAGAGAAGCTCCCATCTAAGTGGAAGAAAAGAAAAATAGACCTCAGGCACCCGCGCCGGAGACTATGTGCAGGGACGTCTCCCTAAGTTTGAGCTTCAATCCGGTCCAGAAAACCCGTCTCTCACTACCTGGCTTTGCCAAAGTATTTCTGGCCTCCTTTGGCAAAGTGCTGGGGCTCTAGTTTGCCCTGTGCTAGAGACCCTTGGAGGATTCAGACTTAAGGGCATTACTGCTTTCCTCCCTGCCACTATAAACTCCTAATTATGAAAAACAATGACAAAAGTAAAAAGTGTGCCTTTTACCTATCTTCTTGCCCTGTAAACTAAAGGAATCTCCGGAGGGTGAGGGGACATCTATTGGTTGTTAGGCGTATAACACCCTTTGCTTGGAGGGTCTCACGGGAGGGGTTTTTAAATGCCTCCCTCTTGCAGCTTAAAGAGAACACAGTGAGCACATTTAAGCATGGGAACAGTAATGGGGAGACTCTAGATGTCTAGACTAGTGAAGGCTAACTATGCGAACAAAGGGAACCTGGGCATTTTCATACTAATCATCCCAGGCCTTAATCCTACAGCTTGAATTCCTAATGTCTGACCGGCAAGGGAAGGGGAGCATCCAGGAGGGAGTGGATGTGTGGGAGTGTTGTGCACTGTACGGCCCATACGGAGGCAAAGGTGATTGGCGCTTTCCCTCAGTGCCATTGTCTACTGATCAGCCTGGATACCCTTCAGGGCTGTCGGGAGGGGGAGTCTGGAGAAGGAACCTTTGGGGTCCACCCGAGAGTAGCCCGGGCCGAGAACCCCGCAGTTGCTCCAACCCTTCCTCCACCTCCACGCATCCTGGGCAGATCAGGACTAGGGACACTGTGTACTTGCGGCAATTGCGCTCCGGGCCTGGACAGAAAAGTAGGAAACGGCTTCAGCAGAGCCCCAACATGCCTGCAGAGCAGGGGATTGGAAACTTGCCTGGGCCGGGAAACCTCTCACCCGAGTCTTAAGGATGGCGGCTGCACTAACTGCATTTAAGTAGCCGACGGGTGCCCATTTTGCCCTCCAAAAATAAAGAGACAGAAAGAAAGATGCACCTCAAACAGATGTGGGGTGTGTGGAGAGAGAAGCTTACTTACCTTGGCGTAAATCTCGCTGGGGCCTCCAAATCTGATACCGCCATTTACTGGTGACGAGTTCTGCTTCTTCTAATGTTGAAGATTAAGCACTAGAGAAGCACGCCAAGGCAAGCATATTAAGCAGGTTTATTTAAAGGGAATAATACAGACTTCTCCCGGCAGGGAGAAGGGGGCCATGGCTGATGTTCTAAAGTCCCAAGAAGTGAGCACACCCTGCATCTTTTATAGGTTAAAGTCTCTTTTGTTCTCCAGTTCTCTCCCCCCTTATCTCTCCTTCCTGCCTTCGTGACTAGGCCCGGTTTTGCATAAGTGAGAAGCCAAGGGCAGGGGGAGGGCCAAGGTGATTCAGGCGGGTAAGGGCCAGGGGGCATTAATTAGCAGCTCCTTGTTTGCAGTCCTTGATAAAGGCAGGTAAATTTGGTAATCAATGGGCTCCGGAGATCTTTGATATTCCATTCTTCCAGGGGCAGTCTCCAACTTCCAAAGGCAGATGGCTTCATGGCTTCATTTCCTTGAATTGACCCGATTTTCTATTTCTACACTAACTGTCCTTAATTCTGGCTTCAGTAATATCAAAAATTTTCATTATATGTCTTTTAATTTTAATTTTTTTAAAAAAAATGTGTTCAAAGTCATGTGTATTACCTATCCAAATATTAAAAATAGAAAATGCAGTCACACTCGAAAGTAAATAACTAAGTACAATGTAAAAATAAAAGACATCATCTGTATTGATCTTGTCAACATTTCTTTGTAACATAATCATTTTACTTTTTTAACCACTCAAGCAAAGTACAATTGCACTCTTTTCCTCTACAATTTAGTGAGCTATATAAGTTTCCAATTAAATGAAAACTTGATTGTAACTAATGTAATTATTTATTTTTTATACTAATCCACACAAAAAACCAAATTCAATATAACAGTACTTTAACTATGTAATGAACAATATTAATATTATAGTTTTTTTTGGCAGCTGTCTTTTGAATTCATTCCACAAGCATTCCACTATCAAATTACTTTGCTATTGAATCAACAGTAGTTAATTCCTCATCCTCTGGCACTTACAATAAATTTCTCATTAAAAACTATATTCCACATTTTTAGGTTCATTTTAAATTTAAAATGGACATTGTTCCTGTAAACTGCAAGTTTTCACTTTATAACAGTTTTATTGACTCCTATTTACACAAAGAGTTGTGGAAGTTGGTTCTTCTCCAAAGATTTAAATTCAAAGTCATGCATTAAAGTATCTTTTAACCACTATGATAAACAGTGCTTACCAATATCTATTCTCCCCCACTTATTCCTAGAAAAATAGATAAACACCTCTTCCAATCTTTCTGTCTGATAAATGTGATCATTTGTCTGAGTTCTGGTGAATGAAACAGGTGGGCAGTGTTGCTATTTCCAGGCCTGACCCATAGATAACTACCTATAACTCCTACTCACTTTTTTTCTCTACCTGTTAACTAAAGGGAAATTTTATTGATTTAGAATTGGGAGATGAACAAAATAAGGTTTGGTCCCTGAATGGTTACACAGAGAGAACTGGCACACTTCCTTTTCAACAACCTACATTCGGCCTATCCTGTATTCAATATTTATGGTGTTAAGCCCTTGATAATTTGTGGTTGTTATAGAATTAATCTATCTAACTAATAGAGGCAACCATCTGGCACATCTAAAATTATTTCAAGGCATGGTTATGCATATATGATTTATGTTCAAAAATTACTGCAATTTTGTCTTCTAATAGACACAAAAATATACATTTAGGAAATATCATAATCCATATTACTAAATATTGAAAGTACATTTTAAAATTTGAGGAATTGCTATAATTATCTAAATATATTAGGCCAAAGAGAAAATAATAGTATATTTGATCAAAACATATTGGAAATTATTCAGTCTGAGGGATAGGTAAAAAGAATAAAGACAAATGAATTTAGCCTAAGAGGTTCTCTCTCTCTCTCTCTCTCTCTCCTTCAGTACCCAGTGGCACTTAATTACTGAGCCACATCCCCAGTCCATTTTATTTTTCATTTTGAGACAGCATCTTGCTAAGTTGCTCAGGGCCTTGCTAAGTTGCTAAGGCAGGCTTTGAACTTGAGATCCTCCTGCCTCAGCCTCCTGAGTGACTGGGATTATAGGCATGCACTATTGTGCTGGTGCCATGGAGCATGGAATACTATTAAGCATGCGTATGGATATATGTACATATTGGGAATACCAGAGGAGAAGAGAAAAAAGGGCCAGAAGATGTATTTGAAGAAACAATGGCTAAAAGTTTCAATATTTGATAAAAGGCATGAAGCTACCCATTCAAGAAGCCCAACAAATACCAAATGGAATAAACTAAAAGAGATTGAAATTATCTTAGTTTGTTCAGACTGTTGTAACAAATTGCCATAAACTAGGCAGTTTATAAACAACAGAAGTCCATTTCTTCCAATTCTGGAAACTTAGGAATTCCAAGATCAAGATATAGGCTCACTGTTTGCTTAATAGATGGCACCTTTCTTTCTGCAGCCTTACATGGTAGAAAAGGCAAATAAACTCTTTGGGGCCTATTTTTTAAGACCACTAAACCTCCCAAAGTCCTCACCTTTTAATTCTATCATATTGTGGATTAGGTTTCAACATATAAATTTTAGAAGAATAGAAACACTCAAACCATCACACATACAGAGATACATTATAACCAAATTGTCAAAAGACAAAAAAAGCTATGTTTTGAAAGTGTAAAGATAGAACAACTTTTCACATACAAGAGATCCTCAAAAGGCAGTGGGAGAATATATTTAAAGTGTAAAAGAAAAATAAAACTGTCAATCAAGAATTCTCTATCCAATAAAATTATACTTCAGAAATTAAAAGGAAATAATGACCTTCTTGAATAAATGAAAGCTGAAAGAATATGTTGCTGGTACAACTGCCCTATAAGAAATTATAAAGACTTGTGTTTCCATACGCTAATAATAAACCATATGAATAGGAAATTTAGAAAACAAGCACATTTAAAGAGCACTGCCTGTGGTTAAAGATTGGAAAACCAGATAGGATTAAAATGTCCACACTACTTAAAGTTATCTACAGATTCAATGTTTTTCCCATAAAAAATAGCAATTATTTTTACACAAGAACATTCTAAAATTCAGATGGAATAACAAAATCTCAGAACCAAACTGATTCAGAGAAAGAGGAGAGCTGGATGAATTGTACTTTCTTGCATGAAAATGTCAGACAAAATAGACTTTCAGTAAAATATGCAAGAATAATGAAAGGCATTATATGAAATAGACTTTCAGTAAAAGACACAAGATAGTGAAAGGCATTATATGCTGACAAAAGTGTTAACACATCCAGAAGATATAGAATTTGTAAATAGGCATGCACCTAAAACATAGCTCCCAAACATATGAAGAAAAGTCTGACAGAATCAAGGGAGAAACAGGCAATCCACAGTGAAAGCTGGATACTTCAACACCAACAGCATAACTTTACAATGTACAAGGAAAGACTCACAAGAAGGGCTTATCTCACTTCCCAATTCCTGTTGAAAAGAATTTAGTCACATGACACCCACTAGAAAATGTCAGGGATTGCCTGCACATGTAGTAAGCAATAATTGTCCTCTCCACACCTGCCCTCTGAAATGCTCCAATTTATTCTTTGCACTTCCAAAGTAATTGAATGAAAGTGTACTTGATTACTTAAACCAATATTCTATGGTTTCTTCCCATGAAATACAATTCGGTCCCCTTAGTCTGTCATTGAACGTCCTTCCTTGCCTGAACCCAACAGTTTTCATTCACACTTTCTGCCTCCTCCCAAAGTCACCAAAAATAATAATGGCACTTTCAGATTTTTGTTCATAATTTTTTCCAACAACATCCTCCTCCTTTCCTTCATGTTGAAATCCATTGTATTTCTTTGTTTTCTGCACTGTCTTCCTAATCATCTGGATCAAAATTAGTTTCTCACCTCTGGAAACTTCCACACTACCACTCATTTATATTTCAAATATAGCCCTTATTCTAGTCTTACTTGTGTAATTCTCACAACTAAAGCTATTTGGTTCTTAAAATTAAATTGTATTAATCCTGTGAAAACAGAAAAAATGTAAATGTGATGCTCCAAAGTTCTTTCTTGAAGTTAGCTTGATTTGGGGACAGGGTATGTGTTGCAAAACAGGAGTAACAAAAGCATGAAATTGAAAGCTTTTGGAAATTTTATAGAGTAGCCACTGTGCTCTACTGTTCAAAGAAAGTTTTGTGACATATTTGATTTTTCATTGGGAAAACAACAACTGAGTAGAATTTATTGCTCAGGATAACTTATTAAGTCTAGAAGCATAGAAAAAAACAGACTAGTTCTCTTGGAGGTCTATGTTAGATAAATAAAAATATGAGAAGGCATAGTAAGTAAACTATCAGCTCAACTGTATAGGTTCAGACTCTAAAAAATTATTGGCAACCTGAATGTTTGACTTTCTGCATTGTACAGAGAATATTAGACAAACTCTGCTTATGGTCTGCAGCCAAATTCTATCATTCAGTCAAGCCCCTACATAGACACTGAATCATATATTGAGTGACACAACATTAATAAGGGAAGAACTAGACTTGAAAATAAAATATAACTTTAAGACTTTTCTCATAAAATGTTAATTCTCTAGGAGATAAAAGAGGATAACTTACTGAGGTAAAGTTTCTGTAAATATGTATCACTATTAAAAATGTATTAAGTGCCTACTTGTGAGTCATGAAGTGGAGATTCTTACGTAGGTTCTTAATTAACAAGATTTGCATTTCCTATGGAATCATGGCATTCATTGAATTTTTATATTTGATTAGCAATTCTTTTATAGCTCTCAGTAGAATTCTGAGAATACACAATAAAATTTATTATTTGAATAGTAAGTATACATTGTTGAAATAGCTACAGCTATTCCATTCTTAAAATTAAACTGTATTAATCCTGTGAAAGATAGCCAAATGTAAATGTAACACCATGAAATTCTTTCCTAGAACTTAACTTGAGTTGGGGGAAATGTCAGTAATAATAAAACCATGAACTGAAAGTTTTTGGAGATTCTATTACAAAGATTTCATCTTCTCAATTTATGAAGCATATAAGCAAGAAAAACACACATTCCTTTTCCTCCGATGATGTTCTTTGAGTTAATGGACTCTCTGAATTTTTTCCCCTTTAAGAGAAAGATGGGAATCTGATATGAAGTCATAGTACTTTTAGAAGAATAATAATTCACTTTAACTCTTGCTTTCTCTCATTCAATAGACATTGAAGAATTGAATCAGGAGTAGGAGAAGTCAAACTGGGACTGAGAAAGGATGTTTTACTACTCAGCAAATGATTTGTTGTTCACCTTGAAACTCAGTAGAATAGTAGAACCTGTCTGCAATTTCAGGCAGGATTTTTACTAACTCCCTTTTTCTATACAATGCCAGAAATTAAACAGTAAGCTTATCAGTGTTCTGTTAAATAGAATGAAAATCTACACAATTCCCTGAATAGTTGATAATCTGAAAGTTATCAGATGCATGCTTCTTCAGATCAATCTATATTAGATTATATTAGAAGCCATGGGTTCTGGATAAAATTAGAAAATATCTCTGGAGATATATTTGGAGAATATGGAAGGTAAAATACACAGTACTGTGCAAATCCATTTGCAAGACAAATGTAGAAAACATCAATGATTTAGATAGTTTCTTTGGTGAGACTCTCCCTGATGTTTCCTGTCATTGAGCTGTACTTAGATCTTTAGATTCTTCAATATAAGTTTTTAAAATTCACAAATATTTTATGACTGATTTCAATAAAAAGATGATGATCTAAATATAACTTTTAGATGAAATCTCTGTGGATAAGGGGAAGCTCCCAGTTCAGGTGGGTCCTGTCTGCTGATCACTCATAGCAGTTGGGAGAGCAGTTCTTGGGTCTGAGAAGGGGGAGACTGGCAGGTCCCAGGGCATCTGTTTTAGTTACCTAAGAGGTTTCATGGGACATGGGACCCAGTACTCCTCTGATCTTATCATCTGTCAACCTAACAAACAGATTTCCATCAATGAATGTTCATTGACTATGAGGTAGGTGGCAGGTACACTTTTATGTCCTGGTGGACACGGTACAAGACAGAGTTATGGAACTCACCTCCAAAGTAGACAAACACCATCTCAGATGTCAGCAGGGGTCCATTCTGGGAAGAGATTTAAAGTATGAGATATAATAGTTACTGGGTGGTAAAACTGGATGCTATAGAAGAACTTTTTTCTAGAATGATACCCAACCTAAGTTGTAATAAAAGGGAAGAGCCAGCCAGGATGAGCATATCCCACACAAGGGAACAGGTAGTATAAATGATATAATTAAACAACAACAACAATGAAAAAAAAAAAGAAGACTAATGTTTCTAGAAAACAGAAGTAAAGGGGATTAATAGTATTAGGGAGGAATGGCGATGGAGATAGTGACAACAGATAATTCTAAGAACTTTGCTGTAAAGGGAAGCAGAAAAAGAAGGTAATGACTGGAGGAAAATTGGAGGATTTTTGTTTTTATTGTTGCTTTTCAAAAGATGAGTGATATTTTAGTAAGTTTGTGTACTGACTGGAATGATCTAGTGGAATGCAAAGAATCAATGCTCTGGAAGCAGAATTTTCAGGAATGAAGTTTTCGAAAGTACATTGTGAAGATGTTGACTGATAACCAAAGGACCCCATGTTCACAGGAAGGTGAGCAGACAGGTCAATAAATTTAGTTATGCAAATATTAGCAACAAACTAAGAGTTAGTGTAGGAAGTGGTTGTTGAAGTTTTCAGGAGAGGGAAAAAAAGATATAAAAATAGATATTTAAGTTATGGGAGACTGAGCAATTAGAGAAATGTCAAAGAAAACAAGAACCTCCTTGCATTGCTGAAAGTGTAAATAATGTAGCTATTTTGGATAGCAATTTGGCAGCATTCAAGGAAACAAAGGATGTGTGTATATGCTATTTCTCAGTTATTACATTTTTGGCAATATAGTCCAAAGAATCTTTTAAACAAACACAGAGACAAGAGCAAGAATCTGCATCCTGGCATTGTTTCCACACTGGAAATGTGATGTCAGTCAGGCCACGGCTGCATAAAATGTCAAAAACACATGCAGAATGCAAAAGAACAGACACATTCAACACATACCTCTAAGGCTGGATGTCTAAAGCATAATGCTGAGTCTAAGGTAGCAGAGGCAGGATAAGCATAATTCAATTTCCTGAAATTAAACACACCAAACAATCTTTCAAATTGTACTTTGATTCTAACATATTAAAGTTGACCTGGCTGATGGGGAATGAAGTATAGATGGAAGAGGAAGACAAATATTGAAAAGGAAACAAGAGCAGCAAGAATCAGTGATAATAGTTTGCAATAACTGTGATTGATCTGTTACATAGCCAAGGCCTCTATATAGCAGCTGTAAAACCAAAAGACTGGATATGTGAGATAAAATACTTCAGCATATATCCAAGTACAGAAAAAAGAACACATTTATAAAGCATCTGCTGGAAATTTCAAAAGAGGAAAATTCTCTACATTTTCAAGTTACCAAGGAAGGATGAATAGAAATTATTGCTATTACTACTAGTTGAGTATTATAGATCATGGATAATGAATTTATTTTGTATGTCACTTTCATTGTCCCATTTTAGTCAATTTAAATCTTCATAAGGGCTTTTTAAAGGCTCGTTTTAACTTCTAATCTTGTCCATAACTTTTACCACAAAATTTGAGTACCTCAACAGAGACATACACAGGGAATGTTTGGGGAAAGCTAACCTCAAGGTTTGGAATAATTGTATTGCTGTTATATATAATAGAATTCTCCTGAATGCCTGTGTCCTGTCCTTTCTTGTGTTTTTTGTGTGATTTCTCAAGAATGGCAGTTGATGTTTGGGGTGGAAAACTCTTTCCTGTTGGGGGACTGTCCTGCACATTTTAGGATTTCATCAGCATCCTGGTTTCTACTCACTTGATGCCCATAGAAAAACTCTCCTAGCATTTGCATCCAAAAATTTCCCCATACAGTTACAGATGTTCCTGAGGGTGTATCAGAATACTAAACCAAAGGTTGAATAACTCCTAAAAAGTTGACCAAATTACTGCTGTGTATTCCTCCACGGACTGCCTATTCTTTGTAGACAATCAGTGCATACTGTTGTGGTTTGGTTATAAAGAGTCCCCCAAAAGCTCCTGTGTGAGACAATGCAGGACCTTTCAGAGGTGAAATGATTAGATTATGAGTGCTGTAACCTAATCGTGGATTAATACCCTGATGGATTAACTGGGTGGTAACTGTGGCTGGGAGGATGTAGCTGGAGGCGGTAGGTCACTGGGGACGTGCCTTTAGGGTTTATGTTTCCTCTCTGGTGAGCTGAGGCTCTTTGTTTCCCAACTGCCCTATCCTGAGCCACTTTACTCCTCTACACCCTCCTACCATGATGTTCTGCCACATGTAGGGCCCAGAGCAATGGAGTGGGCTGTTTATAGACTGAGGCCTCTGAAACCATTAGTCAAATAAACTTTCCCTCCTCTAATCCTTCTTGTCAGGTCTTTTGGTCACAGTAACGAAAACCCTAACTAAATCCCATGGGGTACCTACAAGTATGAAAATAATCAATTAACAAAAATATATATCTGAGTGTCTGGGGCCATACTCCACAAATATACTTTAACATTTAGATCTTTGGTTGAATTGAGTGCAATTCTGATATGGAACCAATTTGGTAGTTACATATGGTAATACCTTATAATTATCAGAATTTACTATCATGTTCTTTATTTGTTTCTCCTAGTTCAATTTATTTTCCCTGAGAATTCATTGCTATATCCCTTCCTCATGGTATGGTATCCAACAGACAGTACACTCCATAGACATTGTCCATAAAAATTAATTAATATACAAACACAATTATACATTTTACTAGGATTGTTGCAAGAATCTAAGAAATTATTTAATAACAGTAACATCTATTATTCTGGTGACTTAGAAAGGTTTTATGCCTTTCCCAAATATTCATTATACAACTCTAGTTGTCTCAGGTGCCTCTCAGTCTATTTGGCAGTTCTGGACTTTGGAGTGAGATATTCCAAAGTTTGAGTCACAGCAGCAATACACACCAGCTGCATGATCTTGTCTATAAACAAATACAACACTAATTCACTTAGTGGATTAAGGAGATGGTAAATGTAAAGAGGCAAAGTACTCTGCTTACTGTTAGCTCAGGGTTGGCATTTAGGAAATGTCAGATGCTTTTTAGTTTCCTCCTATTTACCCATTCCTACCATTTGAACATCTTATGATTGGCCTCTATTTTGTTTTGGTGAGAGTTTTTTGTTTGTTTGCTTGTTTTTTTTTTTTGTACTGGTTTTGGCATTTCTTCTCAGTTGGATATTTTTCAACTGATAATTTATTCAAGGAAAGTAGAAATTCAGGGCTCTACTACCTTGCTATTCTCAAGCTGAAAACAAATTTCCATTAACTACATGTACTTGTATTTAACTGAATTCAGCATTGGATTGATGTACACAGAATGTTATGATTTACTTATTACTAGATTTTAATATAATGACATCCTATGATAACCATACTTCTTAGATTATTTGACATTGAATTGCAGTTTCTTTAATCTTTAAACAGAGAAAGTATAATTATAAGGCAAATGCACAATTGTTAAAAGATATCATTAAGTGTTTTACACATTTTGCATTTAAGTTAAATTATACACAAAATACAGTAGCTTGAAAAATACTCTTTTTTTTCTGCACAAAATGTTTTTCTTCTAAGAACGTTTACAACCCCAAATGCACAAAAATATTCTGTTATCTTGAAAAGATTATACAGGTTGTACACAGACCAAATGTTGTCTTTCTAGAATTTTTGAAATGGTAGCATTTACATGACAGGTTTACAAAAGTGTCTCATTAGCTTTTTGATTCCTAAAATGAATTGCATTTTTTCCTTTGATATCAGATTCTAATTTATCAGCAGTTTCAATGTCTACTCCCACAGAAATAAGGACCTTTTACAACCAGAAATACTGGCCAGGAATCCAGAATAGCTCACTGTACTAGTTCAAAATTATATTTTATATAGCAAGTAAGAGAGCTTTAAAAAATCTGATTTGAAAATATACATAACAATATAAAGGAATAACAGGAATAGTCAATACTAAATGAAAAAAAAAAAAAAAACTATTTTTTTTTCCAGAAGGGCATGATTCCAGAAACCAATTCTAACTCTGCTTCATTTGCCTTGGTCTGCAATTCTGAGAGTTAACTCTAGCTTATTATTTGAACTCCATTATAATAATGTGTCCTTTGAAGTTAGATGTAAAAAGAAAGAAGAAGATTCCTCAGTAGATAGTGGTACACTGACACTTCTCCAGTGAACACTTACGTAACCAAGATGCATGTGTGGGCAAACACAAATACAGACACACTCTCCAATAATCCCACAGTTTCCTTTCTCATTTTATGTCCTTCTCTTTTTTCACCTTTTCCATCTCCATCACTTTCCACATTTTCTTCTTCTCATTCTTATTTATCTTTATATTATCACCTTTCAGTCCTCATCTCACTGTTCTCAGAAAGGTGTTTTGTAAGAAGGCACCTTCAGATTTCTGTTTCTCCATGAAGGCTCAAGAATTCCCCTGGTTTTATTCATTCATTGATTTGGCAGCTCTGGGTGCATTCTAAATGGCAGGTCACAGAGAAACAAAGATGATCAAATTTATATCAGCCTCATGTGGCTCTCAGACAACAAATTAATTATACATTTATATCTGTCATGCCATATATATTCTGTCCCATTTACTTCTCACAAAAAAAAACTATATTATTTCCCCCATTTCAGAGATAAAAAAACCATTTCATAAAAGTTCAATAATTTTCCCACATAGCTGGTAGTTGGGATTGCTAAATTAGTAGCCCAGATTTCTGACCCCAAAGCCCACAATCTTTCTTCTGCACTGCTGATATCTGTACCTCCTAACCTATCCCTGTTGTCCCTTAGAGCACACTGAGTCTGCTTGGGTGATGGTTCAGTACATCTGTGTCTTAGAACACACCTATCTTACCCATAGGGCATGGGGGTTATTGGAATTCTTGCTTACACCAAATTCATAAAGAAGCAGCAATTTTGTCAAGGACCAAATTCTCCTTGCTCCTAAATGAGTTTTACCTGCTTAACTTTTTGTAAACCTCCTCCTACCGAACCTGCCACAGAGAGGGTTAAGACTGTGATCTTCATGTAATTTGCATAAGGTAAGGAAGTTCAATAGTAATTAATTAGATTGTACTACAATATTAACTGTTGATTTAAGATTCTCAAATTTTGTTTCATAAAAGGGACAAAACCATGAACACACAAGTTTGATCTTCAGGGATCTGCTCATGGAGAGCCTTCTTTGATATTAAGTCTGGTCTTTTCTTGCACTTTCTAGGAGTTGTGAGAAGATGTCCAGAACTACTCAATGAAAATACCCCTTTGTGCACCCCAGAGGAACCCAGAGTCTATCAACTTCCTTATTCGCAGTTCTCCTGTGAGGGAACTCCACCAGGTCCTTACCAACTGCCCTCAATGTGAGTTGCTTTCCTATAACTTTTGAGTTACTTTGGAAATACAGTTTCCAAGGAAATCTGGCTTGGTTTTAATCAGAAATGACTATAGTGTTTTCTGACAGCCTGCTAAGTGCTTTGGCCAAAGTCCATTTTTATCTTTTATTTGTTACCTTGATCTTAAGAGGTATGCAACTTGGCACACAAGTGAAGTTGGGGAAAGAAAATAAAAGGCAGCTCAGCCAGAGTTCCATGATATATTATTATTTTTAACTTTACCTTTATGATCAGTCATATATAATAAAGTCTTGTAAAAACGTACAAAAAAGAAGTTGAAAACAAAGAAACAAAGGAAGCATCTCTGTATCTCATGACCAAGACAACCTGCTTCAGAACTTGGGTAAATACTCTTCAGGTCTCTGCAAATTTCTTTGAAAAGGAAAGAAATGGGAAAAATAATAAAAGTAATAAAATATGTTGTGTATTCATATGTATCTGCTTTGGCTTGTTAAGGTCCCATTAGAAATTCTTGTCTTAAGAAAAATGTAGACAAAAACTGAAAGTCTGGTTTAATGAAACTAATGGGGACACTGGGAGAATGCCAAGTTGCCTAGGTTTGGAGAAGCCAGCAAAAATTCTCTACTCCTGAGAATTCTTAACTCCTCCTGCTCACTAAACGCTTAAATACTATACCTCAAGATGCCAGTTTGGATCCTTTTGCTCTCCAAAATCTTCAGTGTGAATGGTCTTATCTATCTCGTGTAAATTAATCCAAGGAAACTTACAATTTAGCAGAAGGGAAAAGAACATGTATCATAATATAGCACAAGGACAATACTATGAGACAAATGATTTAAAGTTAATCGTATGTTCAAAAGGCAGCTTTTCTCGGGGAATAGAGAAAGAATGTAGGGATGGTTGATACAGAAGTGCCTCTGGTACTGGGCCTTGAAGCCTGGGCAGGAATGGGCCAGAGGGTAGTGGAGAAATGTGTTCTAGCTGTTGCCAGCCCCAGGCTGAAGAGATAAGGGGGAAAAGCAGTTATGAAATTCAGAATGTGCATAGTGGATTCCCTGATGGGAGCTGTGACCCAGCATGAAAGATACAGCCAAGCAAGATGACCTCCCTGGGAGAAGTCAGTGGGGTACTTACTCTGACCTTTATCTTCTCCAACCTATTGATTTTCTATCAGTACCTCCCACTGGCCAAAACCAAGACAAAATTAGATGGCAAGGGACCTTTGTTGATTGAAGCACATATTCTTAGAGCCCTTAAAATTATTCCTTTTTCAATCCATGTAGACACACTTCTTTTTTGTTGAGGAATACTCACCCAGAGTATTCCTGGTTCAAATGATGAAAAATCATTTGAAAAATCATGGTTCAAATGATGAAAAAATAGTTTTGAGCACCTGGACGGTATTCTACAGACTGGGACTAGAACCATAAACAAGAAAGACCAGGGCACCATAGTGAGTGAGCAGACAGTATGGTAGGGAAAGGGAAATATCCCAGAGCTCCTCAGAATCCCCTTGGAGAGACAAGGTCACAGATTACAGAATCAAAGCAAAACATTACTTGGTTTGCTGAGGCTATTTTTCACTGAGTTTTGGTTTCATCTGTTGGAAGGGAATTGTGACATCTATTTATTAGTTAATACATGATTTACAGATTATGTATGCAACACACTTGGAATAGGTCCTGGAGAATGGCAACTAATTTTAACCAGGGTATCCCATGTAGTGTGGCAGCAGGTACCAAATCATTACAAAACATCACCAACTACTCTGTTCCTCTCATCCTCTTCTTAGGCATCTCCCTCCTATGTCCTCTCCGCTTCAGCTCTCTCCTTCAAAGGACTGGAAAGCACTGAACAAAACCACAGTTGGCACTTGGGAAAGAATATGTCTGTAGCTTTCCCTTCACTTCAAAGCCTACAATTTTCTCTCCATTTTGAACCTAACATGGGAGCAGATAGTCAGTGGAGAGTCTGCAACTCCATGTTTTTAAAGAACCCAGGAAGTGGGGAACCCCTGTTCTGAGGGTTGGGTGGCCCCAGGTAAACCCAAGCCCAGTTGTTGACACAGGCGGGCCTGCAATGTGTCCATGTGGAGTGTGGCCATGGAGGCAGCTTCCTATTCCTCAGTTTGCTGGACACAGACCAGGGCTCTCTCCTGAACTTTCCTGCTCTTGGGCTGTTTATTAAGTGAACTGTATGCAGAGTGAAATGCTGAGGACTTCTGAGTAATAAGTGGGTGACCTTTAAAAAGTTTTTATTAGGGGTACATGACCTGTTTATGATATTTCATTCTCATTGCCTGCCACAAGAAACTTTTAGTTGAAGAATTAACACACCTATGATTGAACAAAGGAAAATTTTCAAATTGTGAGGCAGGAAAAGGAAAAAAGAAGAGGAAGAATAAGAAGGAGGAGGAGGAGGAGGAAGAGGAGGAGGAGAAACAACCTCAGCACCAACAGAACAATGTAAGTTATCTTGTTGATCCACACTCCAGCTCACTCCAGGGTCTGCTCTCTCTCTCCCTCTGTCTCTCTCTTTCCCAAACACACTGGAAGATTAACAGATGCCTGATTTTATTATTACAGTTTTTCCACACTTACATTTTTGAAAAGACACTTAAAGTTGCTTTATTTCTCTCTCTTTTTTTATTGTAAACAAATGGGATACATGTTGTTTCTCTGTTTGTACATGGAGTTAAGGCATACCATTTGTGTATCATAAATTTACATAGGGTAATGTTGATTGATTCATTCTGTTATTTTTTTCCCTTCCCCCCCACCCCTCCCACCCCTCTTTTCCCTCTATACAGTCCTTCCTTCCTCCATTCTTACCACCCTCCTGATCCCTAACCCTAAACCTAACCCTAACCCTAACGCTAACCCCTCCCATCCCCCATTATATGTCCTCATCCACTTATCAGCAAGATCATTCGTCCTTTAGTTTTCTGAGATTGGCTTATCTTACTTAGCATGATATTCTCCAATTTCATCCATTTGCCTGCAAATGCCATAATTTTATCATTCTTCATGGCAGAGTAATATTCCATTGTATATATATGCCACAGTTTCTTTATCCATTCATCAACTGAAGGGCATCTAGGTTGGTTCTACAATCTGGCTATGGTGAATTGAGCAGCTATGAACATTGATGTGGCTGTATCTCTGTAGTATGCTGATTTTAAGTCCTTTGGGTATAGGCCAAGGAGTGGGATAGCTGGGTCAAATGGTGGTTCCATTCCAAGTTTTCTGAGGAATCTCCATACTGCTTTCCAGAGTGGCTGCACTAATTTGCAACCCCACCAGCAATGTATGAGTGTACCTTTTTCCCCACATCCTCACCAACACCTATTGTTGCTTGTGTTCTTGATAATCGCCATTCTAATTGGGGTGAGATGGAATCTTAGGGTAGTATTGATTTGCATTTCTCTTATTACTAGAGATGTTGAACATTTTTTTCATATATCTGTTGATTGCTTGTACATCTTCTTCTGTCAAGTGTCTGTTCATTTCCTTAGCCCATTTGTTGATTGGGTTATTTGTATTCTTGGTGTAGAGTTTTTTTGAGTTCTTTATGGATTCTGGAAATTAGCGCTCTATCTGAAGTATGATTGGCAAAGATTTTCTCCCACTCTGTAGGCTCTCTCTTCACATTACTGATAGTTTCCTTTGCTGAGAGAAAGCTTTTTAGTTTGAATCTATCCCAGTTGTTGATTCTTGCTTTTATTTCTTGTGCTATGGGAGTCTTGTTAAGGAAGTCTGATCCTAAGCCAACAAGTTGAAGATTTGGACCTACTTTTTCTTCTATAAGATGCAGCGTCTCTGGTCTGATTCCAAGGTCCTTGATCCATTTTGAGTTGAGTTTTGTGTAGGGTGAGAGATAGGGGTTTAATTTCATTCTTTTGCATATGGTTTTCCAGTTTTCCCAGCACCATTTGTTGAAGAGGCTATCTTTTCTCCATTGCATATTTTCGGCACCTTTGTCTAGTGTGAGAAAATTGTATTTATTTGTGTTTGTGTCCATGTCCTCTATTCTGTACCATTGATCTACCTGTCTATTTTGGTACCAATACCATGCCGTTTTTGTTACTATTGCTTTGTATTAGAGTTGAGGATCTGGTATTGCGATACCCCCTGCTTCGCTCTTTCTACTGAGGATTGCTTTAGCTATTCTGGGTTTTTTATTCTTCCAGATGAATTTCATAATTGCTTGCTCTATTTCTGTAAGGTACATCATTAGGATTTTAATTGGAATTGCATTGAATCTGTATAGCACTTTTGGTAGTATGGCCATTTTGACAATATTAATTCTGCCTATCCAAGATCATGGGAGATCTTTCCATCTTCTAAGATTTTCTTTAATTTCTTTCTTTAGTGTTCTGTAGTTCTCATTGTAGAGGTCTTTCACCTATTTTGTTAGATTGATTCCCAAGTATTTTATTTTTTTCGAGGCTATTGTGAATGGGGTAGTTTTCCTAATTTCTCTTTCTGAAGATTCATCACTTATGTATAAAAAGTCATTGGATTTATGAGCATTGATCTTATATCCTGCTACTTTACTAAAGTCACTTATGAGTTCTAAAAGTTTTCTGGTGGAATTTCCCAATTCCTCTAAATATACAATCATGTGATCAACAAATAGGGATAGTTTGAGTTCTTCTTTTCCTATTTGTATCCCTTTAATTTCTTTGGTCTGTCTAATTGCTCTGGCTAGAGTCTCAAGGACGATGTTGAATAGAAGTGGTGAAAGAGGGCATCCCTGCCTTGTTCCAGTTTTTAGGGGGAATGCTTTCAGTTTTTCACCATTTAGAATGATATTGGCCATGGGCTTAGCATAGATGGCCTTTACAATGTTAAGGAATGTTCCCACTACCCCAATTTTTCTAGTGTTTTGAGCATGAAGGGATGCTGTATTTTATTGAATGCTTTTTCTGCATCTATTGAAATAATCATGTGATTCTTAACTTTAAGTCTGTTGATATGGTGAATGACATTTATTGATTTCCTGATGTTGAACCAACCTTGCATCCCTGGGATAAAACCCACTTGATCGTGGTGCACTATCTTTTTAATATATTTTTGTATGCGATTTGCTAAAATTTTGTTGAGAATTTTTGCATCGATGTTCATTCAGGATATTGGTCTGAAATTTTCTTTCCTCGATGTGTCTCTGTCTGGTTTAGGTATCAGGGTGATATTGGCTTCATAGAATGAGTTTGGGAGGGTTCCCTCCTCTTTTGAGGAGTATTGGAATGAGCTCTTCTTTAAAGGTTTTGTAGAACTCAACTGAGAACCCATCTGGTCCCGGACTTTTCTTTGTTGGTAGACTTTTGATGACCTCTTCTATTTCATTGCTTGAAATTGATTTATTTAAGTTGTGTATGTCCTCCTCGTTCAGTTTAGGCAATTCATATGTCTCTAGAAACTTGTTGATGTCTTCAAGGTTTTCTGTTTTGTTGGAGTATAGATTTTCAAAATAGCTTCTAATTATGTTTTGTATTTCAGTCGTGTCTGTTGTGATATTTCCTTGTTCATTCCGAATTTTAGTAATTTGAGTTTTCTCCCTCTTTCTGTTTGTTAGTGTGGCTAAAGGGTTATCAATTTTGTTTATTTTTTCAAAGAACCAACTATTTATTTTGTTAATTTTTCCAATTGTTTCTTCTGTTTCATTTTCATTGATTTCGGCTCTGATTTTAACTATTTCCTGTCTTCTACTACTTTTGGTGTTTATTTCTCTTTTTAAAAATACTTTCTTAGGTGCTGGGTCACTCATCAGAAATCAGGTCTATAAACCTCTTGTTTTTCATTGGTCTTCCAGTTATACATATTGGGTTCCCCCCATAGAATTAAAGCTTAAAATTTCTAGCAAATGAAATCAAATTTTCAAAAAAATTGTCAGAAATGACAGGAAGAACTTATTTGCAAGGCTGAGCAAAGTCATTTCCTTCGTATCCCCTTTGCACTCATGATTCAGTATAAATTCTTTATACTTTAAGTACAAAGTGAGTTTTGTTTCCCATCTCTTACTGCCTCTATGAAATAGATAATAAATACAGCCCTTGTGAACTGATGACTACTATGACCAGGTAACTATTGAATGTCTGTTGGAGTAAGACAGGACACCTAAAATACTATGAGAAAAACAAAATTGTAGCTCCTATCATTAGGCAACATACTTCACCAACCTGTCATTTTGGCTCTTTGTTTTCTTCACTTAGTGGTACAATGAATGATGCTTGAAACAGTGAAAAGGAAAGTTATATGGCATGATATCTGCTTTTAATGTTTCTTCAGGGTAACTGCACGTGACCAGATCAAGTAGGTGATCATCCTAGAGCTGTTACAGAGGTCTCGCTGTATCTCATATTTTTAGTTTTGTATGTGTGATAATGTCGCCTCCAACATGCAACCAGCTTCAGAGACTGAGAGAATGAAGCAAATATTTTAAAAAATTGTCAGACTCATCAAGTGTTCTTAGATATCCTTCTTTTCTTGGAATAATTTCTAAAATTGTTTCCATTACAGAATCAGGAAACTATTTACAAACAAAATTTTTTCTTGTGTATGTGTATTGTGTACTGTGACTCTACAATGTTTGTTGTATTATATTGTCCATATCTAATTTTACTCTAAAGCTATTCTTTTTCATCTTTTTCATATATTAAATGTGATATCATTTGCACAGATAACACCACATGGCCTTTCCCTTGTTGGGAGTGTGTGAGAATAGATTGCTTCATCCTCTTATGCTATAGTGCCAGCTGTTAAACAGAAATTCTGTCTTCACAGAGTGCAGCAAATATGGAGGTAATTCAACAAGGTTATTTCTCTCTTGTCAGTTGCAGAGGGGACTGTACAAAGTCTCTGTCCACTCTGCAGCCAGATCGAACTTTGAAAAAAGCCAAATTGATCTCATTACCTGCCTGATTCAGACCTGTCAATTGTGTCTAGGTACTATTAGGATAAAAAACATTCTTTAACAAAACCATGTGATCCCATTCCTGCCCTCCTTTCAGGATTAATAGTAGCAAGGAATCATGTGGCCAGCAGGCAGGCCACAAGGCCACTGCATCATCAAGAAAGGAAAACTGAAACAGTTGAGAGAAAGAGAAAAATAAATGGGGGAATGAGTGAGAAACTATAAAGGAATAAATAATTATCCCAACAGCGCCCCTGAAAATAGAGCAAAGAGAGTAAATAATCAATGACAGAAGTAGAGGTGGAAGCTTCTTGGAAGACCTCATGTATCCAACTATAACTCTGCTTCTGGACCACAGCAAACTGACTGTCAGGTGCCACATATTCAAGAACCTCTTTTATAGTTTCCCACATCCTCTTTTAAGAACTACAAAGCATTAGTCTTTCATCAGGAACACTTCTGATCTATTTCCTCCTCAATGATGATCTCTTCATTTATGTTTTATCTTCCCTTACTTTCTTCTTCAAGGCAAAAATCAATTCTGGTGAACTCCGTATACTTCTTAGGGGATTTATATATATGTATATATATATATATTTTTTTCTTTCTCTCTTTCTAAAAAGAATTGGCCTAAACATGATAGGCTTTCTGTTATTTCTGCACACAAGGTCATATTTCTTTTTCTTTCTCCAAGTTTAACAGTTAACCCAAGAAGGGTGCTATTTATTTTCCTTTCTGGTGCTTCAATCTTTTTTGCTATACCACAGTCTATCAGAAGATGTCAGTCTTACAACTCAAACTGATTTTTCATCCCTCTCCTGAGGAGCCTAAAAACAAGTCAACTTAAGATTAAAGGGCAAAGGACAAGGACTTTGAAATTCCCTAAAACTCCAAGCAACAGCATATGATTCTATGCACTAAGGTATTCTTTTTTAAAAAACTTATTTTTAGTTGTCAATGGACCTTTATTTTCTTCCTACTTTATTTATATGTGGTGCTGAGAATCGAACCCAGTGCCTCACACTTGCTAGGAAAGTACTCTACACTAAGCCACAACCCCAGACCACAGTAATGTATTCTTTACATTCTATTTGGGTTTTACAGAGTTGAAATGATTAAGGAACTACTATTCACAGGCCTTTTCTAAATAATTGAAACCGAACCAGCATTGAAGCAAAAGAATCATAGATCTATGGAGATGGAAGGGTCTTGGAGTAAATGAGACTGATCACTCTCCCCTCTCTACTTGAATCTGTTTTATACAAAAAATGAATATGAATTTCTTAATATAACCACATTCTCATATTCATACTTTCATTTATTTATCAAATCATATTTTTATTGAACATGTCCTATGTATTTTGAAATGAGATTATTGATGAAGATACAAAAATAAAGCAATGAAACAGACATAATCCTTGCTCACTGTCATGAGTTGAATTGTGTGACTCCCCCACAACTCCAGCAAAAAATTTGCTTTAGTCTTAACTCCCAGTATCTAAGAACGTGAACTTGTTTGTAAATGTGGGTGCTTATACTGGAGTAGGGTGGGCAGTGTGACTGGGATCTTCCTAAAAAGAGAAGTACACAGGGAGAAGATGACCATGTGGCAATGGAGGCAGAGGGTGGCGTGATCCACGTACAAGCCAAGGAATGCCAAGATAGCTGACACTGGAAGTAGAAAGGCAAGAAAGATGTCCCCCTGCGGGTTTCAGTGGGTGTCCTGTTGACACCCCCATTTCACACTTCCAGCCTCCAGAACTGAGGTAATAACTCTCTGTTGTGTTAAGCCACCAGTTTGTGTTATTTTGTTACAACAGCCCAAAGAAGTTAATACACCCACAAACCATTGTACAAGGCAAACAGCATGATAAATGCTCTTCCAAGTGAAATATGGAGATTGGGAAATATGAGGAAAAGGCCCATTTTTCTAGAACCTCTCAGAGGAAGCATTTCTGGGGAGCTGACTTCCATTCCAAAACCAACCAAACAAACAAACAAAAAGATGTTGAAGAAATGCCTGAGTAAACACTTGTGAAGCAGTCACGCCATTTATAAGTGCAAAATGGCACCTAACCCTCCCACTTCCCTACAGCCATTCTTTGTCCAGTTCAAACCATCAGAATATTATTAGAGATGAATCCCAACTCAGATGTTAAGAGACTGATTGTACCAGATTTAACTTGCAAATATTTTTATTAACCTGTATCATGTTCCTAAGAGAAAAATAAATGTCTTTCCTACATTTAATTACTAGAGAAACCAATTTGCACTCCAACCCTCCACTTGCCTTCATCTTCACCCTCCTCACTTGTCCTTCTAAACCCACCCTGCTACCGCTACCCCAGTCTGATCAGTGCTCTGCATTCCCATCATTCTCTCTGCTCTTGCTCCCCATCTGATTAGGCCCCGCCTCTGCTGACTGCCCTCCACTACTTCCTCATTGTGCTCCTTTTCTCTGGAACCTCTCAAGTGCCCATCAGAACTTTTGCTACCAATACCTCAATCTTGCTCCTAGCTCGCCTCTCTCCTCTAAGCCTTAAAGTCTTTCTAGGGCTTCTTATTGCACTTATCTCTGTAGCTGTCTTCGTGAAACTTCCAGAGCATCTATCAGAGGCCTTCTCTAAAGCACTTTTTTAATTAATTTTTTATTTGTCCTAATTAGTTGTACATGACAATAGAATGCATTCATACATTTTGATAGATCATACATAAATGGAGTATGATTTCTCATTTTTCTGATTGTACACTTTGTAGAATCACATTGGTCACGCAGTCATATATGTACATGAGGTAATAATGTCTGTTTCACTCTACTATCATTCCTACCCACCTTCCCCTTCCCTTCCCTTCACTCCCCTCTACCTAATATAAAGTAACTTTATTCGTCCCTAGGACTCCACTCTTATGGTGGAATTAGCATCCACATGTCAGAGAAAACATTCAGTCTTTTGGTTTTTTTGGTTTTGACTCATTTCCCTTAGCATGGTATTCTCCAACTCCATCCATTTGCCAACAAATGCCATAATTTCATTCTTCTTTAAAGCTGAGTAAGTATTCCATCATGTAAGGTTGGTTCCATAGTTTAGCTATCATGAGTTGAGCTGTTAAAAATTGATGTGGCTGTGTCACTGTAGTATGCTGATTTTAAGTTCTTTGGTTATAAATTGAGGAGTGGGATAGCTGGGTCAAATGGTGGTTCCATTCCAAGTTTTGTGAGGAATCTCCATATCGTTTTCCGTAATGGTTGCACCAATTTGCATTCCCACCAACAATTAATGAGTGTACCTTTTCCCCACATCCTCGCCAACATTTATTGTTGCTTGTATTCTTGATAATTGCCATTCTGACTGGAGTGAGATGAAATCTTAGACTAGTTTTGATTTACATTTCTCTAATTGCTGGAGATGTTCAACATTTTTTCATGTATTTGTTGATTGATTGTATATCTTCTTCTGTGAACTGTCTGCTCAATTCCTTAGCCCATTTATTGATTGGGTTATTTGTCTTTTTGGTGTTAAATTTTTTGAGTTCTTTATATATCCTAGAGATTCATGCTTTATCTGAGGTATATGTGGTAAAGGTTTTCTCCCAGTCTGTAGGCTCTCTCTTCACATTATTGTTTAGTTTGCTGAGAAGAAGCTTTATAGTTTGAGTCCATCCCATTTATTGATTTTTGATTTAGCTTCTTGCATTTTAGGGTCTTGTTAAGGAAATCAGATCCTAGGCTGATATGGTGAAGGTTTGGGCCTACTTTTTCTTCAGTTAGGTGCAAGGTCTCTGTTCTAGTGCCTAAGTCTTTGATCCACTGTGAGTCAAGTTTCATGCAGGGTGAGAGATAAAGGTTTAATTTCATTTTGTTCCATATGGCTTTTCATTTTTCCCAGTACCATTTGTTGAATAGGCTATCTTTTCTCCAGTGAATGATTTTGGCACCTTTGTCTAGTATGAGATAATTGTACTTGTGTGGATTTGTCTCTGTGTCTTCTGTTCTGTACCATTGATCTATGTGTCTGTTTTGGTGCCAATACCATACCGTTTTTATTAATATAGCTCTATAGTATAGGTCTGGTATTGTGATGCCTCCTGCTTCACTTTTCAGGCTAAGGATTACTTTGACTAATCTGGGTCTCTTATTTTTCCAAATGAATTTGGAGCAGGACCCTCAATTCTTTATTTTGCTAATTTGAATCATTACTGTGGTGGACTATATTGGAGAAGCCTAGACTCAATAATGATTTGGACTGGGGAGATATTCAACATGCATAAAATCTTCTTCTAGTCTTTCATAGCATTTTGTGACCCTCAGTACATTAGGAAGGTGCAAATCAAACCTGGCTTCCTGTGTGTCATATAAATTTAGTTCACACTTAACTAAAACACAAGCTGCTTCTCCTTTCTGCCTGGCCCAGAAATGGAAAGCTATTAATACAGGCTTTTAAAATGATTTAATTATAATTCTGAAAAACAAGAACAGTGGTTAAGTGATTAGAGAACTGAAAGTAATATTATGCATAATGTTTGAAATATAATTGTGAAGACTTTGTAGCAATCTAGTAAATATGTTCTGCTCTAAAATAAGAGAGAGAAGTAAATTTAAAAAATGTTATATGGCTAAGATAAAGAGAGATAAACATCTCAATCATACAAATGGTATAAATCATAACTTTCCATATTTTAAAAAAGCCCAGAGGAAAATTACTTAGAATCACATCACCTTAAAAAAAAAATCAAACATTTTCCATTTTTTTCTTTGTCATTTTTGGCCCACCATGCCCTTGTCAAATTTTATGGCTACTTTGCCTTTGGACTTATTGTTCCATATCCTTGGAATACCTTTTATTATATTCTGTAACTAGGAAATTAATTGATTAGATCATATGTGGCCTAATAATATAAGTATTCTCTTATATATGCAAGTAATATATTACAAAATATCTAGAGTTGTCTTTATTCCTTCAGGAATACAATCCCCTGCACTGCAAAAAAAAAAAAAAAAAAAAAAAGATTTTCTCATTAAGATCAACTTCAAGGGGCAATTCCCTTTGTGATGCCTTCTTAGTCCTCCCTTGGAGTTCATTGGGCATTTCTTCCTCTGTACATAGCACTATAAGAGCATTTATCAAATTACATGTTAATAATTGTTTATTGTATTTCTTTTTAGCTTAAGAACCGGAGGATATTGGAAAAGGAAGATGGTCCTACTTTCTTTTGTAAACCTTAGGTACGAAAGTGTACACGGTCTACAATAGAGTAAGCAATAGGCGAAGGAAAGTGGCAGAAGGAGAGATGGAAAGAACGGCAGGGATGAGCGAGCGAGGGTGTGGAGATTGTGCTAAGAAGAAAGTAATTGGCTTGACGTATGTAGATGTGGTTTGACTAAAACACCTGGAGCAGCATCGTCAATCTTTAGAAAAAGCATCGAAGGGTACTTGACTTGCAAGGGGTTGAGGCCCCTGCCCTTGAAATCATTACCTGGGTGCTTGTTACACTGAGCAGCTGACCCTATTGTCCTACATTGCCATGTGTTTATTTTATGATCCATCGTTAGTCAGAACAATTCCAAACAGTGGAGTATCATTGTGAGAATTTAAATATCTCTTCTTAGTAATGAGAGAGATGTTTTGAAGACAACTTTTGCCTCTTAGAATAATAGAGTTTTTTTTTTTTTCTTATCAGTTTGTAGCAAGTAGAAGATAGGATGGGTTTGTTGTTACTGCTTTGTTGTTTTGTTTTTTGTTTAAGATTTAATCACAAACTCCTTTTAGTAATTGTTGATGTATTAGGATTACATACACAGGAAAAAATATTATCTGTAGTTTCTCCCACCCACCCTCCACCTCCCTCTCTCCCCTACCCTCTCCCACATAAATCCTTACATCAGTGCAAGAAGAAAATGCTTTTCTTTGTCAGACTTCCCAAAAAATTCATAATAATTCAAAATCCCTCCCACGGCGCATGCGTATATGCATATTTATATATTCGTGGTTTCTTACAAATTCGTTGTAGATAGATATTTAACTTTTTGTTTCTTTCTAAAAAGCAATATTGCTTGGTTCTTTTGAGACTTTTCTCACTAGACATCACACATATAAAGACACCATGATTTTACAGTCTTTGAACTTGTGTGGAAAGTCAACCATTCATCCATTTATCTATGTTTCCACTGAAGTTTTCATAAAGCAAACACTTGTCGGATGCCTGTGTCTAAGGCTGGGACTAGGATAGGACACGGAGGTACTAATTGTAATGAAATTGAATCACTTGCTCTTAAGGATCACACAGTTTGAAAGGAAGAACAAAATAAATAGTTGATGGAGGTTTAATTTAACTTAGGTCATGCTAATTCTTGGTAGTGGTACTTCCTAATGGATTTAATCTGCATTTCCCTGATGACATAAGGGATCTTTTCATGCTTATTGACCTTTTGTACCTTCTTTCATGAACTGCCTGCTGGTTTCTTATTAAGGACTTGTGAAGATTGTTAGTTTGTTTTATATATATTCTGAAAAGTCTGGATTTTTTTTTTTTTGGTAAAATATGTTGCAAATAGTATTTTTTTACTCTCTGTGACTTGTAGTTTCAGTTTTTAACAGTATCTTTTAAAAATCAGAAATATTTTTAGTATAATTCAGATTACCAATTATAATGGTTTGTATAGTTAGTGTTGTATCTAAGAAAGATTTGCCTATTATGGACACAATGATTTCCTATGATGTTTTTCTTTTAGAATTTTTGTAATTTTGGCTTTTGGTTTTATGTCTGTGATTCATTTAGAGTTAATTTTTATGCATGGTGTGAGGTTCATTTTTTTTCTATATGAAGATACTTATTTTCTAATGTAATCTGTTGAAAAACATCCTTTGTCCATTAAAATAGCTTAACAGCTTTATTAAAACTAAAACCACTGTGGGGATTTATTTAGGATCTATTTCTGAATCTTCTATTCTGTTTTCTTGAACTACATGTGCATATTTATGCCCACATTACTATTGATTTATAATACATCTTGATAGCATACAGTACAAACCTTCTAACTTGTTTTTCTTTTTTCCAAAATTATCTTGATTATTCAGGATCCTTTGCATTTCTATGTGAACTTTAGAACCAGCTTACCAGTTTTCATAGAAATAGAAAAAGCAGTCATCAAATTCATTTGAAAAAAAAAGAGGCCCAGAATAGACAAAGCAATCCTTAGTGAGATAAGTGAAGCAGGAGGCATCACAATACCAGACCTTAAATTATACTACAGAGCTATAGTAACAAAAAGAGTATGATAGCACCAAAACAGCCATGAAGACTAATGGAACAGAGTAAAAGACATAGAGACAAACCCACATAAACACAGTTATCTCATACTAGACAAAGGAGCCAAAAGCATACACTGGAGAAAAGATAGCCTCTTCAACAAATGGTGCTGGGAAAATTGGCAATCCACATGTAGCAGAATGAAACTTCTCTCACCCTGCACAAAACTCAACTCAAAGTGGATCAAGGACCTATGCATTTAGACCAGAGATCCTGTGCTTACTAGAAGAAAATATAGGCTCAACAATCCATCATGTCAGCTTAGGAACCAACTTCCTCCAGAAGACTCCTAAAGCACAAGAAGTGAAATCAAGAATCAATAAATGGGATGGTATCAAATTAAAGTCTTCTTCACAGCAAAGGAAATAATAAAGTGAAGAGAGAGCCTACAGAATGGGAGAAATCTTTGCTACCTATACCTCAGATAGAACACTAATCTCCAGGATATATAAAGAACTCAGAAAACACCAAAAACCAAACAAGAACAAAAAATAACCCAACCAATAAATGGTCAAAGGAATTGTACAGGTATTTCTCAAAAGAAAAAAATATGAAAGTCAACAAATATGTGAAAAAATGTTCAACATTTCTAGCAATTAGAGAAATGCAAATTAAAACTACACTGGGATTCCATCCCACTTCAGTCAGAATGGCAATTATCAAGAATACAAGTAAAATAAATGTTAGTGAGGATGTGGGGGAAAAGGTATACTCATACATTGCTGGTGGAGTTGCAAATTGGTGCAACCACTATAGAAAACAGTATGGAGATTCCTCAGAAAACTTGAAATAGAACCACCATTTGACCCAGTCATCCCACTCCTCAGTATATACCCAAGGATTTAAAATCAGCATACTACAGTGACACAGCCACATCAAACTTTATAGCAGCTCAATTCACAATAGCTAAGCTATGGAACCAATCTAAGTACCCTTGAATGAATAAAGAAAATGTGGTATATATACCCAATGGAATATTATTTAGCCATAAGGAAGAATGATTTTATGACTTTTACTGATAAATGAATGGAGTTGGAGACTATCATGCTAAGTGAAATAAGCCATCCCGTAAAACGAAAGGTTGAATGTTCTCTTTGATAAATGGATGCCATCTAACAAGAGAGGGGTGGGAGGGCAGAGAATAGAAGAGGAGTGGATTAGACAAAGGGGAATGAAGGGAAGGGAGGGTATATAGGAATAGGAAAGACAGTGAAATGAAACAGTCAAAACTTTCTTATGTCCATATATGAATACACCACTAGTGAATCTCTACATCATATACAACACAAGCATGGAATCCTAATTAGAATAAGTTATACTTCATGTATGTATCATATGTCAAAATACACTCTACTGCCATAGATATCTAGGAAAAAAGATTTTTTTTTTAGATCCTTACATATTCTGGATATTACTTCTCTCTCAGAAGAATAACTGGCAAAGTCAGGTCTTACTTTCAATGGGTCAGAAAATGCCACAGTGTTAAAAAAAAAAGAAAGATATTTTATAGCATACGAAAGCTGAAATAATTTATTATCAGTAGACACACACTACCAAAAAATGTCAAAGGAAGTATGTTATTTAGAAGGAATATGATACCAGATGAAAATATGTGTTTATCACTGAAGAATGAAAAACCTCCAAAATTGTAACTACATGGATAAATATGTAAGCTATACGATAAGACTTGTTTTTGCACAAATTGACAGGACGCCATCCCCTAAGGTGCTTACAATTTAGTTGGCAGAGCATAGTACTGTAAATTTCTTCAGAATGAATCATCAGCACATATGTTATATTTAAAATGTATTAATGATAGACAAATTAAAAGATAAATTGCCAAAATCTGCCACAAGGCAGAATTTTAATTATGCGCCACCCTTGTGTGATATAACCATTTGGAAAGTCTAGTCAATGTAGATTTTGTGGACCACAATAATAGAAGGAAATCCCAAAGGAAATCTATTCCATACCCTGTGAAAGAGAATATAAGATAATCCTAGGAAATAAAAATCTATTCCACTTTAATGTTCTAAAAATATGATTTTCTTACATTCTATGATATTAAAGTTATAAAGGCAAAAAAAGACTAATAACATTGCATTTAATCTATAGAAAACTGTGAGAAAATTCATGCTGTGCTTTCTCATTTATATCATCTTTAATTTCTATTAGCATTTTTAAAGCTTTGAACACATAAACCAGGCATACATTTTAATAAATTTGTCAGTAGTTCACAGTGACCATAGCAAAGCAATACTCATGTTGGGCACCAAATGAGCCATACTGGATAACATGATTCTTAACATTGCTTTTACTTCTATTTCTAGTTCTTAACTGACCAAATGATAATGTTTATAAACCAAAGAAAAATTATGCCATAGGATTTTTGCTATCTGGCCCTTCATGCAAGAAAATTTTCAAACATCAAAGTTGGCTAGAACTGTGGAAAGGTAGATTTTGCAGAAATTTTTGCATGAGCATTCAGCTTTGTTCATACCATTTATGCTCCCTTTCACTCTTCCACATAATTTTATGGGGAACAACACAGAGAATATTTTACCAAGAAATAGGAGGACTCCCCTTTGAGCCTTCTACTGTGTGCTTTACTACATGCATAATTTTTAGAAAGCTGCTTAGGTCTTTTAGGCTTTTGTTTCTTCATCTTGAGTAGTTCATAATAACATGTTATATGGTCAAAGGCAGGGGACTGTACCCAGTAACTTCTTAGTGGTAATTTACAGTTTTATAACTGAGAACAAATCAACAGTGAATAGTAGCAAGGGAATTATTATTATTTTAATTGAAATAAGTCACTCCTAGATACTTTGTGCTTGCACTTTTTTAAAGTTTATTTTATTGTAAACAAATGGGGTACATCTTGTTTCTCTGTACATGAAGTAGAGTCATACTATTTGTGCAATCATATGTTTACATAGGGTAATGGTGTTTGAATCATTCTGTTGTTTTTTCCTTCCCCCACACCCCTCCCATCCCTCTTTTCCCTCTATACAGTCCCTCCTTCCATTCTTGCCTCCCTCCCACCCCCCATTATGTATCATCATCCACTTATCAGCCAGATCATTCTTCCTTTGGTTTTTTTGATTGGCTTATCTCACTTAGCATGATATTCTCCAATTTCATCCATTTGCCTGCAAATGCCATAATTTTATCATTCCTTATGGCTGAGTAATATTCCATTGTATATATATACCACAGTTTATCCACTCATCAATTGAGGGGCATCTAGGTTGGTTCCACAATCTGGCTATTGTGAATTGAGCAACTATGAACATTGATGTGGTTGTATCTCTGTAGTATGCTGATTTTAAGTCCTTTGGGTATAGGCCAAGGAGCGGAATACCTGGGTCAAATTGTGGTTCCATTCCAAGTTTTCTAAAGAATCTCCACACTGCTTTCCAGAGCGACTGCACTAATTTGCAACCCCACCAGCAATGTATGAGTGTACCTTTTTCCCCACATCCACACCAACACCTACTGTTGCTTGTATTCTTGATAATCACCATTCTAATTGGTGCAAGATGGAATCTTAGGGTAGTATTGATTTGCATTTCTCTTATTACTAAAGATGTTGAACATTTTTTCATATATCTGTTGATGCTTGTAGATCTTCTTCTGTGAAGTGTCTATTCATTTCCTTAGCCCATTTGTTGATTGGGTTATTTGTATTCTTGGTGTAGAGTTTTTTGAGTTCTTTATGGATTCTGGAAATTAGTGCTCTATCTGAAGTATGATTGGCAAAGATTTTCTCCCACTCTGTAGGTTCTCTCTTCGTATTGCTGATACGAAGTTTCCCTTGCTAGAGAAAGCTATTTAGTTGAATCTATACCCAGTTATTGATTCTTGCTTTTATTTCTTGTGCTATGGGAGTCCCTGTTGAGGAAGTCTGATCCTAAGCCAACAAGTTGAAGATTTGGACCTTCTTTTTCTTCTATAAGATGCAGGGTCTCTGGTCTGATTCCGAGGTCCTTGATCCATTTTTGAGTTGAGTTTTGTGCAGGGTGAGAGATAAAGGTTTAGTTTCAGTCTGTTGCATATGGATTTCCAGTTTTCCCAGCACCATTTGTTGAAGAGGCTATCTTTTCTCCATTGCATATTTTCGGCACCTTTGTCTAGTATGAGAAAATTGTATTTATTTGGGTTTGTGTCTGTGTCCTCTATCTGTACCATTGATCTACCGTCTATTTTGGTACCAATACCATCCGTTTTTGTTACTATTGCTTTGTAGTAGAGTTGAAGATCTGGTATTGCAATACCTCCTGCTTTGCTCTTGCTACTGAGGATTGCTTTAGCTATTCTAGGTTTTTATTCTTCCACATGAATTTCATAATTGCTTGCTCTATTTCTGCAAGGTACATCATTGGGATTTTAATTGGAATTGCATTGAATCTGTATAGCACTTTAGGTAGTATAGCCATTTTGACAATATTAATTCTGCCTATCCAGAACATGGGAGATCTTTCCATCTTCTAAGGTTTTCTTTAATTTCTTTCTTTAGTGTTCTGTAGTTCTCATTGTAGAGGTCTTTCACCTATTTTGTTAGATTGATTTCCAAGTATTTTATTTTCTTCAAGGCTATTTTGAATGGGGTAGATTTTCTAACTTCTTTTTCTGAGGTTTCATCACTTATGTATAAAAATGCATTGGATTTATTGAGCATTGATCTTATATCCTGCTACTTTACTAAAGTCACTTATGAGTTCTAAAAGTTTTCTGGTGAATTTCCCAATTCCTCTAAATATACAATCATGTGATCAACAAATAGGGATAGTTTGAGTTCTTCTTTTCCTATTTGTATCCCTTTAATTTCTTTGGTCTGTCTAATTGCTCTGGCTAGAGTCTCAAGGACGATGTTGAATAGAAGTGGTGAAAGAGGGCATCCCTGCCTTGTTCCAGTTTTTAGGGGGAATGCTTTCAGTTTTTCACCATTTAGAATGATATTGGTCATGGGCTTAGCATAGATGGCCTTTACAATGTTAAGGAATGTTCCCACTATCCCTATTTTTTTAGTGTTTTGAGCATGAAGGGATGCTGTATTTTATCAAATGCTTTTTCTGCATCTATCAAAATAATCATGTGATTCTTGACTTTAAGTCTGTTGATATGGTGAATGACATTTATTGATTTCCGAATGTTGAACCAACCTTGCATCCCTGGGATAAAACCCACTTGATTGTGGGGCACTATCTTTTTAATATGTTTTGTATGTTGATTTGCTAAAATTTTATTTAGAATTTTTGCATCAATGTTCATTAAGGATATTGGTCTGGAATTTTCTTTCCTTGATGTGTCTCTGTCTGGTTTAGGTATCAGGGTGATATTGGCTTCATAGAATGAGTTTGGGAGGGTTCCCCGCCTCTTCTATTTCATGGAATACTTTGAGGAGTATTGGAATGAGCTCTTCTTTAAAGGTTTTTGTGGAACTCGGCTGAGAACCCATCTGGTCCCGGACTTTTCTTTGTTGTAGACTTTTGATGACTTCTTCTATTTCATTACTTGAAATTGATCTATTTAAATTGGTATGTTCTTCTCATTCAGTTTAGGTAATTCATGTTTCTAGAAACCTGTTGATGTCTTTGAGATTTTCTATTTTGCTGGAGTATAGATTTTCAAAATAGCTTCTAATTATGTTTTGTATTCAATTGTGTCTGTCATGGTATTTCCTTGTTCATTCCGAATTTTAGTAATTTGAGTTTCTCTCTCCTTCTCTTTGTTAGTGTGGCTAAGGGTTTATCAATTTTGTTTATTTTTTTCAAAGAACCAACTTTTTTATTTTGTCAATTTTTTTGATTATTTCTTTTGTTTCAATTGATGTTTCAATTGAATTCATAGATTTTCAGCTCTGATTTAAACTATTTTTTCTGTCTTCTACTACTTTGGTTTGCTCTGTTCTTCTTTACCTAGGGCTTTAAAGCTGTAGTGTTAGGTCGTTTATTTGTTCATTTTTTCTTCTTTTATTGAGTGCGCTCCATGAAATAAATTTCCTCTAAGATCTGTTTTCATAGTGTCCCAGAGATTTTGATATGATGCATCTTTGTTCTCATTTACCTCTAAGAATTTTTAAAATTTCCCCACTGATGTCTTCTGTTTCCAGTCATCATTCAATAGTGTATTATTTAATCTTCAGGTGTTGGAGTAGTTTCTGTTTTTTATTCTGTCATTTATATCTAATTTCAATCCATTATGATGTGATAGAATACAGGTATCATCTCTACTTCTTGTATTTGCTAACGGTAGCTTTGTGGCATAATATATGGTCTATTTTAGAGAAGGATCCATGTGCTGCTAGAAGAAAGTGTATCCACTCTTGTTGGATGGTATATTTCTATAAATGTCCATTAAGTCTAAATTATTGATTGTGTTATTGAGATCTATGGTTTCTTTGTTCAATTTTTGTTTGGAAGATCTGTGCAGTGGGAGAGAGGTGTGTTGAAGTCACCTAGTATTATTGTGTTGTGGTCTATTGATTCCTGGTATCGAGAAGGATTTGTTTGATGTACATGGATGGGCCACAGTTTGGGCATAGATATTTATGATTGTTATGTCTTGCTGATTTATGCTTCCCTTAAGTAGTATGAAATGTCCTTCTTTAACTAACTTTGGTTTGAAGTCCACATTATCTGATATGAGGATGGATATTCCAGCTTTTTTGCTGAGTCCATGTGCATGGTATGTTTTCTCCCATCCTTTCACCTTTAGTCTATGGGTATCTCTTTCGATGAGATGAGTCTCTTGCAGGCAGTATATTGTTGGATCTTCTTTTTAATCCACTCTGCCAGTCTATGTCTTTTGATTGATGAATTCAGGCCATTAACATTCAGGGTTATTATTGAGATATGATTTTTATTCCCGGTCATTTGGTTCATTTTGTTTTTTTGACACAACTTGGTTTCTCCTTTATTTGGCTATTCCTTTAGGGTAGTTCCTCCCCTGCTGATTTGCATCATTGTTTTTTCATCTTTTCCACATGGAATATTTTGCTGAGAATGTTCTGTAATGCTGGCTTTCTTTTTGTAAATTTTAGCTTTTGTTTATCATGGAATGATTTTATTTCATCATCAAATCTGAAGGTAAGTTTTCTGGGTATAAGATTCTTGGTTGGCATCCGTTTTCTTTCAGAGCTTGAAAAAGGTTGTTCCAGGCCCTTCTAGCTTTTAGGGTCTGGGTTGAAAAATCTGCTGATATCTGTATTGATTTCCCCCTGAATGTAATTTGATTCTTTTCTCTCTCAGCCTTTAAAATTCTGTCTTTATTTTGTATGTTAAGTATTTTTCATTATAATGTGCCTTGGTGTGTGTCTGCTGTAATTTGTATATTGGGCATCCATAAGCCTCTTGTACTTGATTTTCTATTTCATTCTTCAGATTTGGGAAATTTTCTGATACCATTTCATTGAATAGATTGTTCATTCCTTTGGTTTGTTTCTCTGTGCCTTTCTCAATCCCAATAATTCTTAAATTTGGCCTTTTCATGATATCCCAAAATTCTTCTAGATTCTGTTCATGATTTCTTACCATCTTCTCTGTTTGGTCAATTTTGTTTTCAAGATTAAATATTTTGTCTTCGATGTCTGAGGTTCTGTCTTCCAGGTGTTCTATCCTATTGGTTATGCTTTCTATGGAGTTTTTAATTTGGTTTATTGTTTCCTTCATTTCAAGGATTTCTGTTTGGTTTTTTCTTCAGTATCTCTAACTCTTTTTTGAAATGACCTTTTGCTTCCTGTATTTGCTCTTTTAACTGTTGATTGTTGGGATCATTCAAAGCCTGCATTTGCTCTTTCATCTCATCATTTGCTTCTCTGATCATTTTAATTATGTACACTGTGAACTCCCTTTCTGACATTTTTTTCTGCTGTGCTGTCATTGGGTGTTATTGATATAGTATCTAGGTTTGTTTAGGACATTTGTCTTCCCTTGTTTTCTCATATTGGTCAGGTATCTACTACCCCTCTAGTCGTGAAACTCTGAGATATTGAAGATTTCCTCTGTTGACTTATAGTGTCCCTGTAGATTTCTAATATCTCACCTCCTAGCCTTCAGTAGCCTGAAGTCTTGGAGGAACTTGATAATGTGGCCTTCAGGTGGGTATATTCCCTGTCAGTGTGCAAAGGCACCTCCACTTGTTGCCCGATGGTCAGTCAACAGGGAACTAGACTACAGGTTGGTGCATGGCTGGTCTGTGCCTGTGTCTCTGGTTCTACTGCCCTGGTGGGAAAGCCTCCCTAGGCAGGAAGACTCACCCGGTGGGGAAGTTTCACTGGGTTGTGTCCCCTCCACGAAGTTCCCTTTGTCCCAAAACTACCACCTGGGCTGGGCAGCCCTCCTCTCCAATGTTCCCAGGAGTTCGGACCTACCTCCTGGACCAGGGATCCTCGCCCTGCACCAAAGCATCTTGCTGGGCGGCCCCTCCTCTGAGAATCTGCTGCAGTCCTGGGATCCTCGCTCTGTTCCTAAGCCTCTCGCTGAGCGGCCCCTCCTCTACAATGCTCCCAGTTGTCTGGGTTTACCGCTTCAGCATGGGGGTCTCACTGGACAACTCTACTTCACAAAGTTCCCTGCATTCCAGGAGAACCGCCCTGTCTGGGGGCCTTGCCCGTTGCTGTGCTTGCAGTTTAATATTTGTAATGTACTATACAAATGTCTGGTTTGTATGGAGGACTCAGATTAGGCACTTGGCAATTGGTTGCAGAATTAGATTGTTGCTCCTAGGTATTATGAGGTCATGTTTTATAAGACTTAACTTAACAGCCTCTAGGATGGATGATTCAGAAATATTGCTTCAATTTAGCCTGTCATCCTTGTGTGACAAACTCATTTAGTCCTGACCATTGGACTGATAGGAAGTATTTTCTGGGAGACTATAAAATGTATGATCTGGTTTGGTCTGATTATACATTTTATGTCCTGTGACCCACCATTAAATAACAGTTTTCTTGATCTAAACCAGCCTTCCATGCTCTTGACTCATGTAGCTATTACTGAGAGGTGATTATGGGTCCGGGGCCTATGTTTTAGAGATATTTATTTGTGTCAAAATAAATTTTAAAAGGCAAATATAATAATCATTAATCTATTTAGCATAAATGATGAAATTGGAAAAATGCAAAGTCCAAGATTTGTGAGCCACTCAACCTTAAAACTCCTTTCCATAAATTTTAAGGGTATGACCTACGTGTGGTAGAATTCAAGGACCCTCAATAATAATTCTATGGGCATCTGCCTAGACATTTTAGACAAGTCACTTATTGATTTATTCAAGATTTTGGTGACTCAGGGAGTAACTTGATTTTGTATTTATTCTTTGTTATACCAAGAGTTAAGATTAATGTCTCTTCCTTGCAAATGGGTTTAGGTAGCAATTGATTTTCCAGCTCTAAACTAAAGGTGTTTTTTCCCCCTTCCTGTTGGTGAACACCAGTCAATAAAGAGAGGATAGTGCTACTGGTGTGGTGATTAAGACCTTCTGGAATGCTATACTCAACATATGAATATACAGAGCATAGGCCATCTAAAGTATACACAAGCGTCTCAGCACCCATGTTGTATGTGATATCTCACTTAACGTCCCCACCAGTTCCTGTGCCTCTGTTCTTTCTTCCCATGCTTTCAGTTGTCCATTCAACAAACCTACTAGGTGCCAGGTACAGGGTAGTCACTGGAAATAAAGCTCTGAGCAAAGGAAGTCACTTTCTCTTAATCCACTTTCTTTAGATGCCTTAATCATGACAAGACTCCATTTTGATTTCTCATTCTGCCTTCTACAGGGAAACCATCATTTCTCATGATATGTTCCCCATGACTATAATATCCAATGGTTTTATCCTAGAAGGCTTTGCAACCTGGAAATCAGAGTCCTGTCCTATAGACTTTAGTTTCATGTTAAATTATTTGATCGTGTTTACTTTAAACTTTCAGATCTTTAGTTTTGATCATCTGGATTATTTGTACAATAACTGACTTCATGGGGTATTTTGAACAATTATAATTCTTTTAAATTTTATGCCAAAATATTAAATGCAGTAAGTTACTATGTTTTGTACATTTTAAAACAATACTTAAAAGCGAGAGTTTTTACATGATGTCTATCCTAAATTTATTTCTATAGATAGAAACATATATAGTAGAAAGATAATACACAAATGTATACGTATATATACACACACATATACATGTGTATACACACATATATTTACATGCATATTTGTATATTTATCTATGCATCTATAGTGTATCTAGTTTTATCTATCGAATCTTGAGAGGGCATATTGGCTCTGCTATTTACTAATTCTATGCCTTTATAAAAGTCATTTAACTTCTCATTTTGTCATGAGAATGAAGAGAATAGTAAAACCTACTTCAGGGAGTCCTATGGAACTCAATACTTGAAAACCATTATTATGTTCACTTTATTATCATCATCAAGTTTGGCAATCTCTACATAGGTCAAATTTAAAATGCACTCATATACTTCAAATCCAAGTTCACAGATTCTGTAGAGATTTGGAATGGGTTAAATTCATCCAAAGTCTTTTCCCTCTCTTTGCTATGGCAATCTAATTTATATCTCAGGTTATGCCTCTCTCAGCATTGGCTGGCTCATCAGTTGCTCACAGGTTACAACTTTACTTGATAGTCACCCTTTTCAGCTGATCTTCCTTTCTAGTGTATTTTCTATTTTTCTCCTTTCTACTGTATCATGGGAATTTCAATCCTGTTATTTCTTTTTAAATCCCTTTCTTTTATTCTCAATATTTTCTAGAATCTGCTCTTCCCTTCACACCATAAAGCCTTGTTCCATGTTAAGAACAGACATTAGGCAAAGCTCTTTACAATTTTGTTGCTCCTTAGAATGTTCTTCAAAGATGTAAAATAGGAATATTGAGTCTGTGAGAGACTGAGTGATTTGTCTAAGACATTGCAGATTAAAGAAAAATCATAATACAGTAAGAAGCAGTTAAGAATTTGACCAGGGTGGCTCTGGATTCAGGGCTGCTCCCACATTTTGCATTGTCTTTGGAACCTCCACACGAAGACCACTCATAATTACATTGAGTCCAATCTGTTGGCTTATGGAGAAGTTGATAATCCTTCACTTCTTATAGTCTCACTCAAAGCCAATTGATTCCACAATTCCTTCAAACACCACACATTAACTTCTTAAAATTATATTTCTAACAATCTCCAGGTGATTTACTGGTATCTATAAATCATGTGTGCCAGAATTGCCATTTTCTTCCTACTTCATAATTTTCCAGAAGCTTAAGTAACTTCATTCTCTGAATAGATAATCCATTAAGTACTCCACATTCATAATTATTTGACCTCCTTTTATCTAAGGATCTTTATTTTCATTCCAATTCAACGATGAAACCAGTTTTTGTTCTAACCATCTCCATCACCGAAGTTTTTTCACTTCTGATATCTTGAAACTTGAAATCTCAAATTTTTCTCTCTGGATACAATCTTTCACATTTCCTCATTTGTAAGCAATGTGCATTGTACTTCTGCCCACTCCATATCTTATTATTCTCCCAAATTACTTTGGCTTCACTTTCTTTGTTGTCCCACCTGAACTACACGGGTCATAGTTTATCTCTGTTCTGGAGCTCCCAGAATTTCCTTGCTCTCTACATTTCACTATATCTACTGTCAACATCCAAAGCTAGACAAATCAGTTCCTAATTTTCTTCAGGACTGAAGTTCAACTGTGGAATTATGCCAAAGAGCGTCATGTAATTTTCATGACAGGATCCAAATATAGACAAGTCTTTAATATTGCTTATAAATCTATTTATTCAATCTGACTTAAAGTTTTATTGATCATTTCTCAAAATGTCTTCTGCAATACATTAATATATGTTACTGCATATATGAGCTCTAAAGTAAAATAAATTTCTAACTATATATTGCAATTCTTATAGATTCATAATTATCATTTGCATATTCAAGACTTCGAGAACTAATATGGCAAAGAATTCGTTGAACTTTACAAAACCTAAAACTTCACAAATTTACTTAACTTGAAATCCTTATTCATTCATTAATTTGGAGGAATAATAGTTAACATCTTGGTCAATACATTTTGGTAATGTAACAGAGAGAGTGGGGACTTTGATCAGTTAGGTCACCACTGAAAGATGCCTGTCTCAGAGTAGGGGCACACCCATGCACAAAAATTGGATGAATAAATAAGCAAAATAACAATAGCAGTTTCTCTGGCCTCTCCCTGATTTTTTCAAAATTTTGGACAATACTACTATACCCTCATTATCAAGTAAGGTTACTTGTCACAAGTTTTCCATCTCTTCTTTCCCTCATCTCAGCATCTTTTCCTATCATTTATTTTCTTTCCATGAATCCTGTCTCAGAATATGTTTGAGTTTCCATATTTATTGATGATATGTGTTCAGGACATAGAGATAGATGGCAGCTTCTTTCAGATATTTAATGTCTTAATTCTGTGAAATAAATAAAATGATCTTTGTTATATAGTGGGTAAAATTGAAACACACATGCCATAGTTAGAATTCAAATATAGGTCTGTTGTTCTCCAAGACATTGCTCCTTTCTCAGTCCTATTGTTAACCTCCATTTCCAAGACTAGTAACATTGTTTTGTTGAATCTTAAGCCAGGCACAGTTTGTGCAACCTCTACATTACTAGGCCCAGAGACTCAGGTGAGATTATAGTCCTAACCAATGCCTTGATTTCACCCTGGCAAAACTGAACAAAAAATTCAGCTAGCCCATACTTGGACTTTCATCTACCAAGACCTTGAGATAATGAAAAGGCATTGTTTTAAAATGCCAAGTTTGTGGTAATTTGTTACACAATAAAAAACTAACTAGGAAACTAATATAGAAAGAAATGACAGATCTAACAAATAGGACACAAATAGTCTAACATATCTAAGTACATCAGTAATTACTTAAATGTGAAATTGTAAATACCACAAATAAAATTGTAAAACTGAATATAAAAAATAAACATATATGTGATATTTATAAGATTTGAAAAATATTTCATAAAAATTGAAAATAAAAGAGTGAAAAAGTAGGTACTATATAAGCACTAAAAAAAAAGAAAAATATAAGACTTTAAGGTAAAAACTTTCAAAGAATTGAAATTCTATATTAAAGTTATTTTTGACCATGAGAAATTGAACTAGAAGTCAATAACAGACAAATAGAAATTCTCCAAGTGTGTGTTAACTAAGATACATGATTCTAATAATTCTGAGTCAAGTAGGAAAACACCCTGGAATTACTTTGTATGGAATGATACTTAAAAATATTTTGCCCTGAAATTAAGACATATAAAATTTGTTAGATATAACAAAAATAGTGCTTCTAGGGGAATTTTATAAGTTTAAATGCATATGTTAGAAAAGATAAGGAATCAGTTATCTAAATAGCCAACTCAAGAAGCTATAAATAAGTAGAGAAAATTATATCCAAAAAAAGGAAGAAAATGATAAAAGAAAAAATAGAAATTAATGAAATTGAAGACAGACACAAATAGAGTAAATCATTAAAAATTCCAAAAAATTCATAAAAGTAATACCTCAGCAACATTAATACCTTTTGGTCATAAATATCTGAATAGGAAGATATTATGAAAATTCTATGCCAATATGTCAAACAAATTAGATGAACTGGACAGATTTATTAAGAAATGTCTAATAGATTGACAAAAGAAGAAATTAAAAAAATCAAAGTCCTTTATTTGTGAAAGAAATTTAATTTGTATTTTAAAACCTTTCCACAAGGAACCCTACTGTCGTTAATGAAATAATCTTGAAAAAATATAGCAGAAAATCTTCCAGATCTTGAAATAGGTGAATATTTTTTTAGACAGGACACAATAACCACCCACTCTGAAAGGAAAAAACATTTGTTTACTGAATCACACCACTTAATATACTAAAGAACAAAGTCATTAAGGGCAGCAGAGAGTTACAATATATATATATATATATATATACAATATATATATATAATGTATATTTTTCAAAGGACTTGTATCCAGGATTTATAAAAATACACAATAAACTATATGAAAAGGTAAGATGCATAATATTTTAAAATATAAAAAGATCTGAACAAATACTTCACAAAAGAGGATATAAATCAGTAATATATGTATAGGGAGGTACTTAATGTTGTTAGTAATCAAAAAATTATAAATTAAAACCAAAATGAGATATAAGGACATACCACAAGAATAGCTTAATTTAAAAGACTGACAAAGTCAAAACTGATGAGACTTTAGGGTACCTAGAATATGAATTTGTACATTTGTAAAGGAGGAAAATATTTTACAATATCTATTGAAGTTAATTATTTGTGTACCCTTTGGTTTTGCACCTATACTTGAGTATATTTCCCAAAATTTCCTTATGCCCACTTAAATTCATATATAACATGTTCATAGCAGGTTTATTTCTAATAGCTATAAACTGGAAAGAACCCAGTGCCCATCAGCAATAGAAAGGTAAACTTTTGGTTAATCATATAATGAGCACTATGCTGAAGGAAAAGGAGGAAGTGACAGACAAGAAGAGAAGATTCAAGAAAAGTGAATGAAATAAATACTCATGGTCATAATGATGTAATGTTTTAAAGATATCATCTCTTCTTGGAACTGATCTGTAAATCAAATGCATTCTATTTCAAAATTCTAAAACTTTTTCTTTGGAGTAAATAGGAAAACTGATCATAAGACATATAGAAGAGCAAGTTGCCAAGTGTAGGTAGATGGCATGGGCAGGGTCTTGCCTCAGATTCTAAATCTATCCAATTGCAAAGTCAGACTGACTATAAGTCTGCAGTCACGCAGTCTGGTAAGGATAAAAGAAGAAAGAAATGAAGCAATGTAACAGAATAGAGAACACGGAAACAGACTCACCCAAAGATAAAAATGTCATGAGAGTTGGCATTACTAATCAGTTATCATTATGGAAAAGAATAAAATTAGTCATATTTCATATCACGGTGAAAGTAAATTCCAGATGGATGAAAGATTTAATGCTAAATAATAAATTTTTAAAACTTTCTAAAGAACATACTGAAGATACATTTATGACTTTAGTAAGGAAATGATTGCAAAATGAGACAAAGAGCGAAAACTATAAGCAAACAGTTGTTAAATCTGACATTAAGCTTTCTGTTTAATAAAAAAACCATAAACAAAGAAAAAGGCAAACCACAACCTCACAAAAGATATTTGCAACTCAAATCAAAACAAAGACAAAAATCCATTAAAAATATGAGCAAACATTATAACCAAAGAAATTTGCCATAGAGAAAAACAAAGACCCATTATGTTAAAAAAGTTTGACTTCACAAGTAATCAAAAAATGAAAATTAAATAAAAATATGATACCATTTATTTGGTTCCCACTTGCACACCACCCACCCTCTCAAATTGGCAGATAATTAAAATTTGTTGATGTAAATATTATTGTGGGCATGGAGCAAGGAAAATTCTCATATAAAAATGATGGAATTTGGAATGGGTACAGACTTTTTGGAGAATGATTTGACAATATATAATAAGTTTAAAGACATTGATAACTTTCACTCAGAAATTCCACATCTAGATATAAATACTAAGAAATTCTCACATTTATGCACAAGAAAATATGTACAAGACTGATCATTGTAGCATTTTAAGTAATGCTATAAAGAATGATAAAATTATGGCATTTGCAGGCAAATGGATGAAACTGGAGAATATCATGCTAAGTGAGATAAGCCAATCTCAAAAAACCAAAGGAAGAATGATATCGCTAATAAGTGGATCATGACACATAATGGGGGGTGGGAAGGGTTAGTGTTGGGGTTGGAGATGGGTTTAGGGAGGGGGGCAGGAATGGAGGAAGGAAGGACTGTATAGAGGGAGGGGAGGGGTGGGAGGGGTGGGGGGGAAGGGAAAAAAATGGCAGAATGTATCAAACATTACCCTATGTAAATTTATGATTACACAAATGGTATGCCTTTACGCCATGTACAGGCAGAGAAACAACATGTATCCCATTTGTTTACAATAATAAAAAAAAAATTGAGGTGCAACCTAAATGTTCATCAAAGGATGTACAACCATTATTTCTACATTTATATACTAGAATACCATGGGGAAATTAAAATGCATTAACTACAACACTGTAATAAGGATAAAACAGATAAAAATAATGTTAAACTGAAGGACTAGTTTCAGAATTATATATACTGCTTGATAACATATACACAAAATGGCAGTAAAATAATGTAATATTGTTCACGTAGGAATTGCTAAAAAACATAAATAAATGTTGTCTTCAGGAAAACAGGTGGAGAAGAAAGAAAAAGAAATCAGAAAGACTTTCTTTTATTATTTTATTTAAAATAGTGACTTAAATCGTGTATGATAAAATATTAAGGTATGATCAAATTGTGTGATAAATGTGTTTTCCTTACTCTAATTGTCTAAATTTTAAATACTTCATACTTAAAATATCTAAAAATGAACATTGTTCAGTATCCTGGTCATTTCTAAGTATCTATTATAATAAAAAATATCTTAAGGACTTTTCACTGAATATTGCTTGTACATTTCTCTTGAAGAGGATCATTTCTATAAAATTAACTCACTTATAAGTTACTTATAATGGTATGAAAATACCTAAATGAACCCCACTATCATGACCACCCACAAGAATGGGGTCCCAATTAGAATAAGATATACACTATACTTGTATAATTTTATCAAAATGAATTCTTCTGTCATGTATAACTAAGAACCAATAAAATAAAATTTTAAAAAGTTGAAATTGGTTCTTAAGTCTTTTGTTTCTATTGAGAATTAAGAAACTTTTCATTCCTATGAAATGAAATCAAATAAAAATGACAGTGTTGCTGAAATTCATAAAATCCATAACAAAACAAACTTGAAGCTAAATTCTCTAGACTGAGGTCAGTTCTATTTCCACTGAATCATATTGCCACTGCCCCTTCCCTTTTAATTTTAACATACAAGATGCAAGAAACAGAACAAAAAAAATCGTAATAATATCTTCAAAACTAGCATCATGAATTATGACAATGTGTGACATTTACTGAATTCTACAGGTTTCAAAGCCCTGCCACACCACATTATCTTGTTTGATCATGAGGCATCACTAAAGATTGAAAGTGAAGATGATTTGGGCCTATTACTTCTCTTCATTTTTTCTCCTCCTGCTGCTTTTTTTCTGATCCCTGTATGATAAGAAAGAAAAAGTAAAACCAAAATTGGTGAGCTAGAAAATTTATGAAAAAAGCTTGACTTGTCAAGGGAAGAGATAGTTTAAAAATCCACATGTTAGTGCTATGTGCCAAATCTCTCTCTTACCTCTAAGGTTTATGTGGTTTCCAGGAGTCTATGAGAGTATACAGAATAATGTGAGGTCTATTCATTTCAATTTTCACTTTAAATAAAAGGGAAGATGGACTTTGTCAAGTTGTCTGAACATCCTAATTCAGTGACGGGAACATCCTCCGGGATGTTGTCTGAATCTAGCATGAAAAGAAAAAAATAAAGCCTATTTAGTTCCTCATTTGGTTCTTTCCTTGGACGTAAAAATTTCTCACCCTGGGAAGAAATTGAACAGTCCTCTATTGAAACTGACTCATAAGTAGTCAAGCAATTGGATGGCTTGATAACAATTAGTTCTGTCTTGCATTCACTCTTTTTACTCCCTTTAAATAAATTTCCATGAAAGGACTTTATTTGGTGTTTCTATTTGGCAGGAATTCCTGACTCACAGATCATCTGTTCTTTGTAACAGTTATAGTTTTCACATCACAGCGTGACTCAGGACATTAAAGATATTAGAGACAAATTCTGAATGTGTGCAACTCATTATGACTAAATGTGGGATCCTGGGGAGAATGTACACAGAAGCAGGAGTCTACTGCAGGAAAATGGAAAATGCAAAAAAGAAATGAAATGAAATGAAACCTAAATATGAATACTTTAAATAAGTAATAAAATTTCCAATGGGATTTTAGGACAAACTCTGTTAACTCATCTCCAAGGCAACCCCACTTAGTTGGGGGATGCTTTTCTTCATTGATCAGGGTCCTGAGGTTCTCTATGTCTAGGCACTGACTTCCTGCTCTGCAGCCTGGCTTATCCTGTCTCTCTAAGGCCTCCAAAGACCCTTGGCTTAGTCATCTGGAGAAAATATTTCAGATATTTTATGTTCCAGCTTCATGCTATTTGAAATATTTTTCTCAGAAAATTCTTGGAAGACAATATGATTTAACCAGATAGGTGGCTAGTATCACAGCATGTCCTAACCCCTCCAGAGAAGAACTGGTTCTGGTGTGAAGATCACACATCAAAAGCTGTACTTCCTAAATGTATATTCTAGATTAGCCAATAACTAGCTTTTAGGAAACTGCATTTAGTAATATGTGTATAGTAACATGCACATAGTACAGTGCCAAGTTAATTAATCTCTCTTTTTAAGAAATGCTCATTGAAGGTCGTTTTCATTATGAAAAGTACATGTCACTATGTAACAGCCTCCAGTCAGCATTTGCCATGTGAAAGTTCTCTGATTTTTGGCTTAGAGTCTTAAGCCACTAGCATAACTGGATTATTTACATAATTTATAGACAAACAAAAAGAAAAATAAACCACAAACAACAAAGAACACAATTTCAAGGCAAGGCAGGAATTTTATGAATAAACGGACATCTTACATTATCCCCTTTTTGCATTTCATTTGTCTTTACCAAATCTATATTTTTGTGCTGGAATATAGTTGTAAATTATTCATATTCTCTACTTTGCAGGAAGAATTCATTTAATGACCTTCCCTGAAGAATTTCCCACTTTTGGATATTGTCTCTCCATGTTTTCTTTTCCACTTCAATGCCCTTAACTTTCTTAATGTCTTTATGTCTCCTTGTTGCTGATGTCGTTCCAAGTGTCAGTTATGATTTATCTTTGCTACCCTCCTGTTGAATGAGTTCCCCTTTTTGTCTTTCCTCAGGGTCTGTCAGCAGCTATTGACCATTCTCCTGATTCCTCTCAATCTTTTTAGTTATAAACCTCTTCTAAAAATTTGTTGACAATCATGAACCCTTTCAGAGAAAAGACACTGTTGGGGATAGAAAGACATATTCACAAATTTTCCACTTAGTTTTCAGGAATTTATTGATGCCTCTGACTTACCGCCTCAAACTCAATCGGCCTCAACTGAACACCCTTCATCTAAACCTACCATGCACAGTCTTGAAACCAGAACCCTTCAAGTATCGAAGGTTAAAATCCTGAGCACATTAGGCTTTTCCTTCTCCTTCATGTCCTGCAACTCACTGTTCATCAGGTTCTGTTATTCTCACTTCCAACTAATCTCAAAGATGTTCTTGTTTTTTTAATTGTCATTGTACACATCCCAACGTCTTGCCTATATTAGTGACATGGACCCCTAAAACTATTTACCTATTTATTAGCTATTAAATTAGAAAGATCCAAATACAAAAACACAAAGGGTAAATTGTCTCTCTTCATACCACCTCAGCCAGCCCAATCTTCCTTTCTTTCCACTGATATATCCACTATTAAACTTTTGATGTATAGCATTTTAAGATCTTATTCCTTCATATTTGCATATATAAACATGTACAGATGAACAGATATAGGGTTTGATCATTTTTTATGCAAATGGGAACATGCTTTACATAACAGCTTCTCACATTTTTCATTTAATGAAATATTTTAATCAATTTCCATTTCAGTAATATGAATACATATGATATTTTTAACTGCTGCTTAGTATTTAATTATAAGGAGTCAGGCTGTATAATTTCACCAGTTCCCTTTTGACAATAATGTAACTTGTTTCTCTTCTTTCACTAGTATAAATCACTCCCACCTTTGTGAATGTACGAGGATGCTTTCAAAGGTGACATTCCTCACAGTGGATACTAGAGGCTCTGATCTGCTCTTACTACCTCTAGTCTCAGTCCCTCCAGTCCACCTCCATTTAGTCACCATCACTGTGCAATAAAGCCACAACTGGAGCAGCAAGTGTTCTGTAGGCTCTGTGCTGGGCTTTTGATAACAGAACTGGCTGACATAGTTCCTGCTTTCAGGGAGTTCATGAACTGGAGAAGATAGAAAAACAGATGATTAAAATCCAGTGTGATGAAACTAAAACAGGAATATGTACAAGGTACTCTCTCAGAATATTTTATTTATTTATTCTTTATTTTTTGTTATTTTACTTGTTTTTTTAAATTTGTTCTTTTTAGATGTACATTACAGTAGGGTGTATTTTGACATATTATACATACATGGAGTGTAACTTATTCTAATTAGGATCTCATTCTTGATGTAGAGTTTCACTGGTCATGTATTCATATATAAGCATCGGAAATTTATGTCTGATTCGTTTTACTGTCTTTTCTATTCCCATCCCTTCTCCTTTCTCTTCATTCCCTTTTGTCTAATCCAGTGAACTTCTTCTCAGAATATTTTTAATTTTATTTTATTTCTTCTTTTTAGATATACATGACAGTAGAATGTATTTTGTCATGTTATACATACATTGAGTATAATTTATTCTAATTCGGATCCTATCCTGTGGTTGTTCATGATGTGGAGTTACCCTGGTCACGTATTCAAATACAAGGATAGGAGAGTTATGTTCGATTAATTCTACTGTCCTTCCTATTGCCCTGCCCCTCCCTTCCCTTCATTCTCCTTTGTCTAATCGGATGGACTTCTATTCCTCTCTTCCTCACCCTCCTTCGTTGTCAGTTAGCATCCACATATCAGAGAGAACATCAAGCCTTTGGATTTTTGGAATTGGCTTATTTCACTTAGGATTATGGTCTCCAGTTTCATCTATTTACTGGAAAATGCCGCAATTTCATTCTTCTTTAAGGTTCAGTAACATTCCATCATGTATTTGTACCACATTTTCTTTATCCATTCATCTGTTGAAGGACACCTAGATTGGTTCCATAGCTTGGCTATTGTGAATTGAACTGCTATAAACATTGATGTGGCTGCATCACTATAGTATGCTGATTTTATGTCCTTTGGATATAGACTGAGGAGTGGGATAAATGGATCAAATGGTGGTTCAATTCCAAGTTTTTAAAGAATTCTCCATACTGCCTTCCAGAGTAGTTGCACCAATTTTCAGTCCCACCAGCAATGTATGAGAGTACATTTCTCCCCACATCCTTGTCAACATCTATTGTTACTTGTATTCTTTATAATTGGTATGCTTCCTCAAAATATTTTAAAATATCACCTCATTCTGGGGCTAATGAAGTAAGAGAGACTACTTCCTAGACAAGAGATTCATGTATACAAATTAAAAGTCAGAATTGACTTGGTGCAAGAATGATGGAACTCCCTAGCAGAAAGAATAATCTGTGGTTCATCTGTTAGATGTTGATATTTGCCATGAATAGTTCTAGGTACTGGAACTATAGGGATCAACAACATAGAAAAGGTCCTTATTTTCATGGAGTTTTCCTTCCAATGGGGAGAGGCTAATACAAAATAAAAAAGAAAATATGATACAACTCCAAATCATAAGTGTTATGAGAAAGAAAGCAGAGCAATGAGAATTGAGAGCTGTTAGGAAAAACTAGAGATAAAAATAAAAGTAGAGGCTTTTGTGTGCCTTGAGAGCTGAGTGGTAAGAAGAGGTCAGTCACAACAAAATCTGGGAGAATGGGTACTTCTAAAGCAGAAGCAATGGCAGTGAAAGACCCTCAAATAAGAATGGCCAGACATATTACAGGAATGAGGAAAAGACCAGCAACAAAGTTAATAGAGAGGGTGGCTGTCACAGACCATTGTATCTCTCTAAAATTCATATGTTGAAACCCCTAATCCCCACTGTGACAGTATTTGGAGATGGGGCCTTTGGAAGGTAAATAGGTTATAAGTATGGAGCTTTTATGATGGGATTAGTGTCCTTATAGTAAAAGATAGGAACAAGTTTGTGCATGCTCTCTTCTCTGTCTCTTTCCTTCCTCCTCCCCGACACTTTCTCTCACATGAGGAAACAGGAAGAATGCAGATACAGCCATCTGTGAACCAAGAGCAGGGCCCTCACCAAGAACCCAACCATGCTGGTTTCCTGATCTCCAAGTTCCAACTTGAAAGTAGTGAGAAAAGAATGTTCATTGTCTAAGCCACCCAGTCAATGGTTTCTCTTATAGCAGCCCAAGCCTACTAAGATGGTGGTACATCTGGGGAACTGCAAGCATTTATATGCAACTGGAACTACAGCCTAGCAGAGAGGACCACTTATGGGTGGTCCCTGGTTCCTTACCCAACTTTGGCTCTGCTGTTCTTCATGCATCCTTGAGCCCAGACACTGTATTTTTAGCTACCTGAAACACCACACTCCCCCCTACCTTTGCTCATGCTGTTTCCACTGCCTGGGATGCACCTTCTTTACCTAACTCCCTCCAATTTCCCTTCACAGTTCAGCTCACCTATCAGGAATCTTTCCCCAACCCTCCCAGGCACTGTTGGGAAGCAGGTATCTCCAAAGCATAGTGGTCTGTGCTTACGTACCCCACCCTACTTGTTGTGTTTCCCTTTCAGGCAGAGCTTGGGTCCATGGTATCTGCTGACTGGAGTTGACTCTGGGTCCACCTTCCTATGGCTCTTTTTTCTCCTCCTCATGTGGGTTGTTTATGAATTCTACTCTAGAATATTTCCTATAATATGCCAAATAATCCTCTTTATTTTTTCCTACCTCTGATCATAGCAACATTTTATCAGGCATTCTACAAGTGCCTCAACATACATGATGCTTTGAGAATTCTGAGTACATGTTACAGAATGTGCTTCTTGCTGAATTTGCAGTTTCTGTAGGAAGCCTGGAAGCCTTGGTTTCTTTTAAATTTATTTTCTTTTTCTTACATTTTGTATAATTTTCTTTTAAATTTTTAATTGATAGATAATAATTTCTCAATTTTTAGGGGCCAATGTGATGTTTTGATATATGTGTATATCGTGAAGTGAAAAAAATCAAACTGAGTAATATATCCATAATCACATATATTTATCATTTTTTATGGAGAGAACATTTGAAATTTTCCCTGTTAGCAATTTTGAAATATAGAGCACACTAACTATAGTCACCATACTACACAATAAATCCCCAAAACTTATTACTCATGTCTATCTGAAACTTGCATCCTCTGATCAACATTTCTCCACTCCCCACTCCCCCAGCAACCAGAGCTAACTGCCAAACTGAGCAATAACTTTCTTTGTGTTTTCATTATTATGTGCTAGTTCCTTGCCTAAGTCTTTGCCTGTTACCTTATAGAATCCTCAAAGCACTACTAAGAAGTAGTTATCATATCATACAAATAGAAAGCTGAGGCTCAAATAAGTGAAAAAGTTGAATTATAATGGGATTCTAAGTCGGTCTAACTGCCTCAGGCAGTGAAATAATAAGAAGCTCTGTCCAAAGTGAGAACAATCTCTTCATTTCTAGAAATTTCTTAATTTAGTACGAGTGAAATTAGGTCATTAACACAAATAATAAAAATGTTCTGAAATAAAATCATTGAAAAGTCAAGGAAACTTGGAAAAATTCAATTGACATTATAAAGACAAGCTATTTTGCCTGGTTCAGATTATTATCCATACATACAAACCAGAACTAAATGCCAGACTGAGCAACAAACCATTACAAACCAAAAGAATATTTTTCTTTTTCCACTATTCACAATAAAAAATAAATATGACTATAAATACTGCTTATAATGATGAGTGCTTAGGAATTCTTTATTATAGATGGGAGGAGCAATTATCCTGATAAATGTCTAGAGTTAGTCTACATTTGAGAAGGATTCTTTTTCTAGAAAAAAAATAGTCTTCAAATTGTCATCAATTTTTGATACAAAGCAATACTATAAAGAGAGTGTCTTATAATTTGCTTCATTCAGACCTCCTCTAATTATATATGTCAGCTATTCAAGAATTTCAACATTACTTATAGGAGCCGTGAAAGATTTTTCAGACAGAAAAGTACGTTTCAGTTCTACAAATCTCTCTGAAGTTCCTGCTAAATTTAAGCAGCTATGCTGTGGGGCTCAAACGCAAAGTCAGGCAAAGCCTTACCTCTGCTCTCAAGAAACAGGGCTCTAGTGAAAGACCCCTACAGTGGAGCCAAGTGGGGATGGAATATTCTGTAAAAATTCTGCCCATGTATAAAGACACAGGTGCTCTACAGACAACATCCTAAGGCTATTTGAGTGTTTGGGTGTCAATAGTTTATGACTTTAAGCTAAACAAATACATTATATGATCTTAATTGTTCTAATACACACCATCATGTATAGAATAGGCATTGAGGAAATACCTAAAACACTACCAAAACAATTCCACAGATTTTAACAACAACAGAATTCCTGTATTTCCAATTTTGTAGTCAGATAATAACAATTTTAATAAGTTTAAGAATCTCTTTCAAAATATGGCAGAGTACTTCCATGCTCAGACTTCAGATAGGTTCTTGTAAATACCGTTCTTGTAAATCAGTGGTTGTGTGATCTTCCCCAATTTACTTTACCTTTTAAGTTCTATTAAACCTCATTTTTCCTGTATTTTAAACAGAGAAAATAACATCAAGAGCAGGGTTGTCATGTGTTACATGAGATTATGTCTGTGACATGATCAGAGATAGCGAATGAAATTGTTAGATTTCTATCATTCTTTGCCATGAAAAGAGAAAATTTCTAAAGAATATCTTTCATTTTGCTGAAAAATGCCCCAAAGGCACAAATAATTTATATTCCAAATAGGACAGTTTTGGAATAAAAAGAGGGACTAAAATCAATTATAAAAATATAATTTAAGTATACATAGACTGATGAATTATTATTTTAATTAGCCCATAAAACAGTTTGTTTCGAACATATTTTCAAAACTAAAATTATTTCTAAAATAAATTCTATGTAAAACATAGATTATCTTAGAATAGAAGCAAAATAATTTTTTATACATACTCATCACTTTTGCTTTAATCAGTTTCTTATCTGTGTCCATTTTTAATACTGTATCTGGTAGGTTTTCTGGGGATTGAACTTTTCCCTCACAGTATATTTTTAAATGACTGCAATATTTCAATTTCCATTTTTGTAAATTTGATATTTGATGACTTCAGTGGGTTCTTTTTTTTGAAAAATATAGTTTTGACTATATATATGAGCGATAACAATTTGCTTATAATGATGCTGCATTCCACCAAAATTTATACTCACATTTCCCCATAAAACAAATAACTATCTTCAGTGGTGAGGAAAAATGGTATTAGTGTTTGCTACCTAATAAGCTTACAAAAAATTCTGCTGAATGGAGTTAATTCTCTATTTTCTTTAATGTGTAAACATTTTCATGGATTCTATATTTTTTATCATTTAGAGAAGCTGCCTTCAACATATATTCTTATGGTATAAAATCTATGAAGTAATTTTTCATTATTTGTGATCTCTTCAATGTTTTGCAAAATTTGCATGATGTAAAATCATAGACCTCCTCAATTTCATTACATTTTGATGCAAAATAAACATAACCTAATTTAAAATAGGAGCTACATCAAAGGACTCTTTTCACAAGTTGAGACACTTAAAAGTACAATTTTTGAATTTTAAAATTGAATCTTGTACATTGAGTTCAAATTTTTAATTTATTCTAGTCTTCTCGTGCTTTCACAAGGATAAATTCCAATCTCTCATGCTTGCAAGCTCTTTTTCAATGATTGTAAAATGTTAATAACTTCAAACCCTGAATTTTTTGGCACTCCATTTCTGCACATACTGATTAAAATTTTCTGACTAATTTTGAACAAAATGAAGTCAAAGTTTAGAGGAGTCACTTCAAAATAAGCTTAATATTATTATAGAACACAAGTAAATTTGTAGAGTAGTTATTCAGATGTTTAAGCACTTATCAGCTATGATGGATACTAAGGACAAAAAGATAAGTCATGCTCTTTTTGTATTAGGTATGAGTTTCATTTCTTTTAAACACAGTTCAATACTCTGAGTTTGTATAAATATACTTTTGAATTTTAAGCATAGTTTTGTTTTGATTGATAAAATTATAGACTTCATTTAAATGCTGATGAATTAGGATAGGAGTTGGCAAACTACAGTTGTCTGGCCAAATTTGGAATACTGCCTGTTTCTGTCAATGCCATTTTATTGGAACATAGCCACACTCTTTTTTGTTTATGGATTGTAGCCTGTTTTTGCACAAAATAACACAGTTTATTAATTGTGACAAAGACTGTATAGCCTGCAGAGTTTAAAATGTTTACTATCTGACTCTTTATGAGACACAAAAGAGCCAACTCCTAAATTAAAAATATGCTGCAACAAATTCCAAGTGTATTACTGCATCATGTGTTTCTTGAGTGATAACATTTTGCTTATAATGATGCTGCATTCCACCAAAATTTATACTCACATTTCCCCATAAAACAAATAACTATCTTCAGTGGTGAGCTTCCTAACTGAATTTACAACAGTATTGACAATTTATAAAGGAGCTTCTGAGAATTTTACTTTGATTTCATGAATTGGATGAAAAAGAAGTCAACCAGTTATTGGAAACAACTGACTTTCCACTTAAAGCAGTAGACAACTACTAGGGGAGGCAAGGTTAGACAATTTAAGTTGTGGGAAAGTCTCCTAAGGAGTACTCTTGGGATCAACTCTTATGAAAAAAGAGCAGAAGTGAGTAGGTCAGGGCAGATGAATAAGTCAAGTTGTCCCAGAGCCGCTTTAGATCACTAAGCCCCAGGTACAGTGAGACCCGTGCAGCTCTGGCAACTCTTAAAGGAACTGACAGCTGTAAGCTCCCTGCCAGAAGCCATCCCAGTGACTTCCCTGAAGATGGAGGTACATCCTCATGTTTACCACAGCCCACTCCTCATGCCATGCTCACGACTTCTTCACACCTGTTTGAGGAACAGTTCCTCCAAGATGAGGAACCCCTCTTCCTAAAGGAAACTTAAAACAGGGAGGTTAATGATGTGAACTCTAAGTCTTGCAGATGGTCTAAGATTCATTGTGTCCATCTTCTACTCATTCCAAATTCCCTGGAACTTAGGTAGCAACTCTGTCAATTCCAGTTACAATGCTCTTTTCAGGTTGAAGTTGCTTGAGAGTTGTCAACTTTTCATCAAGATTGGGCAAAGTTATTTCAAACAGTGCCCAAATGGATCTGTCTAGGTGTCAGTAATGTCTCATCATATTTAACAACAGCCTTTTCCCCTATCGATCAGTCAATTATCCTTGCTAAAATAGTGACTCCTCTTTTTGTTTGATGAGCCCTGGATATAAGAGCCTGCAATGTCAAAACATCAATCAGCTTTTTTCTTTGGCAGAAATATTTTCCCTTGAAGGATCAAGACTTCTAAGTTTAGAAAGCACAGAGTTGTGGGGATAGAAGCACAAATACCCTCAGTTGATCATTTGAATGATGGTAAATAAAGCTATTTCTTTTTCTACCCCTTCATTCCTGAACCAGTAATTTTTCTTCCTATTGAAGACATAGTTCTATATAAAGGCATTTGACTGAAGGAATATAGAGTGGTCTGAAAGATGGTCTACAGCCTTATGAAATTTTCACCTCTGAGCTACACCTCTATACACTATTTGCAGCAGTCTACCAGCTGACACCTTCTAGGTGGTGTGGTATATAATATGACAAGTGGATTTTATGGTCATGGGATCACTCTCATATTTCTTTTTCTCTCAGGTGGGTCCCTATTTTAATGATATCCCTTGCTGGTGGGTCAGACATGCCATTCACTTTCAGAAAGTAGTGTTGGTTGAGGCTTTGTGGGGAAAAAGGCAAATCTACACCTGGAATGGGTGTCTATTCCTACTTGAATGAAACACTGGCCTTTCCAAGATGAAAGCTGCTCATAGTCACTTTGCCACCAATGGCAAATTTGTCTATTTGAGGGATCATATCATATCAAGGGCTTATGATTGTTGTTAGCAGGTTAGAAATAGAGTAGTAGTAACTAAAACAGCCTTGGTCAGTGGGAGTCCATGTTTTGTAGCCGCCATGGCTAATCCATTCACTCAGACAATGACAGAAGTTGATTGACATTCCCTGTCTAAAGGGAGGTAAGAGAGGTTCCTAAGTCACAAAGTTTTTAAAAAGGCAGTCATTCTGGGGATAGCATTGAAGAGTGAGTTCTTCCTTAAATCTTGTACTCTATGTGCTTGGTTTGCCCAAATGCTAGTTTCAGCTTTACCAAAGTCATTTTGCTTACTTGGTGGTTTAGTGTGTCTTCCATGAATGATGGTCTCTGTGATAGAATCAAATCATCAGTTCACTTTGCTCCTATTCCCATGTGCTTATCTACATACATCTATTTTAGATCTTACCTTCAATCTTACAATATTTCTCCTTCCACAATCACAATCGGTTTTGCCATTCTTGTCTCTGATCTACTGTCCTAGATCACTTAATCATTGGCAACTTCTGTGTCCATACAAGTGGACGATCTGTACGCTATTAGAAGAATTATGCACTTACCACTGTCTTTCTTACCCTAGTTAAGCCTTGAAGTCATTGACCTTTATATACATGTATCCAAACACAAAGAACTCAAGCTTTTCTTCTCCATTAGCTGGTCACAAGAGATACTTTATGTATGAGCTGAAAGAAAGGTATTGTTGACACAGTGTTGGATAACATGAGTCCAGGCTATGACCTCATGCATACAGTTTGTGCCCTCTCATTCTTCAAATGCTCAATATTGAGGTTTCATTCCAGTTTATATTTTTGTTTGATCTGCTTGACCTTATAACTTAGCATGATGTAATGTATATAATCATTCAATGCGATATTCTTGGGAATGTCCAGATTGTCCTCATGGATTGTTTCCAGTTTATAGTTGGTCCCACAGAAAAGGATTCTGCAGCAGATTCATGCAGAGGTATAAGAAATCCTTCCACTCGTGCCATATAGATCTGACTATATCAAAGCTATCAAACTAATTAATCCAGACGACAAGAAATGGCAAGGACACTGAAGGACTTGTAATACAGATGCTAGAGGGATAAACTTGAGACAAATTTAGAGGCCTGACATCTTAGTAAAATTTTTCCAGTGCTTGGCTATCAGGACTTTATGAAACATGTTCAAATTAAAGGACAAATTATTACATTGTGCACTGCCCACCATGGTAAAGGAAACAAATTTGGTAGGGTTTTTCAAATTCTGGTGGCAGCATCTTCCATACTTAAGATGTTCTTCTGCAATGTCCAGATGATACAGACACTTTGTACTCTCTTATGATAAACAGCAGAAACGTTAGTCCAGGACAAGATCAACAAGACCATAAATGTGTGCTGTTTTCTATTCCATGGGAACAGTCTTTCTGATCCTCTTCTCATGTAGGCTGGCTGCAAATACCCAGACTATATTAATCTGCTCTAGTGAAATGCAAAGTCCTGCACAGCAGCTGCAGGCAAGGCTATTAATCAATTGAACTCTCAGGAATTTAGAGTTTATTCTAGTTTCTGCATTGGCCAGATTTAGATAATTAAAAAGAGATATAGTAGGAAGTACTACCTAAAAGATAGGTCTAATTTTTGCCATTCTTCTCTTCCCTGTGATGAAATATTTGCTATCTCAGCTTCATAGGCTTCTACTTGATCTTATCCATTATGATATAATTCACAGGTCAAGTACATAGTGTGGGGATTATGCCAACTACCAAGTATTTCTATCTCAATTAATATTAGGGAACTGGACAAATGATCACAAGGTACATCTACTCTCCCAATCGACTGACTGTGAGACTGACCTTAGATATATTCTCAATTATTATGTTGTTGTTATTGCTCCCACTATAATCAAGAATAGAAAGCAAACATGATGATGCTTTGGGTTTCCTAGTATTAGTGCAAATCATAAAAATGTTTGGTAGTTTCTTTTTCCAGTGTTTAGTTCCCTAAGTGAATGGCTTTGCATGCTTTTGGAGGAAGAACTGAGTTAATCATTATTATGTACATTTGTTGTGATTCCTTTTTTCCTAGGAACCCATCCTTTTTTTAAATTATGAGTTCTGAAACACACAAACAAAAACTATCTAAGACCTAGAAACTGGGCAAGAGATTATTACTTTTTTTTAAGACAACTCTCCTCAGACTCCTATTTATTCAGGCAAATTTTTTTCTAGTGGTACAAGTTGATTTCCAATTAAGAAAGCTAAAATACATATCACAGACTGGTTATTGTATAGAAAATATGTACAATAAATCTGACAAAAACCATGAAATATCAAGAATGTATAACAAACTTCTCCAAATCAATTTTTAAAAAGATGAAAAAAAGTAAAGATACTTGAACAAGCACTTCAACAAAATGATAGAAATGTAGTCAGTAAGCATATGAAGTAGGGCTCATGAAGAGACTCCTGTTTCTATGCACATTGGAGTAGCTGGTATTATACTATGCCCTGTCATAAATTACTCTAAAGCTGGATAAAATATTTTAAAAATTGCTCCCAAATATCAGATGATAGCACAGGATTAAAGGATTAAATCCCTTAAAGAAGAGAACCCAACAATTGCCTTCACTTTCTTCTTCAAAGTAGTTTCTCGTCTGACAGCCAGAAGGAAACCTGTTAGGGAACAATAGTCTCTCCAAGCTATGGAGACATATTTGCAATTTTGGGCTGCTAAGTAAGCTAGAATTTGTCAGGCATGTTGCCAGAGGTAGAGAGAATGGTGCTGAGAAGGAAGTACAGAAATCAGCAGAGGAGTCCCCTTTAGTCTTTGGCCCAGTACAAAGTTGTGCATGCATTAATTATATGCAATACCAGGAGAAAAAAATAACTGGGGAAAGAACCATTACCAAAATGGTGAAAATCAAATAACTGTTGGAACTCTTACAGTTCTGGGAAATATTAGAGCTGCATTTAAAGTTGGGAATCCTGATTGAATACGATGGCTTTTAACTTAAAACACAACATACAAATACACACACACAACCAGAAAAATGCAAACCTTAGGAATGTAATTTATTTAGTCCTTGAATAAAAGGTATTCTAGCCTCATCCTGAGGAAACTTAAAGATGAGCCTCAGGGAAGTACTGGGGATTGAAGAGGAAGTACTGGGGACTAAAACGAAGAAAACTGGTATATGCATAAATGAATATGTGAAAATGAATCCCACTATCATGTATACCAATAATGCACTAATAAATATAAAAAACCATCACAATAAAACACCCACATAAGATAAATATTATACATCCTCAAACATACACACATGCACCCACACATGCACACACACAAACACACACACACACAAAGATGAGCCTGAAAGGGATCAATCTACTCTGTAAGTAAATATGCTGCTTGCTAGGAAAAATATATTTACTCTATTAAAGAAAACCCCCAAGTCCACATAGAATTCATAATGTCCAATATACAATAAAAATTACTAGACATTCAAAGAAACAAGAAAATATAACTCACACCATGAAAAAAAATCAGTCAAAAGCAGTTACACAGAATGATAGAAATTATCAACTTAGCAAAATAATGACTTTAAAGTGTTAATATTAATATGTTAATTGTTTAAGGCTATAAATGAAAGCATGAACATAATGAGCAAACAGGACATTTCAACAGAGGAATTAAGACTGAAAAAAAAGAATAAAATGGAAAATCTATAACTAAAGAACATAATAACAGAAATAAAAAAATTTATTGAGTAAGTTCTCCAGTTGATTATATAATATTAAAAAAACCAGTTAACATGAAAACAGGATATAAAACTATACAAATTGAAGTATAGAGAATAGAACAGCTTTATACAAGAAATTACAAAAAGATAACACTACAAATCTACCAAAACATCTGAAATTAAAACTTCTACCAAGAATTGTTGATGAGGATATGATTCAATAAAAACATCACTAGTGTGAATATAAAACATCATTTCCACACTGGAAAAGTATCTGGATGTTTCCAGTAAAGTTAAATGTGTGCTTAATAGATGACCCAACAACTCCAGTCCTATATTTATGCCCAAGAGAGACACATATTTACAAATGTGTCTCTCTACAAATAAACAAACAAAAAAACTTATATGAGTATATTCAGAGTATTTTTATTCATAATAACCCTCTGAAAAAGTCTGTGTCCAACTGGATAATGGATAAACAATTTGTGGCATATTCTTTCAGTGCAATGAATGTAAAAGAACTACTAATACACACAACAGCATGAATACATATCAGTGACATTATGCTTAGTGAAAGAAAACAGCAAATAAAACTATACATTCTATGAAGTTCCTAAAGCAGTGAAACTATATTATGGTGAGGTGAGTCAGACTGGTTTCCTGTAAAGTGAGCATTGCTAAATATATATGGTGTGAAGATGCCACTAACTGAGATTTTTCAAAGGATTTATATGACTCCTCGAGCATATTTACATAAGACTTTTATTAAAAGGTAAACACTAGATCTAGTAAGAGAAAAAGAACATCAATCAGCACTAGGAATCCAAAAGATGTCAAGACACTAGTTTTCTAGGGATCTTTTCACACAGCAATGTGCTTCATCTTTGAATTGAACTGCAAAGATTTGCATGATGAATCTTAATTCAGTAGGACTCAAGCAGAATTTCCCAAAAGGATTTTCTTAAAGTCCTTTGTGTCACATAGGGAAACCTGAATTCCTAACTAGTTAAACCAGGTGAAAGTCATCAGCAAACAAAGAAGTCTTAGCTGTCTCTGGAGGAAGTTCAAACTTCAAGCAGTGCATCCTAAGACTCACTTTTCTTATCTTGGCCAAAGTTCAAAATCAGACTTCCAGGTATGCTCAGAATCAGAGCAGTCTCAATTCTCCATCTATAAGTTCTCAGCAAGAGCTTACTGGTTTATTAATGAGTTCATTCACTCAAAACAGCAATTTGGTCACATTTCTAATCAATCTATGCCTATATAAATCTATGAAGATTCTTTGTAGAACTTTTTATAACCCTTAAAACACAGTCCCTGCACATAGATGATTGATTTCACATCTCAGTTGGCTCTCTTCTAAGAGTGAATTTTTTCATCCTCTTATATATATTCCAGTTCACAAGATATGATTGTGTTTGTCTTTGAATGCTTCACTTTAATTTAATAAGTTCTTTTAAGTCTTAGATTATTAAAGACAAAATAAGTGAATAGCCAACATGCCAGTGGCAAAGAATCTTCACTTAGAAGCATGAAATTAATTGAAATTGGTTTTTTGCCCAAAGATGGTACTACTACCATAAGCATGTCACAGAGTATATATATACTGGTAAGTATAAATGCAAGTCTCTCATTGCTATATATATATATATACACATATATATGTATATATATGGCAAATGCATGACCACTTGAGGGTATACTGGTAGCCAAACTGAACCTAGTGTGATATTTGAGGTAGAGGACTACTTTTCAAAACTAAGGAGTAGTTCTTGCTACTTTGACCTAAAATAGCATGACGTTGAGTCACATGTACATCAATAGACTAAAATATTCATGAGGATAGAAACCTTTTCTTCCAGAGATCATGCCTCTGGTACTTATCACAGCAATAACACATAGTGCAGATTTAATATATACTTGCTGAATGAGTGAATGAGAAACAAAAGAATAAAGAAAACCTTGTTTGCACTTGTGGTCTATGTCCTTACCCAACTTGAGGCGAGAGATTTTAATTTTCATTTTATTAGAGAGAACTCAATAAGACTCAGATGGTCTTTTTATAGGGCCTAAAAACTGGCTCCAGAGGCACCCAGCCAATACTACTCCATAGAGGGAAATACTCAACACCATGGCCATTCCCCACTAGTAATTGGTGCAGGCTTCCAAGCTGATTCAGATTCTGGCAAAGGCATGGCAAATATGAGGAATGAAGAGAAAATGCTTTTGCAAAATTAAAAGTAAGAAGATAATATCCTTTTAAAATGTAAGTCAGGGTACTGCGGGGGCGTCCGGAATTCCATCCAGTGCTTGACAAAGATCCTCTGGAGGATGATTGCAAAGGCTCATCCTAAAAGGAATTGCCGGATGTTTTGCTCCGGAGCATGGTGTTTTCTCTGCTGTGTTTTTCCGATAATATATTACTCATTTCAGTCTGAACGGATTGCTTAAGAGGATGAAGGGAATACAACAAAAATTCCAGAAAATATTACCTACAATCTGAAAAACAATGGGTCTTTACCACTAACAAAATTAAAAATAATTTTGCAACCGTACAATGAGTCCCTGAAAGCCTCTGGAGAAAATAGTTGTAGATCTGCCTTTGTCTCCAACAGGCTGGTTAAATTTTAACGATGGTTTTGTTCATGTGTGATGGTGAGGTAAGAGAATAAGGTTTCATAACATTCCTTCCTTCCTACAAAGAATATGTCACCCCTATAATAAACGTTGGTACACAATTACAATTGAGACCGCTGCCCTCCTGTACCCCTTAACTCAGCAATTCAGATATTAACCAGATGGACCTAGTAGAGATAGTCACATGAGATTACTTGTCTATTGTTTTAACCACGAGAATATTAAGAATAGTTTTAGGTCACATAGAGTTTAGATAATAATAGTTTGATATTTTTAAAACAATTGTGAATAGGTAAGGATAATCTGTAAGGTTACTGTTTTCTCATAATTTTCTGTTCCTTGTTAAAAACAATTTCTGCCTATGCTTTGAAAACTTCTTTAATATTAACCACAAGATTGTCATTATAGCCTGAAGAAAAATGTATATAAACCCAGCCTTCTCCAGAATAAAGTGGGAGTGATTGCACCAGAACTAGAGTCTGTGTCTTTCATTCTCCATCCATCGCCGACGCTGTCTCCCCGCGCCCCGTTTACCGGTGTGGAACCCATGAATTCCTGCTAGGGCTGGACCCCGGCAGGGTACCTCTTTCGTTGTCCTGGATTCTCCAATGACTTTCTTTTATATATATAAAATAAAGCCCAAAGTTCTATCCCTGATCCTCAAGATCCTACATGGTCTGGCCTCTAACATCATTCTGTCTTTACCTCCCAGAGCTCTTCCATGGGCTTATGTGCTCAGTTTTAATGGTCTTTTTCTAATTTTCAAGCACACCACGCACATTATGTTCAGAACCTTTGACCTTGGTGTCCTCAGTCTATATTTGTCCTCACTCTTGCTCCAGGCTCCCTGGCACTGATTCTCTGGTTTCCTACAAGCCCCTAAGTAAATAATCACTCCTCAGCATGTCCATCTCTGGAAAAGCACAGTATATATGATTTCTGAGCATTATGTTATAATTTACTTACTTGCTTATTGTCCGAATGAATTGTAAGAATGTACATTCTTCAAGATAGGAACTTTATTTTTTGGTGATGTTTTTGTCTTCTCAATGGCTAGAATACACCAGAGGCGCTTAATGAATGCTTATTGGATAATTAAGTGAATGGTTGAAGAGATACCATAAGTTCATATGCAAGCTCTGAAACAGGAGGAAATTCCCCTCTTGTCTTGGAAGCAATATCATACTGAACTATGAGAGCAAAAGGAGAGACAAAAGAAAAAAAAATTAAACATTTTGTTATATCTTCCCCTTCTTTAGATGTACTTGACCCTCCCGTGTGCTTGGGTTTGTGTCCCTGGAAGGAACATTGACATTGACGCACAATGCTTGGTATAACCGTGAATAATTCAGGCACCTGAGAGTAACACTCCATCTGGTAATGCGGACTATTACTAGAACTGGTTTATGGGAAAAAGAGCTTAAGGCAAGACCCAAATACCTTTTCTTGACTGCTAGTATTAAAAAATCAAGAGGACGAGTAACTATTTTTCTTTAAAAGAAAATAGAAAAAGGAAAAGGAAAATACACCCTAGGTTGATTTATTGTTGTTGAATATTTTTTCTTGAAGGAATCATTAAAATTTCATCAGAAAACATAAGCATATGTCATCAGACATTATTAGAATCACTAAAAATAAATAGTAAACAAATTCAGCATTCTTTATGTTAATTACCAAAACTATCTTACATATATAAATTTCATAAAGCATACTTCATTATTTAAAATATAAATCATAACCTATTCCTCTAATTATTCTTCATTAACTGAATAAGATAATTGTTTCTGACACAGATACAAATAATGAAAATTAAATTTCAATAAATACTTTCTGCTATCATTAGGAAAACAGGTGACACTTATTTAGTCATGGTCTACACTAGATCTTATGCTAAATTACTTTTATATACTGATTTATTTTATCTTAACAATTCTTTGACGTCAAAAGTATTTTTTTCATTTTAAAGTTGAGGAAATTGAGAGACAAGAGAACTAAACAATTGGCCCAAATTACAGAGTCAGAAAGTGATAGAATTGAGATTGAATCCCAGGTGGTCTTAACCAACACTCTCACCCAGGACACCACACTGCTTCCCTGGGTACAGCATGGGATTTGCCACAGAAGGCATTATTTATGCATTAGAAATAAGCAAAGCAAGTCACAAGGAAAGGCATGAGGCTTCCCTGAAACAAATTAAGAAAAAAGCAGAAAAAGGGATAAACTTGTAAATAGAGTGCAGAAAGATCTGACAGGAAACAACACAGAAGGACCAAACCTGCTGAGCACTACAGTGGCTTTCAAGTTGTTTCAGCTTATGTATATGAAATATTTAAGTTATAATGTAAATATCTATGATTTAAAAATATATCACTTTTGAGTAGGAACAATGACTAATGTGTGACACAAATATTATCTCCAAGTTAATATTTAGTGGTAAGTAGTATTCTCTCTTGAGAATATTTTTCTTTCTCTTCTGATAAACTTTGATAGTTCTGTTACTACACGGCATGTCTTGCTTGAAATCTCACCTGAAGACACAAGAACCAAGAACACAACACAACTTCTGGTCCCTGCCCCTCCCCTACTATTGATTCCTTCTCTTTCAGCAGTGCAACACGCTTCCTAACTCCACCTAAGGTTTTCCTGGGGTTTGTCTGCAAGGACTCCATGCTGAACTGCCAGGTGCTGGGTAACCCCATGCTACATGTAAGCTAAATCCAGCAGCTCATGCAGACAAGAGTATACCTCTGCCTGGCCCAGGATGGCGACATATACCACCTCACCTTCCTGGACCTGGTGCTTGGTGACTTTGGGCCCAACACCTGCCATGTACCTAACTCATCAGTGAGGCCTTTGCAGTGCTGGGGCTACAAATAGATGATGAGGCTGAGACAGGGACAAGAATGGAAAGGAATGGTGGATAAACTCCAGGGTCTTCATAACCTTCACCTGCTAAGTCTTTTCCTAATCCCTTACTCTTACTATGTTTGAAATGTGCCTCTTGAGCAAGAGAGAAGGCACAATTCAGAAGCCAGAGTGTTTCTGTAGCTTAATATGATAAGTGACCTCCCATCACCTCTACTGTACTCCATTTGCTATAAGCAAGTTCCAGCCTAGAGGGGAATCACATGAGGGCACAAAAATCAGAACCTGGCGACCATTAGAGGCTTCTTGAAAGCTGCCTCCCACAAGCCTCAGGATCTCTCTTTTCCTGCTACAACAATTCTGGAAGCAACATTTCTTAGATGCTATAGCTACAAAATGAAGAACTTTCTGGTGCACAAAAGATTTTGTAAAGTTGAGAAATAAACTTTTATTGTGCCAAGACATTGAGCTTTGGCTAAAATGAAGTAGTATAGCCTACCATGATGGGAAGAGTTTTAACATTAATAGCATATAAGGAGCACTTTCTATATGATCTGATAGGGAGGAATAACCCAGATTAAATATGCAAGACAGATAATTCACAGATTTGCAATTGAACATAAGAAGAGATATTCAGATAATAGTAGTATTGATAATAATAATAATAATAAATATTTGTTGCTTACTTTGTGTCAGTACTTTAAGTACTTTACATTGTTTAATTTAATCTTCATGGAAAAAAGGAAGGAAGGAAGGAAAGAAGGGGAAAGGAAAGGAAAGGAAAGGAAAGGAAAGGAAAGGAAAGGAAAGGAAAGGAAAGGAAAGGAAAGGAAAGGAAAGGAAAGAAAGGAAAGGAAAAGAGAGGAGAGGAGAGGAGAGGAGAGGAGAGGAGAGGAGAGGAGAGATGAAGAAGGGAAAGGGTGTTACTATTACCTTCTTTTGACATACAAGGTAACTGAAGGATAGAAAGATTAAGAGACTTGTATGAGGTTACACAATTAGAAAGTAATAAAATCAGAATTGAAATCCAGAAAGCCTGACATCTGAGCCAGTGCTACCAACAACTAAGTCATGGTGTGCAAATGTACTATTAGTCTGGAAAATGCAAATTAAAGGGATAGTCACCACTTCCCAATGTGGCAAATATTTGTAACAGCAAAACACCACTGATAGCAGCATAGAATGCCTTGTTGTCAAATACAGCAGTTAATACAGGCTTTGTGGGATGCAATTCTGAAATAGTTATCATTTAATATGCATGTATCCTTGGTTCCAGCAATTCCACTTGTGGGAAACTACCCAATTGAAATAATTGTAGGTGTTAATTCCCCAAATTTCTCATCACAGCAAAAAAAAAAAAAAAAAAAAAAAGGAAGAGGAAGAAGAAGATGAAAATAATTGTCCATAAAATGGGGAAAAATGTGAATAGTTTAGTAAAGGGTTACATACCATCTCCACAGAATATATTGCAAATGTTAAGAAGAATGAATTGGAGCTATACCAATTGCCTTAGAGAGATTTCTATGGAGTGTTATTAGCATAACAATGTATAAAAATTATGAAAGACATGATCCTTTTATCAAAGAACAGAAATGAAGAATATCCTACATATTTATTCATCCTACCTTATTCTATACAGTGGGCATAGACTAATAACTGAACAGACCAAGACTAAAGTGTTCATGAAGAACAAGGAGAACACTTACCTCACTCCTGGGCTATGGAAGACACAAAAATAAAATCAGTCATCCTTGAGAGTGTTTGGGTAAAGCAGATTCCTTGGAGAAGACTCAGGTTTGAAATAGAGCAAGCAGATGGTTTAAGCCTAAACAATAGCCCCCAAAGTACCAATTCCTGACCCCTGGAACCTCTAAATGTTGGTTTATTTGGAAAAAGAATCTTTGCAAATGCAATCAAGTTAAGTTAAATGATGGGGAGATTCTTCTGGATTGTCTTGGTGCAAACACATATATCCATATAAGAAAAAGGCAGATGAGATTTGACACAAAGAGGAGAAGGCAAATAGAAAAGGTGATGTGTAGTTGAGTCAGGAGATTTAGAGATATCTCCCTGAATTTTGAAGAGATGCAACTGAACATAAGCCAAGGAATGCCAGTAGCCACCAGAATCCCTAAAAGGGAAGGAATGGATTTTTCCCTCTAGCCCATGGAGGGAATTCTGCCTGCTAATGCCTTTACTGCAACTCAGTGATACTCATCTGGATATGTGGACTCTGGAATTGTGAGAGAATAAATTTCTATTGTTTTAGGTCTCCGAGTTTGTAGCAATTTGTTGGAGCTAATTCACAGCTCTAACAAACTCATACACTAGGCAACTAATATACAAGTGAAGGAAAAATTCAAAGGAGAGAATGAGCAACAGAGTGGACTTTGTTAATGATAGACCTTGAGTGCCAGGGAACACAAGCGAGATGAGAGGAGACAGAATAGCACAGGACATATGAGGTTGTTCTGGGAAAAGTCTTGAAGGACAAGTCCGAAGTCCTTGGGCTACCTATGGTTACCAGTTAAACAGGGATAAAGGAATTCCCATTAGAGGTTGTGATGGAATTTACCCTGATAAGAGACAGACTTTGAAAGTGAGTGTTGAAGGCAGGATGAGGGTATATTGCCATGGACTGAATGTTTGTGTCTCTTCAAAATTCACATGTTGAAATCCTACCCACAAGATGACATATTAATCCTGGAGCCTCAGTCGGGAATTGTGGCACATGCTTGTTTATCCCAGCAACTCAGGCGGTTGAAGCAGGATTGCAAGTCTGAGGCCAGCCTTGGTAACTTAGCAAGACCTATCTCAAAATAAAACGAAAAGGGCTGAGGCTGTAGCTCAGTGATAGAGCACCCTTGGGTTCTTCAATCCCTACTGCCACACACACATGCACAAAGAGTGGAGTATCTGAGAAGTGTTTAGTTATGAGGTGAGACCCACACAAATGGAATTAGTGCTCTTATAAAAGAAACCCCAGAAATGTGACCAAACTTTCAAATATATATGTACATATAAGTAAAAATATATATATATGTATATATTACAGTGAATTTCACCTTTTTGTATAGTCAAGTATACTTAAAAAACTATAAGTAGCTAGATGAAAGGATCAGTAGTGCAGAGGAAAGGGAACAGGGAATGGAGGAAGGGACGGAAAGGGTAAGTACTGGGCACTGAATCGGAGCAAACTATATTCCATGCTTACATAATTATGTCAAAATTAACCCCAATGTTATGTATATCCACAATGAACTAATAAAAAGAAAAAAAAAATAGAGATCCCAGAAAGTTTCCCACTGCTTCTGCCATGTAAGAACAGAGCCAGAAGAACACTATGAACCAGCAAGAGGTTCCTCACCAGATACTGAATCTTATGGCAACTTGATCTTCAATTTCTGGCCTCCAGAACTGTGAAAATTAAATATCTGTTGTTTATAAGCCACTCAGGTTATGGTGTTTTGTTGTAGCAGTCCCAGCTGATCAGGACAAGTACCATACCATCTCTTCATTTCTGCATATTAAGGTATGGAGAAAGCAGAACAAAAAACTTAACCGAGAGCAGGAGACTGTGTATACATTTATAACTGTGAATATATGTGCATATATTTGAGTATATATGCATCACATATCTATATATGAGTTTAGATGTACATTTTCTGTTATGTTCCTATAAATCTCTATATATGAATATATGTGAATATTTGCACATTATTTTTAAAGCATGGAACAAAATGGAGAGACAAAAGTTTGGGTAGGATAGGAAAAAAACAGTAGAGATGAAGAGGGAAAGAAAAATGACATTGAGAAAAGAAAGCACAGAAGAAGAAAAGCAGTTTACACTTACTTTTACATTTATGTTTCAAAAACTGGCTGGGAAAGCAAAACTTTCATGCAGAAGAGAACTCTACACTTTGCTTATTCCCTCACCCAATAGTTTGGCTATTAAATTCAGCTATTCAGTTTGGCTATTAAATTCAAGGACAACTTTCCCATTCTGAAAGGTGTTCTTACTCCCACTTTATAAATACCTCTGCTTTATGATTTTATTTCAGAGAATACCACTGAATTCTTAACAAACAGTGGTTGTTAATGGGACAAATTGGCTCACAGTCTTTTCAAATGAATTACTCAAAGAACATAGCACAGCCTATAATGGAATTGCACTACACTGATTTTACAACTTCAGGGATTTTCTAATAAAATGTGGAAGTAATTTGAGGCAATACTATGGATTTTCTATAGACGTGTAACTGAACTGCATTAGACAAATTCTCTTAAAAGTTGATTTATGTGTGTATGGAGGCTGTCCTATTGAAAGAGAAGGAGTGCCAAAATACAGTAACCAAAATGGTCATCTACATTAAATGTAATTTATTTACTTTATGTTTTCAGGGGGGAAAGTGACATAACTATCCTTGTTCCAACATGACTACAGAATTTTTGAAAAGGGAGGTACTTACTTGCTCTTCAAGGGGATGGACTAAGGTAATGGAGCAAATGTTAAACTTGTATAGTAAGTATCTTCATCTCTCAAAACCATAAACCCTGCTGAACTACTAGTGAAACTCTCACCCAACTCCAAACCCTCTCCATGTATTTTACTGGTCCTGTCAGCACTGAATATTCTTTTGCCTAGTACTGTTTTGGTGCTGAGGGTTAGAAATGAATAAAGTCATGCATTTTATCCTTGAGAAACAAAGTTTTCAGAAAATGGTCGGACTGGTACTTTGGGAAGTATAGTTTCCTCTAAGAAGAGAGTGGTAGAGACAGCAACAACAAAAATAGAGACTCGATATTATGAACTGAGTTGTGTCTGCTAAGGATTTGTGTCTTCAAGCCCTAGTTCCTAGTCCCTCAGAATGTAACCTATTGGCGATAGACCTTAAAAGGGTGATTAAATGAAAAAGAGGCCATGGGCAGGGGCAGGGGGCTTCTAATCCAATTGCCTGGTTTCTTACCAAAAGAGGAAATTTAAACTCACAGGGAAACACCAGGAATGCACACACACACACACACACACACAAAGACCATGGCAGGATGCAGCAAGAAATGGAGAGAGACCTTAGGAGAATCCCAACCTGCCAATGGTTTTGATCTTGACTTCTAGGCTCCAAAACTGTGGGACAACAAGTTGTGTTGTGAAAACTGAGGTAGGAATTTGGGGATACAGAAAAAATATATACTGAATCTCCTTTTAGAAAAATACCCGTGAACCATTGGAATGCAAAACAAGCAACTGGTGAGCAACCTGGTGAGCAACCCAGTTCATGTCCTTGCACACAGAAAGAAGCATCATGCAAGGGCAATGTGCAAATGCAAGAAAAACAGGAGAAAAATTGCCTAACTCTGCCCTGACCTGCTATCACTCCACTTCTAGTCCAGCCCTTTGCCACTGTCACCCTATAAATATTAACACCCCAGAACAAGGGATTGCTTCTCATCCTCTGGATGGCCTGCACTCTTTTTCCCTTCAAGTGCATAATCCTTGCTTTCCTGAATAAATTCCTGCTTTTAGCTCAATATCTGTTGATGCTGAAATTCTTCTCCATCACATAAGACAAGGATCTCATCTTCCTGAGTGCTGTCCCCCTACTCCACGACCTCCTTGAACACTCCCCCAGTGACAGAGCCACCCAATCCTTAGGGTTTTGATATGGCAGTTCCAGTGAGCTAATGTACTTAGCTTCTCAAATGGCACTCCTCACCGTCACTTTTTTTTCTACATTAGAACTCATCAAAGAAAAATTGCAACAGAGAAAAGTAAACAGGCAGGGAAGATTTTACCCATATTATTCCTATTGTATTTGTTCATTGGTATCCGCCAAAAGTAGACCCTTTCTCTCCCAAAGAGACTAGCTGCTATCTCTTTCAGTGTTTACATTTTAAAGAAAGTTCGCTGGTCTTTGAGAATCCATTTAAGGGCTGAAAACTGGCAAGAGGATAAGAGATTTACATATACAACCTTTTCTCAGTGTCTTCGAGGGTTTGGTTCTAGGACCACCCCACTACTACCACCATTCACACACAGAAATACCAAAATCAATGGATGTTCTAGTCCCTTATATAAAATAGCATAATATTTTCATATTAACTACACACACCCTCCAATATACTTTAAATCATATCTAAAATACTTCTAATGCCTAGTACAATGTAACTGCCACGAAAATGGTTGCAATAGTGTATTTTTCAGGAAAGGCCATAAAAAAGTGTACATGTTCAGTACAGACAGAATGTTTATTTGAATAATTTTGATCTGCAATTGGTTGAATCTGCTGGTGTGAAACCTAAGGATACAGAGAGCTCATTGTATTTCAAGGGGCAGAGAAAGAATTCATAATTTCAGGTTTTCTGAAGTAAATGCCCTAAGGATGGGAAGGTCGGGGCCTAAAATCAGGAAGAAAACTGTTTAAAGTTTAGTCAAGCTGAGTGGAATGTTAAACCATGTTAGTTGACCCGTTTCTTATGGAACAGCCTGGTCTTTAGTCTTAGGAGAGCATCAGTTTTCTAACAGTTGATTTGTCTGTGTACTTTTGCAAGTTGGTGTTGTTGGGAGAAAAAAATTATGGGATGGAGATGCATCCCATAGTACCGGACTAAGAAAAGTCTGCATTCCACAGAGGCCAGGAAGGAGTCATCAAAAGGCAGGAAAATAATCCTCCACTGTTGCCATCCGAGGCTTCCGCACGCAGGGCCTTTGTCTGGAGCTCATTAAATCTGCATCCCATTTCCCACCTCAAATCACTCAGAGCCTAGTGATTACCCCGTGAGTGCTTCCCAAACAGTAAAGGCAGGATTCATTTTCTTTTAAATTCTCAGTCTGTTTCTTTGTTTTAAAATAGCTGTACTTTAAAATTACTGCCACGATAGAAAACAGGTAATGGTTTGTTTTCATTCTGTTTCCTCGGCCAGGAGGTGCTTAAACATTCAGAGCAAATCCCAGAAAGTGAGCACTGGTATGAAAGTATCCATGTTTAAATGAGAAATTATCATGTAACTGCCCCATACAAAACACCAGTGGGACACAACTGCCAGAGATGCACATAATCATGATCTTCGGAGTTAGACTTGAGTGATAGCAAGAATGCAAATTAGCTGTCTTTTGCTTAGCAATTTTCCAACCTTCTCCTAAATAAAGATAAATCTTTATCCTCCTAAATAAAGATAAATCTTTGGGTTTTTGGTGAAAGCTCAATGCTGAACCTTGGGAGAGCATCAGTTCTTTACAATCCAAACTATTTTGGCAATTTCCTCTCTTCTTGGGATAAGGAAACAAGTGAATTAAATAGAATAATTTGTCTTTCCAAGTTGTATCATTTATGGCATTATAAAGGCAAAAGGTTTGATGCTGTGATCTGACCTGTTTGGTGGAAATATGTATTAAAAGGCAGACACATTGAACATCCAGATATATATATATGGTCTTTTCTGTCTCCCAAATATCTTCATTGTATTTTTTAGGATAAATGCATTCATAGTTTGCTCTATGGCACCAGCTGGTTTTCTGCCTTTGAAGTAGATGCAATTTGGATATCTGCAAGTATGTTGTAAACAGAGAAGAGAAAGAAAGGCAAAAGCAGGGTCTTAATAACTCGTTCCCAGACCCCGAATGCCATCACCATGGGGGTGATCACTTGCAACCATCCACTTCCCTACCCCCAAAAATACTTAGATGGCTTACTCATTTTTTTCTTGCTTAACTACTGCTTCCAAATTATCTTTCATTCCTCTTTTAATCTTTCATGTATTTTTATATTGAATGATTTGGGTGATATAAAACTTACTGAATTATTTGAGGTATGCATGATATTCTCTAATATAAGCAAATCAGAGCCTTTTCTAATATTTACAAGGTACACTACTTTAAAACCAGACTGTAATTTTGTTCCTGAACAGATCTAAAGGTGGAACTTGTGTGATAAAAATATCAACTCTTGTTCACTGAGCACCTTCACTGTGCATGGTGCTGGGGTAGAGCCTTGAGTAAGACAGGCAGGATGCCTACCTCAAACACCTTCAACTTTTCAAGGAAAACAAGTAATAAAAATAGAAAGTGGAAAAAGTGCTAAGATTCCCTGGTGGTAGCTAAGGAGAGTTAGTAACAAATGAAAGTCATGGAAGAAGTGACATTTAATCCACGAATCAAGTAGGAGGAGTTAGTCACATAAAGTAAGGTGGGAAAGGATTCCAATGAAGAAAATAGTATGCAAAGGTCTGCACTCTGGAAGTCAGAGGAAGCCTGGCAGTCGGGCAGACCTAACAGAGACTCACTATGGTCAGAAAAGAAAGGGAACGTGACAGAGACAGAGAAAAAGAGGTAGAGAATCCAGGAGAGAAAAGTGCAGGATAGTTTTTAAGTAAGCACATAAATCTGTTCAGGGAGTTTGGTAAATAACCTGAGGAAACGGTGACTAGAAGAAAACTTGTGTGCAGGAAGGCTGTTCACCAGGAAACAAAGTGTCACCAAAAACAGAAGCCTCTTTCTCCATGTTGATGCATTCTGACCCACAATAGACCTACACATAGTCCTCAAGAAGTTTCCTTTACTGCTATTCTATGAAGAATCCATTCTAAGGGGAAAATAAATTGTTAAAAATGAAGATTTTATCAACTTAGAAATTATACATTGAAAGCAGCTGAGAAAGCAGCAATGGCAAACCCAGGCCTTAACTAGCTTGCCTGTTCCAAAGGCACTTGCTGTCCTTTGCCACGCCTCAATACTAACTAATAAAAGGTGTCCATCCAGGGCTTCTTAACACTTATGGGCAAGACTGGGCCAGAAGAACAGACTGGACTTCACCTGCTCTCACACCACCTATGGGCCCCCAAACTTGAACTTGAGTGACCTCAGGGAGCAGCCCTACACCCGCAAATATAAAGCCTGACTTTCATTTCGACTCTGTTACATGTCCTGATGCTCCACCACTTAAGTGTTAACTTGGGAAACTAGTTGTCCCTTACAGAAGTAAAGAATTGTTTGCTGATGGAATCGTATATAACTCACTTTATTGCACGTCAATTCAACCCTCTTGCTTCTCCCTACTTGGGAAGTGGCACTGAGGGAACAAGAGTTTAAACTAGAGAGGAAGGAGAGGTGAGTCATTTAAGAACATGATGCTCTAGTGGGAAAGACAGAGGAGGAAATTTAGGATGTTACAGAGTGTTTTATTAAAAGGCAATATGTGAGACCTGGGAAAAGAAATATTAAACAATAATTGAGAAGTGCTGAGTGGAAAATGTAATCTGGCCAAACATATAAACTTCAATGGTTTAAAAAATATTCTTCAGCTGATTCTGCTCCCAAGGGTCATGGTGCTTTCTCTCCAGAATGCAGACCTCACACTAGCACTATTAATCCTATATCTCAGGGACCTTGGGGGTTGCATTGATTTTTTTTTCTTTTTTTCTTTTTTTTTCTTCCAGATGACCTGAAGACCTAATCAACATGGCTAACATTGTTTCTATGGGTAAATGTGCTTGGAATTCCAAACCAACTTACATCTGTTTCAACTTAGAGCTACCTTAAATAGAAATCAAGGAATATTCTCTTTTCAAAAGTGACTTCTGTCTGGTATTCTACAATTATACTTCAGCATATTAAACAAACAAACAAACAAAAAAACAAAAAGGAAGGAAAAACAAGAAATGGGAAAGTTATCTGGGATTGCAGCTTGTGAAAAGTAGGTTGCATGGCAACCAAGTAAACTGGATTTTTGTAGATTTAAGTCTCTACTGATTAATGTCATGGGGCATAGGCACATGCATAGAGTTGATTACTTCCTACACAATTTCACTTTAATAATATTATTGCAGGATTCATTTGAAGTTTGCATTGAGATTTTTCTAAAAAATCATTTGTACTCTGGCCTTCCCAGTGATATTCAAATCGATTAAAATTCAGTAGATGCTATGCCATGAAGTAGACACTGTGCTGGGCGCTTTATACATATTACTTCATTTAATCTTCAAAATAACACTTTTTGGTAAAGATGGTACTTTTCATTAGTCGGATGTGGAAACTGAGGTACAAATCCAAGGTTACCCAGCTTGTAGATAATGGATATGAATAAAGGTTTAGGTAGCTCTATAACTCTTGCTCTATATACCTCTCCACTTCAACCCTCAATAATTCTTCAAATTTTTATGCATGCCAGGTGCAGGCACACATTGAGCTGTCAATTCTGGTGAACATACGGTTTTTAATATTTTATAAATTAGGAAACCAAGGCTCTTATTAAGCATGTCCCCACAGTCATACAATGGATATGTTGGCAGATTATAACAAGAAATTAAAGGCAATTCTAAATCGAGCTTCAGTTCTTCTAGTCCCCCACAGTCCCTTTCAACATCATTGAGATTCAGTTATGCCACTTAAAATCAGCCCTCTGTCACTTTCAAAGTTTACTTTTTGACCTCTCCCCAAAATTCATAATCTTTCATTTCTACACTGGTAGAAAAATAATTTTATATTAATCCAATCACCATATTGATGACTGATTAGTGAGTTCACTCGTTGCAGCTGCTGCTTGCATGTTTCCTAGGAAACAGTAGAAGACAGAAGGTTCTGGCCCACTGGGATGACATCCTCTCATTGTAATATAAGCTACTGAGGCAGAGCTGGCCAAGGATAAACATTTCAGCAAACAGACCTTATCACATCCCTAAAATCATATCATAAGTAAACAAATGCAGGGTATGTATGTATTTTATAGTGGAAGGTTCTGGAGGTATGTATTCACATGCTCATATTACTAATCTGTAGATAGATAGATAGATAGATGGATAGATAGATAGATAGAAACATCAGCAAAGAAAATCTCATGGAACTTCAATAGTTCTGGAACATTCTTTGGCTCAAAATTTTTCCTTTTTATCATTAGAGGATGAAGAGGATCTTTTCTTCAGTAAGAAAGATCCCACACATAGGGGATAATCTGAAAGAAAATGTGCATAAATGCTGTGGAGCAGAGTGACCGTCCTCAGTTATGGTATTTTCCTACTTAATATATTTAAAACCTAACACTAAAGTCTATATATAGAAGGTATAGTGATTCCCCTGTTAAATTAAAACAATTTAGACAAATCACTACCAAAAATTAAAACCAATGAAAAGATACTTCTTTGGCCAAGCAAGACCAACTTAATTTCTTGGATTGCTTCCCCAATAAAGTTAATGGTACTCTTTTCTTATTTACTGGCATAAGAAAATATTGGCCTACTTTGCCATATACCTGGGCCTGAGCCAATAACTGTGGCTAGTAGAAAATGGATTCCCCAACGAGCCATACCTGGGTCATTTTTGATCCTAAATGCTGAGGCAGGTATCAGCCTGAGTAGATGCACAGAGATTGAGAAAGGAAGATGGTTTTCTCACCCCCCGCCCAATGCTGACCATATCAAAAGAAAAAATATTACACTACCCACTACAAACAGTTTTTCAAAGCAATACACAAACTGATTTATTGAAAAATCCTTTTACGACAAAACTCAAAAGGATTAAACATTATTAAAGAAGCATAATATATTAAAGACATAGCTGTTAAGATATGATTAAGGTTCCTTTGATAGCATGCAAAGAATTATGGGTAGACTCAAGGAAGCAAAGAACACCTTTTCCTTTGAAGTACATTTAATAAGTGTCGGATTGTGTTGAACCAAAGGTTGACAGGAGTGAATGTTGATTGAGCAAACTTTGATTAATAATGCAGCAATAGCATAGCTATGGGTTGGAAGGTACTAAGTGAGCAACATTGCCCAGTTTTGTGTGATCCCTATGGTTCTTACTTCAGAGCCCATATGCCAGAAAAGAAGCAGATGGCCAACAAAAACAAACAAACAAATAAATAAACAGAAAAAAAAAAACTGATTTGATATATGGGAATTATTTAACAAAGTGCCTGATTTCCAAGCCCTGGGATATGCTCCCATGGCTAACTCCTTCTTTTCACATATAACCTATTTTAGCTACTTATCTTGAGAAAGCAGACTTGGGAATAGTCTAGTTTGGTTGATGCACTGGTGATTAAATTGCAGTGGAACTGTGGAAAGAGTAAGTTACAAGGAGTGCTGTGAAAAATTAAATCTGAGAATAAAGAGTAATGATGAGATCTGAAACAGGGTCTCTACAACAAAGGGCAAACGGGAGAGGCAGGTAGATTTGGAGAGAATATTCTGACAAGATGCCCTGTGTCCACGGAGCCTGGGAAGAAACCCTTGACTGAGAACCTATTGCCTAGGTACACCGACTCTGAAGATCACAATCTGTTGTCTTCCTCTCTCAGCCTCTGGATTCCTTGATTTCAATGTCACCCAACTACAGGTGCCACAGGAAAGAGTGAGTCCAAAGCAAAGTCAGTGCTCTAACCACCAGAAAGACCAATATGTTATGCGGGAAAAAATGTAAAGAGAAACAATAAAAGTAGATATCCCTTAGACTTCTTTTGATAATCACAGGAAGAACACACCTTGCATTGTTAAATAATGATTGACATTTTCATTTCTATGTATATCTAAATGTCAATGAAACCGAATGTAACATGTAATGGGTTAGGTGCAGTGCAGGAACACTGTCATCTCATCCTCTTTTATGCAGACATTTCCAAAAGATACTTACAGAAAAAACCTCATGTGGCATCAAGAGCTGCTTTGCTTTGTTTCCTAACTATTGCCCAAATGAGAGAGAAAGATAGATGACAGCCTCCCAGGAACAGTCTCAGAAACAAGGCAATAATAGAAAACGGAAATAATTAGTGCAAGGGCATGTCAGTCAAAACCAGGGGAGGGAGATGTGTGGCAGCTAAGGGGGAAGCAGGGGAAGCAGCAGCAGCATGGCTTAAAGAGAGAAAATTGTGAAATTCCTAGGTTTTATGAAGCAACAACCCTGGCAGTAACAGCAAAATCTGTGTTGTAAGATCCTCAAAGACAGACTCTGTAAGCTTTTTCTATAGTACATACAAGAGATCCCAGAGAAATGATGGCCAGGTACAGGAGCAGCCACAATAGGAAGCAGAATGACACACATGGAAAGAACTCAGTAAATTTTATGCCCCAAAGGATTTAAGAGGGCAGGAGGAAGAACTTGGCTCTCTAAGTCACTGAACAATGTAACTACCAAGGGGGAAATGACCCAGGCATAAACTGCCATTTGAAATACCAATTTATTGTTAAGGGTTTGGGCAATTCAAAGCATATTTTAAATTTAACCACAGCCTAAATTCATGAACATTTCATTCATTTTGATTTTCTTCCTCTATTCGTAAATGAATTCTTTTCCTTAAAAGTACCAAATGAAGATGCACAGCTATGTGATCTCTGAGGCAGAAATACCAGACCTATTGCTAGACCAGACTGTCAATGACTTTACTTTTTCACTTGGCCATTATCTGGTCTCCAGAAGGAAAAAAAAAATAGAGCTTCTACTTAGATTATTGACCCTTACCAGATCTATATAGAGAGAAAGGGGCTGGGGGAAGGAAAGCTATAGAAGTAGTTGGAACACAGATAATAATAATAATTCAGAGAAGGCATAATTTATGAAATTACATAGATAGAATATTCTAGCTCAACTAAATTTTCTACTTACTTGGAAACCCATTCTAAGAAATCATTAGCAAATGTGTAATTCTAAAACTCTATCATTATTTACAAGTCCTGTTGCTTATGTTAAATCCCCTTCCAAATATGTTTTCTCTGTCTTGCCAAAGGCAAATGGTGTGTCAAGAAAAGAGAGGCAGACCAGGGAAGAAATGAAAGGGTCACTGTCTTAGAAACACCTTCCATTGACACAAGGGAACAGCTCTCCACTTTCTCTCAATCCAGAGCTTGGGATCCCTACTGCTTAGCTGTTGGGAAGAGTGTGCAAATGAAAAGACATGGAGATGTGCTGCTTTGTGAGGTGGGTGCCCTCAGGAACAGAGACGTTGTATTCTGGAATTCTCCTTCCACTTTGAAACTCAGGCACTTTACATTTTTTCATTTTCCAAAAAAAGTATGTTTAGCTCCCATTTACCTGAAAGATGTGTTCTTCTGATGGGAAATAATAACCATCATGTCTCCTGTTTGCCATTTACAAATAAAATTGCAAAAAAAAAACATTAAAACAATGTTTTCTTCTTTTGAAAGATATTTCCCCATGTTATTGAAAAGCAGAATCACAAAAAGTCCTAAATTAAACTTTATTATCAAAATATAAATAAGTCCCAACTTCTTAATATGTAAAAGTAAAGTTTATCAATCTTAAGCATTAAAATCTGACATTTAATTTGCAGTTTTACATGGTAAGCATTTCACAATATCCTTGTCTTTCCTTAGTCTTTTATTCATGTGTGCTATAGAAACAAATTGGAAATAGCATATGAACCTTATTTATTGGTTTATGATAATAGTGATGCATAATCTTGTACAACATATTCTCATTCCAGACCCAGAGCAGAGGGAATGACTACCAAGACAAATTATGTCCTATGGGTAGCACAAATGAGGTCAGAGGGCTATTAAGAAAAACACAAACAAATGCACATTCTTTTCTTTAAATGCAGTTCACTATTTTTATTTGTCCTAGCATAACTTCTGCATTAGCTATTAAAAATTTAAAACTTGAAAGGTATACAAGCACATTATAAAGAGCTTGTGAAAAATTCTTTCCTGTTGCTATTTTAACTCACATATTCTCTCAACAAAAATAATCTCATGACTCTTTGTACATCAGAACTTGTTAAATGTGCCCATCCTGTTGTGAGCAGAAGAAAGAGTTGCATTTTAATAGTCTCAATTTTAAAGCACAGTTGTAAAATAAAGAGGAATATAAAGCATCAATTGTTGATGCTTGGTTTCCCTCAAAGTTTTTGGTTTTCTTTATTAACTCTGCAAAATGAATTTATATAATGAACACTGCAAAATATATTCCTAAAAACAAATAATGCCTAGTGAATATCTGTGGTGAAATTTTAATCCGTAAATGAAACAAACTTAATAAGTCAGTATATCTAAATAAAACAATTGCTGATATAGTGAGTTTCTCTGTTGAGGGAGAATGTGAGACTCAATAAGCAAAGAGTGGTGGTATATTTTAAATGCAATCTCTCAAAAAGAGAAATATGAAGCAGATTCGTTAATTTTTAATTTGCTATTTTCTGATTAAGGACACATAGACAAAGTTTCTTTTAAATGAGTTGAAACATTGATATGCATAGACTGTTTAAGTCACACCATGTTCCTGCTTCCATGAAGGTCTTCTAAAATAACAGAATTCTCTGCAATAATAGAGTTTTGTATTTTCCACCATTTAGAGGGAAACAAAAATGCCCAGATAACTATTGACACCTTCATTTCACATAGCTTATCTTTTGCAATATATTTTGTTGTTGAGCAAAGTGTAGACTTTGAAATATGGACTCTATTTTATGCTTCAGCACTAACTTTCCACAAGGTCAAAATGGATTTATCACTACTGTAAGACATCTCCAAACTCTGTAGACCACTGGTGCAAAGAAATATAAATTTTTAAAACAACTTGGTCACCTAAGATATAAATATCATAATGGGATTCGAGGTAATGTCTAACAGAACTTTTCTAGTTTGGGTTGAGTTTTAATGTTTTTAAAGACCACAGTTGTGTTCAATATTGGTTAACAGATACCTAAAGACAACTATTAATGATCCACAATCCAAGTTGTGGATGATAATCTCATATCACATTATTAATTGTAAAACTCAAGATATTTAATAAGTTTTTTTTAAAATCAGTGCTGAAACACTAAAAGAAAATGTGTACAGTACACTTATTTATAGCACAAATCTTCTTGCTTAGCAAAGAGTTAATAGAGTATAACATTCTCAACCCCCCCATTAGTTCATGGATTTTTCTATTGGTATTCTAAAGGCAATCTACAAATCAATGTCCCATCTAATAGGTGTGCTTCATCCTGGACTGCAAACAGGACTAGATTCTATTTCTCCTTAATCTCATCAGCATGATAGACAATGACCAGCAAAGCTGTCATTTACACCGCCCATTTGCCGCAGTAAGCCAAATAGTCAGGATTTTACAACAAGCAAGGAAAACTTTATTTCTTGAGATCAATGAGGATTTTGCCCTGATTTTAGGAAAAACTCACCACTGACCTAAGAGGAGGAGGAGTGTGTACCACCCCTGAAGCTGCAGCAGCCTGTGTTTTACAGGCTGTGCTCACACAGAATGGAGGCGACAGCCACTTTCTTCCATACCATTCCGAACCACTGATTGCCTCTCATGTTATTTTTTGGTTTTAAAATCTTGACAGTCCAAAGGAGTGAAATTAAGTTATTATTTCTCCATATCACCTTATCTACAGAACTGCATACAACAGATCTCTATCAGTTCGAAGCAACCAATTTGTTTCTTTTAGAGGCTGAATCCCAAAGCTCCAGAAAAAGTACATTACTACAAGATTTCAGGGGTAAGAAATTCAAAATAAAATTGCAACAGAGAGTTTCTGAAGGTCCTGTCCAAATCCTACTAAATGATTGAGAGAACAAGAAAGAAGGCCTCAGTTTTAATCTACTTTGCATGTGGTTCTTGATCCTTAAATTGTTTCATTTAACATTTCTCAATTTTGTTTGTTTGTTTGTTTGTTTATTTTGGTTTGCTTCATGGATTATTATGAGTAAAGCCCACATGCCCCTTCCTGGCATAATACTTGTGGAAAATTAAATGCTTAGGGTTTATGAAAAAATTATATATAATATATATTATATTATATTATATTATATCATATTATATTATATTATATATTGGATGGATGATGATGATGAATAGATGATAGGTAGACACATACTTACATATATACACACATAGATGATAAATGGCAGTAGGCCACATACACTGCTTTAGGTGAAATAAAATTCCCGACTTAGTTACTCAGGAACCAGTAGGACTTATAAACAATAAGAGGGTTCCTAGAAACAGCAGCAGATGCAGTATGTTTTAAATAGCTTCCCTTAGTAACTTATCATGTCAGTTCAAAGCCTGACATTGCTAGATGTGAGAAGGTCATTTTTTGAAGTGCCACAACCACTTGTACTAGTGTCTCTCACTAAATTTAGGAAAATGTAAACAAATAATCTATGTCCTTAAAGAAGACCTTTAGAACAGCAGGTCCTTCCTGATTCTAAAGCCAAAGTCAGCTTCAGCAAAACAAATTTCAAAGAAAATGGAGTCAGAGATCCTGAATAATATCTCCACCTTCATCATCTTCAAAGCCCATTGTTTGCAAGTGTACATGACAGGTATTTCTCCATTCCTCAAGGAACTACTTGATTATCAATGATTAGGACTGAATTGTGGTTTGTTTTAAGGTGTGCTCTGTTGTGTAGCTGGGAGAGAAACCTGGACCTTAAGAAAAGATTTCTAGTTATCACCCAACCAAAGTTTAATTTCCCTTTTTTCCTTTGTAATAGTCATGGCTGCCCAGCTAGGGATTTTTCCCAGCTTCATTTGTGGTAATGTAAGCTCTCAGTATGAGCTACACTTCATGTGCAATTTCCTGGGTGTTGCCCTAAACAGTGGGTGTACCTCCTACATTTTCCTTTTGTTCTTTCCTTTGTCTGTTCCTCAGATGTATCAGTGACTCTGTTTTGACTATGTAGGCAATGAATACTGTTGTAGTTTGGTTGTGAGGTGTCCCACAAAAACTCACATGTAAGACAATACAAGGTTCAGAGGAGAAATGATTGGGTTGTGAGAGTCGTAACCCAATCAGTGAATTAATCTCCTGATAGGGATTAACAGAGTGGTAAATGAAGGTGGGTAGAGTGTGGCTGGAGGAGGTGGGACATTGGAGTCACGGCTTTGGGGTATAAATTTTGTATCTGAAGAGTGGAGTCTCTCGGCTTCCTGATCACCATATGAGCTGCTTCCCTCTGCCACACTCTCCATGATGTTCTGCCTCACCTTGAGTACTGAGGAATGGAGCCTGCTGTCTATGGACTAAGACCTCTGAAACTGTGAGCCCCCAAGTAAATGTTTCCTCCTCTAAAATTGTTCTGATTAGATCTTTTAGTCACAGCGACTAAAAAACTGATTAAAACAAGTACCATAGAGGAAAGTAAATAAAATATATGGAAGAAAAAATTTCCCCAAATGGGTGGTATTTGGTCACTTGTTCATCTCAAGAATTCTCCTGATCCTTTCATAGCATAGAAAGGAGAGATAAACTCATATTTGAGCATTGAATTGAGCCACTTTATTATAGCATTTTTTCCTACTCTAAAAAATATGTCCATTTGTATATACTATCTCATCCACACATACCATCTGCAACTATATACCTAAATTGAATAATGACAAAGTAAATTCAGTCCTAGTACTGGAACAGAAAAGAGCAACAGGAAACTCATTTATCACAACACCACTCAAGATAGGTCAAGGTCTTAAAATGTGAGGCAATCTTATACTCAAAAAATGACTGCAGCACTAACTCTTCCCAGAATGCTTGTATAATTAAAAGATAAGTTCTTATTTTATATAAAGATTTTTTTCCAAGTGTTTCATCAACTTTGACTTTTTCTAATCACTTAACCTAAGGAAAAGAGACAATTCATTAAGCAGTTCTTAATATTCATTTACACAGCTTAAACATATAAAAGAATCACTAAATCTAATTTGTAGTATTCCTAGTTTACATAAAGTCTGAGCTTCCTCTGTAATAACACACCTCATATAAATATAATGGTGAAAACTGCAATAAAATAACAACTCCTAGTATGTATCACCACTATTATTTCTACCATTACTTTTAATGAGCATGAGCAATGTACCAGGATTTGATACTATCACATTTCCTAATTCCATCTTATTCTTAATATTCTCTGATAATGGGAAACCCAATACATCCAGAAGCAAGTTATTTTTCCATTCTATAGTCTTACTGTTGGAGACATTTACTTAAAAGTTTATAAAACTTAAAACCAAACTCTTAAAAGGGATTCTGAAAGCTGCAGGAAAAAATATCATTCTATTTAAAATAAAGGAAATTGAACATTCTTTCCTGAACCATAGCTCATTTGTTTGGGCTTATTGTTCATTATTTACTTTTTTAATTATTTGAAAACTAACCCTACATATCAGTAGAGTATTTAATGTAAGATAATATAATCAGAGATTCTGTGAACTTAATTTCTAAGAAAACTCCAATACTGAAAACACATAAATTTCTCATAGCATGAAATCAATCATAACACAAACAAATTGCTATTGCAACAAATACCTAAAGATTAAAGGCTCTTTATTTTTATGGTTGTCAAGGAAACCTTTTCCTGATTCTCTAATGAAAGGCATTCTATGATAGATAAACAGAATAAGCATTAAAGTATGAAATAAAATAAAAAATGTGGATTTAAAAAAGAATTCATGGAAAATCTATGGAACTTAATTTCTTAATTTTAAACTCTTTCATTTAAATTTTGCAAAAATCAGAAGTTGGAAGTTGGAATTACAACTCTTATAACATGCTTCTCTAAAGTAAACTTGTAAATCTAATGAGACTTTAAGACCTAAAATTTAAATATGCAACCACAACTATTTGCAGTTTTAAGCACTGAGAGAATACAAATAAAATTTGACATAATTGTGCTTTTAACTATTTTAAACCTTAATAGAGCAGATAAAGCTATACAACTAGAAGAGCCAAAGATTAGAGACATGTTATCTATTTTTAAAAGACAATTTGTGTAGTCAAATGGAGAAATGTTGGAATGATTTAAGCGCAACTATATAGTTATGCAGATCCAAAATTGGTAAAAATTGCTTTCAAAAGCTTTTAATTTAAGGTGGATGAAATATCATATAGTATGATCCTATAAATGCTCAGAAAGGGGAAAATAATTGCATGCAATCACATAGAAGATACCTCGAGCCTAAGATTGTCAATCCAGGTTTAAAGCTCTGAGAGTTTCAATAGAAACCAAATCTGTCCCTTTCTGCATCTCTGGTTGCCAAACACAGGGGCTGAAAAATCATAGGTGGTTGATAACTATTGATAAAGTAGTCCATCTAAGCTCAATCATCAAAAAAATGGTATTGGAGAGGTTACTTCACATCTTACTTATAGTTCCCATCTAAAAGTTATTAATGTTGAACTAAATGATCCCTTTCCATCTGTCATATCAATCAATGATTATTACCATAATCCATCTAAAAGATGGGTTGCTTAATACAGAAACCCATCTTTAGCTCTCACACCTAGTTTAGCACCAAAATAGATAACTCCTACTACCTAAATATCACCTGGTCCATTCACATTTCTTTGGTGCCACAGTTGCATACTAATCTAAATTTCTCAATTCTAAATAACAAAATGGTCTAGAGCCTCCCACCATCCCATTCTCTATAGGTAGTTAGAGTGATCTATTAAAAGAAAAATTCAATCATGTATCAATTGTTTAAACTCCTTCCTTGACTTTTCACTGACATTAGTTTAAGAACTAGACATCCCAAGAAACCTACCACAATCTGGCCACTTCCTCTGACTCTTACTTCTTTTCTTGTGACTAAATTCTCAATAATCTGACTAGATTGGATTTTCTCCATACATTCAGTGCATTCCTCCTCTTCCACAAATTTTTCACAGATGCTATTCCCTCTGCCTGACATGCTCTTACTTTTTGCAAGTCTTAAACTTTTTTATCCTTTAAAAATTGATCTCCTAGCCACCCAAACTAGGTTGGACACTCATGATGTCCCTTACATATATTATCCTTCCTTTATGGCAGTACTCATTCTTATTTCTGCACATTCTGGACATTTTCCTCACAGTTATAAGATATGAATCAGGAATCCTGTGTGTCCCATCATTCAGTAATTGCTCATGTTAACTTTTATTGATTTCTTGCATTCTGTATCTTCTAAATCATTTTTGTCCCCTCTAAAGTCACCGAAAGAAGTCACCAATAGGTTACCAATAAGGCCAAAAAGGAAAGAACAATTTATCAAGATCCCCTGGATTCCTATCCAATTTCATTCACCTTCTTTACTAACCAACACAGAATTGGCAGAGACCAACAATGTGTTCCAAGTTCATGGTCCATCCTGTCCCAGACTTCCAGGTAGCAGCATCTACTAAGTTCTCGTAAGATGTAGGAAGACATCCTACCTTTTTTGCTTTGCACACTGTATTTCTCATTCTTTGGAACTGGGTAAAAATGTCATGTCAGGAAGTAAAACTGCCATCTGACCCGAAGGAAAGCTCCGTGGTAGTGATAAGAGCAGGAAGACCAGATATGCCGGGTTGACTGCTGAATACCCCTGACCACTGCAGCATTCCCAGTACACTGTCTTCCAGGATTCTTTCCCCTTGAGAATATGCTTCTTACTTGATTAAATACTCTGTAGAAGTTTATGTGACTTGCGTCTGAACACATTCCTAACTCATCCAATCCCTTAGAAGAAATCCTTGAGTTCTATAAAAGACGACAAACATTTTACAGTTTTCTAGTGTTTGAACTCAGCTCTACATTCATTCAGTTTGGTGACCTCATTAATTTCCATACACTTATTTCTTAAATAAGAATAGTGCGTAATAGCCAGATTGTGGAACCAAACTAGATGCCCTTCAATTGATGAATGGATAAAGAAACTGTGATATATATATAGATATAGATACATAGATATATATACAATGGAATATTACTCAGCCATAAAGAATAATAAAATTATGGCATTTGCAGGCAAATGGATGAAATTAGAGAATATCATGCTAAGTGAGATAAGCCAATCTCAAAAAACCAAAGGATGAATGGTCTCACTGATAAGTGGATGATGATACATAATAGGGGATGGGAGGAGGCAAGTATGTAGGAAAGAGGGATTGTATAGAGGGAAAAGAGGGGTGGGAGGGGTGGGGGGAAGGAAAAAATAACAGAATGAATTAAAAAAAGAATAGTGACATCATCTTTCAGGGTATGAATGAGTATTAAAAGCCAATAACTGCAAAATTTTTAGCTAATGGCCTGATATAGTAGTTTCTTGATAACAAGAAATTCTACTACCTTTAGAGAAAAAAAACGTAGTCTTTATCACAACATAGACCTTTTACCACTTAACTGCTCCATAAACCCCATACTTTTATTAGAGGCTCACCTTCCTGTCCCAGGAGAAATAATGTACATTAAAGATATCTATGAGGACTTGAAAGAAAATGTTTAAAACAGAGGACTCTTAATGAATGAAAGTTACCATTTAATAAAAATAGAAATTCATAATACTTATTTAAACAGAATATAGCAACCAGATCAAGATATTTGAATCTACATAGCATTTTGACTTAATCCAAAAGATAAATTTATCTCTTCCATAAAATGTTTAAGATTTTGATGTCACATTTAATTTTCTTCCACAGCATTTATGCAATCCAATGTTCCACTCAGGAAAAGGACAAATAAAATTCTGAGTGATATCTCCTCAAGAAAGAATTATACTTCTGCCAAAATACTGCTGAGATTACACATGGAACTGCCAGTAGTCGTAGTTTATAAGAACCTGGTGTTAGTTTATGATTAGAGCAGAAGGCAAGGCTGTGAAAGAGGCTATTTCAGGTTCTCCAAGTCTCTCTCTTTCATTGGCACTCTGACCACATTGTCCATAACTTCTGCTTGTTTCCCTATATATTATTCAACGAGGCTGCCATAATGAAGTACAATAATGTAGGTGGCTTAGAAAATAACAATTTATTTTCTCAGTTCTAAAGACTAGAAATCTAAGTTTAAGCTATTGGTAGGGCTGATTCCTTCTGAGTTCCCTCTCCATACCGTGTAGATGACCAGCTGCTGCATCTTCACATTTTCTTTTCTCTGTAACCACCTGTATCCATGTTTCCTCCTCTCATAAGAACACAGGTCATATTGGATCAGGGCCTGCCCTATTGACTTCATTTTTCTTTTTAATATACTTACCTTTTAAGAGATCATATCTTATTTTATTTATTTATTTTTTTGGTGGATGGATACTGGGAATTGAACTCAAGAGTACTCGACCACTGAGCCACATGCCCTGCACTGTTGTTTTTTGTATTTTATTTAGAGACAGGGTCTCACTGAGTTTCTTAGTGCCTTGCTTTTCCTGAGGCTGGCTTTGAACTTTCAATCCTCCTGCCTCAGCCTCCCAAACCACTGGGATTATAGGTATGCCCCCACCATGCTGGGCAAGAGATCCTATTTTTAAATGTAGTCACATTATGAAGTATTGGGAGTTAGGACTTCAACGTAGGAATTTGGGGAGGGCATGATTCAGCTCATAACATCTCCCATGTCCCCACCAAAAAAAGAAAAAAGAAAAAATGAGGGCTATAAATATATTGATCTTCTTTATCTGAACCTAAGGAAAAGTAAATGTGCAATGAGTTTGATACACGCTAGTGAGTTTGATTTATGATATAAGCTTCCATAAGTTTAAAATACAAACTGCCCCATATTAACTCACTGTAGTCAGTAAGTCCACTCTAGTGAGTCATCTGCTTTAATTCAACAAACCTATCCTTTCTGGATAGTATCATCCTTATACAGGTGTGATAGTCCTATCTTCTCTTTGAAAGGGGCATCCTTCTATCTTCCCTTTGTCTTTACAGTATGGATGATATCTAATGTAACTTATATGGTCACCAGAACTAAGAAAAGAGACTTCTGTCACTCAGCCTTCTTGAATAAGATAATGAGGGATCTTAGAGGTGATTAGAGTTGCCCTGATTTTCACCTTCTTAAAAAACAAGCTCTTGTTTGAAAATCTTTCAGACATTCTTTCAACACATGTCCTATAGGACAATGTATTGCTTTTTCCCAGCAGAGAACTAATTGAGTAAAACTGGCTCACATTTTATCACTATTCTACTAAGTGTTAGGAATAAAAATAGAATATAAAATGATCCCTTTCTCTTTTAGACTTTAAATTTACCTTGATCAGTGAAAAACTATTTTTGAGCACCTAATATGCTCTTAGTAGTGCTCTTCCAGGCCCTGACCTGTGAGACAAAAACACAGGGAGTTGCTAAGTCACAAGGCAGCCCAAGGCAGTGCTGTGATGAGGTAAGAGTTTGCTTTTGATGTCCCATAAACCCTCCTCCTTGGCCCTGTCACCGCCCCAACAATAACAAAACTGGGTGGCCAAGACTCTTCTGTTTCTTTCTTTCTTTTCCTTAGTTAAATTTGAGCTCAAGAAATCAACCAACTATTCCGTTTTCATTGTTTTTAACAAACATGAGTATTTAGAAGTTAAGTATGTTTTCTTTATACTTTTAAGTATGTTTTTACTTCTTGTTTCTTTGACTGGTTAGTTTTTGTCCAACAAAAGAAATTAGAGTGATTTGAAAGATATTTGAGGAAACAGAGAGCCCACAAAAGGCAACATATGAATAATGCCAAAGTGAGTGAATAGTGGAAAAGCAGTATGGATTTAGCATTTAAAGGACCTAAGGTAAGAGATGAGTTCTGAACTAGGACCTGACAGGCAGGGAGCGAAGGATCCCTGTGCAGGGAAAGCAGTATTTCATCCTGAGAAAGAGCAAGGAAACAGTAGTGAGCATACAGTGAGCCATAAATGGTTAAATACTTTCCTGAAAGAGATGTTGGTTCAATGACAAAGGGACGTTGGAGTTGAGCTTTAAAACTTAGATATTTGGAAAATATAAATAACACACTATATAATGGTTGATGCGACTGTTAGATTAATTTAGACAAGAAATGCATAGATGAAGATAATATCTACATAGTCAATTATTTTAATTGAGCATAACAAGTAAATCAAAGAATTCTTTTTTTTCCCCAGTACGGGGATTGAACCCAGGGCCTCACACATGCCAGGCAAGTGTTCTACTACTGAGTTGTAGTCCCAGTCATCAAAGAAATTTTTTTTGGCTAGACAGGCTTTATTTTCCATATCTTTATGGTTCACTATAATTATATGTAATAGTTGAATTTGTTGTTATATATCTGTACATGCACATGATTCTACAATATAATTTTGTCAATATCACAAACTCTCAAAGAATTCATAAAGAAGCAAATGTAGGGTGATGAGTTGATCATGGTTGATAATTTAATGTTCATCAACTCCAAAGAATAAGTACCATTTAGTCTATTGATCATTGAACAGTGTTGGAGGTAAATTTAAAGAAAAGAGATCTGGACGCCTGTGATGTAGCTAAACTTATTTTATTTCAATGCTAACCCAAAGCTACACTGTTTATTTTGCCATTTTTCTCAGAGTGTATCAGGTTGTGTTTTAAAAATTTATAATAATATTTTCAATCTACAGACTCTTCCTATAATATGGTTTTGACACTCATTCTATGAAGGGGTTGACGCTAGTGTCCCTTCCCCTTGGCAGTGGATGGTCTTATGGCTACTAGCATGTCTTCTCTGGGTATGTTGTAAAACACAATAAGAGTCAGGCACAGTGGTGTACACCTACAATCTCGGTGGTTCGGGAGGCTGAGGCAGGAAGATTGTGAGTCCAAAGCTAGCCTCAGCAACTTAGCAAGGTCCTGGGACCCTGTGGTTAAAAAAAAAAGGAGGGGGCGTTAGGGATGTGTCTCAGTGGTTGTGCACCCTGGGTTCAATTCCAGGTACAAAAAGAAAAAACAAACAAACACAATACAGTTTCTGTTTGGTTTTCTTCAGATGGTTGCTCTGAAATCCAACCGTATGTGCAGACATAGCCCAAGTTAGTCCATGGAGGTGCTCACTTGGAGACAAAAACAAAAAAAGAACAAAAACAAACAAAAATCAGGCCCACAGTGTTCAGCTTCCAATTAAGAAGCAACTCCAGTTTTCCAAGTGATTGAGTTCTCAGTACTGAATCCTCCAGTCTCATTTTAGGCATCCGGGTTGAGCCTGCAGGAACAGGATAAGCCTTCCTCATCAACACTAACCCAAATGAGACTCATGAGTAAAATAAATGATTGCTGTTTCTCTGAGCTTCTAAGCTTTGGGACATATTATTTATTATGTTTCAACTGGTAATTTGATCACTAAACATCATGGTAAACTGGTTTGGAAATGAAGCATTAAATTTGTACTTTATAAGAAAAAGATAAAAATATAGAATTCAAATCGGTCAATGCTCTTAAAAACAAGTTTTTAAAATCCAATCTTTAAAACATGTTAAAAAGAATATCAAAATCCAAAGATGATCTAATCAATCATTTCATGAATAAGAAGCTTATCTTAGTAAATAGAACTCAAATCACTGAAAGTAGCTCAAATCATTGTCATTTGAGTTTTCTGTTAAAGTTAGCTCTGGAAATACAGTCTTGATTTAGCAGAGAAAACTATGGCTATTGCGAATGCCTACAAATTATGTTCACACTAAAATCAGGGCATTTTGTATTAAAAATTAGCTTTCATCAAAATTGTACTCAGAGAAAAAGTTTTATGGTTAAACTTCTTTTAAAAGAGGAAAACTATTGAATGAAAACTAACAAAACAAATTTTCTCTTCTACTTTTATATGAAAATTAATATCCATAAAAAATAAAAATGGTATTTTTCATTCATTAAAAACTGGAAACATTTGTCAAGAGCTTCTGAGACAGGAATTGCCACTAACCAATGCACAGCTGAAACCAAAAGTAATAAAAGAGATCATACAGGGAAAGTCAAAACAGAACACTTCACTCAATATGTAGCCCTACTACAAAGCTTGGGGATTTTTTTTTTTTTTTTTTTTTTACTCAAAATGGAAGAAGTCTACCCAGGATTTCTAGGAACCAGGAAAATTTTGCTCCATGCCATTCCACTGATATTCTTTCTATATCTATTCCAGAGCTCCCATTCCCAGTTAGGCAATTTAATTGGGGCCAGAGAAGAAAAAGTACCAATTAACATCAAGGGATGTATCATCAGTGATGGAAATGGACTTAGAAGAACCATGAAAATAGTATACAAAAGGAGCCATAGTTTTATAATTAATCTATATAATGAGAGGATTCCCTGCCTACTGCTTCAGATTACACAAGAATAAAGTTGAGTCCCACAACGAGTCCAAGGAGAATCAACTCAGTTAATGGATCCATGTGAAATAAAGAATAGAATTCTAAAGTCTTGGCTAAAGATGAGTTTCATTAGCCAGCTATCCACCTTAAGATTTCAGAAAAAAAATGCTTATAAACAAATACAGAGAAGAAGCGTAAAAATCTACTTGACCTTATATATAAAAATTCAAAGCTGGGATAGACTTTTCTCAAAGAATTTTTAAAAATGGAAAAACCTTGCACAAGAAATTTGGTAAGTCTTGGGAACTTAAACATGTAAGTACATTGATCTCAAGATTCAGGAAAAATAAACTTTAGAAAAAGCTTTGCTTAAGAAAATAAAAAGTCATTTTTAGAAATTATTGACTTAATTAAATGGTAAGCAGCATACGAATGAGAAATGCTGAGTATCACACAGAAATAGAGCTGGAGGATATAAAAGATTGAATAAGGAGATAAAATGCAATGTCAAAATTTATGATAAAGAGTAAAGTACATAAATATCTCTGAAGAAAAGCAAAGCTATCCTTTAGAGAGATATTTCTTGGAAAGCAGAAGAAAGAGTTCTTTCAATCATGAATTGAAGATGAGAAGAGTCATGATAGAGGAGAATGAAAATCTCTTCTACATTTCATAGTTTACTCTTGAATTGAAAAAAATTTGATGAGCCCATATGAAAAAATATTAATAGAAGAAAACTCTCCTAAGTCAAAGTCTTGGATTTGGAGAATAAAAATTATTTTTAAAAAGTCTACTCTCAACTATACACTGAAGATCACTATGAAAGTTTTTTTTTTGAAAAAAACAAAGTCAGTATAAATTGTATGTGATAAAGTGCCATTTTTCTAAGATAGGCAGTGGGGAGACACCAAAACACACACAAAGACATACAAACACATATGTATTATTTACATCTTCTCCTTTACATACACGTATCTTATACATACACATATGATTTTATTTCTTAAAATGAGAGAATAATAACCCTTTTATTATGGTTACCTATTATGAGGTAAAGAGAATAACGTTAAGAGGAAGAGAAGTTAGAATTCCTTAAAAAATAGCTTGTTCTGTTGATTTCACCTTGACACTGTTCAAAACTATATATAATTATTAAAAATAAAATAAAAATTTAAAATACTTGAAAATAAAGAGAAAAATTAAACAAATGAACCTTACTGTGGAGACCATTTGGTGTAATAACTCCACAGATAAGCAATTCCAGTTTACTTTAAAATTCACACATTCAACTTAACAGGATTCAGGGAAAGTCAAAAACAGTTGGAAAAAAGGCTGTTGGGGGTCACGGTATTGGGGTGGAGTTATTATTGTCATTATGAGTTGTCCATGTATATATTTCAGAATGAATCAAGTGAATAATTACAAGTGAATAATTATATTGAGACTTAAATACCAGACATAGTGGAAAAGAGATAAATGAGCTTGTTAGTAAGATTGATGAGATTAGGGGGAAACCTTCTGGTACTGAATTTGAATAGGAGGTGTCAGTAATAAACACAAGGATGTATTTTTTCTTTTCTTTTTTATTCCTTAATTATAATGCTTACATTTTAACATCTTTATTGGAATATGATCAATATACAAAAAACTGTACATATTTAATGTATATAATTTCATGAGGTTGTACATATGCAAATATCCATGATAGCATGATAACAATCAAGAGTCAAAAATACTCAACCTTCTAAAGTTTCTTTGTGTCCCTCTGTTTTTGTTCAATTGTTTTTTGTTTTTCAGGGTAAACTTAGCATGAGATCTACTCTATCAGTACAAAGTTTCAGTCAAGTGAGATGAATAAATTCTGGAGAGTACAGCAGTGCTTACACTTAAAAATATAGGACTTTGCAATATAAATTCCTTCTAATGATACAAACTCATTTCCTAGTTCTGTTTACTGAAATGGCCTAGAAGACATGATCAGTCTACTAGCAATGACAGCAACAGGTTGCTATCTTAAATGATCATTTCTCAGTTTTAAAAAATTGGTTATTAGAGAAAAAAATTAATAGAAGACTCTCCTGAGTCAAAGTCATGGATTTGGAAAATAAAAATTATTTTTAAAATGTCTACTCTCAACTATACACTGAAGATCACTATGAAAGTTTTTGGGTTTTAAAAAAAAAACAAAGTCAGTATAAATTGGAGAATAACCAATTTTTTAAAAGATTTTTTATTGGTTCTTTGCAGTTATACATGACAGTAGGATCTATTATGATATAATTATACAAACATGGAATATATCTTAATCTAATTAGGACCCCATTGTTGTGGGTGCACATGATGGTATACACTTAGGTATTTTCTTATATACTTAGGAAAATTATGTTAGATTCATTCCACTGTCTTTCCTTTTCCTATCCCCCTCCCTTCCCTTCATTCCCCCTGTCTATTCTACTGATTCTTCCCCTCTCCTGTTTATTGTGGTTTAGTGTCCACATTATCAGGGAAAACATTCGACCTTTGATTTTTTTAAAATTGGCTTATTTCACTTAGCATGATATTCTCTAGATCCATCCATTTACTGGCAAATGTCATAAAGTCATTCTTCTTCATGGCTGAGTAACATTCCATTGTGTATATATTCTACAATTTCTTTATCCATTCATCTGTTGAAGGGTACCTAGGTTTTCTCCTTAACTGAGCTATTGTGAATTGCTCTGCTATAAACATTAATGTGGCTGTGTCACTGTAGTATACTGATATTAAATCCTTCGGATAACTGGAAATCTCATGCAAAAACATATAAGACAAATCTGCAATATTTTGTTATGCTAGATATCAATGCAGTACCATGCCAAAGGGCATAGGAGGTCAACTTGATGAAGCTCTCACTAGCTCTGGGGTAATTTGAGCATCAATAAGGAACATAATGCAATGCATGAAAAGCATTAAATATGTTTACCTCCATGGGTTAAGACACACACACACACACACACACACACACACACACACACATTTACATTTGTCACCACCAGAGGAGGTTAAGATACCAAATATGTAACTGTCAAGTCCCAAGCTCTGAAGTTAACAAATTGAAGAACTGATGTGTAGTTCTACTGAGTTCAAAATCCTGAAAACTAAGCAAATTGATAATATAAGTTCCAGTTTAAGGTCAAAAGAAGACCAATGGCCAGTTCTATGTTCAGGAAGGCAAAATTCCCTTTCTTTTTTTGTTCTAGTAAGGTCTTCAATTGATTTAAGGAGGTATACCCACATAAAGTAGAGCAATTCACTTTACTCAGCCTACCAACCAAATGTTAATCTCATCCAGAACACTCTCAAAGGCATACCAGGACAACATATAACCAAATATTGGTTAACCCATGGCCCAGACAAGTTGACTCATAAAATTTACTATCACAGTACACAAAGGTTTTAAAAACAGACATGAAACAAATAATCATAAAATAAAATAAATTGGAATACTTTAAGATTAAAAACTTAATAAAATATTTTCTAAAAACCTTTTGTTTAAAGATTAAAAACTTTAACAATAAAGTTTTGTTTAAAAATATATGATTAAATGAGTAAAAAGGCAATCTGCAATATAGGAAAGAATCTGACAAAGGATTCTTACTAATAATATATAAAGAACTCCTATTAATAATTAAGCAAAAGGACAGATAGCCTAAACAAGCAAATATTTGAACAGGTACTTTAACAAAATATATATGTATATATATTCAATGAACATCTAGAAAGTTGCTTAACTTTATTATTTGATAGGGAATTAAACTTCTCAATGCATAGTGTTACATACTCATCTTTTTTTTATTGTATACAAATGGGATACATGTTGTTTCTCTATTTGTACATAGAGTCAAGGCATACCATTTGTGTAATCATACGTTTACATAGGGCAATGATGTTTATTTTTTTCCCTTCCCCCCCACCCCTCCCACCCCTCTTTTCCCTCTATACAGTCCTTCTTTCCTTCATTCTTACCGCTCTCCTTATCCCTAACCCTAAACCTAACCCTAAACCTAATGCTCACCCCTCCCACCCCCCATTATATGTCCTCATCCGCTTATCAGCGAGATCATTCGTCCTTTAGTTTTTTGAGATTGGCTTATCTCACTTAGCATGATATTCTCCAATTTCATCCATTTGCCTACAAATGCCATAATTTTATCATTCTTCATTGCGGAGTAATATTCCATTGTATATATATGCCACAGTTTCTTTATCCATTCATCAATTGAAGGGCATCTAGGTTGGTTCCACAATCTGGCTATGGTGAATTGAGCAGCAATGAACATTGATGTGGCTGTATCTCTGTAGTATGCTGATTTTAAGTCCTTTGGGTATAGGCCAAGGAGTGGGATAGCTGGGTCAAATGGTGGTTCCATTCCAAGCTTTCTGAGGAATCTCCATACTGCTTTCCAGAGTGGCTGCACTAATTTGCAACCCCACCAGCAATGTATGAGTGTTCCTTTTTCACCACATCCTCGCCAACACCTATTGTTGCTTGTATTCTTGATAATCGCCATTCTAATTGGGGTGAGATGAAATCTTAGGGTAGTTTTGATTTGCATTTCCCTTATTACTAGGGATGTTGAACATTTTTTCATATATCTGTTGATTACTTGTACATCTTCTTCTGTGAAGTGTCTGTTCATTTCCTTAGCCCATTTGTTGATTGGATTATTTGTATTCTTCGTGTAGAGTTTTTTGAGTTCTTTATAGATTCTGGAAATTAGCGCTCTATCTGAGGTATGGTTGGCAAAGATATTCTCCCACTCTGTAGGCTCTCTCTTCACATTTCTGATAGTTTCCTTTGCTGAGAGAAAGCTTTTGAGTTTGAATCTATCCCAGTTGTTGATTCTTGCTTTTATTTCTTGTGCTGTGGGAGTCCTGTTAAGGAAGTCTGATCCTAAGCCAACAAGTTGAAGATTTGGACCTACTTTTTCTTCTATAAGATGCAGGGTCTCTGGTCTGATTCCGAGGTCCTTGATCCATTTTGAGTTGAGTTTTGTGTAGGGTGAGAGATAGGGGTTTAATTTCATTCTATTGCATATGGTTTTCCAGTTTTCCCAGCACCATTTGTTGAAGAGGCTATCTTTTCTCCATTGCATATTTTTGGAACCTTTGTCTAGTATGAGAAAATTGTATTTATTTGGGTTTGTGTCCATGTCCTCTATTCTGTACCATTGATCTACCTGTCTATTTTGGTACCAATACCATCCGTTTTTGTTACTATTGCTTTGTAGTAGAGTTGAAGATCTGGTATTGCAATACCTCCTGCTTTGCTCTTGCTACTGAGGATTGCTTTAGCTATTCTAGGTTTTTTATTCTTCCAGATGAATTTCATAATTGCTTGCTCTATTTCTGCAAGGTACATCATTGGGATTTTAATTGGAATTGCATTGAATCTGTATAGCACTTTAGGTAGTATAGCCATTTTGACAATATTAATTCTGCCTATCCAGGAACATGGGAGATCTTTCCATCTTCTAAGGTTTTCTTTAATTTCTTTCTTTAGTGTTCTGTAGTTCTCATTGTAGAGGTCTTTCACCTCTTTTGTGAGATTGATTCCCAAGTATTTTATTTTTTTCGATGCTATTGTGAATGGGGTAGTTTTCCTAATTTCTCTTTCTGAAGATTCATCACATGTATAAAAATGCATTGGATTTATGAGCATTGATCTTGTAACCTGCTACTTTACTAAATTCACTTATGAGTTCTAAAAGTTTTCTGGTGGAATTTCCAGGTTCCTCTAAATATATAATCATGTACATACTCATCATAATGGCTAAAATTAAAACTAAGAGTTGAAAATCTCAAACACCATAGTAAGTGAAAATTGGTATAACCGCTTTAGAAAAGTAGTGGTATTGAAAACCCAGCAATTCAGCTTCTAGATATATATTTTAGAAATGAATTCACATGTTTATAAAAAGACAAAAATGTTGAGTGCAATTCTATTTAGTATATACATGTATATGTACATGCACACACACAAACATATATATGTACATACATGTTAGACACAACTCACCTCTGGTGTTTTAGTCAGAACAGTAGTACCCTTGGGGTGAGCATAGAGACTAGAAAAAGACATAAGTGTGGCTAGCTTCTGGGATGCTGATACTGTTCTATTTCTGTCTCTGGTTTCTACTATAGGTAAGTAATACGGATAATTTAGTTTTTTAAAAAGCTATCATTCCCTACAATAATTCTCTGTGCATTTTCCTCAATATTATAAATATGTTAATTTTTTTATTATATTTTTAAAATAGTTTTTAAAGAACTGTGATGAAACCTTTGGTTGTAAGGAAACAAAAGTATCATTTATATATGATGTTAATGTTGGCATATAAAATCCAAAAGAAGTAATTATGATAATAAGATAATTTCATATGATAACTGGTATCTTATTTAAAATTAACATATTTTATTAAATTTGAGTAGGTAAAGCTTATACATAATGACAAAAAATCTTTAAACAATACAAAGCATACATACTGAAAACTAAATCTCCTTCCCACTTTTGCCCCACAATTTCCTATCTTCTACATAGAGGCAACCATGGTCATTAGGTTCCTGTTGGTTTCTTAGATACACTTTTGTTTTATATATATATAGACATGAGAAATAGATGATAGATAGATAAATAGTTACCTTCAATATTTAGTAGCATATTAATGCACTTTCTTCTGTAACTCGTTTTTCTCATTTATCTTGAAAATATGTCAATATGTATCAAGTTGTTTTGTACTTAAACATACCCATAATATTTCATTTAATCAATTCCCCACTGATAGACATTTAGATAATTTCTAAAATTTAGCTCAGATGAAGTACTTAAGCAGTAAAATTTCCATTAGATAATGCCAAGCTCATTTTCCTATGAGGTCCACTAATTTATACTTTTAATAACAATCTATGAAAGTGCCTGTTTACCTTTAGTATTGACCATATCATCTACTATTTTATCCTTTCCTATTTGATAGAAGAAAAAATAGTATCTCAGTAAGGAAACCAATGTGCATTTCTTTTAAAAGTCTAGAAATTGATCACTTTTTAATTTTGTGTCAATTTCTATTTCTATAAATGGATGTAATTTTCTTTGTTGACTAAGATATTACTTTTCTTATTGAATTTCAGATACTCTTTGTGTGTTGCATAAACTGGTTTCTTATGTGTTGCAAACATTTCTCTTAGTTTATGATTTGTCTTTGAAAATTATAGATATCTATAGATACAGACATTGGTACAGAGTGAAAGCAATCACTTTTATAATCTTGATGTTTTGGCATAGTTGGAGATATTTTCCTCAATGAACTGTAATTACTTTAAATTTTGTCCCAGGTTTTCTTCTACTACTTATAAAAATTCACATGACCCTTGTTGTAAGGAATGACTAGGAATGAAAATATTCTTTTATGTATAAGCATCCATTTGTCCCACTTTTTTGAAAAATTGTTTTTTTTGTTGAAAAAAAAGCAATTATTCTCAAAATATTTGAAATAAGATGTGTTTGTATTTCTTAAGATACACTAAATAAATATCTTTCTTATAAAATGTAGAAAAATATGATTTATAATGGAAAATATACAACAGAAAAATATTTCATAATAAACAATACATGAAACATCTAAAGACAAACTAATCAGAATGTACAGATCATATATTAGAAAATTTTGAAGAGTTCTTAGGATTATAAAAAATAGAATTAAGAAAGATAAAACATTGAATAAGAAAATGTATCAATTACTTCATACCCTTTCTCCCAAAATGCGTACATATCTTTTTTGTGTAATTAAGCTTTTAATATTATTACAACCAGAATAAATATAGTATCTTTGTCTGCTTAAAAATAATCCATCTTCAAGGTTCAATGAATTTTAAAAGTAAAGAATTTTATGAAAATATAATCATAAAATCTACATTACATAATATTAAAATGTATTTCAAAATTATGATAATTAGGGTATGTGGTATTACACCAAAAATACACTATACCAATAGCCTACTACAATAGAAAACAAAGAAATATACTGTGGTATAAAGCTGTTAAAGGCATAAGAGTAGTTATAGCGTAGGTGTCAAAAATAGGTGTAAATAGAATAAGATGTTTTACTAAAAGAGAGAAGTAAGATTAAAAATCAGTGAATAACAGTGAAATAATGAGGAAAACAAGAATAAAGATAATATATGACTAAATAAATAACTAAAGCAGATGAATGATAAAATTCCTTAATTCAAAAACTACTTTCTAGAAACACTTGAAAAATAGGAGAAAATAACAATAATGTGAATTTTCAAAGCATTTTCTAAATCACTTCCACCAAATTTTAGTCTAGATGTTTGAATCAACTATTTCTTTCAAAGTTCCAAAGAGCACATAATTATCATGAGAATACTCACAGGATACTTGGTCCCCAGAAAAGCCTAGAACACTTTCCAACATGTCTTATTAAATTAACCATAACCTTGACACCAAAACCTGGTGGAGAGAGCAGCCCATCACAGTTGAATGAGAGATAGCTTTCTCTTTCCTTTTGGTTAGGTGGCCTTCTGTGCACCACCTCATGCCATTAATTACCTGTCCAATAGAACAGGATTAGTGGGGGTCCAACTGAAAAGCAGATGGCTCACTCAGCTGGAAACTTTGCAGACTCTCTGAAGAAAGGAGCATTCGGTGAATTGGGGCAGGGTGAAGGCAACCAATGCATGATTTTGAGACACACAGGAGCCAGCAATATTTGGAAACTATCATGGCTCCCTGAAGGGACAAAAGATATCTCAAGAAAGAGCTAGGGCCATGGAGGAGAGGCTGCCTGTCAGAAACTTTAACTGTGAAAAGCCATGGCACTCCCTGAACCCTGGCAAGCTATGAGGGGAGGAAAACCAGCATGCTGAAATATTCCCCCATTGCTGCCTTTTAGGCTTCAGCTAGTGATTTTCCTTGGCTAACTCCAGGAAGAAGGCTGAAGGCAAGGAAACCAGGTAAGAGTCAGGAAGAGGTCTATCAGCACAAAGGGCAGGGCAGATAAAGGCTGAGAATCAGTGAAGAGAGGATTTCTCTCAAAATCATGTGCCCTGTTTCAAGAGCTATGGCAAGCAGCAACTGTCTAGGTCCCAAGCCAGGAGATATAAGTATGTAGGATCATAAACTGAAAACCCCCTTCCCTCTAAAATTTTCTCAATCAGAAATGAAACCCAAACTCTTTTCATCCTATCTCAGTTACTCACTGCACAGTGAACTTCTCACCTCCTGCAACCCTGCCTCTGAAAGACTGATTTCAAGCATTCCACACTGACTTGCTTTCACAGTCTAAGGTCTCCACCTGGAGGAACACCCAGATGATTCTTCCACCTAATAAAGGTCTCTAAAACACACACACACACACACACACACACACACACACACACACACACACACTCTTTCCTGTCCTAACTTTCCCGTTCCTAGGATAGATTCTATGATCCCAGTATTTTAATACTTCTTTTAAAATACTTCCATTGTCTGGTTTCTTGCTTCCTTCTATGCAACTTGTTGTCAAGAACTGTGGAGTAGAGTGCCTACTTTTATTCTACTTGCAAGCCGACAAATCAGCATGCCACAACTTTATGAATCATGCCTCCTGCAAAAGTGATAAAGAATTTTTCTGTTATTCAGAAAGAGTGATAGCCGTAGCATCTGACTTTCTCCTGGTCCCCTAGTCCCAGTTCCCACAGAGTGACATACAAAGGATCAGATGATACCTGCATAATCAGTGTGTGGCATGGACAAGCCCTAATCCTAATGGACCTGAATCTTGTCTAACAGTCATTAAGCAGGCCCATTACAATAAAAACCTTATCTTTATTAAGCTAGTAAATATGTCAGTCCTTTACTCTGGAGGGAGTCATGATTTCTATTTAACAAGCAACTCTAAAATGATAACTCTAGAGCAAATTATAGTCAGTGCCTCTATTCATAATCTGTGCAAAAATATGACAGTCCGGTGGAGAATTTTCCCCCAACACTCGTCTCTGCCTGTGTCCGTGCAGTTATGTCATCCAACTGGGCTAAGAGATTTCACTTTCTCACATTGTGACTTTCTTTTTACTAGGTCGTGATCATAAGCCTACAAACACCTTCATTTCTCATTTTAAATATAAAAACCCAAATTCTCCTCCATCTAAATCAAATTCTCTGCTGCTTTTCAGAGTAAAACTTCCTAACTTGCTTCCTCTACTTCCTTAGCCCTACCTTATTCTCTTGGCCTCTTTATACAATATCTTTCTCATCTTTCTTGTCAAATAAGCATATTGTCATAATCACAGATATTTCTCCAACTTTGCCAAAACCTACCCAAACACATTCAAAAGAGTCAGTGTCCTTTCTTCATCTGACTTTTGTGAGATCAGCACTATTGGAGACTTAATCTTTGAATTTTCTTTTCAATCTCCATACTGGACCTTCTGTTTCTATCCACTGTGTTGGTGTCATGAGTGTGAGTCTTGTCAGTCACACAGGGCCCACCTCTTGGAAGGACCTCACACTCAGATTAATGCTTTGTTATTTCCATCTTGAAGTTCTTATTAATTTTTGGACAAAGGGTCCTGGGTTTTTATTCTACAGTGGTCTTCTCAAATTCTGTGACAGTTCTGTCTATCCTAAAATATTATAGTGCTTTAAAGATTCAGTCTTTTCTTCACCCTTCACAGGCACTTTCCAGATCATTCCCTCTGAGTCTATTGTTTTAAATACTTTGTTCTAGCAACCCTCTTAAGTTTTCTCTAACATGAACTTCTCCTCTGAGTTAATCATGAAAGCCAAATTCTTGATGATGAATGCCCATCTCAAAATTTATATGTCCAAATAAAAACATATGCTGTCCTCTTCTCTGCAAAATTTCCTTCGCCAAGATTCCTGCATGACAATCCGTCAAGTTGCTGAAGCACCAAACCTGACATCCTCCTTTATATCTCCCTGTTCTCATCCCAATGTACAATCCTTAGCCAAATCCTGTCTGTTATCTCCAACTGTGTCTCAAGTCTGTTCACCTCTAAACATATCCACTGCTCCCATCAACTACTCATGCCTCCTCAGACTACAGCAAAAGCCCCATTTCTTGGATTCTTTTTTTCCTTTTATTTCTTACAATTTATTATTTATAGAACAGCCTAGATAATTTTTAAGATTTTCTTAAACATTTTATTTTTTAAAAATTAGGCATTATACAAGTATAAAAAACAATATGAAAAATTTCCATATAAACTTCCTTCAGATTTTCCAAATAACATTTTTACCACAGTGGCTTCATCATTCATATATATAGAGATACATAAAATTATATTATATACATCATTTGCATATGAACATAATGCACTCATAGATTTTATATCATATATATCCTTGTGTGTGTGTGCATATATATATATGTATATATACATATATATATACATATATATATCCATTGTTACTCTTTCTTAAATGTCATTTGGGAGTAATTTGCAGGTATGATATTCACTTACCTCTATGCATACCAATGTGCATTTCCCTAAAACAAGAATATGCTCTGAATTAACAATAATCAGGAAATTAACATTGATAAAATACTATTTTCTATCTATGGATCTTAACCAAATTTGGTCAATTGTTCCAATAACATCTCTAAAAGAAAATTATTTTTTTCTGATCCAGAAACTAGGCCAAGATCTACTTTGCATTCAATTACCACAATTCTTTAGTTTTATTTAATCCAAAACATTTTGTTCTGCTATAAAGTAAGGAAGTCACAAAGAATGGTGGAGACATGTCAGAGGACAGAGGGATCAGTTTGGTGAATTTGAGAATTAAAATAATTCATTATAATAACATTATAATCCATTGAATGAAACAAGAATCCCTAAGTCCATACTGATAAAAATAAACAAGCCAAAAAGTAAACATAATGAAAAAAGTGGCAAACCCCTCCAGTAAGTAGAATGTCACTAAATATAGAAGAAATAATGAAATCTGAAAATTATCAATGAATGGAATACTACATGCTTGGCACTATGCAGGATGCTGAAGATACAACATTATCAAAAAGTACACATTGTCACTGAGATGATGAGATAATGCCTAAGCTCCTGAGACTTCATATGTACGGCCTTCATGACCTGGACACCTCAGGTTTCTCCACTGTGATCTGTATTTGCCTCATGGCTTTTCACTCCAGCCAGGCTGAACTAATTTGAATTTCATTGTCAAGCGATTTCGCACACCCTTTCACACATTAATTATTCACTCCCATTTGTAGCTAACAAATGTATTACTTCTTGTAGAAAATTCTCTTCATTCTTCCATGACCACTGACATGTGTCTACCTACAGTCTTATTTAAACATTCTGTCTTATTACACTATTTTCTCTGTATTTTAATAGTTTCTTAACTAATTTTTTCAACTACTTGTCCTTTTTTATTAGTAGCAAAATTTATTTTAGAGCAATTTTAGATTTATAGAAAAATTAAGCACAAATACAGAGTTCTCAAATACTCTCTCTTATCTCCCCCTCAATTTTCTCTATTGTTCACAACTTGCATTCATATGGCACATTTGTTACATTTGGTGAATCAATAATTATCCATTATTATTATGAAGTTTACCATTTATATTAGAGTTTGCTTCTTGAGGATGATTTCCAGAGACACCACCATAGTACATAAAAAAATTGTCAGTTAAATGAATAAATGAAAACAAATAAATCCAATATCTAGCAAGTAAAAAATGCATAAAGGGAAAAAATGAGAAGTTCCATTTGGTCAGAGTAACATGGATAGGAAGGATTGGAGAACAGAATGAAAAGTTTGGGACCAGATTTATAGGATATTGAGTGCAGAGTTGGAACTTTATTCTGAAACAAACCCCAGTAGGAAAACTGTTTCTCATCTGCTTGGGATTACTACTTCCAACTCACATAAAGGAAGATGCAAAGCTTAATCCCATCACTCATTTCTACTACAACCTAACATCTTCAGTTTTTCTATTGTTTGCTCAAAATTTGTTGTGTCATGAAAACAAATATCATTGTGCATTCTTTGTACGAATATTTCAATTCTCTCCACTCAACCACTGCTGAGCAAAGTTTCTCTTTACCCATCTGCATTTCTTTCTTTGGAGAAATTCAAATTGCTAATACACAATTTTATTATGAATCAATATAATAACCTATAGTAAAATTATTTAAATTAACGTAACTATCACCTTTGAATCAGCCACCACACACACACACAATATGCCTAGCAAGATATATCTTTAGCACAATAAAATGCAGACCTTACAAATGCAATGTTCACTAATCCTTTCCCAGATGTATTGAGCTCCTCCTGTGGATCAAGAAAGGAAGAGGAAAATTTTGAGAAGTATTAATGACCATAGAACTCTATGGTTTTATGGTTGTTACCAGTATTGTTTTGAAAGTTTTTTTTAATATTAAACTTGGAATTATAGAAATGTTAGTGGTCCTCCTTCTTCTCTAATCTTCAAAGGATAAAAAATGTCTGTTATGCTTCAGAAAATGAGAAGCATAACACTTAATATTACTGTTTACTTAAACTGAAATGCTCAGCTGTTTGGACTAAACAATGTTAGCTCTAAACATTTCAAAACATAATGGGGGGTGGGAAGGGTTAGTGTTGGGGTTGGAGTTGGGTTTAGGGAGGGGGGCAGGAATGGAGGAAGGAAGGACTGTATAGATGGAGGGGAGGGGTGGGAGGGGTGGGGGGGAAGGGAAAAAATGGCAGAATGAATCAAACAACATTACCCTATGTAAATTTATGATTACACAAATGGTATGCCTTTACGCCATGTACAGACAGAGAAACAACATGTATCCCATTTGTTTACAATAAAAAAAAAAGAAAAAGAAAAAAAAATAAACATTTCAAAAGATGGGAAGGATGCCATTCATTTTTCAAAATGGCCAGTACCACTCTTGGTTTTCAACTCTCACAAGAACAGGAAAACTGGTGCCGAATTGCTTTCAGAATCCTAGAGAGAAACAGTGCTAAACATACAGTTCACAGGGATGAGCAGTGAGTCTTGCTCTAGTCTTTTTGAATGAAGTTTTTAGTAAGGGGTAATTCTTCAAAAGAAAAATACTAAGATTTCTTTCAAATATTTAACTTTCAAAGGATGTGTTTATTTGTATTTTTTTTTTTTTTTACAAATACTAGGTCTTTCTTTGTGCATATATCTTCAAAAAAATTAAAAAATTTTTTACATTCTTGGTAATTCAGATATCTTCTATCTTGTCATTTTACTTTTTTTTCACATTTTGTATATTCTGGATTCTGTTATTTTGATTCTTGAAGTGTCTAAAGTTTGAGTAGGAAGGATTGTGGAAAATCTTTTCAAATGGCAGAGTTCTTACCAGTAAACCACCATAAAATGATGATACACTTATGTTAACAGCACCCCTTCTCTTCCTTTTGAGAGAAGCAGGAGAGAATTCTAAAAGTTCACAGTTTGATTCTCAGACCTTTAAAAATTCAAGGGTAATTTTTTTAAACAAAAGGAAAAAAAGTAGAAAAGGATGAAGAAGGGAAAGAAAGTAAAATGAGGGGGAAAAAAGTGTTTTCCTGCCTTCAGAACCATATCCAAAACACCTTTTTTATTTTTATATTTTTTATTTGTTCTATTTAGCTATACATGACAATAGAATGCGTTTATGCATTTTGATAGATCATACATAAATGGGAGTATAATTTCTCATTTTTCTGATTGTACATGTTGTAGGATCACATCAGTCATGCAGTCATATATGTACACGAGATAATAATGTCTGCTTCACTCTATTACCTTATCTAGTCCCATACCCCTTCCTCTCCCTTCACTTACCTCTACCTAAAGTAACTCTATTCTTCTCTAGCGTTGCCCCCTTATTGTGAACTAACATCTGCATATCAGAGAAAACATTCAGCCTTTGGTTTTTTGGGTTGGTTTATTTCACTTAGAATGATATTCTCCAACTCCATCCATTTACCAGCAAATGCCATAATTTCATTCTTCTTTAAAGCTGAATAATATTCCATTGTATATGTATACTGCATTTTCTTTATGCATCATCTATTGAAGAACATGGTTGATTACATACTTTAGCTATTGTGAATTGAGCTGCCATAAACATTGATGTAGCTGTGTCACTGTAGTATGTTGATTTTAAGTCCTGTGGTATAAAATGGTGGTTTCATTCCAAGTTAAATGGTGGTTCCATTTCAAGTTTTTTGAGGAATCTTCATACTGCTTTCCATAATGGTAGCACCAATTTGCATTCCCACCAGCAATGTATGAGTGTACCTTTTTCCCCACATCTTCACCAGTTTATTGTTGCTTGTATTCTTGATAACTGCCATCCTGATTGGAGTGAGAATCTTAGAGTAGTTTTGATTTGCACTCCTCTAATTACTAGAGATGATGAACATTTTTCTCATATATTTGTTGATTGATTGTATATCTTCTTCTGTGAAGTGTCAGTTCAGTTCCTTAGCCCGTTTATTGATTGTTGTGGTTTTTTTTTTTTATTTTTGGTGTTAAGTTTTTTGAGTTCTTTATTTATCCTAGAGATTAATGCTTTATCTGAGGTGTATGTGGTAAAGATTTACCACATGTGCCAATACCATGCTATTTTCATTACTATAGCTCTGTAGTATAGTTTGAGGTCTGGCATTATGATACCTCCTGCCTCACTTTATTTGCTAAGGATTGCTTTGGCTGTTTTTGTTCTCTTAATTTTCCAAATAAATTTCATGGGTTTTTTTTTTTTCTAGTTCTATGAAGAATGCCATTGGAAATTTTAATAGGAATTGCATTAAAATTGTATAACACTTTTATTGTATGACCATTTTGACAATATTAATACTGCCTATCCAGGATCATGGGAAGTCTTTCCATCTTCTAAGGTCTTCAATTCCTTTCTTTAGTGTTCTGTAGTTTTCATTGCAGAGGTCTTTCACCTCTTTTGTTAGATTGATTCCCAAGTTTTTTTTTTTTGTTTTTTGTTTTTGAGGCTATTGTGATTGGATAGTTTTCTTAATTTCTCTTTCAGTGGATTCATTACTGATGTATAGGTATGCATTTGATTTATGGATATTGATTTTATATCCTGCTACTTTGCTGAATTCATTTATTAGTTCTAGAAGTTTTTGATGGAATTTTTTTGGGGACTTCTAAATATAGAATCATGTCATCAGCCCATAGTGACAGTTTGAGTTCTTTACCTGTTGGTAGAACTTTAATTTCTTTCTTCTAATTGATCTGGGTAGAGTTTCAAGGACAATGTTGAATAAAAGTGGTGAAAGAGGGCATTTTTGTCTTGTTCTAATTTTTAGAGGGAATGCTTTCAATTTTTCTCCATTTAGAACTATGTTGGCCTTGGGTTTAGCATATATGGCTTTTGCAATGTTGAGGTATGTTTCTACTGTCCCTAGTTTTTCTAGTGTTTTGAACATGAAGAGTTGCTGTGTTTTATCAAATGCTTTTATTGCATCTATTGAAATGATCATATGATTCTTGTTTTTAAGTCTATTGATATCATGAATTATGTTTATTGATTTCCATATATTGAATCAACCCTGCATCCCCAAAAACATTTTGAGGAAAATCTTAAATTTTGTTTGGAAGTAGCCATGTGTATGTATATCATAGGCAACAACTACATCAAAAAGTGGAAAATTATTTATTTTTCTCTATTGACATCCCCATTCTTATTTCTGAAAATCCACCCATGCTCAGACTGGAAGTTTAATGCAAAAAAATTGGGGGGGGATTTAAACTATTTTTTCCCACAGTTCTGTGGGTTGGTGATTCAGGTTGGGCTCAATGGTTCTGCTTTGTGTCAGGCTCAGTCCATCTAGAATGGGACTCTCGTGTCTCTAGTGCTGGCTGTTGGATTGACTGGGAACTGGCTGACTACAGTGTTTTAGAATGACTAACTCACCTGAATTATCAGTTTTCTTCTATGTATCTCCTACCCACCTACCCAGGTTAGTGTCTGGCTAACTCGGAATGCTGAAGAATCTATATGTAAAAGAAGAAGCACACAAAAACCAGGTAATACAACGCCCAGATCAAAGAATAATTTCATCCTTTTAAATCTAATTTTTTAAGAAATATACTTTATAATGCTCCCGCTGCCACTGGTAGTGATTCTTCTGATGGATCTGAGCCAGGTAAATGGAAAACCTTCTGTGAAGGATTCACCAGATGCTATTAGGATAGTCATGATTCATGGGAGGAGGCCAAAATATCAAAATTAACAGGAGTTTTAAAGAAATTGATTCCAGATCTCATGGATGATTTCATGGGGTTCAAGACTTAAGTAAAGGAAATAACTATAAATGTGATAGAAATAGCAAGAACTAGAATCAGGCCTAGAGCCCAAAAATGTGACTGACTTCCTGAAATCTCATTGTAAAATGTTAACAGATGAGGGACTGCTTCTTATTAATAAGCAAAGAAGTGTTTTAAGATGGAATCTCCTCCTGGTGAAGATGATGTGAACATTGTTGAAATGACAACAAAGGATTTAGAATATTACAGAAACTTAGTTGATAAAGTAGTGGTGGGGGATTTCATGCAATTTTAACAAAGCCCTGTTATATTTAAGTACAACTCTGACAATGCATACTGCTTCATAATTGTCTTTTATCCATGATAAGAAACTGAGGTCTTGGCAGTAAAGTGTGATCATAATGTATTGATTTCAAATGTTGACTTCTGCATTATCAATATCTCATTTTACTAAAAGGCAATTACATTTTAAAAAAATAGAACCTAAGATTGTCACACTACAGTAGAACAACAATTCTGTTAAGAAAGGGATGTCCTCAAATAAGTCATCTTTATTAGACATTTCAGAAACAGAATAACAGGTAAAGTGCAGGAATGCATTTTGACTTGTCAGAAAAGGGATATATAGGATAAAAAGACATGCTAAAGCTCTTAAGTAGAGAAATAATAAGATCTGGGTATTCCAGGAAATAAATGCCATTTTTATCTTAGAAAAGAAGTTTCAGATAGGTGAATGCTTCAGATAGAATTTTTTTAGAAACACCTACAAAATCATTTTATCTGATGTTAACACAGGAGCAACCTCCTCACCTGGTGCTAAGTGGGTCAGGGAGGAGGGGAGGAAACATGATTTAATAGATTAAATTAATTTTCAACCAACATTCTTCCTTCTGAGAATTTTCTTATCTAACTTGCCCAATGGTCATGGCTATTTCTATGATATACTAATATGATATACTAAAGATCATCACCCAAAATCCTGAAGATATTTAATTATTTTTCCTCTTATAGACTTGTTTTTTAAAAGTATAAATATTAAAGAACATTTATGTAGGTATTTTAACTCAATAAAATGAGGATGAAAAGTTAAGAAGCCATTAGGCATTGGTCAGGTCACTCAAAGCCATTTTGCTTTACCAGATATCAAATAAATCTTAGTGGTCTTTTAAACAGATTTTGATGTGTTGGGGAAACCTGAAGTGAATGATTCCCTGGTTTTAGGATAGACAGTTTACATGCCCCTGAGGTAAGTCATGATTGGTCTAATTATGTTGATCTAATTCTCATTCTCCTTTTCATGGATTGATCTGAGGATGCCACCTCATTCTATCTAAGGTGACAATGGAAAGTCTGTCAGAGAGGCCATCTTTTAAAAAGAAAAGACTCATAAGAAGGAAATGTTTTGCTCCTTTTCTCTCTTTTTGGCCTGGACTTCTGAAAATTTGTCTGAAAGTTCAGTTACTAACCATATGATCATGAGATAATAAACATCAAACTTATTTTCAGAAAAAAAAAAAAATGTGAATCAGAGCAGAAACTTGAAGCCCCTGGATCACCAAGACATTACTTTAAAGAAGAGATGGGATCAACCATCTCTCTCATATTTGTCTCACTTTTTGTAACAAGACAAACATTGATCCTACTTACTCAAACCACTGTTAAGTCAGATTTTATATTATTTACTATTGAGGCATTATCAACTGATATAGAAACTTTCAGGTAAACCAATAGTTATTTGTTAATAGTAGTGTTGATGGACATCAATTGAAGACTTCCAGAAAACACACAGATGATCAAATAAAGTCAAGTTTATTGTCATTGCAACAAGGGAACCTCAGGGACAATTCCGTAAGAGGGTGTTAATAGGGATGTATGGGAGGTGAAAGGCTATGTCAAGTAATTTTGGCAGGGGTTATAAAAAGTACCAACTTAATCTGGGTTGTTTTCTCTCAGGAGCTAGAGATAATTCCGTGACTGGATATATAAATGACTCTTATCTAGGATATGGGGGAGCATAGTGGGGCTGGCTTATAATTAATAATCAGGCAGTCTGATATTAGCCAAGAAAGGGGTTTCTCAACTTTTTTCTGCATTTGTTTACTGTTCTGTTTGGTCCGTGCTCAGTCATGATCACGGGGAGGTCTAACTTTTGTCTTACTCCATCAAGGTGCTCTGCAAAAAGGGTTTTGTGGTTGTGGTGCCAGGTCCACGGCCTGCCAAGGGAAGACCTGACTAAGCCTCCTCCTGGCGCTAGGGGGTGTGCTACTCTTTGTCGCTAGATTTTTTTTTTCCCCTTTGGGATGGGGTGCGCTGGGGGAGGGGCAGAGGGTTGATATATAGCATTATTCCTCAACTGTTCATACATTTAAAATTTATTTGTAAATATCCACTTATTTTAAAAGTACTCCAGAAAATTCAGAAGTGGAATGATAGAAATCTAGGCAAAGAAAGCAGCAAAGAGGGTAAACAACAGAGTAGGTATTAAAAACACATTTCTTTCTTTTGGGGAGGAGGTGGTGGGGGCGGGTACTGGGGATTGAGTCCAGAGCTTCACATGTGTCAGGCAAGTTTTCTATGGCTGAGCTATGTTCCCAGTCCAAAATACATTTCTAAGAAATAATATATGCAAGAACAAAATAAATTCTTATGACCAATTAGATACATGTGACAAAGGAAAAACTGGAACTGAAACTAGATTTTTAGCCTAGGAGACCAGATGAATAGAAATCACATGAATCCAAATAGGAAGTTTAAGAGATAAGAAGACTCTGGCCAATATGGTGAATTCAATTTTAAAATATAAAAGTTGCAATATCTCCAGGACATCCAGGTGGAAATTCCTGGAAGGTAATGGGAAATTGAACCCTGTCACACAAGCAAGAAGCTAGCATTGGAGAATTTGGAAGGAGGAAATGAGATTTTCCAGAAATAGATTGTGGGCTGTGATGTGCATTGATTTAAATGTGCAATAAAAATTATAAGCATCCTATATTTTCATTCGTAAAAACACAACAGCATCAAGAGTTGAATTGTTTTGGAATTTGACTAACATAACAAAGAAAACTTTGCTACCTGTCTCTTATAGGAAATCTTCCTGAACCAAAAATGTTAGCTCTGCTCAGCTCATTAAATGCATTTAACCCCTGAATTGCATTGATGCTTAGGTATGTGTGTCTCTCCCAGCTCTGTCTATGCCATTGTCATCTAACTCAAAATCTAATCTCCCACAGGAAATTAAACTGCTTATTTTTTCTGCTAGGGAAATGATTTCAAATGGAAGTTTCACCCAGGTGCTTGGTATGCTTTTCACAGTCTCCAGCACAGCCCACACATATGTGGGTTCTTAATAGTGGCTGGTGGCTGTTCTATGTTGTTGTTATTCAGGTCAGAAAAGGCTTTATCACTTAGGGTTTATTTTTAATACCACTTCCAAGAGGCTCCAATGTTGTGACTGAGAGCAGGGGCCCTACTGTGTTTTGGATGAGTTTTATCAAAAGAATATGATTCTTCTATCTACCAGCCTCAATTAGGAACAGACTTTGTTTCTTCCTCTCAATTGTCCCATTTGAATTGGAACTTGAAAAGAGGTGACTCATCTTCAGCTATACCTGCCATGTATTGGTTTGGGTAAGAACGATTTTTTAAAAACAGAAAGCTCTTGGATATTGGAAAATGCTAGAAATTACAATTTTTTCTTTCATAAATAGATTCTGTAACTGACCAAGTAATAGAAAACCATAAACTTGGAACCACCAGGTCAAATTCTGCCTATTGCCATCTTTATTTGGGAAGTACAATTTATTTCCAGTTGACTTGAATTTGTCTTAGGTTAGACCTGAACCCTCTAATGTATCACAGTCCTCATCTCTCCCTATTGTTTTACACTTGGCCACAACCCATGTTTAATAGCTCCTTGTAACCATTCTTTTCTTTATTTGAAGTGAAAGAATGAAATTGGAAGTACAATCATATATCTAATTGTCTAATTCTTTATCTTAACTGATATTATTAAACATTTGTGACAAAATAAATTCTATATGTCAGGTTGCCTTTACCCAAGCAAAAATTATATGCACAAAACTAGGCATTGTATTTAGCACAGACAAAGACCTAATATGTTTGTTTCAAATAAATGGATTATTGGACTACTGAATTGCATTTGGGTTTGAATTAATTTCTTCTGGTTCTGTCAAACTTGCATAGTATATATCAGAAGCTGAGTTTTCTGAGAACCAAGTTGCTTTTGACATGTTTGATGAATATTGAACTTAGCGATCCCTGCCTTTGAAACTTTCATGTTATCCAATATATTAAAGAGACCCCCTGTGAAGTGATGACATGTAATCTATCCAAACGTTTACCCTACCTGTAAAGTTGTGCTATATATTATTGCATTGAATTTAACACAAACTGTTGAGTATGTATTAATGTACCCATTTTATATTGGATAAAATCGAAGTTCAGAGATATTGAGGGATTTTTCTCAGTTTATGCAATCACTAAATAGCAAAATACAAATGTTTGGGTTTTTTTTTCCCCAGGGGCAAATGTGCTTCTCTTGTTTCTATTATTAATTATGACAGCTATGTTCAAACTCTTTGACAAGAGGATGCATCCTAAGTATTACTTTGCCTGTTGGGATAGACCTGAAAGTGTGGGAAAGGACAGATCTATCCATTCTTTCACCAGTCATCCAATTCACCTTCCTGTGCATCCATCACATAACAAGGTAGATGAGAGACTCTTTCCCAACGTCCACTTTTCTCTGGCTTCATGTTTCCTTACATCTTTCCTTTTTTCAGATTCTAAACATGTTTTTAAGTACTTGCCCCAATCTTAGACAAGTTTATGTAAGAAATATGAGGAAAGTTGTGAAAGAGATCACAAAGATGGTGCACTCCAGGTTCTGTCCCTTCTAGGACTGTCTCTGGGTACCTCATAAGAGAGTCTGGTGTTAACACACACACACACACACATACACACACACACAGATGTTTCAACTACTTGACTTTGTGTGACTCACAAGGATTACCATTTAAACAAATTATAGGAAAAAACTGTGCTACAATACTTACTTGAAAACCTGAATCACACACACACACGTACATGTGAATTCAGTTCCACTGTTGTTCCTATCATTAGGATTTCCTTTTAGAACACTGGTGTTGACCATTAAGAAAATTCTTTTCATCAAGAGGAAAGTGGACTCAAAATATGTCTATTCAAAAGCATTTGGAACCATTTTACTATGCTAATGCTTTCTTCTTGGTTATAATAATTTACCTCAAATTGAACTCAGTAGTCTATATTTTCACATTCAAAGAATTGACTTGGATCCATCAGCTCTCTTCAAGCCTTCAGCCAGTATGCTTTCTCTTCAACTGGGTCACAAGCGGTGAGTGTAGAAATGCTCCTCTGGTTCTAAATGAATTTTCTATTAAACCATTCTTAAACACAACAGATTTCCAATAAAAAAACAGAGAATAAAAATGTAGAAGTCCCAGAATAGGATCTCTTTAAAAAGAACTCAAAAGTACATAGTAGATTATTTTAAATATGCCTGCTGGTAGAAGATCAAAAGGTTCAAAGGAGGGTATTAATGACTTAAAGTTAGGATGATGGGGGTGTAGATGGAGGTTCTTTGGAAATGTTGAAATATGTAAAATTTTGCAGAATTTAGGAAAATCTCACGATATTCTTAAAGGTAAAATAGAGACTAAATCTGAAGGATGAGTTCATGGTTAATTTCAAACCATGCTCCAAGTTTGACTCCTGAGACCTTTCCCATCTCTTTCCTCAGATGCACTTCACTACAACCACGCTTACCCACTTAGTAATCATTGCCTCAAACATTTCATCATATGCAAAGAGATAGACTTCATCATTCAAATGTGTGTGTGTTTCCCTCTTCAAGCAAGGCAATCTGTCAAAAAATCTTCATTTTATTTTCTTTTTTTCACCAAACATACTATCTGAGCCATACATGTATCAATATCACTTTTCTTCTATTCCACTGCAGAAGGATACCCTTGAGCAAGGACCTCCAGTACATAGAATGAACCCTACATTACTTTTCCCCAGAGTCTCACAATTTTTCTTTTCCTTCACACAGCCTGATCTAGACTACCAAAACAACTTCTTAAATCATCTTTTACTTAATGCTTTCTGTGGACCAGGCATCGTGGCCAGTACTTGACATGCTGGGCTTAATTTAATCTAGTTAATCAATGATGCAATGAGTTAGGTTTGATGTTAATTTCACTAACATTGAAAGCACAGTATGGAGAGATTTAAGTAGTTTATTTAAACTATTTCAGATCACTCTTGAAATAAAGGCTAGAACTTATTAGCTGAACATAGTGAAAGATAGATCATGTACTTTTAACCACAAAATTCTCATAACTTCTTAGAAGAAGAAATTTAGACTGAACGTGAGAAGCTGTCGAACATCTTGAAGATCTCCACAGGGAAATACAAGAACAGCAGCTAAAACTGTAGCACGACAGGAAGATACTTTAGAGAGCATCTTACTGGGAAACCAGATGTTAGATGTGACTTTTACTGCAGTCTTGGAATATTAGCCATGTTCTGAAGGCCAGAAAATCAAAGCCTAAAGGTAGGAGGCTAGTGAAAGATACCCTAAATGCAACAAAAGGAGTTTGCTTGGAAACCATCTTAACTCTCCCAACCATGAAACTATTGTACCCTAAGAAAGGAGCTAGAATTGACTGCCCTGGGAACTAGCTGAGAGATGCAGTGGTCCCAGCTAAGATGCAGGGCAGCTAGCCTGTGAAGGAAACACTTCCATCAAGAGAACTTCTGAGAGAACCCCCAGAGGAGGATACTTCCAGACACCCACAAAAGTACCAGCCAGAAAAAGAATGATTGAATATCTGACATCCTAAAAGGAATAAGTGATAGATGAACCCTGTACACACCAAATTCTCCCCACCTCATTTTCTCCTCCACTCAGTTGCCCTTCCTCTACGCCTCCCCCAGCCTTTGGTGCAGAACTCTAGTTGGGAGAAGTGAAGCATCCAGACATTTAGGGAGAAGTATGGAAAAGCAGCTAACCATGCCATCTCTTCCACTCTTCCCAACGTGAGTCATGCCTAGCAAGTGGTTTGGAGTAAGGGCAGGGAAGAGTGTAATTCTAGACTGGAAGAGGGTTTGATGTTCTTACATTAAGCTAGACTGGATAGCTGATTACCTTAAGACTCAAGGTCGATCCTGAGAATACTTTAGAGTGAACACAGGTATTATGGAATCCACCTAAACTTTCATGCAGTTACAGGAGAAAACAAGCAACAGAGTGGTTTGCAGAAAGAGTGGTGTGGAAAAAGATACTAGGATAACATTTCACTCTTACAAATTATAACTTATGCTAGAAATTGACTGGAGTTGGGACAAGTCTTCAGTCAAACCTTCTTATACCAAGACCATAGTTCTTCTACATTCATATATGAAAACACAACAGTGAAACTCCATCTCATGTACAACCACAAGAATGGGATCTAATTAGTGTAAGTTGTACTCCATGTATGTATAATATGTCAAAATATACCCTATTGTCGATATATCAAGAAAGAATAAATTTTAAAAAACAGAAAAATAAAAGGACCACAGTTCTTTTCTTGGTTACCTGCCACTATACTTGGTTCTTGACTCTGTCTTGATTCTTCCCTTCCCTTTAATGTTTCTTTATGTTTCCAAGATGTCCTGATTTAATTTTCTGTCTCCTTTTATGTCTTTGCAAAAATCCCCTGCTGCCTCTACTATGTGATTCCACTCATCTCAGGTTTAAGATGAAATCTAAAACTAATCTCTTCCCATTATTGACCCACACCAAATTGGATAAATACCAATATGAGGTAAAGCAAGTCTCTGTTCCTTTCTTTTTGTTCTGTCCCCATGAATTCATTAATTTAGTCATTCCCAACCATGATCAGAAAAAAAAGGCATTTGAGCGTAAATATGAACTGGCCAAACCAGAACAATGATCTACTCACCTTACCATTGATGGATGTGATTAATCTTTAATGAATTATTTTCTAATACATTTTCCTACTTGATTTTCTTATTTGTATGTTATTACATTTACAGCATGGAAAGGAGACCTCACACATCTTCCTATACATAAATGCCTATTATTTGAATTTCCCCTGCAAGGGGAATACAGTAATTTATAAATACAGTAATTTATAATCCTCACAATTACATTCTGTTGAAGGAGATATTTTATTTTTATACAGATAAAGAAATTAACTGAGAGAGGTTTAATGACTGCTCCAAGAATGACAGAATTAGAATTCAATTCTGGATTTTTCTAACTCAGAAAGAAATATAATTTGGCCAAAGCCTGATTACAAAAGTAATATCTAACAGATGTTGGGAAGAACATAGTTGTTATAAGTCAAACTCCAAATGGCATATTTAGGAATTCAGAGGAAGAATACTTCAAAATATTAACTGAGAAATGAGATGGATAAAGACAGACAGAAGGAGAGAGCTTGGCTTTGGCTAAAATCCCAGCAGTAGAAATTGCCAGACACGATAAATTGAAACCAACACTTGGGCTTGTCCCTGGTTGTAAACAAATATCTATTGTGGAGCAGCACCAGAGGGCCGGACTCCAGTAACTTAATGCTTGTTTTGCTCTAACTGGCACCAGTTGGAACTTCAAGAGTCTTTCTCTAACTGAGGATGTCAGAGTACCTAGTCAAAGGCTTCTTTCCAAGCTCTGAGGGCTTGGAACTGATAGATGAAGGAAGGTTCGGAGGCTGATAGAAGCAGGATCTTGCTTTCTTCTCACAGGTAGCTTGCTCTAGCAGTCATGTGATTGCCCTCTACTTCAGAAACCAGCTGGAGAGAACTCTGCTGGTGACTTTATGTTAACAGAGAATGTTATAGAATACATGAGTCTTCTCAAAACTACACATAATGTTTCTCTTTGATCCCTACAGTGGGAGTTCACTGAAGAATGGCATTTTCTGCTCTAGCTGTGATTATTCCAGATAAGAGAGTGTGGTGTGGGTGGAAGAGTAAATTTAGAAGTTCAAAGATAAATTTGCAAGTTGTTTTTATTGCTACTAAAGACATATGATCCTGTATATAAATGCTGCAACAACTAATTTTTTAATCTATGATATTTATAATCAATAAAGTTATAACTCAATAACATATTTCAGATATTGATTCAAAAAGTATTTTGGGTATATAACAGAAGCCAAAACACTAGGCTTTGAGTATACATAGGTGGGAAAAATAGATACAGATTCTGAATCTTAATTGCCTTTCTGACAACTGAATGGAATTCAGCAGAATACTCAACCACCATGAAATATGATCCAATAATAATATTCATAGTAAAAATCAGTAACTACATCTGAGCAACAAAATTAAATAATCTTGGATCAAAACCTAAGGTGCAAAATAAAAATTCATAGTGTATACTGATAAAAATTGAATAAGAAAGCAAGCATGGGAGAATGGACAGATCTCTCATGAAGAATTCCAAATAAATTATAAAAATACTTGATATTGACCTGTTAACTGTAGAAAATGGACCACATTAATGAAAGATATTAATACTCTGGGAAACTGGGTAGATGTATATAGGAACTCTATATTATCATCACTGATGTTTTGTTTATAAATCTGAAACTGTTTTCAAATTAAAAGTTTATTTAAAAATAATAATTACTTTCAATTTCCTTTAGAATTCCCAGGACAAAATCATTAGCATGTTTTCATATTCATTAAAATTTTAATAGGATAAATTCAGTGAAGAGTGAATCCCTGTATTGTACCATACACACACACAGTGCCTAGCCCCAAAGAATTTACATCTCAGCATTGAACATGGGTAGGAGAGTTGCCCTGGTATGTTGTAGTTCCCACTTTCTAGATGGCTAAAGAGCAGCTGAATGAGATTGAGAATTGCTAAAGATACATTACTTTTAAAAGGAAGAGTGAGAAATCAATAGCAGGTTTTATGACTACAGATTTACTTCTTTTTGCATTAAAACAAATTTGTGATGGGTAATAATGCTATTTTGACTGAGAGGTTTCATTATACCATGGATTTTCAAGACTGTACTAGCATAGGTGCTGCTTTGTAAAGATAAGAGGATGCCATTTATTGTAGACCATTGCCCACTAGGGAATATCACTGATTTGAAATTAGAAGACAGAATTAAATTTCAGCTATGACATTGGCTAGCTTCATTATATTCATCAGGTTATGTATCTTACTGAGTAATAATTTCTTCATCTGGAAAGTGGGAATGCTCTCATTTACAGTTGTTTAGCAGATTTTGATAACTTGTGTGTGAGTCACCAAGCACAAATTCAGATACAAAGTAGGGATTCAATAAACACTAATATTAGAAACTTCCTAGTTGATGCAGTAATGATTCTGATTGAGGGAAAACAGGAAAAGAAAAGGAAGGAACAGAATGAAAATGAGAATCTCTGTATTACAAAATCATCCATAAAAACTGGTATGCAAAATGCAAGCACAACTCCTCCCCCTTCCCCTGCTCCCAACCTAAGACCTCCACCATACTATAGCAAAGAAGATGACGGGATAATTTGAATCAGCACAGTTTTCTCTATCCATTAATACCTAAGGCCCAGAAGATAATCCAACATGTTTGAGTACATTTCTGTCACAACAATAAAACATTTTCTAATTCACACTGACATCTTTGAAAATTGTATAATCTAATGTGCTGACCTACAGGATGAGCCTTTGGAATAATAGCCCTTGTTCTCCTGCCAGTTCAATGCACTCAGCACTAACTCCACCAGGAGTGCCAGAAGGTTGTAGAACCTTCATTAAGTCAAATTTAATTAAATCCCAGAGTGTTTACATTGTAAATGGTATCTCTTGATGTTCCTTAAAACTAAAATGTGAAAAGACAATAAAACTCCTTGTATCAGGTCTTATTGTGAAGATTAACACTGGATCTAACTCCTCCTCCTGTCATTATCTTTACTTTTTTAATTTTTTCATTTGTTCTAATTTGTTGTGTTATCTTTATGAGGGAGATGATCAGCAGTAGCAGGAGTATCCATCTCCTTATGGAGGGATGGGAGAGACAGTCTCCAAAGACCTATTCCTTGCTCCTGATTCTCTGTTCCTCTACATTTTCCCCTTTAATTCTGACCTTTTACAACTTAATTTTTGAACTCTGAAAGCTGCTGCTATTTTTAATTGTTGAATTTACTTTCTGTATGTGAGATCTAAAGCTCTAAGTCATGAACATTTTCAAAACAAATCATCTCAACAATTAACATGCATAGTTCCCATGATAGGTAATGAGCTATGTAGCTCAGGGCTGCCAAGTTGAGCCTCAGATCAACCACTGGAACTATTTGGAAGGCCTCATATGTACAGTGGCATTGCTGGTGCTGATCCCAGTCATATGAGATCAGTGTTTCAATTTCCCTGACAGCAGTTTATTGGCAGGACAAAATGTACAAAGGTTGCCAAAGCTAACATATCAGAAGGTGGGGCCTCCAAACAGATGTGTTTTCATTTCCTGTTATGTTCCATTTTTCTTTCATTGGAAATTTCTATGTGTACAAAGTCAAATTGTAATGCTTACTTGAGTGTGCTTTAAAGCCCATGGTAGTCCATTGTCATCTAGGGCTAAACTCGGGAGTTAAATTTAACCCATGGTAAGAAGTGATTAGAAAAACTCAAGTTTCCTTTTCTTACAGCTTAATTATAAATTTTATTTTTTTTTCTACTGTTAACATGGAAGCTGAGAGTTGGAAAAAATAATAATACAGTGGAAATATGTATAACATGACACATAACACTTCCATTAACTACCTTAAATAATGCCAAATTTTAGAGTCAAGATATTCAAGCTTTTTGTCCAACAATGACTAAAAAGTTCCATCAAAATTACCTGGATGAGGGCTAATAATTCTGATTCCCCAATCCTGCAGCAAACATATGGAACCATACCATCCACATTTTTTTTTTTTTTTACGTTTACATAGGGTAATGATGTTTATTTTTTTTCCCTTCCCCCCACCCCTCCCACCCTTTTCCCTTTATACAGTCCTTCTTTCCTTCATTCTTACCGCTCTCCTTAGCCTAACTCTAAACCTAACCCTAAACCTAAATAACCCCTCCCACCCCCATTATATGTCTTCATCCGCTTATCAGCGAGATCATTCGTCCTTTAGTTTTTTGAGATTGGCTTATCTCACTTAGCATGATATTCTCCAATTTCGACCATTTGCCTACAAATGCCATAATTTTGTCATTCTTCATTGCGGAGTAATATTCCATTGTATATATATGCCACAGTTTCTTTATCCATTCATCAATTGAAGGGCATCTAGGTTGGTTCCACAATCTGGCTATGGTGAATTGAGCAGCAATGAACATTGATGTGGCTGTATCTCTGTAGTATGCTGATTTTAAGTCCTTTGGGTATAGGCCAAGGAGTGGGATAGCTGGGTCAAATGGTGTTTCCATTCCAAGCTTTCTGAGGAATCTCCACACTGCTTTCCAGAGTGGCTGCACTAATTTGCAACCCCACCAGCAATGTATGAGTGTTCCTTTTTCACCACATCCTCACCAACACCTATTGTTGCTTGTATTCTTGATAATCGCCATTCTAATTGGGGTGAGATGAAATCTTAGGGTAGTTTTGATTTGCATTTCCCTTATTACTAGGGATGTTGAACATTTTTTCATATATCTGTTGATTACTTGTACATCTTCTTCTGTGAAGTGTCTGTTCATTTCCTTAGCCCATTTGTTGATTGGATTATTTGTATTCTTCGTGTAGAGTTTTTTGAGTTCTTTATAGATTCTGGAAATTAGCGCTCTATCTGAGGTATGGTTGGCAAAGATATTCTCCCACTCTGTAGGCTCTCTCTTCACATTTCTGATAGTTTCCTTTGCTGAGAGAAAGCTTTTGAGTTTGAATCTATCCCAGTTGTTGATTCTTGCTTTTATTTCTTGTGCTATGGGAGTCCTGTTAAGGAAGTCTGATCCTAAGCCAACAAGTTGAAGATTTGGACCTACTTTTTCTTCTATAAGATGCAGGGTCTCTGGTCTGATTCCGAGGTCCTTGATCCATTTTGAGTTGAGTTTTGTGTAGGGTGAGAGATAGGGGTTTAATTTCATTCTATTGCATATGGTTTTCCAGTTTTCCCAGCACCATTTGTTGAAGAGGCTATCTTTTCTCCATTGCATATTTTTGGAACCTTTGTCTAGTATGAGAAAATTGTATTTATTTGGATTTGTGTCCATGTCCTCTATTCTGTACCATTGATCTACCTGTCTATTGGTACCAATACCATGCCGTTTTTGTTACTATTGCTTTGTAGTAGAGTTGAAGATCTGGTATTGCAATACCTCCTGCTTTGCTCTTGCTACTGAGGATTGCTTTAGCTATTCTAGGTTTTTTATTCTTCCAGATGAATTTCATAATTGCTTGCTCTATTTCTGCAAGGTACATCATTGGGATTTTAATTGGAATTGCATTGAATCTGTATAGCACTTTAGGTAGTATCGCCATTTTGACGATATTAATTCTGCCTATTCAGGAACATGGGAGATCTTTCCATCTTCTAAGGTTTTCTTGAATTTCTTTCTTTAGTGTTCTGTAGTTCTCATTGTAGAGGTCTTTCACCTCTTTTGTGAGATTGATTCCCAAGTATTTTATTTTTTTCGATGCTATTGTGAATGGGGTAGTTTTCCTAATTTCTCTTTCTGAAGATTCATCACTTATGTATAAAAATGCATTGGATTTATGAGCATTGATCTTGTAACCTGCTACTTTACTGAATTCACTTATGAGTTCTAAAAGTTTTCTGGTGGAATTTCCAGGTTCCTCTAAATATATAATCATGTCATCAGCGAACAGGGATAGTTTGAGTTCTTCTTTTCCTATTCGTATCCCTTTAATTTCTTTGGTTTGTCTGATTGCTCTGGCTAGAGTCTCAAGGACGATGTTGAATAGAAGTGGTGAAAGAGGGCATCCCTGCCTTGTTCCAGTTTTTAGGGGGAACGCTTTCAGTTTTTCACCATTTAGAATGATATTAGCCATGGGCTTAGCGTAGATTGCCTTTATAATGTTTAGGAATGTTCCCACTACCCCAATTTTTTCTAGTGTTTTGAGCATGAAGGGATGCTGTATTTTATCGAATGCTTTTTCTGCATCTATTGAAATAATCATGTGATTCTTAACTTTAAGTCTGTTGATATGGTGAATGACATTTATTGATTTCCGAATGTTGAACCAACCTTGCATCCCTGGGATAAAACCCACTTGATCGTGGTGCACTATCTTTTTAATATATATTTGTATGCGATTTGCTAAAATTTTGTTGAGAATTTTTGCATCGATGTTCATTAAGGATATTGGTCTGAAATTTTCTTTCCTCGATGTGTCTCTGTCTGGTTTAGGTATCAGGGTGATATTGGCTTCATAGAATGAGTTTGGGAGGGTTCCCTCCTCTTCTATTTCATGGAATAGCTTGAGGAGTATTGGAATGAGCTCTTCTTTAAAGGTTTTGTAGAACTCGGCTGAGAACCCATCTGGTCCTGGACTTTTCTTTGTTGGAAGGCTTTTGATGACCTCTTCTATTTTATTGCTTGAAATTGGTTTATTTAGGTTGTGTATGTCCTCCTCGTTCAGTTTAGGTAATTCATATGTCTCTAGAAATTTGTTGATGTCTTCGAGGTTTTCTGTTTTGTTGGAGTATAGATTTTCAAAATAGCTTCTAATTATGTTTTGTATTTCACTCGTGTCTGTTGTGATGTTTCCTTGTTCATTCCGAATTTTAGTAATTTGAGTTTTCTCCCTCTTTCTCTTTGTTAGTGTGGCTAAGGGTTTATCAATTTTATTTATTTTTTCAAAGAACCAACTATTTATTTTGTTAATTTATCCAATTGTTTCTTTTGTTTCAATTTCGTTGATTTTGGCCCTGATTTTAACTATTTCCTGTCTTCTACTACTTTTGGTATTGGTCTGCTCTTCTTTTTCTAGTGCTTTGAGCTGTAGTGTTAAGTCGTTTATTTGTTGATTTCTACTTCTTTTTTTGAATGCACCCCATGAAATAAATCTTCCTCTAAGTACTGCTTTCATAGTGTCCCAGAGATTTTGATATGATGTGTCTTTGTTCTCGTTTACTTCTAAGAATTTTTTTATTTCCCTCCTGATGTCTTCTGTTATCCATTCATCATATAATAGTGTATTATTTAGTCTCCAAGTATTGGAGAAGTTTCTGTTTTTTATTCTGTCATTTATTTCTAATTTCAATCCATTATGATCTGATAGAGTACAAGGTAGTATCTCTATCTTCTTGTATTTGCTAACAGTAGCTTTGTGGCATAAAATATGGTCTATTTTAGAGAAGGATCCATGTGCTGCTGAGAAGAAAGTGTATTCGTTCTTTGTTGGATGGTATATTCTATATATGTCTGTTAAGTCTAAATTGCTGATTGTGTTGTTGAGATCTATAGTTTCTTTATTCAATTTTTGTTTGACGATCTATCCAGTGGTGAGAGAGGTGTGTTAAAATCGCCTAGTATGATTGTGTTGTGGTCTATTTGATTTCTGGAATTGAGAAGGATTTGTTTGACGTACGTGGATGAGCCAATGTTTGGGGCATAGATATTTATGATTGTTAAGTCTTGCTGATTTATGCTTCCCTTAAGCAGCATGAAATGTCCTTCTTTATCCCTTCTGACTAGTTTTGGTTTGAAGTCCACATTATCTGAGATGAGGATGGATACTCCAGCTTTTTTGCTGTGTCCGTGTGCATGGTATGTTTTTCCCCATCCTTTCACCTTTAGTCTATGGGTGTCTCTTTCTATGAGATGAGTCTCTTGCAGGCAGCATATTGTTGGATTTTTCTTTTTAATCCAATCTGCCAGTCTGTGTCTTTTGATTGATGAATTCAGGCCATTAACATTCAGGGTTATTATTGTGATATGATTTGTATTCCCAGTCAATTGACTCATATTTGTTTTTGACATGATTTGGTTTCTCCTTTATTTGGCTATTCCTTTAGGCTAGCGCCTCCTGTTGCTGATTTGCATCGTTGTTTTTCATCTCTTCCTCATGGAATATTTTGCTGAGAATGTTCTGTAATGCTGGCTTTCTTTTTGTAAATTCCTTTAGCTTTTGTTTATCATGGAAGGATCTTATTTCATCGTCAAATTTGAAGGTAAGTTTTGCTGGGTATAAGATTCTTGGTTGGCATCCGTTTTCTTTCAGGGCTTGGTAAATGTTGTTCCAGGCCCTTCTGGCTTTTAGGGTCTGGATTGAAAAATCTGCTGATATTCTTATTTGTTTCCCTCTGAATGTAATTTGATTCTTTTCTCTCGCGGCCTTTAAAATTCTGTCTTTATTTTGTATGTTAGGTATTTTCATAATAATGTGCCTTGGTGTGGGTCTGTTGTAATTTTGTATGTTTGGAGTTCTATAAGCCTCTTGTACTTGGTTTTCCATTTCATTCTTCAGATTTGGGAAATTTTCTGTTATTATTTCATTGAATAGATTGTTCATTCCTTTGGTTTGTTTCTCTAAGCCTTCCTCAATCCCAATAATTCTTAAATTTGGCCTTTTCATGATATCCCATAATTCTTGTAGATTCTGTTCATGATTTCTTACCATCTTTTCTGTTTGGCCAACTTTGCTTTCAAGGTTAAATAATTTGTCTTCAATGTCTGAGGTTCTGTCTTCCAGGTGCTCCATTCTATTGGTTATGCTTTCTATGGAGTTTTTAACTTGGTTTATTGTTTCCTTCATTTCAAGTATTTCAGTTTGTTTTTTTTCAGTATCTGTAACTCTTTATTGAAATGATCTCTTGCTTCCCGTATTTGGTCTTTTAACTGTTGATTGGTGCGATCATTTAATGCCTGCATTTGCTCTTTCATCTTCTCCTTCAATGCCTGCATTTGCTCTTTCATCTCCTCATTAGCTTCCCTAATCGTTTTAATTACGTACATTCTGAACTCCCTTTCTGACATTTCTTCTGCTGTGCTGTCATTGGGTTTTATTGATGTAGTATCTAGGTTTGTTTGGGACATTTTCTTCCCTTGTTTTCTCATATTGGTCAGTTGTCAGTGGGACCCTGAGATATTGCAGTTTTCCGCTATTGGCTTATAGTGTCCCGGTAGATTTCCAGTGTATCACCTCCCAGCCTTCAGTAGCCTGATGTCTTGGAGGAATCTGATAAAGCAGCGTATCCGAAGAAAACTGCCCCTAGCCCCCTACTGGTTCCACGATTTGGAACTGGCTCTGTGCTGAAATGCTCTCACTGTGGGCCTGCACCGTGCAGCTGGCCGTGTGGGAGGAGCTCACTGCCGGAGTGTGGAAGGCTACCTTGGGAAGACTCTAGCTGCCCTGCCTGGCTCCAATAAGCCACCTCTATCTGGGCCTGCCCCCCGGGCCGAGCTTTACCCAGTGGGCAGACTCACCCGTGGCTCTATTTCAGTCTGAGTCTCTCAATGCCTCCCCTTCTTAACTCCTGGGTTCTGGAGCGACGGGGGGTGCAGTCTCCCTCTAGGCCGCCATCTTGGATCGCCCCGAGAAGAGAGCCTGCAGCCGGAGTGGGCAGAGTCGCCTGAAGAGGTCTCTGGCCGCCCTGCCCTGATCCCAGAGGCTGTTTGCGGATCGAGGCTCTCCGTTGGTTCGGGGGCTTGTGGCTGGTTCTATGTAGAAAGTCTCTCACTGGGCGGTCAGCTCCGAGAGGCTAGCCTTGAACGGCACCTCCCACCGCAGGGGTCCAAACTACTTGGGGAAGTCTCTGGCTGCCCTGTCTGGACCCTGAATCTGCTTGCGTGCCAGAGTACGCTGAGCTGCACTGGCTCCGGGACTCGGAGCTTGTTCTGGTCAGAAAGGCTCTCACCAGCGGGCCAGTTCCGTTCCGAGAACCTGGAGAAGCTGGCTGTGTGGGCGGGGCCCACCGCCGGAGTGCGCAGGGCTGCCTGTGGATGACTCTAGCTGCCCTGCCCGGCTCCGATAAGCCACCTCTATCTGGGCCTGCCGCCCGGGCCGAGCTTTACCCAGTGGGCAGACTCACCCGTGGCTCTATTTCAGTCCGAGTCTCTCAATGCCTCCCCTTCTTAACTCCTGGGTTCTGGAGCGACAGGGGGTGCAGTCTCCCTCTAGGCCGCCATCTTGGATCACCCCCCCATCCACATTTTTTAACCCTTAAATTATCAGTTAAGTTTGGGATTAACTTGGAAATTTTCTCCCAAACTCTCTTAAAGCATCTAAGCCTGGCTCAGATTTTCATTGATCTGGATTTTACCCAGGCTTCAATACTGATCCACAGCATATTGCCCACAGTAACCACAGCAGAAATAGATATTTAGTCTTTCCAGTTTGTCTCAGGACTAATATCAGCTCTTGGAGATGAGACTGGGATAAAGAAGAAATAGAAGAAGACCTCATCACTGAGCACCTTTCACATACCTGTCTCCAGGTGGAGTTTTTTCAACGTGTGACATGGGGGGATAAAATTTTAATTTGTAATCCTCTTTTATCTTCTAAAGAAGATCTATCCCAGTGACTGCAGTGTCATTTATGAGAGAAGAATGATGAATGGAGGATAAATAATTGGAGAGAATAGAAAAAAGTTGAATGGGACTACCTGAGAAAAGGAGCAAGATGCAATATTAAATCCAGGAACCGAGCAATTGCAGCCTAGAAAGCCAGGCCCTGGAGGATAAGGAGAGAAGGGAGACCTGAGACCAAGAACTGGTGTAGAGTCTGGACTAAGCTCTTTTAACAAGAAGAACCTAAAATGTAGTGGCTTAAATGAGAAAGTTTATTATGCTAGCATTTAAAAGTTCAAGGACTCGTTCAGGGACTTTTAAATGCTGATTTTAAAATGTTAATAGTTGGGAACTTATAGTTTCTAATAAGTTGTTAAAATTGCCAGTATTCTTCAAGCCATGAGAAATGAAAAGAGTCCAAAACAAGAAACGTTAACTTTGAAAAGAAGGCCAATTACACACATCATTTTTGTTTATGACTCATGATCCTGACCTGGTTACACTACACCTGGATGAGAGGAAAATAAAAACTATGTCATATGTGCTGGGCAACTGTGTTCTCAGCTAAAACGTGGGGCTCCTGCTGCCAAAAGAAAGAAAGAATCTATGGGTGTGCTACTACAATTGCTAGTCTCTGACCACTCAACAGAAGAGAACTAACTGGGAATTTGGAATACATCGTTATACCATTTGCCACATGAATGCCCACCTTTTGTTTTTCTCCAAAATATTTAGTAAAATGCACACTGTTCACTAATATTTTGGAGTGGTTTCTTTCTAGTAAATGTAAATATTCAAGTTCTGCTTCAAAGTTAACATGCTGGCAAAAATCAAATCTTCACCCAGGGATAGAGACAAATAAATTGCATTTGTATTACCTTCACAACAGTCTCATTAAGGAGCTATCAACATTGCCTTTTTAGAGAAGGTGGTGCTCAGAATGTAAGTAACAAGCTGTTGTCACACATCTAGGAAGTGATGAAGTTGGTATTTCTTCTGAAATCTCCTGGTTGCAAAGCCCTTGCCCAGTATCTTATGCCTACTCTGTTTGCTCCATTCTCTACCTTCTTTCCCAAAGAACGGCAAGAAGTCTCATTGGATCCAAGGATGAAGCTCATTTCCCTCTGCTCTTTTACAGTTATTCTCCCTTTTAATTTCCAAGTGACCCAACCTCCAACAAGGCCAATCCAAACCACCTTAAGCAAATGTTTTTGACTGGGATAAAGACATATTACTTAGTTTGGAAACTTAGCCTTTGAAAGCTTTTTTTTTCCCTCCCAAAGATTTGACAATTAACCTTTTAAACATTTTAATTTGGCAAAATGATAGGAGGAAATTGGTAGAAAATTAGTTGGTGTCTGCTCAGAGACATTCAAATGTGGTGAATAAGACACAGTTACATGTGGAGTTTGCTTCCATAGGTAATTAAGAAACACATGTTGAGAAAAAGCAAAGGTTTTCACGAGAATTCTGTGTCTATTAGCTAAGGAACTACTTTTAAAATAATGATTATGCTCTCTGCTGTGAATAACTTTGACTTTAGGGTGACATTCTACCCAAAAGGGCATAACATTTCTCTTGAAAAATCCAGGGTTCTTCTGCCCATTAAATCCTAGCCACTCCATAAGAAGCCAACTTATCTTCATGGTGGTATGCAAGATTCTGCCATGTGCCAGTTGCCTCTGGTGAACAAATAATTGTGAGTATTTAATCAAAAGCTATATAAGGATTTAGAATTCTATTCAGTGCCCTGATTCTCAAAACAGAACCCTGACAAAATCTAGTCTCACAACACCATGCTGAAAGCAGTAAACAACCTCACCAGGGTCAGGAATGAAGGTCTCAGAAGAAATGTGAAAAATTCTGACAAGAAACTTCATTCTCAACTCTGTTCAGAAGTGTCTATGTTTCTCTGAAGGGAGATGATATATTCAAGTGATGTCTACATCTGTATCACCCTAAGGTCCATGGAACACTAATCTCTTAAGAGATTCCCAGAAAAAATGCTGTGCTTAAAGTTGGTAACATTGCATAATCTACTGTACTATTTTAAATATACAAGATACATTGACAGACATTATTACCTCATGTACATATATGACTGCATGACCTATGTGATCCTACAATATGTGCAATCAGAAAAATGAGAAATTATGCCTCATTTATGTGTGATATATCAAAGTGCATAAATACATTCTACTGTCATATATAACTAATTAGAAAAATAAAAAATTTTTGAAAAGATACATCAACATATCAACTCTGAAAAACCCTTACCATTGCCTTTGTTTAATGTTATGTTTCTAAAACTTGTTTGACTCCAGAAGCCTCAAGAAAAAAAATATTATTAATATTCTACTTCTCAGCTCCACCTACTCTACTATATATTTTCCATTTAATGATCACAGGTGTCTTTTATTAAAGTGTGAAACAAAGGCCCGCCCCAGCACAAAACTTGTTCCAACAGTTCACATCAGCTCAGCATGAAAATCATCATCCTGAGCAAGGTCTACAAAGTCTTTCATTGTCTGGTCTCACCTCTATCAATGTCTGCCTCCTATGTGTCTTCAGGACTGCTCTACCACCTTGCTGCTTCTGGAAGGTTCCAAGACTCTTTCCACAGCTATTCTTTTGTCTGGCGCACTCTTCCCTAGATATTTCTGTGTTTCTCACTTACCCTATTCTCATCTCTGCTCAGCTGTCACTTTGACAGAAAGTTTTTGCTTTCCTAAATAAACAATTCTACCTAAAATAAGCTCCTTTTCTGCTCTCTGGCCTCTTACGCTATCTTGGTTTCCTTCACAGTCGTATTCAGTACATGATATTTTATAGAATTAGTTATTTATTAACATTGCTCATCTCTCTTATTAAAATGTACACACTATAAACAGTGATCCTTTTTGTTTTGTTTCTGTGCCTCTTTGTGTCCGTGTCTACCCCTGACACAGTATGTGTTCAATAAATAAGCACTGAATAAATGAGTGAATGAATAAACATCCCAGAGGGCCAGCACACATCCTGTGGAATGTATTCAAGGGTTGCTGGTCTCATTCTGAAAAACCAAATAAAAGATTTGATGAATTCAAACTAGTTATTTGGTGGATAAAGTCAGTCCAGAAAAAAAAAAAAATTGAGCTAAGTATTTTACTACATAAAGTTCTATAACCATTCCACAAAAACAGCTTTAATCTTTTTTTGCTGAAATATATGAGATTCTAACTCCTTAGAGAAGTTGTTTTTCTCCTTTTTTACAGCTGGGAATTTTTCTGCTAACAAAACCAACTGAAAGTTCTGTGAATTACAACCTGGCTTGATCTCCACTGGAGAATATTCAAAAATCCCATGACCTTCAGTGAGGAAAAATGCAAAGTATTTTTCTGGCAACTGAAATCTATTCAGTAGGTAAAATGTTAAATTTCGTTACTCTGAAACTCCGGAAGACTCACATCAAGAAATCAGTTGCATAATTTCACATTATTTGCATTGTGATTCTAATGACATTATTGTGAACTCAGAGTTCAACTATTTTGACCTTTGAGAAATCAGAAAAAAGCAATTAAATACTGACATTATTTCCTTGAATATGTCATAAATTGATTCACAACCATCATGAACATCAAAGAAATTACTGCCTGAACTTCAAAAGAGTCACTCACTATCACTGAAGAACTATCTGTTTAAAAGACAAAATAAAGAAACAGGCATTGAAAGTCACTACTAAATTCTTCCCCAGAAAGCTTTAATTTCTAACTGCCACTAAAAAAGAAAAGTTATTACCCTACTCTCCTCCTGGCATAGTAACGATTTAGAACTTGCTTTTGCAAAGACAAGCTTAGGAAATATTTGATGAAGTGGTTCATTTTTCATAATTATGTGAACTGTGCATAGTGAGCAGAAAAGAGGAAAAGCTTTTAGGCAGAAGAATCCATAGCAGCCGAGCCCTAGGTGTGGAATGGTGCCTGGGATGGACTTGAATTCAAACAATCTAATAACAGGAGTAAAGGAATTAAGAGGAAAGGGGATAAAGCAACAGGATGCTAATTTGGAAATTTCAACCAAGGAACAGAAAAATGTTATAAAATATCAATGACTTACATTGAGTCATGTCCTGTTCTAAAAGCTTTTCATTTTTAATTATCATGATAAAGATACAAGGCAGAAGCTTCTGCAAACTCCATTCTATAGAAGAGGAAACAGCCACAGACAAGCCAAGTAACTTGTCCAGTGTCTATTCATGACCGCTATTGTCAAGAATCTGATTCCACTTCACCCAAGCATTCTAGGGTTTATAGTGCAAGCCAAAGATACTACAGAAGATACCGAGGTGGCTCAAGGGATTGCCACACGAACAAAAGCATGGGAATCATCCAGTTCAAAAGAGGCTTTGCAATATTATAATCAGAAACTTCTCCACAATAAGATGATGAAAGAAAATGCCAAGAGAGCAAGTGAGGAAGAGTTTGATGAGACAGATTTCTTTAGCAAATTTATGTTTTGAGTTCAGATCTCTCTTCCCTCAAGGTGAATGGATCTTTGTTCCCTCAAAACAAGTCAAGTGCCGGAGGAGTGTTGGGGACAAGTGTTCAGCGCAATCACTCAGACGTTTTTGATTTTAGGGACTCAGAGGATGGCGTTCTGACGTCTGTCTCTGAAAACCTGGAAGGCAATTTAGAAAGTCTGAGAAGCTGTTTTGATGGTGGGACTAAGACAAGTTTCTACAACTTGCTGAAAAGAACCTCACTGTTCTCTTAAGGTTGGGTAAAGAATGTGTGATTTGTTTTTTCCTTCTATGAAACAAGACAAAAAGATAATTGATCTGAAAAATGTAGAAATTTGTATCTAATTTAATCATGCTGTTTTCCCAGTGCCTAGAACAGATACCTGCCCTGGGTCTAGATGTTCCTTCATTAGTGAATGAATAAAAGAACTGCTGAAGTAGGAGTGGCCAGCCAAAGGTGAGCCACTGCTACATCACTGTTGATATAGCCCTCTGTAAGGAAGGTCCCAAAATACACAATAAATTCCCTGTGCAAAAGACTCAGCACTTAAACATCTTTTACCCTGAAGATTTTTTTTTGTAGATGAACACATTGTGGGTATGATGTGACTTTTTTCCTCTAATTCCACTCTGCTTCTTGTCCTGGATCTGTTACTCCACTCTCACATTCCTCTCTTATGTTGAAAGATCTGAGGAAGAGGACAAAGAGTGTAGAGAGAGAAAATTCAGTATCAAATCAACTTTCATGGTTTGACCACTTTTTCAGCCTTCTGACTCCAGTTTCTAAAACAAGACTCGTTGCACTTAATGTGACTGCAGGATTCTTGCTGGTGCTAGGCTGAGCCTTGCGGGGCACATCTCTTCCCAGCTCCACCCAGTACAATGATGTCACACTGGTGGCTTACAATCAGTCATGATGGGAGAACTTATACCTTAGAAATCATCAGTCTCTGCAAATAAACAATGCACCCCCTGCTGTGGACAAAACAATGCAGTTATTTCCACTGTGTACAGCTTTTTGGGATAAGGATTATGACTGATCCCATTATACCACAACCATCAGGCTCTCCTTATTATCTCTCCAGAATTACATTTACATTTTTTATTTTAGTGTAAAGAATAACATAATTTTACATATGCACATATCTTATCAATAATAGGTTACTTTTATCCAATTACAAAGCATTAAATGACACAAATAAATCCCCATTTAAATTTGCTAGTTTTATATCTTTTTGTCTTAAAAATAAATGAAATGTTTTAAATAAACTAGAATGTACTTGTTTACAGATGTAAGTGATTAATGCCCAATCGTTTCATTACCAGAGTGGCGTGGTTTGGAATATCAAGTGTTTGGGGGCACTTTTAGTTATCTTTACTTAAAGATGACAGTCATAATACAATCAGCAGTGCACAAACAATGTGAAAATAAAAGCCTGCCCCTACAAACTATTTGTTTGAAGGACACCAGCTTGGTAAACTGTTTGCCTGAACTTTGCATTTTAGAGGACTTGTACACTTGGGGAATATAAATAACTTTTAATGTACAAAGAAGTCAGTGACAATAAATATACTTAACTGTTACTTTCAAAGTGAAATTTAAAATTTATAGCTCAGTAGGATAACAATAACTATGTGCCTTTAACAGATTTACATAGGTTAACAGCACCAAAACAATCAAAGAATAGCTTTAGACCTATTATAAGCTTAGTAAACAGTGCTGATAACCAACAGACATATTACTTGATACATAAGTGCATCTCATACATACAGCAACAAAACACTTATTTAGTCAAAGCAAACAAAGGCAGAAATACCTGAAGTTTTATTGGTCATTTAATATGCTTAACATCTAAATATAATGCATATTGTAGAAAAGAGAGCACTTATCATTTACCTTGAATATATCAAGCCTACATAGCTTTAATTTTACAGACTTTTGCATAAAACTTAGACAAAGCTCAGACATATGGCATAGTTAGCCCTCATATGCATATGTATCTCTAGTCTTATATATAGTCAATTATACCATATTAAACCTAAAATAATAGTTGTTTCTTTAACCAGAGTAATAAAGTGATTAATTAAAATACTTTAAAACAGATATTTAGACAACCCATTTAGACAAACCTGAATTCCTTTAAGATTGTTTAATCTGACAGCAGAAAACATAAGGAATTATCTTGATAAATCCACAAAATTTTGTTCTTTAAGTGATCTCTTTGAGAATGTTACCAAGAAAAAACATCAGTATCTTAAAAAAACCTGTTCTAAATATAGGGAATTAGATTCTGGCTTTATATCAGTATATTAATTTTGAACTTAGTAAATCTTTTCTTACATATACCAATAATTTATGAAAATATTCAAAATAAACCCAAATATTTTGTCTTTTGCAGACCTTAAGAAGCCAAGAATCATTAAATATATAGTTCGACATTGATGTGTCAATATTTAAGTTACAAATGACTCAGACTTTTTTCTAATTTAAATGTTTATAAACATTTGTTTACATTTAGCTAATTTATTTATTTAACAGCTATTTCAGATTATCCATAAAAATCAAGCACACTTAACATTTTATTTCTTTGCTAAAACCTTAAAAGTTGCTTTACATAAGAAGTTATGAACACTATGCTTTATACATCTAATAGAGACAAATATTATCCCATTTGGTTACTAGGCCAGTACTCTAGGCAAAAATGTGCTAGTTTAGCAATTTAAAGATATCTTTACTTTTATCTTAACAGCAAACTTAAATTAGCACAGTCATCAAAGATTTATTTAAATCATGTGAGCAAAGGCATTTGGTGTAATGTTCAAAATTTATGAGCACTCACAATTTAAAAAGAACTTCATGGGGGTTAATCATGCAAACAAATCATGTAACATGTATCCAAAGATGGAACATAGAGGCATAGATACACAACTAAGATCATACATAACTTTCATCTCAAAATTCCAGTTGTGAAACAGTATTATAGTAAAATAGAGTTGCTCCATTTATAAACAGATGGTCAAGTCTAAATTACAGATTTTTCTTTGCAAGTCTTGGAGCAAGTTTTTAGGCAGAGGGTTGATTTTAAAAAGTCTCCCTTGCCCTATATTTTTCCCTTCCTTCAGAGTCCTAAAAAACACTTAATCCTAAATTTGCATTTCCAAAAGTATGACTTGGTTGAAACAAAGTAGAAGATTTATAGTTCAAAAACATATATTTTAACTTAATCATCTTTGAGAAGGGTATGAGAAAGGCCTAAGGAAAGCAAAAATGGTTTAAAGGTGAAACTTCTTGTGCAGATTTAAGTTAATATCTATGCTAGTCAGCTTTTCATTGCTGTGACCAAAAAACCTGACAAGAACAACTTAAAGGAGGAAGTTTATTTGGGGCTCACACTTTCAAAGGTTCGGTCTATGGTCAGACTGTTCCATTGTTCTGGGCCTGAGGCTTAACTTCATGGCAGAAGGTTATGGTGGAGGAAAGCTTCTCAATGTGGCAACCAGGAAGCAAAGAGAGAAGCAGAGCACTCTAAGAGCCAGGGACAAGGTATAGTCCCCAAAGGCAAACCCCCCAGTGACTACTTCCTCCAGCCACACCCAAATCTGCTTTTTTACCACCCATAGTTAATTCAGATCATTAATCCATCAAATGATTAATCCACTGAGGAGGTCACAGCTCTCATAATCCAATCGTTTCACCTCTAAACATGGCTGCACTGCCTAACACAATGAAGTGTGGGGAGGGATATTCCAGATTCAAACTGTAGCAGTATCTTTCCATTTTTTTATTTTTTTTTTCCAGCAGAGGGAGATGTCCTTACAAATTGAAATTTCTCTTATAAAGGGTCAGGAAGTCATACTTTGCAGTACAACCTAATTGATACATCCTTTTAATCTTATTTTTAAAATCAGACGTTGACCTTCACTGAGTAGGGCAAAGAGCATATTGTTTGTCTTTCCATCCTCAATTCTTGCCCTCAAGTCAGAAAGATTTCAGACATGTCACTCAGAGGAATAGTCATAAATTTATTAGAAGGGATGAGAAAGGAGAAAGGGGGACACTCTCAAAGGAGAGAGTGGGTCTTCTCAGACAGGAGAGAGACAACAGTCTTCTCCTGCCCTCCAGGAGTATCCCAGGGAAGTTTCCAGAGAGTCCCACCCAGGTCCACCTTTTGATTTCTGACTGACAGAGGGTGACATCAGACTTTCAAGTCCCCACTGTGCATGACCAATCTAGGTCATTTTGGCCCATGATGATGGGTTCTAATTGGAATCTGTTATTATAGACTTCATGTTTAGGGGAAATTATCTTTATGCCCCTGAGTTCCGGGATCTGGTCTGTGAGAGGGTCACAAAATTCCCCACTTCAGGGTAACTTGTGTTCCTTTTATTGGAATTATTTGGAGGCTGCATTTCTCCTGCAGATAACAGGTATTTGCTGAGGAATGTAAATATCCTGTCCACTTAAGTCATCCAGGGTGGGAGGTAAATTGCTTCTTGGAAAAGAAAGCATGTGGGAGTCAGCACAGTGGGTCCATTTTATAGAATTACTCCTTTAATGTTCCCACCACTTACATTTATCTGTCTCCTGTCAATGTTATAAATTTATTACATTTGTTTTTCAACTCAACCATCTACTATGATACAGGTCTTCTCAAAGTCATCAAAAGGAAGGCATTCTGTCATATTCATTGCTATATCCACACTGCTGAGAATAGTACTTAACACATGGTCAGTGCTTAACAAATGCCTATGTAGTTAAATGAATAATATGGGATTTTGCATATATGAAAAATGTCTTTTTATACTTCTACTTGCATAGCCTTTTTAAATGTAACTACTTCCAAACATTTTTACCAAGCAAATAAAATTAGTGTGATAATGACCCAAATATAGACCATAAGTATCCCTTCTTTTGATATTCAGGAGAGAATTTGTCTTTAAATCATTGGCTTAGTTCAAAATTAGTGAATCAGTTGCAGTAAAAATTATTCCCATTTTTTTCTGTGTGTGTGTGATATAGAGTTCTAAGCAACTGATATACCTAAAAACTTTGCTTTAAATTGTGAGATTTATGAAGTGGTAAGCTAGGAGTTATGTTTTTATGTTATTTATCAGTTATTTGAAAGAGAGAACCAAATAGACAGATCAGCACTTCACTGAAAATTACCTTGGCACTTACTTCCCTATTGCCTATCTATTTATATGCAATCTTGTTTCAGAAAGGATTGAATGTGGCTTGCAAAGTTATATAAAACACATTTAGATAGCATAAATAAAAACAGAGCAAAAGAAAAAACAAAGAACATAAAATCCAAGTGCAAATGATGCTAAAATATACTTTGTAAGACCTATGTGATTGCTATATCTGAGTCACAATCTGGCTCTAAGTATTCTATCAGGTTGACTAGAACATGAAACCTAATCAGTTACTCAAAGCACCGTGTCCCTAACATACAGCCAACAATTTGTCAGAAAAAGTACGATGATTATTGCACGAAGACCAGATAGGGTATGTTCATTAATATTCTTGTATTTTACCTCAGTATAAACTGAATACCTGCAGAGCAGAATTCAATAAAAACAATTCTACAAGCAGTAAATACCTCCTACTGACATGCCTCTTGGTATTTACCTTCTTGCCACAATCCATATAAGTACCTGAGAATTACAATACACAACCACTGGAACAGCACTTTATATAGAATATTCCTACTTATTTTTGTTTCTGAATTACCTTTTCATTTCTCATGCAACGTATTTCTAAGTCTGAAGTGCAGAAATAACAAATAATCCCATATTTTTAACAATGTCATTCAAGAAAGAAACACCATGAAATTTGATGTGTATTACAACTTTTTATGTCTGCTATTGCACAAAGAAAATGATAATTTCTACCATTTATAGACTCAGAAATGTTTCACTGCCTCCTTCTGTTTGTATAAAGTCCATGAAGTTCCCACTGCATTAGCCACAGCATTAGAAAAACTACTATTATTATTTAATTATTTATGACAAAGATACAAAAATGTTATATTGTTTGAAAAAGTCATGATGACTAAGCAAATAACAATTGCTCTTAAAAGAAATAATGTGAAATTCTACTTTTTGACATATTACTGTTTCACCTTGTAAAAGTAAGGTTAGAAAGAAAATAGCTTAGTTTTTAAATGAACCATTGGGAACGTTTAGATTCAAATTTAACAAGTCTTTACTCGGGGGCCATATGCTAAGCACTGCACATGTGGACCATAGTAAGTCCCCTTGCAACAGCCCTGTGGAATGGGAGCTGCTGTACCTGCTCTGCTGCTAAGGCCAGCAGGCTTTTTCTATAAAGGATAAGAAGGTAAATATTTTAGACCATATGGGACATTCAGACTCTGTCGCCACTGCTCGATTCTGCTGCTGTAATGTGAAAGCAACTAGAGGCAATATTTAAATGAATGAACGTGGTTGTCTTCCAATAAAACCATATTCACAAAACAGATGGCAGACCCTTGGACCAAAGTTTGCTTACCTCTAAAAGTAACTTGGTCAAGACCGCTGAACCAGTAAGTAAGGGAATCTAGATTTAAATTCAGATTTTCTGCTTTGAAGACAAATAGTCCTTCTACTCTCCTGCAGCTTCTTTAGTATCTAAATACTCACATTTTTTTATTTCTTTATTTTTTTTTTGAGGTACAGGGGGTTGAACCAGAAGTATTTTCCCACTAAACTACATTTTCAGTCCTTTTGATTTTATTTTGGGACAGGGTCTCCCTAAGTTGCTGAGGATGCCCTTAAACTTAAGATTCTCCTGCATCAGCCTCCCCAGTAGCTGTGACGATGGGCATGTGCCATCATATCCAGCTAGGTATCCACTTTAAAACAACTGTTTGTGAACAACTTTTAATTGATTATTTTCAAATCTAGCCAAAATTAAATCCAGTAAATTTGTTAGAAAAGTTTTTAACTCAATCAGTAATCTACTAGTAATTTTATTTACAGGTTGACAAGTAAACTTAGAAATGTTTTTATTTAGTTCAAAGGCATCTTCTTTTCCTTTAACTAAACAAATTAATTTATCTGTTTACTCAGCCAATGGATATTTGTGGAAGTTTCCACAAATGTAGGCATTATACTGAGATTTGGAAAAATCAAAATGAATAAAACACAAAGCAAAAAGGGATACTAAGCAAGCCCTATTGTAGTGTGCACAGAACTCCTTAGGGTATGTGCCTTAAAGGTTGCTCTGGATTTTTCTTAACAAATCTTGAAAGCAATTCCTGAAGGCAAAAAACAAAATGAAGTGTATGTGCTTGAACAAAGTCCAACACCTTTGGAATAATAAAACAAATTCTGAAAAATATGAAATTCAAAAATTCCTGGTGTCTAATCAAAATTGTCAAGCAGGAAAATAAATGACACATAAACCAGAAAAAGAAGTAATAGATGCAGAAATAACAAAATGATAAATCAGTAGACAAATGTATTGAGGCAGCTATTATAAATATGCCCTATATGTTCAAGTAGAGGAGAACATGAATATGATGAAGAAAACACAAAAAAGAAGGAAGATATAAAACAGATCTTGATATAACTTTAAAGTGAAAGAAAATACCTAGGGTAGGATGAAGAGCAGATTAGACAATACAAAAGGAAAGATCAATTAACCTGAAAGAAAAACACAAGCTATCCAAAATGAAAGAGTGCTAAAAACACTGAAAAACAAATAGAGATGTAGTGACCAAGGGTGACATCAAATGGTCTATCATATAAAGTGCCATAAAAAGAAGAAAGAACTTCTATTCTTCCCAGCCCCTGAATCAGACATTATTACCCTATGTTTATATACAACTACAGTACCAGTGGAATTCTACATCATGTGCAATCAGAAGAATGAGAAGTTATACTACATTTATGTGTGATGTGTCAAAATGCATTCTACTGTCATGTGTAACTAAAGAGAACAAATTTAAAAATACTAAAAAAAAAGAAGAAAGAAGAGAACAGAATAATGTTTTTGCAGAAATAATAACAAAGAGACTTCATAGATTTAGTAAAATTTGTAAACCTCAATGAATAACTCAACAAATGCCAACAAAAAATGCTAATGAATAAATGAATTAGTATTTTATAGTTAAATACAAAGGAATGAAGATAAGAATTACCATAGACTTCTCATCAGGAACTACCCCGCAAGACAAGGAAATTTAGTCACCCCCTTAAAGCATTGAAAGAATAAACTTTCAACTTAGAATTCCTTATGCAGCCAAACTTTATTTCAGAAATTAAAAATACAATATATAAATTAAGTTAAATAATTTTCAAATAAGCTAAAACAGCAAGAATTCACTGCTATCAGGTCTGCTATAAAAGAAATTTTACAGACTGGGCACAGTGATACATGCCTGTAATCCCAAAGTCTCAAGAAGCTGAAGCAGGAGGACCATGAGTTCAAAGCCAGCCTCAGCAACTTAGCGAGGCCCTAAGCAACTCAGCGAGACCATGTGTCTAAATAAAGTACGAAAAAGGGTTGGGGATGTGGCTCATGGTTAAGCACCCCTGGGTTCAATCCCCAGTATGAAAAGAAAAGAAAAGGAAGGAAGGAAGGTGTTGGGGGTTGTGCCATCTGGGCTGCGCCGGGATGGCGCCTGGCAGCCAGCCGGAGGTTGTTTTAATCACATCGGCAGTGAGGAGGTTGATTAATATAAGCACACCCGGGTGATGCGTGCACAGGTGTTCCCGAGTGCTCCTGCTCCGCCTGCTAGTTTCAACTGGCGTGGCCCCACCCTCTGCCTCCTGGAGGGAATATAAGCGGGCAATAGGCAGAAGGCAAGAAGAAGCAGCTAGAAGAAGCAGCTAGCAGAGAAGCAGAAGCAGCTAGCAGAGAGAAGAAGCAGCTAGCAGTAAGAAGCAGTAGGCAGCAGCAGAAGGCAGATCGTAGAGCGGAGAACTGAGAACACACCTCAAGGTTGCACCTTTTAGTTCACAGGATGCAGGACGCACCTCTAAGAAGAAGCAGCAGAACTCTAAGAAGAAATAGATCTCTGATAAGCGTAGAAGCCTCTCTTTCTCTAAAACTTTCTCTTTAAGCAAAGCCTATCTTTCTCTCAAAGTCTCTTCCTCTCAAAGAAGCCTCTTTTCCTCTATAAGCTAGAGAATAAGCAAGCAAGCAAGAAAGCAGCGCACTAAAGAGAAAGATAATAGAAGTAGCTCAGTTTCCAGTCCACCTCCAATAAATACCTGTGTAATTGTTGCTGCAGGTGGTAATAAATATCCACGGGATTGTTGCAGTGGGCGGCGACAGGAAGGAAGGAAGGAAGGAAGGAAGGAAGGAAGGAAGGAAGGAAGGAAGGAAGGAAGGAAGGAATTTTACAGGAAGTTGTACAGGCATAAGAACAAAGAAATTATACTAGTTTTCTCAAAAGAATTAAGAACAATGGAAATAATAAGTAGATAGGTAAATATGAAAGATATGTTTTCCAATTTCTTTAATCCTTTTAAAATCTAATTGAATGTTTAAAAAATAATACTAATAAATTTTAGAGTCCATAATATAGGTAGAATTAAAATGTAGAACAGCAATTAAATAAAAAATAGGGGAGAAGAAAGACAAATTTACCATTTAGATCCTACATTCTACCTCAAGTAGTATGATGCTACTTAAAGGTAAAGTGTGACAAGCAAAAGACATGCATTATAAACCCTGGAGAAGTCGCTGAAAATTTTAAGTTCTTAGACCAACATAAAGATAAAATTTAAGGAAAATAAAAACTTCAGTTAATCTAAAGGTCTAAGCAGAGTGGGGAAAAGGGAACAAATACAAGATAGTAGGAGGTTGATCAAGTTGAAAATAAATACCAAGATTGTTCTCTAAAACCCAACCATTTTACAAACGTTCCCCAAACTGCAGGTTGTCAGATGAGATTTAAATATGAGATGCAACCAATTACTGCCTATAGGAAACTGACTATAAGTATGGAGAAATACTCAGGATAAAAATCAAATGACAGGAAAAGTTACACCATGCAAATACTAAAAACACAAAAAAGAAGCAGGAATGGATATATTATTTTAAGACAAAGCATATTTAAGAATAAGGAATACAATCAGATAAATATAGGCACATTTCATAATGACAAAATCTCACTTGTGCAACCTTAAGTTGATCTCAACAGAGTAAATTAGTGGTTTCTAGAGGTTGGAAAGAATAGAAGAGAGGGGAATGGAGGAAGGCTGTATAATGGTAACAAAATACAATTAGAAAAGGAATAAGTTCTAGTGTTTTACAGCACAGTAAGGTGAAACCAGTTTGCAACCTATTATATATTTTATGAAGACTATATTAGTCAGTTTTTCATAGCTGTGAGCAAGTACCTGACAAGAACAACTTAGAGGAAGAAAAGTTTATTTTGGGCTCGCAATTTCAGAGATTCGGTCCATGGTAGGCCAACATAATTGCTCAAAGTCTGAGGTGAAGTAGAATATCATGGCAGAAAGGTATGGCAGAAGAATGCTGCTCAGGTCATGATACTATGAAAGAAAGAGAGGGAGAGAGAGAGGGATTGAGGAGCCAGGGACAAGATATAGTCCCCAGGGCATTCTCCCAGCAACCATGTCCCATCTGCTTCAGTTGTCTATTCAATCAATCTATCAAATGAATTAATCCACTGGGAGGTTACAGCTCTCATAATCTAATAATTTTACCTCTGAACATTCTTATGTTACCTAACACATGAGGTTTTAGAGGGAGCTCTTCATATCAAAACCATAACAAAGAAGTAGAAAAGAGGAGTTCGATGGCTCTAAGAACAAAGAAATAAGAAGGAATTGTTATCCTGATTTGATTAGTATTGAATTATTACACATTAACCCATAAATATCTGTAATTATTGTGTCAAAAATTTTAAAAATCAATTAAAAAAATATGTACTAACATTAATTGAGCTCCAAAACAGAGGAAAAAAAAAACTGATCAAAGTGAAAGAAAGGGCTGGGGATATAGCTCAGTTGGTAGAGTGCTTGCCTTGCAAGCACAAGACCCTGGGTTCAATCCCCCGCGCTGCCAAAAAAAAAAAAAAAAAAAAAAAGTGAAAGAAAGATTGATACATCTATCAATTAGAGTTGGAAACTCCAACAATCCTCTCTCAGTAACTGATAGAACAAATAGAAAGAAAATTACTAAGGTTATAGCAGACTTAAGAATTATCCACCAACCTGTCCTGCTTGGCATTGACAAAGCCTTCCATCAAACAACTGTAGATTGAGCACTCCTCAAGTGGACAAAAAGCATTCTCCAAAATAGAACATACTGTGGTTCACAAAACAAACCTCAATAACTGTTCAAATAAAGTTGAAATCCTTCAAAGCATATTAGTTGAACACACCATAATTTAATCAAATATCAATAAGAGATATCTGGAAAATTCTTAATTACTTGGCAATTAGACAACATAACTCCACATAACATGCATGTTAAAGAGGAAATAAGAGGCTAAATTATAATATTTTTTGAATTGGATGTGTGTTATATTTGTGTTGCTGTTATCAAAAGATCTAACCAGTACAACTTAGAGGAGGGAAAGTTTATTTTGGGTCATGGTTCCAAATTTAGTCCATGGTAGGCCAACTCCACTGCTCTGGGCCCAAGTTCTCACAGAGGGATATTATGGCAGAAGAGCACAGCATAGGAAAGCAGTACATGATATCCAGGAAGCAGAGAGAGAGGCAAGGAGGGAGGGGGCGCCGGGGAAAACAAGCCATTACACGGCACATCCCCAGTAACTCACCTCATCTAGCCACAGCCCATCTGCCCACAGTTACCACCCCATTAGTCCATGTAAACTAGCATGGACTGGTTAGGTCACAGCGCTCACAAGCCAATCATTTTACCTCTGAATACTGTATTAACACAGGAGTTTGGGGGGAGCACCTCGTACCCAAACCATAACAGGATGAATATGAAATTACCACATAAAAGTTGTGAGAATTCTAATAAAGCAATGCTTAGGAGAAAATTTAAAACATTGAATGCTTATTTTACCAAATATGAATCTATAGTCAATAACCTTAAGTTTCTAATAGTTTGAGGAGATTGATATAGTTTTCTCTTAAGCAAGTAAAGAAAACTATATCAATTAAGTCAAAAGCTGATTGTATACAACAAGCAAGTAGATAAACTTCTAGCCAGATTGATTGTGAGAAAGAAAAGAAGGCTAAACCCATACCTTATCCCTTACTTCACACTCTATACAAAAATTACCTCAACATGTGTCATACCTTAAATTTAAAAACCGAAACTGTAAAATCTCTAAAAGAGAACATATTAGAAGACCCTCATGGTATTGAATTAGGAAATTTTGCTTGTTTGTTTTATGTTTTGTTTTGTTGACATATAAAAGTATCATCCAAGCAAAAAAGAAAAACTGAATTTTATCAAATCATTTAAAAAATATGTGCTGCAAAAGGCATCATCAAGAAAGGAAAAGTACATTAGTAGCCAATATTTGCAAAATATTTACCTGAGAAAGAACTTCTTATATCCAAAATATATTGTTTTCTCTTTCAATTGGAAAGTAATGACAAACAATCTAATTTTTTTCAAATGACCCCAAAGATTTGAATAGACACTTCACATTAGAAGATCTAGGAATGACACATCAGCACATGCAAAAGCTGAATGAGGGATGTATAAAATACCACTACCCACAGGAATATCTACAATTAAAAGATGGATAATACCAAGTGGTTCAGCATGTGTAGCTGTGAAAATTCCCATACACTTTGGACAGAAGTAAAAAATGATATTATCCCTTAGAAAAGTTTAGCTGTGTTCTTATAAAGTTAACCTTACCTACCCTTTGATCTAGCAATTCCACTTGTAGGTATTTGCCCAAGAGAAATAGAAAACGTATGCCCACACAAAGACTCCTATTTTGCACATTCACAGGGGCTTTGTTCATAAAGCCCCATAACAGCCTCCCTGTCCCGCAAATGATAAATAGTACTAACAAATTGTGGTATATTAATACAATGGAATATTGCTCAGTAATAAAAAGAAACACACTACTGACATAAACAATGATGTGGATGAGTCTCAGAAGCATTATGCTAAATGAAAGAAACCAAATATAAAATGTGCATATTTTATGATTCCATTTGCATGAAAAGTCAAAAGGGCAAACCTGCCAGTCATAGAAATCAAATCAGGGGTCCCCAGAGGTTGAGAAGAGGTGGGAGGGAATCTATTGCAAAGAGGCTCGAAGAAATTGGAGGGGTAGAAATGTTCTGTATTACTATTTTATTGGGAATTACAAGTCTCTACGTGTAGCTGGAACACTGAGTTGCACATTTAAAATAGATTGATTTTATTGCATGCAAATTTTACCTCAATAAAGTTGGTTTGTAAAATGTGTGTGGGTACATGTTCACTTACACACACATACATGTGCACACCCAATCCATCTTCCCCATCGTTGTTAGGGTATTTGTTATAAAACAACTCACTCATCAGCTAAAAATTCTCCAGTGACTTCATTTTCTTTAGAATTGAGTACAAACCCTCTTGTTCTGTCATTTATAGAAGGTCCTTCATGACTGGTTTTCTGCCTTCCTAAATAATGGTGTTTCTACTATTTAATTTTTCCTATGCTCTATCCATATATATATATTTCTTGCAGTTCTCAGAACATGTCACAATGTTTTATGATTGCATGCTTTGGAAAACACTGTTACCTTTTCTTATAATGCCTTTCAAAAGTCTGCTTCAATGCCAATTCCTTTATGAAGCCTGCTCAACCCAGCTCTATCACAGCCCATATCATTTCTATACTATTTTGTACCTTAGTATCTATTTCACTTGATGGTAATTCTTTTATACATGTCTGAATTACTTTTGTCTTCTTCATCTTGTGTCAGGGGCGGGCTCTGAGGGCCCCAGAGCCGCACCGTGGCCTGATCTCTAAGATGGCGCCTGGCAGCTTGCCAGACATAGCTGCACTCATAAACAAGTTTTAGGAAGTAACTCTGGTTGGCTGTTGTACATGAGGTGATCCTGGTATCTGCCTGGAGACTGTTCCTTGATAGGCTGACTTTCCTGGTAGTCTACTCTCTGATAGGCTGATGTTCTCAATATAAGTCGGAGATTTGTGGAATAAAGCTCTTTTTGGTTCCTGTGATCAAGAAAAGCGTACGCGTTGATAAGTGGTGCCGAAACCCGGGACCTCGAATTATAAAGAAGAAACTGATCAGGTAAATACAGGGAAAGTAAAGTACAGTCTGGCCAGGTTAAAGTTCGCTGGATAAGCGACGAGTTAAAGTTCGCAGGGTAAGCGACAAGTTAAAGTTCGCTGGGTAAGCGACGAGTTAAAGTTCTCAGGGTAAGCGATGAGTTAAAGATTGCTCGATAAGCCACTAGTTAAAGTTTGCTGGATAAGTGACAAGTTCAAGTTCGCTGGATAAGCAACAGAGTTAAAGTTCGCGGGGAGCGACGGAGTTAAAGTTCGCAGGAAGCAACGAAGTTAAAGTTGGCAGGAAGCAACGGAGTTAAAGTTCACGGGAAGCGACTAGTTAAAGTTCGTGGGAAAAGTGACGAGTTAAAGTTCGCAGGAAAAGCGACAAGTTAAAGTTCACGGGTAAAGTTCACGGGAAAAGCGAGGAGTTAAAGTTCATGGGAAAACCGACAAGTTAAAGTTCGCAAGGAAAAGCGACAAGTTAAAGTTCACAGGTAAGCGACGACGGGAAGTGACGAGTTAAAGTTCGGTTCGAGGGATAAGAGATGGAGATTGAGTGTTTGTAAGTGCTTTCGCTCTTGTTTTGCTAGTTAAAGTGTTTTGCATTGTTAGTTTAATAGAGAAATATGGGCACTGAAATGTCACGAATGCGCATGGAAGGTCCCTTAAAGGATTTGCTCTGGGCCAATGGAATTCCTCTTGAAACTAAAACAGCCCGAACCAAATGCAGAGAGGCCATAAAACAAGGGGAAGAGGTTTTGGAGGAAATAAAAGAGGAAAGGTCTAAAGCATCAGAAAGGGCGTCAATAAGATCAGAGACAGACAAGGAAAATGAAACTGGGTGTGAGGAACAACTTGTTAGGAAGAGGGAAATCAGTTTAGGGGAGGGTCCCCCATTAGGAGTCTGCCCTACGTTATCCGCCCTTAAGGCCTGCTTCTCTCCAGGACCTCCCAAAGGGGACTCCAAGTTTCTCCCCAAAGAGCTGTCGCCTAAAGAAACGCCGGCTCCTCCACGTTGCATCTCCTTACAGAAACTCACAAACTCTAACCTCCCCCCTCCCTGTAGGGCCTTCCCGGTAAATGTTAAAATGTTAGTTTGGGAAGGAATGACTACCAATAACAAATTGGCCTGTGCAGGGATGAAAGATGGTTCCATGGGAAGGTGGATTGTGGCTACCAAAGATATTGGCACACAGCATCTGTGAGCGAGTGGGCAGATGGAAAGGGATTCCTTATCTTCAATCCCTCCTCCTCCTCCAACCTTGACTAGCTGTTTCTACTTCCATTCCCTGGTCCAGCCCACCTAGTCCTCCTGCCATGAGGTCCCACGTACACCGGTGGGTAGGGAGTAACCAGCCCAACCATCAGTGGCATGTCCTAGTAAGGAGTATGATATAGTAGCCCCAGGCCCCACAAGTATTGGGAGATAATTGTTTCATAATTTTCTGCGTCCAAACCTGAATTGATTACTAACCAGGATTAAGGGTTAAAATGCCCTAGGCATCAAGTTTCTGCTGGAAAATTTTAGCTCCTTTCAGATCCAAATCTCAGTCAAGGCTTACATTGAAATGTAAATAGAGAAAGCCTGAAGGCTCAGTAGGAGACAGGTCTCAAACCCAAAAAAAAAAAAAAGAGAGTAAAAGTCTTACCTGAGCTCCATCCAGCAAAAGTAAATTTTATGGTGCTTTATTAAAGTAATTAACAGCTGTAACATTTTCCCAGGACTCTTGTTTTTTCTGAATTCTACATTTTTTTTTTTTGAGCTAATGACTTTTTGATCAGTTCTATTTTTTTTTTTTTTTTTTTTTTTTTTTATTCAACTAGAGTTTTTGAACATCGGTTACATTGCAATGGAGATTCACCTATAAAGTTTCAAGGCCTTTGATTTTGTGTTATGTGTATGTCGTGCTGTCTAATGTCATGTTTTGTTCTGTATCAAAATTGAGCACTCCTAAAATTAAAATTTAAAAATGGATCCAAATATTTTTAATTCACGTGATTTAAAGAGGTTCAATTTAAATTGGTTAAGCTAATAGAAGTAAAATGTCTTAAAAATAACTCGAGAGTCTCTAGGTGGTCAAACTAATAAAATGTTAATGTAGAGTACTATAAATAACAAAATATTTAATCTTATTAAAATAGAGTAATTTTTTTAAATTTAGAAAGTTCATAAGAGTTGTTTCAGAATGTGAACAAAAAGGGGTCAATAGGAAAGAGAAAATAAAGGTTCTGGGTATGGAAATATATTTAGTAAAAGGGAAAAGGAAATATTTCTGGGTAAGAAAGTGCTTGTGTGATGAAATAAATGAGGGTCTAAGTAAGTGCTAAGAAAGTCTATGTAAGTAAAGGGCAAGTTTCAACAAGTTTGCATATAACTAAGTTGGTTGTATGTATGTGAAACATTTAAAGCTATTTAAGGTTTTTCCTAAGGTGAAATGCTAATGTTTAATATAAACCAAAGTTTAATCTATATGGTAAAATAACATGGTAAAATAACAAGGATTTCTTAGAAACACTAATTTACTCTTAACTTTGTGTCTATTAAGTTTTATTCTTTAGAACAATTAGTCTTAAAAATAGGGGTTTATACAATTATGGTTAAGCAACTGTTAGAGCATTGTACTACGTTATAGAGTCTAAATTTTTCTTTAAAAACTAAATTTGGTAAGAACCAATTTCTCACTAAATTTGAAATAACTCTAACCACTGGTATACCTTATAACCCACAAGGACAAGGTATTGTTGAACGTGCACATCTCACCCTCAAAAATACTCTTTATAAACAAAAAGGGGGAATAGGGGAGACCTTCAGGTCCCCTAAAGATAAACTTTCTCTTTGCCTCTTTATTTTAAATTTTTTAACTCTGGATAATGAGGGTCTCTCTGCCGCTGAGAGACATGGCAATCATAAACAACATGATAGAGTGACGGTAAAATGGAAGGATGTTCTTACAGGACAGTGGAACGGCCTGGACCCAGTGCTTTACTGGAGCCGCGGCTCGGTTTGTGTGTTTCCACAGGATAAAACATCGCCTATTTGGGTTCCTGAGCGACTAACTCAACCAGTGCCAATGCTACCAACAAGTAACTCAGACTCCTGATGACCATGATGCTTGTAGCCTTTCCCCCCTTGAACTAACTTACAACCTCTTTTTAGTCTCTTAGGAGGAACAGTTCAACTATGTATCTCTCAATGTTGGAATGCTTATAGGTTCCCGCTGGCAGTCTTAATGTGTGTTCCTACCTTCCTACCAGTCCCAGTCTCTGTTACAGATGCGGAATTGCCAGTGTTACTGTCAAGAAACAGGAGAGAATTTGGCATCACAGCGGCTATGGTCACTGCAATAGTGGTTTCTGCAACAGCAGCACTAGCAACTGCCATACCTACAGCAACAGCAGTCAATCACTTGGCCGAAAATACAGCTGCAGCCTTACAGACTAAAGAGACCCTAAACCAACATCTAACAGCAGGCTTACTCCTTGTAAATCAAAGAGTGGACTTACTACAAGAACAAGTGGATATCTTGCAAGAACTTTTGGGACTGGGATGTGTTTATCCTTTAAGAGCAGTGTGTGTCACCCCTATTGCTTATAATAACCTTAGCTCTGTGGTTATGTTATCTAAAAATCTCTCTGTCTACCTTACTGGTAATTGGTCATCTACATTTGATAATTTAACCAGTCAGTTATGAGCTGAAATACTCAGTCAATGCCACCAGGGTTCAAGTGGCATCGGTATCCGAGATGTTCTCTTTGTTATCTAAAGCCCTGGGATTGACAAAACAGTGGGCTGGAACAGTAGCTGTTCTGATTATTATCTGCTTAGGGATAGCCTATGTTATACGCAGCCAAATCAGAGCTCGCCAAGATGCCCGATGTCATCAACGGGCTATAATACAGACTTTGACAGCCATTGAGACAGGCACATCCCCCCAAGTATGGCTAAGCATGCTGGACCAGTAGTCAAAGACGGGTAAGATCCGTGGAAATGCATACCAACCTAAGACAGGGTTCTGACGCCTGGAGGTCAGAATTCCAATGACGGGTAAGGATGTAATTTGCCATGGACAACCTAAGACAGGCATGATCCCAAGTAATCTTTTCTTTATTTAAAGAATAAGGGGGACATGTCAGGGGCGGGCTCTGAGGGCCCCAGAGCCGCACCGTGGCCTGATCTCTAAGATGGCGCCTGGCAGCTTGCCAGACATAGCTGCACTCATAAACAAGTTTTAGGAAGTAACTCTGGTTGGCTGTTGTACATGAGGTGATCCTGGTATCTGCCTGGAGACTGTTCCTTGATAGGCTGACTTTCCTGGTAGTCTACTCTCTGATAGGCTGATGTTCTCAATATAAGTCGGAGACTTGTGGAATAAAGCTCTTTTTGGTTCCTGTGATCAAGAAAAGCGTACGCGTTGTGATTGCCCACCGCCTGTGGGCGGTGGGTGGTCGTAATCTTGTTTCCATAATACAAATTCTGAAAACCAATGTTAATAAAGAAAATTCTAGAACTCCTGGAAACCTGAAAGGGAATAAACAAGAGGGATGTAGCACATCTGATTGCCCACAGGTGGCAGGAAATGTGCATTGCAGATATGAGAGCTAGATATTTTTATTCTCCTTTCACAAATGAGGAAACTGAGACTCAGTGGAAAATTAATGCTCCTGACATCATCCATCCATTAAGTGTCAGGATCTGAGTTTGAACCCAAGTCTATCTGAGTTCAAATTCCATTTCATTTTCATTACATCAGATAGAAGGAAGTGAATGGTCTATGTACTATGGGGTGATGTGAACAGAGGAGTTTTCAGTGAATGGAAAGGGATGTTATAAGCAGAGAGAACAGCAATGCAAAAAGAAGGAAAAGGAGAAGCATCCTCTAGGGAAAGCAAACACAGCAGTCTGGTAAGAGCTGAGAGCAAAGGGGTTAATCAGAGATGTTATTCTGAGTCAGATCTGGCCACTCAGTCCTTGGGCATCATGAATTTCTTGAATAAATTATTTCCCTTTCCATAGACGGAGTTGGCATCCAAAAGCATATTATAATATCCACATGATAAAGCATTAAACCCCTTCTAGACATCATTATGAATTTATGGGGGTATCACAATAAACACATCATTTTGAGTACAAACAAACATAATGATTTAAAACACATAACATATTTTGAGTTTCCCCCAATCTTAGTAACTTTCCTGGTTGTCATGGTTGGGAAATTCACAAAATCATTCTATAATTTAAAAATACTGTTAATCGATCTGAAAATTAACATTTTCTTTCTTGTGCCTGCAGCAATTGTTTCTGAGGGCTTTGTTTTAATTAGCAATGTCCAATTATAATAAATTCCTCTAATGAAAATGTAAAAGGACAAGAATAAAAGCAGAAGGAATGGGAACAGAGAAAAGTTCTAAAGGGCAACAATTATTCAGTTTCTTATAATTGCTCTCCAAATTCACTATCTCCTCAAAAGAATGCAATCTGAATTATATATCATTTACTAGTAACAATTGAACTTTGTGAGGTTTTATACGAGGTCGTACATCTTAGCCTTCTGAGTACTTAAAGGTAATAATACTAATTTTAAAACACTACAAAAAAGAAGTGTTAATCCTTTACTATTTCTCTTAAATCCGTATTTCCTTGTTCGGGTGCATTTGAAAGAGTTGCTAGAGGAATTGTCAAGTGCCAACACTTACTCATTTTAACTTATGACCTCATGTCTTAACTGTTAAGAATTTTTAATTTCTCAGCCTTAACTCTTAATCACTGGAACATTAACTCTGCCAGTTCTGGGTTCATGTGGCACACATGTGGGAATACTTCCTCACCAGCTCTTAAGATAATTGAAATTCTGAGATTCTGGCTGAACTTGAAATCACACAAGGAGCATTGGAATCAATCTATCTGAATGAAATCTATAAGCACAGCATTTTCTTTTAACACATTAGCATCTGTTAAGGATGGAAGAGAGCATTCAAATTGGTGGTCTGTGTAAGTAGATAGATTTAAAATCAGAGAAAGGAAAACTTTTGGCAAACTTGTCCCTATTAATAATCCATTTTTGCTCTATTTTTGCCCACAAGAAATCTAGGAAACACAGGCAGTTCATGTATTAAACATATGCCTATTATTTGTCAACTATATTTTAGATTTGTTAGTTCTATAAATTTAATTCTTACACTTCTACAGTATACATAGGCTGATTTCTTATCCATTTTAATGATAAGAAAAAAGGGGACCAGAGACTTGACTAATGTTACAGAAAAGAAGAATCCAAATCTATGTAACGCCAAAGTTTCTGTTTTGCTCTACACCTACATAAGCATTTTAAAACATGAAACTAATAGTTTGAAATATTTAGCAACTTCATTCCTAGTACCCATCTATCCATATTTTTTCCCTCAGAATAAAGAAAATATTTTCATTGGAAAAGTCTGAAATAATGCATCATTATAGAAAAGACCAGGTAAAATATTCTGAACAGAAAAGACCTAGAATGAGTATATTTCTTTTGAAGTTTAAAAATGATTCCACAATCAAAGCATACCCTATTTACTAAGCTGACAATTAAAAAATCACCCTACAGAAAAAAATTTATACCTGTAGATCTTAGTATAATCACAAAAGCAGAGTATCAAAAATTATAATGAACTTTTCTGCATAAATATTGCCATAATATATGGGCCCTTGTATTCCAGTTATGAAAAATCACCCTGATATAATTCTATTAAAAAATAAGGTACAAAATGAAGCACAGGTTTCTTTAGGAGAACTGTATATGTGCATTCATGGGTGAAAAGGGATTGCTGTATAGCCTTGACATTTCCTTTTTTTGATATCTCATTCAGGTGTGTTAACAATGCAGGTGCTCAGGTAGTTTGAACACTGCTATTGAAGGGAAGACTGCTTGATGAGACCACAGAAGAAAGGGAGAGCAATGCATCTGAGAATCCCATTAATAATGCACCAGTCAATATTTCCTCCCAAACTCTATCCCTAGCCCCAAAGTAGCTCTTTCTCCCTTCTCACTGCTTTGCTTTTCACACAATTGGAAATTATTTCAAAATGAGAATTGTATATAAATAGAAGTACCCACTTCCTACCACACCTTTCACTGGATGCAGCATAGAAATAAAACACGTCAACTCTAGGACCATTTGGTTTGAGTTTGCATTTCAGTTTTGCCATGTCAAAGATGCCTCAGTTTCCCCAGCTATTAAATGGACATAATCTCCTTCACATAGTTGTGGTGATGAGTAAATGTGAAACATCTACCCCAATATCTGGAACAGAGTAGGTTTACAACTAATGACAACTTCCAAGAAGTTGTAAGCTTTTGTCTCCAACTTCATACTGATATAATGATAGAAATTCCATTTATATTTTCCATTTAATTGAGAAAAAAAGTGTTTTGTTATAAGCTTCATCAGTCTCTCATTAAAAACTCAGGGGGAAATATCTCACCTGAGTCTGAACAAGATTTCAAACCTCGCTGGTCACTAACTTCCCTCCACTCAAGCCTTATTCATGGTCCTAGGCTTTATGATTATGTGTTTTTAATGAGTTGAAATAGGAGCATTCACACTTTGCTGTCTTTATTTCTTCCAGTTTTTAATGGGAATCATAAATATTCTCATTTATTTATTAATTCACTCTCAGTCACAACTCATCTGATAGCATGCTAACCTTTTCATGTATTTTTTTTTTTAAAATAGACATGACCATTAATGCCAACAAATGTTTTGTTTTCAATCATATAAACAATCAGGTTTATAGGAGGTGATCTACCCATTCCAGTTTTCTGGGGATTTCTAAGTTTAGCAACTGAAAATCCCACATCCAAACAGGGACCAATAGATCAACAGACCAACTGGCCTAATGGGATCAATAGAAATTAGAATAGTTTATCCTTCTACTTCATTCATATTAGACAATTTTTCCTATTTTGTCTCTGAAATATCCTAAGCCACTAGAGAATGATGCCTAGTAAAAAATGGTATTGGACTTTCAACTCAGAATCTCTGGTTCCATTTGGAACCAATGGACTGGTTTTGCCTTTCACACATATGATTTTGACAGGTCTGTCAAATATTCATGGATCTTATTATAAATTGAAATTGGAACCATTTGAATCACAACTGAGGCTGTTGTGGTTATCAGAAGTAATACTGGTCATATAAACAAATCATCAATGATGTAAAAGTTTCATGTTATCTCTTCTGATGTTAAAATTTAGTACAAAATTGCTCAATGGTGCTCTTACCAACTAGCGGTAGTTACCAGAACTTAGAAGTTAAAATAAAGCATTATACATGAAAGTTTTGTTCTTTATGCCCAGATACCTAATATGTCCAGCTATACCCATAAGCACTCTTAGTTTACATTTACTCAACTATAAAAATCCACATCTCATGGTATTCCAATATTCTCTGCCATAATAAAATCCCCAAGCCCTCCCCTAGGCATTTGTAGTATCACTGTCTTCCCAGTTTGAACACGGTAAGAAGAGCTCAGGTCAACTGCTTGCTCTCTCACAAGTGGGCATCTTCTGGTATCATAATGAAGATAATGTTTTTCTAGGACAAACATTTCTTCCTAAATTGATAATGCTGGTATACATCCAGCTTCTGAAAATGGACCTCTGGCTGTCTCTTTACGAGCCATGTGAGCTTGAGCCAGTTGTGCAGTTTCACTGGGACCATGTCTCTGCATCTATAAAATGGAAATAAAAGCAGCACCTACCAAATAAGAGTGTTGTAGGAGCTAAAAGGAGCGATGCAGGTGAAGCGTCTGGAGTAGCACCAGGCACAGTGAAAGCTCTTCCATCAATCTTACGCTGGGCCAACCACTGACCTAGGTTCCAAGAACAAGATGCTGTATCAGGTTGGTCACTGCCTTCAAGGGACAGTATGTGGGTATTAAACACGCCTGGGTAAAGGTGATCCTGAGTCATGGAGTCAGGCAGGGCTCTCCTAAAGCACACTGAGCCTTGTCACTCTATTTAAGGAAAAGGCCCTAACCTTTCTAGGCATGAGTTTCCCCATAAACTTCATAGGAATTTTCTGTTGAAAACCTTAATCCCAAACCATTTCTAGGTTTCAAACATATTGAGTCTTAAATAGTTTCTTTTTCAAAATAGGACATCAGGACTTTTGACATTTTGGTATAAACCTGGAAAAGGAGAAGGCAGTGGTGGTGATGGAGGAGGAGAAGGAGGAAGGTGAAGAGGAGTAGGAGGAGGAGGAAGGAGAGGAAGAAGAAAGGATCTCAGTGCCTTTTATTCTGAATACTTGTGTTAATAGTGTCTTTCTCACTGCCCCAAACCAAAAGATTCTTTTTTTATCTTAATGTTTTCACAGTTTGTTTTCTTCAAGAAAATGTTGCCAGAATATCAATATTTCACCCATTAAAAAACTAGAGGATTTGGTTTCATATAACATAATAAAATGTGGATATAGTTGAGTGTAATTTCCTCAGCCAGCGACAGAGAGTATGCAAACCTCCTCTGTAGCCATCTAAGGTCATGGGGACCATCTGGCCTGATACAGCATCCCCACCTCCACCCAGTTTCTGCTGTAACTGCCTTCCCACCCCCTCCTCAGTGCCTCACCAGTACTGCAGGGTGGGTCACCTCTCACCAAACGAGGGGAGATGCTCGTTGACTAGCTGCTTTGTGCAATAATCAAAGGTGTGATTATTATTTACAATCTTTTCTGCTAAACGAAGCCTCACCCTACTTTACTCGACTGAACTTTATCTTAACCCTGTTAACCACGGCACATATGACTCAGATTTTTCTCATTAGAAAAATAAGGATCTTCAAGATGGTAATCAGAGATTTTCACTTTTTCCTATCTTATATTGTGTGATTAATCAAAGGCAGATGGGAGTAGCTGTGTTAGAGTATGCAGGGACTTCAGGGAAGTTTGCGTAGCAGATGCAAAGTTTGGTATCCATCTCCTGTCCCACACAGATGGCCCACTTGCTGAGTGGGCCATGATTCAGATGGGTGTCCCCACACCCTAAGCTGCCTTCTGGATTTCATCCAAGATCTATTCCATGAACCAAAAGAAGCATCTTTGGAGAATCAGAAATCATGGAATTATGGATTTGGAGGTGGGTCCCTCTAAAAAAAAGTGACTAAGTTCTGACCTTGTTTAAATTTCTCATTAGAGCTCTGCAGAGATGCAAATTCAGCAGTGCGCACAGGGTTTCATCTTATGGATTCTCTTCTGTTCCTCCAATGGTCATTTACACTTTTTCCTGACATATTTCAGACTGCCTTGTCTTTCTTTGTTCTCCTAACTAATGAAATTATTCAAATTATTCTTTTACATATTTCCACATAGAGAACTACTTCAGCTTGTTTAAGTTCGTCATATACTGGAGGCCAGAATTCAAACCCCATTTATCTGTCCTCCCTTCAATAACAAGAATAATCAGTAAATTCTAATAATTCTTCTTTCATAGATTTGTGACGCCGTCCAGCAGAGTCAATTTGGCGCAGGGGACAAAAGAGTAGCAAGGCTCTTGAATTCGGAACGATTTATTGATGAATCGGGAAACCCAGGAACCGGAATCTCTAGAAAAAAACATTCTCTCTTCTTCTTCTTCTCTCTTGGCGCTCAAGGAGAGCCAGCTTATATCCCCTCCAGGAGGCGAAGGGTAGGGCTGATGCCAATCATGCAAAGATTAGGTGAGAGCCAGCTGCCCAATCATGGCAAAGGTCAAAACGAGCAGGCATGAGCAGGAGCACCTATGCACACGTTGTGTGTGTGGACTTAATTGGATACGGCCAATGACAAATCACCTGGGTGTGCTTATGCCAATCAACCTCCTCACCGCCGATGTGATCAAAGCAACCTACGGCAGGCTGCCAAGCGCCATCCCAGCGCCTTCCACACCGCATAGCCCCCAACAGATTTGTATCACATCTTTCACATTATTTTATTCCCCATGCCATAATCCTAGTAAAAGTAACAACCAAAATTAAGTTTATAGTAATGGGTCACTTTATATATATTGTCTTTAAATTCTTGCCACTTTTCATGCAATGTAGGGGTTATTATTTCTACTTGAGTTTTCTCTATTTTACTTAATTATGATCTGGAATATTTAGACATGTTCACATATATATATAATGACATATTTACTGATTGCCTCAGCCTCCTGCAACATAAAATATAAATTTACGAGGACAAGAGAATTTTTAATATATTATTATGTATATTACTGTACTTAGAAAATAAAATCTGATTGGCGAAGATCAAATCTATTGCCAATCATTTTAATTTTAGTATATAGCATAGTGTCTTGTATCTAAATATTTGCTGAATTAATTAGCCATGTGGGAGGATCAAGAATGACATAACTGACAACTTTTCTACTTCTATTTGTTTAAGCATTTTAACTATTTAAAGAAAAAGGAGACCAGTTCAATTTAACAAAGTTTACTTGAACAAGAAGTTTCTAGAACTGAACAGATTTCCAGATTGAAGCTGGGAGTTTCAATGAGGTTTGCTATTTTGATAAACCAAAAGGCAGGATATGACACAAAGATACCTGATTACTGCAATTTGGCATTTAATTTATTTGGACATAATTTGGCAACCTTCATCCTAGAATCAGTTGAGGAATCAGCTACTGTGACTGGCTAAATTTCAGTTGCTTTGCTACAAGAACATACTCGGGTTAGAATACAACCTGCTTACATATAATAAAAACTTAAAGATCAATGTTTTGAACCTAGGAGTGCTTTATCACTGAGCTATATTCCCAGTCCTTCATACTTCTGATTTTGAGACAGGGACTCACTAAGTTGCTAGAGTTGGCCTCAAACTTGCAAGCCTTCTGCCTCAGCCTCCTGATTGCTGGGATTACAGGTATGCACTACTACACAGGTGGTATCAATGACTTCTTATTAACATCTTGACTATGTCATACATTTAACATTGTTTTGAATATTCACTGAAATTCTGGGTTGGCTAGAATTAAGTCCAGCTGTAAGGAAACAAATATTTTAATCATCTGAAGAATATAAATACCTGTCTATGAACATCAGAGACCTAGGACTTTGCTCTCAATAAGATAAATGTAATGATTAATTTGACTTGTCAACTTGATTGGATGAAAAGATGCTGAAGATTAAGAGGCTTCTGGGTGTGTCAGTGAGGGGTGTGTCTAGGAATGATTGGCATGTAGGATAGAGAACTGAAGTGGAACTATGAGTGTGGGCTGCACCATTCAATAGGTTGGAGGCCTGGATGGAATAAAAGCTGGAAGAATAAGGAAGCAGCAGCAGATGCAAACTCCACTCTTCTTGAGTGGGTTCTTGATTGTTGCTGTGATCACCTGAGGACATAAGACTCTAGCTCCTCCACTCTTCCAAAGGGGACTCTGCCACTGATTCTCCAGGAAGCTTCCAGAAGCCTTTGGTCTCAGACTGGGATAGCATCATTGGTCCCTCTTGTTCTGAGATTTCAGCATCTTGGACTGCACAGCTACTGGTTCTTCCAGCTCTCCAGCTTACAGACAGCCATTGTGGACTATCTAATAAATCCCCTTTTTATAATCACACTGCCTGTTCTGTTCCTCTAGAGAACCCTGACTAATAAATCTTAACATCTTCAAAATTATTTTATACTCCATGATAGCCATTGAATCTCCAGTTATCTCACCTACTTCCCAAGAAGAAAAGAAATCCAAAGAGTTCATCTCCCAGAATCCCGAGGAACAACTTCTCCTTGTATCTTACAACTTGAAAAAAATCTGAAAATTATAGCCCAGAGGTGTGCAAATTGCTCAGGGGGAAAATGAATATTGGAAGGTAAGTAGTAATATCTGCCAAAAATCTTAGAAGAAATACCCCCTACTAAAATCATATGTACCAAGATTAAACACTGCTTTCTTCCATAGAGATGAAAATATTATCAAATACAATGGTGCCCTCTACACGAACTAATTTTCTGACAGGTGTCTTCACTTAATGCTGTCAACAAATATTTTTAAAGTTCTGCACTCATAATGTGTTACAAAGAAAGTCCTCTAATTCTTAAGCTGAAGCAGTGGAGGGAATATAGAAACCCAAATTTTTGTAGTCAAATGCATGAAATGATAATTACTGTAAAAGTTGTGCAGAGTGTTTATGAGAGCTTAGTGGGACCCTAAATGCCCATTAGCAGGGAGAAGTAGTCACAGGAATGAGACACTGATTCAAACAAGAATGTAAATGGAGCACAGGCTAGCATGTTGCAATCCACAAGAATAATGTATAGAAAGAGGAGAACAAGGTATTTCTACATTAACACTGTGGTTTTGGAGACAAACAAACAGTAACTAATAAATTAAAGTGCAGTCTCTAGTTCCTCTTTTAGCTTCCCTTCAGAATTGTGCGATCTAAGCTCTATGTTCCAGAATACTGATACTGCTGCCTTTCAGTAATCCAAAGAAAGCACATGGAGCTGTGTCGGCCTGACAAGACAAATTCAACTTCAGGGGGAAAAGTAGAAAAAACCAATCCGTTATTGGATAGGCTTAAAGATCTTTAAGTCATGTAATTATAGGCTTTGCTGAATTTATTAAATCCATCTTTATTCCCCATTAAGAACTTAGTGGTTATGCCCAAACTGCTTTGTGAAATAAGACTGCCATCTGCTTTAGCTACAAAGCCCCAGTATAAAAGGATCACTCGGTTCCAACTCCATGACTTACTCAGAACCCAGGATGGCAGCCCAACCACACCTGCCTGACAGCATTGAGTGGGTCTCACCATGAAATTGTTCATATACTGTAGAAATGTTAATTTGCATCCAGAGTCTTGCAAAAATATATGAATTCACTCTTGTGGATAGTTATAGAAACAACAGTTTTGACCAAAAGTGTGTTTCCTTATTTCCAGGTAGATCCAGATTTTTAAAATCCATATAGGCTCTTAATTGTCTGTTCAGGCACTTTACAAGAAGTGACCATAAGTAGAATGTTCTGGAAACTGGCACTGACAATCTGTATGTCCTTCATTCTTCAAGAAGTACATTTACTTTCAGTCAGCATATCCTTGCCTGTGCTGCATGGATAGCCCCTCTTTCTGGTTGTGAGCATTAAACAAGCAGTACCCGAAACAATTTCTACCATGAGCTTGAATCAGATGGATAGAAAACCTTTATTAATGCACAAAACAGAATTCTCTCAAATCTGAGATGAAAGACTGTTTGAGGAGTACATATCTGCAATGGATTTCAACTATCACTTTTCCTTTTTTCCCATTTTTTTTTCTATTTCAAAGTATTAATATGATGCTTTGAGAAAGTTTTCTTTAAAAAAATTTAAGATGCTCATTATGAACTCATGGTAGGAAGTTCAAAGGAAAATCTCTAGGACTCCTTTAAGTTCCAGGAGATGGGAAGAACATGTTTACATCTGGTATGATATTATATTTTGATCTGCAGAATACCACAGGGATGGAAGAGGCAGCACAACCGCATTATGTGGGTGTATAAAAAGCTAAGTATCAGTTTCCAAAATGACTTCTACTGGAATAGGGCGCAAAATACACACACACACACACACACACACACACACACCCCTAATGAATTGGGAACACCCTGCATACTCTATCCTTCCATAGAAACACCCAATGCACTTCACTATTTTTAAAGGATATGAAATGTTTTATAGTAAAAAAATTTGTTTAACCCAGAACTTCTCCAAGTGTCTGGACCACAAAATCCTTATCACATGAGATTAGCAGGTCTTATGTTTTCAGTAAAACTCTTTGGGAAAAATCCTCTGAATAATCACCAGCTAGCATCTGTATCAAGGATTAGCAAATGCATTCATTATATATTGTTTTCATTTTTCTATACTTTTAAATAGACTTTTTAATAACAATTTTATGTTCACAGAAAAATTAAAATGAAAGCCGGGGATGGTAATACGACACACCTGTAATCCCAGTGGCTAAGGAGCCTGAGGCAGGAGGATCACAAGTTCAAAGCCAGCCTCAACAACTAAGCGAGGGGTCCCTAAGTAACTTAGCAAGATCCTGTGTCAAAGTATGAAGTAAAAAAGACTGGGCATGTGGTTCAGTGCTTAAGTGCCTCTGGGTTCAATCTCTAGTACAAAAAAAAAAAAAAAAAAATTTAATTTAAGAGGAAAGTACAGAGATTTCCAACATAGTTCATAGTTCACATTAGGTGATAATCAAATACAATGGTGCCCTCTACACAAACTAATTTTCTGACAGGTGTCTTCACTTAGTGCTGTCAACAAATATTTTTAAAGTTCTGCACTCATGATGTGTTACAAATAAAGTCCTCAAATTCTTAAGCTGAAGCAGTGGAGGGAATATAGAAACCCAAATTTTTGTAGTCAAATGCATGAAATGATAATTACTGTAAAAGTTGTGCAGAGTGTTTATGAGAGCTTAGTGGGACCCTAAATGTCCATTAGCAGGGAGAAGCAGTCACAGGAATGAGACACTGATTCAAACAAGAATGTAAATGGAGCACAGGTTAGCATGTCGCAATCCAGCACCATTTGTTGCGTTAATTTTATTTTTTAAAATAATTCTTTTGTCAATTTTAAATGATATTTTTTGCTGTGAGCTAAATTTTTTTTTTCACCAATAATTATTTGTGCTTTTTGACCCTTTGTAAATTTAGAATTAGTAATGTTGAAGTTCAGTTAATAATGTGGAAGTTTTGTAGTTCATTTAATAGTGTGGAAGTTTTTTCTGCAGAGACCAAGAAATGAGGCCCTTTTTAAGTCAAAAATTACATTTTTAAAAATGATTACTAATAAGGCAGAGTTATTTGCTTCTTCCACTCCTAGCTTATAATCACAGTGGCTTCCACATTATTCCCACATGCCTGATATAAAAATAAATATTTTCTCCTAATAATCATACAGCTAGATAACACTGGACTCATTTTAAAAGATGCTGAGGATCTTAACTGGTAAATAGCAGAGGGAAGGACTGATCTTAGGTGTGTTGACTCCACCTACTTCCTCTGGACCTCATAGCCTCTCTCTACTTTGAAGCTTAGTCAGAATATCATGGGACTATGTTCAAAATAAAAGTATGCTAGTCATACTGGCTTTAAAGAAAGAAAAATGAGTTTGGGTTGCTACTCTAACCAGGTACCATTTGTACACACTTGTGTTAGTACTCTTAAAACTATTGGCTTACTCATAGTCTCACCAACTTACTAATGGACAATGACTGTGTCATTTGTCCCCAAACACCCAGAACTTACCATGGGACCTGGAAATTACAAATATGATGATAGTTAACACTAATTGAACAGACCCATATGTTAGGCCCTGATTTAAATGCTTTAAATGTTTATCATGTTTCCCCCTCAGAACGCCATTAGGCACTATTATTAGTCCTATGTTACAGATGGAAAATTGGAGTCTTTGAGAAGGTAAGTTACTTGCCCAAGGTCACACAGATGATAAATGAAAAAGGTCAAAGTCTGAGCATTACAGAGATATATGGACTCATTGCTGAGTGAATGTACTGAATTTTGAGGTGGGGGGGCACCAGGGATTGAACCCAAGGGCACTTACCCACTGAGTCGCATCTCCAGCCCTTTTTTATTTTTTATTTTCAGGCAGAGTTTTGCTAAATTACTGAGGGCCTCACTGAATTGCTGAGGCTGGCTTTGAACTTGCAAATCTCCTGCCTCAGACTGAGTTACTAGGAACACGGGTGTACACCACCACACCTGTTCTGAATTCTTTGTACTAGGCACCATTCTAAGAGTGTTCTACTATCATTTTCATTCCTCATAAAAATTCGATGAGGTAGGTGAAATTATTATGCCCCTGTGTCTCTCCGAGGAGAAAATTGAGCAGAGGCCTTAAATAACTTACCCAAATTCACAATATTAGTAAATGTTGGGGCCAGGATTAGAATTGACTCCAGGATTCATGTCTTTGTGCTTTGAATAAATGAATAACTTTGTGAAATAATTTCAAATTTTTAAAACTGAACTAACTACCATACAATTCCCAAAACAAAGGCACACACCTTAAATTTTTTTTCATTGGAATCAATTCTAATTATAATTAGTCCTGGCCAATCTCAGAAAATGCCTGACACCATTTTTAAGAAACAATATAAAAATTGTCAGTGATATCCATTTTTAAATCCTCCAAGTTGATGTCCAAATTCCTTAAGTTAAGGATAATATTATGGTGTAGCATTCCTTCTTGTGACTTTCATCTCTTAAATATTTAAAGTAAAATTTCGATTTGACCATTCTTGGGAAAAGTGATTTGAAATATTTTAAATCAATTATATATACAAAAGAAGGTAACATATCAAAAGGAGACAACTTTTAAGTATTTGCATAATTCCTTCCAAATATCAAAATAGAATATTGCTATCCTTTATCTTTCACAACCTGCTCAAAAAAATTATAATTCCTCTGCTCCAAATTCTCCTAAAGGAAAAGGAATCAAAAACAACAGGGAAGAGTTAAACAAGGAGAAAAAAAGACAAGTCACAAAATCTTTGTATTTTTACCAACAAATCCAAGAGGGCAGTCCTCTGCTGCCCAGCAGCTACCTAAGCTTCAACAAAAAATTGCCTCTCTGGATTTATGAGGTATAAAAAATGGCCATCATAATGTCCAAAAATGACAAGACCAGCCCTGAAACAACCATGTCAACACTTAGAAACTGCAGCAGAAGGCGAATAAAAATGATTCAATTTTGTGTGGCAGAAGTTGTGGGCACACAGAGCACAAGCAGCTCTTTGTCACTGGGAATCATTCATCATAAGTGGGCCATCAAAGGTGGCCAGGAGCAGGTGGTCAGGGGTAGTGGGCAAAAGGAAGCCTGCACTGCTTAGGTATCTACAGAAGAAAGCTCAGGTGGTCACGTTCTCACTCTAGGTCATATTGGCTCTTTCCATGAATATCAAATCTTGCTACTTCAGTTTTTCCCACAATGACCAAGTCTCTCCCATAGTGCTCTAATGCCCTCTGTGGATAATAATTACTCCTGTTAGCGAGCACACTATGCGCTACATCAAGAACTGTTCAGCTGTGGGTATATGGATGCGTCTCTTATTTAACCCTCAAAACACTCCCTGGAGTACATGTTATCACCAAATCTATTTTACACATCCGAAAACCAAGACACAGAGAAATTAATTGCCCAAGATAAAACAGGTAGAAAGGAGAAGTCCAGGATTCAAAGAAAGAGAATCTGACCCAGTTTCACCCTCTTTTTTTAAATTTTTAATTTTTTTTTATTATAAACAAATGGGTTACATCTTGTTTCTCTGTTTGTACATGAAGTAGAGGCATACCATTTGTATAATTATACATTTGCATAGGGTAATGGTATTTGATTCATTCTGTTATTTTTTCCTTCCCCCGACCCCTGCCAGCCCTCTTTTCCCTCTATACAGTCCCTCCTTCCTCCATTCTTGCCTCCCTCCCACCCCCCATTATGTGTCATCATCCACTTATCAGTGAGATCATTTGTCCTTTTTTTTTTTGAGATTGGCTTATCTCACTTAGCATGATATTCTCCAATTTCATCCATTTGCCTGCAAATGCCATAATTTTTTTATTCTTTATGACTGAGTAATATTCCATTGTGTGTGTGTGTGTGTGTGTGTGATATATATCACAGTTTATTTATCCATTCATCAACTGAAGGGCATCCAGTTTGGTTCCACAATCTGGCTATTGTGAATGAGCAGCAATGAACATTGATGTGGCTGCATCTCTGTAGTATGCTGATTTTAAGTCCTTTGGGTATAGGCCAAGGAGTGGGATAGCTGGGTCAAATGGTGTTTCCATTCCAAGCTTTCTGAGGAATCTCCACACTGCTTTCCAGAGTGGCTGCACTAATTTGCAACCCCACCAGCAATGTATGAGTGTACCTTTTATTTCCACCCTCTTAACCTCTATGGCAGTGATCTGCAAACAGCAGCCTGCTGGTCATGTCAGTCAACTGCTGGTTATTTTAGTGGTCCATTAGCTAAAAATAGTTTTTACCTTTTTCTATGAGGGAAACAAATCAAAATAAGAATTTTATTTTGTAACACATACAAATCATATGAGATTTAAATTTTATTGTTCACAAATAAAGTTTTATTAGAACACAGTCAGTCCTATTCATGTATGTGTTGTTCATGACTGACTATGAACTGCAATGGCAGAGCTGAATGGTTATAACTGGTGATATGTCCTGCATATCCAAAAATATTTCTTCTCTGGATTATTACAAAAAAAATGCTTTCCAGTGCCTGGTTTATTAATATTGAGCAAGGCACTGAGGAGGATACTTCAAAATACTGTCCACACATGATGATCTGACCTTCCGCACTGTACAGCAAACCTTCCATTCCATCTACCTCCATCTACTTCTTGCTTATATCTTTGCTCTTAGGTGAGAAGGTGGCACAACACCAAAATTCTGACCCATCAGCAATAGGTTAGCTTATTTTGTCTAGAACTGTATGGAGAGAGAGATAACTGATACATCAACAAAGATGGATGAGGACATTCATGTAAAATTGAATTAGAAACAGAGCCAAACTTCCAAAGTCATCATAGCTTAAAAATATTTGGGCAGGTGTTCAAGGACTGGAGCAGGGAATGAGCATTTGAAGTGTCTTTTTAATCAGATCATTCCCATCAAAGCCAAAGTTTAAATAGTATACAGAAAAGGCAGACCTGTCAGTTGATCAGTCAGTGCCTTTGCTGTGGCTCAACAACTCTCACCTGAGGATGAGAAAATGCAAGCGAGTTCTTGTTAAAGACACCTGTGTGCATAAAACAGCAAAGAGGAAAAGGCACAGGTAATTAGGAAAGCAGTACTTTAGCTTCCCAGATGACCAGATTTCAAATATTCTAATAAATAAATTAAAATTCACGTTTAATTTAACATTAGTTTGATAAAAATTTCACCTGAATACTTCATGCCTGGCTTTTATCTCTCAGGAATCGCTATAGCAACAGCACAGGAGCAGGATTCAGCATTTCCTTAACCACAGTTAAGTGAGTAACCAATAAAAGATGTGAGCTTACAATGAAAGGACCATAAAATATACATCATTGAACCAGTAAGGTTCTGGTTTTCTCTTGAATTAATATGCATTCCCTAAGAACAGGAAGCAAGAGAGTAAATATGATTATCTCCAAATAGGAGATATTACCCTTTACTCTCAGGGGGACTCATCTGCATATGTACAGAGATCTAAAGGTACCCAAGAGCTTGGTTCTTTTAGATCTTGTGGATTTTTCTTTTCTGTTGCTTTATGGAGCTCTGAGCCTTCACAGACACTCTACTAGCTAGTGGCATTAAGCCTTCATTTACACACAAGCTCGGCTCTTTCCCACAATGGAAGTAAAACACACAATAGGAGTCAAACAGAGTAGCTCTGTGGGGTGCCAGTGTTCACAGACACTACAGTTCTACAGCCTGCCTAAAACCCTCTGCAGAAAGCCCAGGGTGGTTAAGCCAGGGGGGTCCAACTCCACAGCCTACATTCAGTCTATAGCTTTGTCCATCAAGAGAAGAATCCAACTTCCACTTTGGTTTCCCCCTGATAATTAAGTAGGAGAGATGCTACGGCATGATCTGAGCCTGCTGAACCATAAATATCTGCCAAGGTTACCAGCACTGAGGTAGAGCAGATTCCTACCTGGAGGTGTGAGCCACCTGGGAAAATTAAAAATCTGAAATAATCAGTAAGGAATAAAAGACAAAGCCAGAAATTAGATTTAATGGGGGGTGGGGGGTCCTGATGGGTCTTTCAGCCCTGCTAGGAAGTGGAACTGAACAACTGAAAAAGGCCCAATCCTTTACTTAAGGGGAAGTACATTAAAGGTTTCAGTGTGGCAGGGGTCTTGAGGTAAACAGGTTGTTTGGTGCTTGGCTGGTTTCGCCCATCTCTGGCAGCTGGGTTTGATCCTAGGACTGTGAACTAAGGCAGGGCACCAGCGTGATGTGGGCTCTCTCGAGAATGGGGGAATTTCACCCAGGAGTTCCCAGGAAAGCAGCTTTCAGCCTTATGTTGGCACATACAACCTGTAATTTACATATGACTTCTGACAAATACCTTTTCCCTTTGGTTCTCAGGAAGCACCTTAAATAATCTAAAAATCAAACATTTAAAACCCAGAACTTGTCAATTATTCTAACACCCTCACTTTCCTAAGAGGAAATGGTGGCTCAGAGGGTCAAAGTAAATTGCCCAGGGTCATCCAGTTGATTTATAGTATATTCAAATTTCTTACTGGATGCTCACAGCTTTTATTTCCATTACAAGACCACCACCCACGATCCACCCAGCCTTCCAAGCATGGAACCAATTGGGTTTAAGGATGATGCTGAATCACTGCACATTATTCATACTCTGCTTGCCAAAAGCTAACTTTGCTTGTTGAAACATGTTAAATGCATGTGTCTAGAAGGAGGAGAAGATATTCTGGTGGCTTGATCTGCCCAAGGGAGTTGCTGAACACTTGACATAATCTAATCTAGACAAGAGAGCAAAGCTAAAAGTCGCTGCCTAAAGCGTCTCCATTTTGAAATGCAGTAAATCAATCAATAGAAAGTGTTTCAACCTTTGAAGTACACTAACCCCTTAGGTAAGCCGATTCAGCCAGAATTTATTAAGAATAGGCAGAGAACTGCAGGCATTTCCTCTTTCCAGCTGCAATAGTATTCAATTACACATACTCAATAGAGTTTAGGAGAAAGCACATGTACTGGCAAGCTTCAACATTTCCTCAGTTATTAAGATATTGTAGAAAAATATAAAAATTCATTCTGAAAGACATTCTCATTAGGAAACATGGTAGTAAGTGAAAAGATTGGAAAAACTGTAGTTCCAGAAACACGCCCTGCCCTCCTATCACTGCATGGCACACACTCTCCCCTCAGCTTGGAATACATCCTTCTCTCAAGATTCAGATCAAGGTTTAGTTCCTTCACCAGATTTTCTGATTCTCCAGGCTGAGTTATGTACAACTGAAGAGTTTACTGCATTTCTTATGTTTCTATTATTGGACTTACAGAGATTTATTATAACCCCTATTTTATATTTGCTTATCTCTCTCATTACACGATAAATTATTTGCAAATATTTTTTTATCTTTGCTTCCCACAATACTTGGAATATGTAGATGCACAGTAATGTTTATTGTCTAAAAATATGTATTGCAAATGAAACTAACTGAACGTTTTATGGTCAGTACATCCCAGCAGTTCACCATTTTCTCTCCCTAAAAGCATGCCCTTGAAGATGTTGATATTTTATTCTTTTGCAAACACTGACATTCCTCTTCCATTCTTAAATGATTAAATCATTTGGCTAAAACTCAGAAGTAACCTGAACATTGGCATTAGCTGTGCTTGCCCAAGATGACTGAAGGTCTGCAAAGGTCTGCCTAGGGACAGTGAGGTGGTTGGAGTTGCACCTCTTCTCTCTAACACAGTGGATTTTCAAACTCCCACATGGAGATATGTAATCTACATTATAACCATGTACTTAATATCTCCTAGAGCCAGGCTTCCAAGTTTGCACCTTGATCTGGAATTTACCAACTCTTCTCCTCAAGGACGTTTTTAAATCCCTTAGTCACCTTATTTACAAATTCGAGTTGGTAATAAGAGCTGTCTCTTAGGATCATTGTGAGAATTAACTGAGTTATCCCACATCAAGTTCTTAGAATAGTGCTGAATATAATTATCAACAGTAACCATTATGTTATTACCTATTGGAATAAGTAAAACAAATTTATGAACTAAACTTCATAACCTACAATCCTAAAATGGAGAATTTCTCATGAAAGTTTAAATCGATTTCACAAAAGCAACATTGGGTGTTAGTCTCCAGTTTGAAAATAGCAATGCTTATAAATTTCATTTTCTTTTCATATATTCATCTTGATAGAGTTCAGTAAAAACCCGTTGTTTTGCTTTAGAATGGGCAGAAGGATTATACAATTCCAATCAGAAGTCAATAAGAACAGGCACTCTAGCCTGTCTGACTAACTTCAAGGATTTGTTAAGCAAAACGTATCTACATTATCCATTTCCTTTATCATTAAGACTTGAATCTAGTTTCTCTCTGACAGTTTTCTGCAGCACAAATGAGCATCTAGCTCCCTATAGATGGCTCTGCCACTTCTTGAAACTTCAGAGGTCTATACCCAAACCCAGCAGAGTTAGAAAATCTTTTTCCTCTACTCTCTTGCTCGTTAACTATTAACATTTATTCAGTACACTCTTTGTGTGGGCATAGTTCCAATAATTTTAAGTCATATTATTTCATTGAATGTTAGAAAATGACCACACAACCGTAAGAGATAACTCCTACTATTATTCCTATTTTACATATACAAAAATTGAGGCACAAAAGAATTAAGTGACTTACAAAAGCCACACAGACAATAAGTGATCTGGGACTAAAGACCAGTCAGGCAAGGTGCAATGGTTCACACTTGTAATACCAGCAACTCAGAGGTTAAGGCAGGAGGATTGCAAGTTCAAAGTCAGCCTCAGCAACCTTGCAAGTCCCTCAGCAACTTAGTGATATGCTGTATCAAAATAAAAAGTAAAAGGACTAGGGATATAGCTCAGTAGTAAAGTGCCCTGGGTTCAATCCCCAATACCAAAAACAAACAAACAAATAAAAAAACAGTCAGTCTGAATCAAGAGCCATGAGATTAGCAAGTAGCATATGCCCAAGGCCCCAGGAGGAATCAGCACTGCACTGCTTATGTTGTGGAACTGTGGTCCCCAGGGCATGTCCTCAGAGAACACCAGGCACCTACATCTTCCTTGTACCCCAGCTGGTTGCTCAGGGCTATTTGCAGAACTCTCTGTTGCTTATTGTTTTATCCTAGGTCTGAGTCCTGTTGCCCATCTCCCTGACCTTGTGAAATACTCATACCATTCACACAGAATTAGTCACATCTAGCCCTGTACTCCCTTAAAAATGTGTACCTACCTCAATGATAGCAGCTGACACGCTGCTTTATACTCAGTAGCATATGTTCGCCACCCATGGCAGGCTGCAGACTCCTCAAGTGCTTTTCATAGTTACATTTCTATTTGTGGAGTCTGGCACAGAGCCTGTCAAATAATTGGCACTTGATAAAGAAGCAGTTCACAAGTGTGAATGGATGAACAGGTGAACCTTTACACTGAAGGTGAGAAATCATTCTGCAATGTGGCCTCTTAATTCATTTCCCACTTTTCTCTGGTCATTCTTTTTCAAAAAATATTTTTAGTCGTACATGGACACAATACCTTTATTATATTGATTTTTTAAAAATTTTTATATGGTACTGAGGATCAAACCCATTGCCTCACACGTGCCAGGTAAATGTTCCACCACTGAGTTTCAACCCCAGCCCCTGCATTCTGTTTCACAGAAGCTTCCCTAGAAGACTGGAAAGTATTATAATATAATAAAATATTCCAGAAAAGCTTTTCTTCAAGGAAATTGCTAACAAGATTTCATGAACAGAAAATCTTTCCTAACATTTGTTTTTGTTTTTGTATTTTTAAAATATTATCAATTGCTGAAGTGCACTACTTCTCATTTTGGCAGATATTGCTTACCTCTTCAAATAAACTACCATTTCCCATCATGGTTACTCCCAAAAATCCTCCTCCCATCCACCTTCTCCAAATGTGTGGGCCACCTGTGGGACTGTCAGAAAACATTTCTGCAAGGGGATGAATCCATTCTGCACATCAGGGGCTAGGATGATCTCATCAGTAATACCAGTAATCCAGTTAATAATATATATATATATATTATTAATATACACATTAATTTTCTGTGCTCTTTTTTTTTTGTCTTAAGATACTACCTAAGTCAACATGGTACAAGAAGAAGGTGGTTTTATTACAATATCATTTGTTGTATGAATATTTGACTGAGTCCTCAAACAATTGACTTAACATGTAATTCATAGTACAGCTTTGATTACTGATAGGTATGTGATATAAACTCAGTCCAGTACTGGTACATAATAAAAGCTTAATATGAATTGTGATAACTTAGAGTGGAATTATTAAATTTATTTATTTAGAATGCCACCACCTTTAGATATCACTTTAAAGGCGTTTAAAGTGATATCTAAGTTATAATATATCTCTTGCTGTACCAAATGAGCTTTTGGTGGTTTGGTTAAGACACATCTCTATAGAAACCTCAGTGCCATATCACCAAGGAGACATAAAATAACTAGGTTTCAAAGTGCATGATTCACAAATAAGAGAACTAAAAAAGAAATACAAAAATTCAGTTATCTTTGTGTACTTCTACATTGTATCTCAATAATTGATAGGATAAGTGAGCAGAAAAAGCAATAGGGATATGAAATACTTGGCACTATCAATTATCTTGAACTAATCAATATTTATAGAACATGCCACCCAACCAAGGCAGAACACATGGAACCTTCTCCAAGATAAACCATTAGACAGGATATAAATAAGTCAATAAATTAAAAAAGGTTCTAAATTATACAGAGTGTGTTTTCTGTCCACAATGGAATTAAACTACAAATCAAAAACAAAAATCTTTCTGGAAAATCTACAAATATACAGAAATTAAATAGCACACTTCTAAAGTCTTAAAGTGCATTAAAAAACTAGAAAATATAATGAACTGAATGAAAAGTATAACACCAAAATGAATAGTATTCAACTAGACCAATGTTTGAGAGGAAAAATTTGTAATTCTAAAAGCTTATACTAAAAACAGAACGTTTTAAAATCAGTGATCTAAGCTTCCACCAAAAGAAATGAATTGAAGCCAAAGGAATGATAAAGATCAATTTCATTTGAAATAGAAAATAAACCAAACAAACAGAAAACAATAAAACTAAAATTTGTTTTTTGCAAACTTTAATAAAATAGATAATCTACTAGCCACACTTATCTAGAAAACAAATCTGCTCATAGCAAAGACAAGAATGAGCATCATTATAGATCCTACAGATATTATAAAGATCAAAGGAAAGCCAGGTGAGGTGACGCATGCCCATAATGCTAGCTACTTGAGAGGCTAAGGCAGGAGAAATTGCAAGTTTAAGCTAGAATAGCCTGAATTTGGCAATTTAGCAAGACCCTCTCTCAAAATAAAAGTAAAAGATCAGGGTGCATAGCTCAGAGGTAGAGCTCTTGCCTAGCACGCATGAAGTCCTGGGTTCAATTTCAACACACACACACACACACACACACACACACACACACACACAAGATAGATGAATATTATAAAAACTTAATGAAAGTAAAATAAATAACCTTAGGTGAACTAGATAAATTTATTACAAGATAAAAATAAGCAAAACTTCTTAAAAGAAAAAAAGAGGTGAGTCTTTTTTATATCTAATAAAGAATTTAGAATAAAGATTTGTAATTAAAAACCTTCTTACAAAGAACACTATGTGTTCAATGATTTCATTGTTTAATTTTATAAAATACTTATGGAAAAAATCATCAGTCCAATAAAAATATTTCAAACTCTAGAAGCAGCAGGGAGATTATCAATTATTTTATCAGGCCTGTATTATCTTCTTAAAAAACACACAAAGATATTATAAAAAAAGTATGATTAATCTGATTCATAAACTATATACAAATATCTCTAGCAAAATATCGGTGAGGGCTGGGGAGGTAGCTCAGTGGTACAGCATTGCACTTGCCTAGCACGCATTGAAGCTCTGGGTTCCACCCTCAGCACTGAAAAACAAACAAACAAACAAAAAGCAGCATATCTAGCATTAGGCCCAAGAATGCATTTGAAAATTGGCCAATGCAATTAACAACATTAATAGAATTTTTAAAAGAAGGGAATATCACTATACCCACAGATATAGAAACATGAACTGACAAAATTCAATACCTATTCATGACCAAAAAAGCACTCAAGAAGAAAAAGAGTGAAGAATTTTCTTAGATTAAAAAGAGACTTCTGAATAAAACTTAGCATATGCTTTTGGTAAGAGACCAAATTGTTTCCTCTAATACTGTATTCAAGAGAAGAATACACATTCTTGCCATTAGTATTGAACACTGTAGAAGAGTTCCTGGTCAGTATAATAAGATAAGATTACATAAATCAAAGGAAGAGATTGGGAAAGAAGTTTAACTCTTCTTATTCACAGACACCATTACCATGCACATAGATTATCCTAAATATTCTCCAAAGAGCACTAGATATGAAGTCAATATATAAAAATAGTACTGTATTTTCATAGATCAGCAATGAACAATGGAAAACTAAAATTATATAAAGACATGTACATATACACATAATATATACTTTAATATTAAAACATGAAATATTATGTATTAATGTAACAAAATATCTTTAAGACCTGTGCACTTAAAACTTTCATTCTGAGAAAAATCGGAGGACTTCTAAATAAATGGAAAAGGATATTGTTGTAATGGATCAGAAGAATCAGTATTGTAAAAATGAGAAAATATTTCCACAAACATTTTACATATGTACATATTAAGTTTAATTAATGAAGGATTCATAGAAAATAAACCTGAAGACAATGCAAATGTACAAGTGAATGAATAAACAAAATGTGATATGTCCATAAATTCATGCAATGGAATATTATGCAGCAATAAAAGAAATAAATGACGATTTCTTTCAACAAATATTGGATGAATATACTTAAAATTATGCTAGTTGAAAAAAAATCAAACACATAAGGGTATGCACTCTGTGATTCCATTCATGTGAAACTCTTCAAAGACAATATAATCTAGAGATAGAAGGCTAAGAATGGTTACTTAAACATGGAATTGTTCAGGGGCAAAGAACTGACTGAGAAGGAACATAAGAAAGCTTTAAGATGAGGAAAATTTTCTGCATTTTAATTGTAATGAAACTAGAAATGTGGAATATGTGTTAAAATTTAAAACTATACACTCAAAATGAATTATTTTGCTCTTTGTACTTGCGCTTCACTAAAGTTGCTTTTTAAAAAATTAAAGATACACATATATTGATTCTTGGCATTTTCCTAGAGCTCTGAGAGCAGTGTATTGTAGGGTGTGTCGGCACACAGATTTATCTATAACCTAATAAAAAAATAAGAACACAAGAGCAACCATAGGTCAAATACTATGTTAATGAATGTAGTTGAGGGGGAAATCTTTACTGGTTAAGATTTACAGAACTATTCATATAGGGATAAAATTTTGAATTTCAAATTCTTAGAAGCCAGGGTAATGAATAAAACAAGATCAGCTAAAAAAATGAAATTTACAATAAATAGTACATCGTCCAAATTACTTGAATTTTAAAATTAAGTTCAAAGAGTATTTCATAAAACATGCACTAAATCAAATTAAGAGCAGAAATGACAGTTTGACTAAAATTCTATTTTTTTAAACTTTTGTGTAGGTCAGATTCCCATATGACCCTTTAGGGAAATTTTTGTAAATGGTGTTAACCCTTCCTGAACATGCTGTTCATCTACTGGGTAACGAATGGCACATACTGCCAAAGGAAAGCAGTTATGTACATGTGTTGGTTCATTTCCAATTTTAAGTTGAGTTCTGGTATGTTTTGTTTTTCATATAAGATCCTTTTTTCCCCTCAAAAATGATCACAAGGCTATATAAAAGTATATATGGGAAAAGTAGCTTGTGTCCAAATCAGGTATTGCCATATAGCATATTTTACCTTTCAGAGTAAATAAGACTTCATGCATTTTCCAATAAGTAAAAACACGACTTCATAATCCCATTACATACCACATTTTCATCTGTTGGTCAAAAGTCAGCCAATTTTCTCTGGCTAGTAACTAAACTTCAGTAAAAATGAATTTTGACTTTTTTTCTATGGAGTTTGCCAAATGCCTTCATCTTCTCCAGGGTCTGTGATGAAGCCTACACCTGAACAGAGGAAGTTATGGATCCTTCATCTATTGTCTAGGTGACTCAGCGTCAAATCCTGTGTTGACATTGTTTTGGACCTGCAGAACTCAAGTTCCTGGAATTGAGATCTTCACCATGGTTTCAGTGTCTGAATCATAATTCCATAGACTACACCACATTCATCTTTTCTAAAACCTAGAGACCAGCATCGTTCATACAACGTCTCCCAGGAGCCATAGCCTTGTGGCAGTGCTCTCTGTTGTCATAATTTTTGATACTGTCATCTCTTGAAATCTCAGCAAATTACTTGCACCCAGTTTATGTCACCCTGTCCCTCCCACACACCACATACCACCAATTTCTCATCTCCAAAGCAAATTTCACTGGTATAACTTATTAGTTCTCATCTTTTGTTGTACATACCAAGCCTGAGCTTCACATCCTAACAAATCAAAGGAGAATATCTGTGGGATCAAACGAAGCATCTGTGGTAAAATCTCTCCAACTGATTCTGAAATTCAGACAGGGATGAGGAAGCAGAAGATAGAGTAAGGTAAGTGATACAAAATATAAGAGACTGTGAAAAAACTCAGTGGTAAATGTAATGTTTTAATGCAATATTTTTAAAAACCAAAATTAATATAGAATAGTTCATAGTAAACAAAATATAAAAATATTATGCAAAGGACCAGTGCTTGGAGCCTGTGGCAAAATGGAAAATTTACAATACTGGAGTCTATCTTTACTTAAAATTTTGATGATTTATTCATCATAGACACTTTCACACTAAATCTGATACTTTAAATTTTTTCAACAAAATATTAATAATCTTGATTACTCAGGTTTTTGATACTGTCTTAAATTTTGTCCTCTCCTTATACTGGCCTGGGTCCTGCAAACCAGTGAGGGAGCCAGATGTTCTAATATCAGCAGCTCTCCCTGGTCCTCGGGCTGCTTGAATGTAGTGAGCATTAATATTTTCTTTTCTGAAAATCCGCCCCCCGCTCCGTCAAGCCAACCAGTCATGATAGTACAAGACAAGAGAGTGACATGGTGATAGATCGAGTCAATTGCTTTTGTCCAAAGTTCCCGTCTCTTTCTTAGGCTCTGATCCTAGAAAACATACGTATATCCAAAATATGCAGGCAGGCTAGCTGGTACATGTATTTTTAAAACTTCTCTAAGTGATTCTGATTCATCATTGCTCCCTATCACCCCTATGGGAACCACTGAGCTAGATCATAAAGTACACTGCTACTCAAAGCGTGGTCCAGCAGCATCAACATCACCTGGGAGCTTATAAAACATGCTTACACTCTAGTTCCATCTTTGATCTACAGAGACATAAAATTGGGAGTAGTGGCAGGAATCTGGGCTTTAATAAGATTTCCAGGTGATTCACACAGAAGCATGCCAAAGTGTGAGAAATGCCGATAGTGTTGTTATAGTTTGAATCTGGAATGTCCCCCAAGGGTTCTTGTGTTGAAGATTTGGTCCTCAATGCAGCAATGTTCAGAGGTAGGGCTTTTAGAAAGTGATAGACTTATGAGGCATCTGACCTCATCAATGGATTAACCCATTGATGGTTCATAAGTCAACAGACTACAGAGAGGTGATGGAAACTGGAGTAGGTGAGGCCTAGTCAGAGGAAATAGGTCATCAGGGGTGTGCCCTGGGAAGATATATTTTGTTTCTGGCCCCTTTCTCTACTTCCCAACTGCAATGAGCTGAGCAACTTTGCTCTGTCATGCCCTTTCATCTTGAAGATCTGTCTCATCATAGGCACAGAAATAAGAGTCAGCTAACAATGGACTGAAACCTCTGAAACTGCGAGCCAAAATAAATCCTTCCTCCTATAAGCTGTTTTTCTCAGGTATTTTGTAACAGCAGCAAAAAGATGACTAACATAAATGCAAATAATCATGTATCTGTTAATGGATTTGTGATGACCAGAGATGACCCTAGATAGCTAAGACCACATCCAGAGATACGGGTAATGTTCTTCTGAATTGCTCTTGTGCAGAGGCAGGGAAGCCCAGTAGATGTGGTATCATGTCAACCAGTGTGTCCCAAGAACAGAGATTTGGCGAAATGGATGTCTTCTTGGGGTAACCAGGAAAGGGAAAACCGGACACTGTGCAAAAGTCATCTAACTATAATGAAAAGGCAGGTAAAAGTGTTAAAACTTTCCTCAAGCTCCAGGGGAAAGTCCAAGGCCAGACCAGTGGGGAACAGTGGGGATGGGAGTAGGAGGAAATGTCCTGGATGGGAGTCAAAAGATATTCTTACAAGGGAGACTGTGAAATCTGATGTTCCTTTTCAATGCTAGCCCAGGGGCATGTAGGCAAGAAGGCCTATGCAAAGACTTAAGGTCAGAGGTGAAAGGGCTAGAGAGAGGACTTGAAAAGTGTGTTCCACATTGTGGTTTGCCATCTACATAGAGTTCTATGTGTGACTTACCTGCTTTTTTCCAAACAGATACCCCATAACCATTTTTCCAAAGAGGCATTTCTCTCTAATCAGAAGTATTAAAAGACAGGGACCACAGTTGGCTAGAATTTAAAATATTATTGTGAGGGAGAAAAAAATTTCAAACCAAATGTAAAGTTTATTCAAGTTTACCCTATTTTGGTGTAGTTCTTTGAGTACAGAGAACACGTATTAGATAATTTCTGATTGAGTTTTGTAAACAAAAAAAGTTACCATAAGGAATCCTAATTACTTTGAAAATATACTTTTGCAGAGTTCATGAAGTTGGACCATGATGAACTGGCAAACCTGGGAGGGTAAAATCAGAAATGTGACCTCTCCAGAGTGGAAAGCACAAGTTAAGGGGAAGGAAGAGGTAAGGTGAGTACCAGTCACCTTGGCACAGGAGAGACTACACCTGGCCTGGCTGTCATCAGGTGACTCTCATCACAGCATTACAGCTCTGCACAAAGTAGAATCATATAATAGCTCCCCCACCTCCTAAACCTTGCCATTGCCACCACTAAGCCTTGAATGACATGTCACCTCTAGCCAGAATGTCTTCACCCAACCTATCAGAAGAGCTGTGCTTTCCCTCAAGACTGTCCTCAGGTGTTACCTAGCCTGCTTCCTCAATTCAGTGTCTTCACCACCCACATGTGCCTTACCTTCACAGCCAAACTCTCTGAGCATGATTTTAGTTCTGTTTCTCTCAACATTCATGATTTACTTGAAGATAAAAATGAAATTTTATGTCCTAGTACCTGGTACATAGTGGGAGCTTAACTATCAGCCTTTAAAAGAATAGAGACCCATACTATTAAACCAGAATAAAAGTGATAAAAATGTCAATGAAGAAGATTTGAAGTAGCAGTGGAATTGAAAAGTAAACACACCGTAGATGTTCACTCTTCTCATCTTTTTAAAAAGTTAGATAGTATAGCAATTAGACCATACTACTTAGGAGGTTGAAGGTTGATTAAAATCACTGGGAGAATGAGAAAGAAAGATGTGCTCTATCAAGTAGACTTCGAGGGATATTGTGACTTGGAGGTGGTAGGGTTGAGGGGAAGTAGGGATTGATTGTGGGAAATATTTTCATTCTGAAGAGCAGAAAAGTAGGCAAGAAGCAACTATTCAGAGTTATCTCTGTCCTCTAGGCCACAGAGAGTGGTAAAGGGGTAGACATTGTCCTGCCACAAAAATCAGGAAAAATTCTACTCAAATAAAAGAACTTGCTTTTGGCTGGTAGCCTCCCTTGATTCTCTCAGGAACTTGGGCATGATACAGGGGCCAATGCTCCAAGGGCAACAGAAGCCAGGTACACAGGATGACAGCGTGAAACCCGCACGTGTGGCAGATAAGAGGGAGGTGGCATGGTGTGAAGAAAATAAAGGAGAGGACACATTCTCTCCCAAGGACTCCTACAACCTCAGACTCCCAGCCACTACTCAGCATCAGGTGACTATTTCTAAACAGGAATGAGGACCCATGATGGCTAGACCTTTCAAAGTTCTATGAGAAAAATTCTAATTTAGCGTTTAATTTCCTCAATTTCTCAAGGTAAAAAATGATCTAATTTTAATCATAATGAGCCTATCTTGTGCAGGCCAAACATTACCTGTCTGAAGTCTGAATGCGACTTATGGATCATTGATTTATATCTACAGATGATGTGGAAGAAGAACTGGGTACCCAAGGATTACTCCATAGTTCAGAGGATAGAAGTCATTCAATATGATTCAGAACTTCACGTTCATCTCTTTGTATCTGACCTAGATATGTTTTTGATACTGTTATGGTCCTGTCTACTCAAAACAGACTCTTCACTGACATCTTCTAAAGGGAAAAGCATCTGAACTTTTTTAAAATAGAGAATCAGTTCACCACATAGGGAATTTTGCTAAGGGATATTTTTATTTTCAGTTAAGATAAAAGTAAATTAACATTAACATTTGGTGCATTCAGTTGGTGTCTGGAGATGAAAGCCATGTTTTCTGAGCTTCATAAAAGGTATAGATTTGCCCATGGGCTATGTCAGAGAAATAAAAATACAGCCAAAATACACTTTTCTTATAAAGACGGGTCTATAAAATTCCATTTCAGACATGCAGTACTAGAGTGACACTGGGTTGGAATTCTACTAGATGATTTTCCTCCTAGAAATAAATCAAGACAAACCATTGCTGGGTAATACATGTGCTTGATAGTCCAGAGGATGGGGGAAAGAAGGAAGGCACCCAGAGCAGTTACAGCCAGAGCTGAAAGCCAACTTACACTTCATGTGCAGGTTTCAATCGATGTTCTTAGCTTGAATCGTTTTTTTGAATTATAATATTATAAGCCTCAGAAGATTGCAGTGGAAATGGTTTAAAAATCAATTTAACTCATTTTCCATTCATATACTATTAGAAGAGGGAGCTGATTTTACTGATCCCATGGAGAAACATTCTCAGAGATTCTATAGTAGAGAAAGAAGCTGATTTCAGTGCAGACAGATATTTCAAGCTTCAAGGGCTGTGTCTAGACTGAGCAGGTTTTGCTACCCCCAAAATCCTGTCAAGCAAGGAATGGAAATATATTTCAGGGCAGCTCAGGTACTGGAGTTTCTGCAGAACTTAGACTATCAGCAACTACAAGACCAGCTGCTTTTGGACCCTTTGCCTGTGATTTCAGCCTTCCCCATTGAGGACTGTGTTATCAACTTTTTAATCCTTCAAGAGGAGAAGATTATGAATTATCCAAGACTGACTGGCACATGTGAGAGTGTGTGTGTGTATGTGCGCACGCGTATGTGTGTGTGAGCCAGAGCGAGTATGAGCTCTCATTAGGGGACGATCTATGATTTGACAGCCTGGCGGCTGCTCCTGCTGCTGCTTCTGCTACTGCTGCGTCTGCATGGTCTGTCATGAGTTGAAAAGGGCTGCGAGTGTTGAGAGGAACTGCAGCTCTAAAGACTGAACGCTGCTAAGTGGTCTCCCTGTCAGAGTAGACAAGATTTTCTGCAGGATTAGAAACTTGGAACTATTACCACTTCATCTACCCGGAAAAGCAGACAGTGCGAGAAAGGAAAAGGTAAGAGAAGAAATTATTCTCTGTTGAGTATGGGGGACAGGGGACATAGGAAATTGTAGTTCCGAAGCCTTAGTATTTTATACCAAAGAGATCTCATGCTCTGAGAGCAAAGGAGGCCACAGCTAAATTGCTACTGAGCTTGACCCTGGAGCCTCTTGCCTCCCTGCACCCGGTACCTTTTCTTTTTTATTATACTTTTCTCAAACCTCTATGAGGTTTCTTTGTATTTATTTTTCAGCTAGCGTATATTGTTTAGTTTTTCACTTGGGCACTGTTTCAAAACAGGGAGATTTCTCTGTTTCCTTTTCCTTAAGCATTTTCCTTGATTAAGAGGGAACCGGTCCTGTACTCATTGCAATAAAAGAAGTTTTCCAAAGTGCATAGGAACTCTATGACTATGGGAAAACAAGGTGAAAGGAGAGGAAGAGAGAGTTACCTATAAGTGACTGGATCAGAAGTACTGACACTATGAATGAACATGTACATAACCTTTTACAGGGGCTAGAACCACTGCGACAAAGGTGGGCACTGGAAAGAAGATGTTTTAAGAAGTGCTTCAGAGGAACTTCGAGCCACGAAAGATGGAGAATGAGACTGTAAGTGAACTGAACCAAACCCAGCTTCAACCACACACCATGGTGGCCCTAGAATACCAAGTGGTCACCATCTTACTTGTGCTCATTATCTGTGGTCTGGGCATTGTGGGAAATATCATGGTGGTCCTGGTGGTCATGAGAACCAAGCACATGAGGACCCCCACAAACTGCTACCTCGTGAGTCTGGCAGTGGCTGATCTCATGGTCCTGGTGGCTGCGGGCCTCCCCAACATAACAGACAGTATCTACGGCTCCTGGGTCTATGGCTACGTTGGATGCCTCTGCATTACTTACCTCCAGTACTTGGGAATTAATGCATCCTCCTGCTCAATCACAGCCTTTACCATTGAGAGGTACATAGCAATTTGTCACCCCATCAAAGCCCAGTTTCTCTGCACATTTTCCAGAGCCAAAAAGATCATCATCTTTGTCTGGGCTTTCACCTCCATCTACTGTATGCTCTGGTTTTTCTTGCTGGATCTCAACATTAGCACCTACAAAGATACCATTGTGGTGTCCTGTGGCTACAAGATCTCCAGGAATTACTACTCACCTATTTACCTAATGGACTTTGGTGTCTTTTATGTTATGCCAATGATCCTGGCCACTGTCCTCTACGGGTTCATAGCTAGAATCCTATTCTTAAATCCCATTCCTTCTGATCCTAAAGAAAATTCTAAGACATGGAAAAATGACTCAACCCATCAGAATAAGAATTTGAATTTAAATACCTCTAACAGATGTTTCAACAGCACAGTATCTTCAAGGAAGCAGGTAAGCAAAGCTGAACCTCCAAGTCAATAGAGGAAATGTGGAATAAACTTCCTTGTGAGATGGGATCAACTTTGCCCCACTTAGCTGATGGGAAACCAAAATGCAATCATGCAAACGTTTCACAGTGCAAGCCTCTGCTTTACATATTAAATCCATCTCTAAAGCAACTGGAGATCTAAAAATAGATGGGGAAAATTCAATAGCACACCAGTAGGTATCAGTTCAGGTACTATTAAGATATAAGGAACTGTAAACAGAAACTCTAGATATCCACTTTTAAAATGCCTTTCTGGAAATGTTATCAGAATATTTGGGTCATTTCTGGATCCCGTAGGGAAAATTCTATTGCATGATAAAGGATTATCTTTAAGAATTATATTGCATTATGAGTTAACAAGACAGTTTGAGAATAAATAAGTCAAAATAATGAAACTTTTCTTGTCCATTCTATAGTTACCTACAACTGAGATATATAATTGAGAGAGTTGTCTGGACATAATTTTGTTCACCTTGTGTTGGTATATTCTCTTACCCTTTCCTCTAGATCCCTCCAAGGTGTCCCAGATTGCAGAAGTTAAAAAAGCACTTTCTTCAGGAAATGTTCTAACAAAAGGGACAACATTAAGCTGAATTCATTATTAAGTAAAAATTTTTAAATGTTTGTTTTTCTGACTAAGCATAACTAAAAATTCCTTTATGCTTTCAGATAACTGGCATGCCCATCTTCTTATGATTAAACAGTGGCTTTGTTAGCAAATGAGGTGTAACTTCATTATAGTGGATACTATTTATAATACCATATAAGAATAAAATGTTTTTACATTATGCACACATTTATATATATTTACACAATGGTTCTCAGCTAGTTACAAACTTAACTTTTAGATACTTTCCTTCTTTGTTGAACATAATAAACAGATGGTAAACATGTATTGTAGCTAAAAGAGACAACATGAAATCAAAAACACTAGTTCTTTCAAGTGGCTTGAATTTCCTCTCTCTCTCCCCACTACCTCTCTCTCTCTCTCTCTCCTACAAGAAATACAGTGTGCACAGATAGAACCTAAGTGTACTTTTTAAAGTATGCATATGGATCATTCACATTACTACTTCTTGTATTCTAGATTAGCTTATATATGAAGAATTGTATTTGAATATCTACGTATACATATATATACACAGTGAAATGAACTACTAAAATGTAGATGCTTTAGATATACACAAAATAATGAAGTATAACAAAAAAGAAAATTATGCAGCATTATAAATGATACTGTAATTCTTGATTCAGATAATATTTATTATTAAAGACACTCAGATAATAGAAGAGAAGATCTGGGCTATTATTTCTAGTTCTTAGATTCCTGTTGCTTTGGATCTAGCAGTGCTACCTAATAGGTGTATTTAGCCATATATTACCCAAAATTTGATTAGTGAAAATGTAGAGAGATCTGTTGACTATCTGCCAAGATAAACATTAAGAATGCAATAAGAGAGTAAAGAATATGTACATATCAATTAGAGACCAAACATGGGTTAACATTTGCAGCAAAGAAGGTCAGTGAGTAAATTCATTCGTTAGACTCCAATTTATATTCTTGCTACAAATTCAAAAAAAAAATTGTCTGGTCTAATGTCCTTTCTTTCAATTGCAGTCATTAGTACTTATCAGCATTAATAATGTACTTTAAATTGCTAATTATGTTACATGTTCACAGTGTTATTTCACAGCTGTCTTTATAGAGGCTGTGTGATAGAAGACAAAGATAAAGATTTGACTCCAAACAACCCCAGGCTTAAATGCCCGGATTCCAGTCAACCTGTATGACCTTAGAAAAATGGAACTCTGTGAGCTTGTTTCTTCATATATAAAATAATACAATAGCAACACCCAGGATCAGTGTGAGGGTCAAGTGAATCATCCTATGAAACACACCTGAAGTAGAATAATGATTAACACCCCAGTGCTAATTATGTTCCTTTCAAATTTTTAAAATATATTGTGCAACTCTACGGGAACTACAGATTTGTTCTTAAAAATATGTATTCACTGTTAAAAACAAAGATTATTTGTTGAACCAACAGATAGATGGTATAGTAACTTCCCTAAGGAACTTTTTGGAGCATTTGGAAATGTATTCAGAACATTTGGGTTGTCACAATAATATCACTGTCAGTTAGCAACTAGGAGTGAGGGATGCCAAATGTCACGCAATGTGTAAGACAGCCCTGCACCATGACGAACTGCACCATTATAAATACTAATAACACCCTCATTGAGAAACATGGAATGACATATAAATCAATAGGAGTGTGTTTAAGTGGTATGTCATGTAATTTAATCTTGATTATAGATGGGATGGGAGTTTGGATAGGGCTTCAGGATCTTATTAGTCTATGTGGAAGAGGTGGCATTTGAAAAGCTTCTGGAAGGATAAGGATAATTTGAGAAGTAAAAGAAAGAGTGAGAGCACTCCATGCAAAAGAGACAAGACATGGTAGCTGGGAACAAAATGGTAGGGGTTTGGAGAGAGGGCAAGAAGGGACACCAAGGGTAGGGTCAGCTTGGTTGACTTAAATGAATAGTGTCTTTGAGGGGGCAGTAAAAATAAGATTGAATTGATCAAAATATCTGTGAGAGAGAAAGGGAGACCTGGAGGACCCAACCATGACACAGAAAGAGAGGAATCTGAACCTAATGCAGAAGCAACAAAAAATGTGAGTCCTGAGCAGGGAGCAGCAAAGATGAAAGTGGTGTCTGAGGATGTGATATCTGACAGCTACAGGCTAAGGCAGTTCTGAAGGCCAAGAGGTGGGTGGCAGAAAGACTTCTGTGGAAACTATTGGTAGTGATGCAGCCTTACCATAGTAAGATCCCCTATCAGGAAAATTTAAACTAAGGTATAACTTGAGAGACATTTCAAAGAAAAAATGAATGTCCTGTGATCACGTTAGACAGGAAGGATGAAAAGAAGGCAATTCAATATGGCACCAGGGTTCCACATTTGGAAGAATGGTGTCACCCTTCATGAATGGGAATGTGAGTTATGAAGGAAAGTTAGTTTTGCCCAAAATGAGTCACCCATGATTGGATTTTTCCTTTTCTAAAACAATTTTTTCCTTAAATTTTCACAAGATTCAAACCTCTTCCTTCTATAACCCAAGGACTCTTATTTTAATATTTTTCTACATATTTTCTTTTAGGCAAGTTTAATTTACATTTTAATAAACACTCTTCTGGGTCAGGTCTTTTAAACCGAGTTATTGAAGTCAAATGTGCATAGCCTAAAGGAGCTACATTTTAAAAATAAAATAAAAGAGCATTTATCTGTAAAACACAAATATGAGTTTTTGTTTGCTTATTCATTTTTAACTCACATCCCTCACATAGAAACTCCAGGCCAGAATCTCTTTTTTCCTATTATTCAGAGATTCAATTGTATTTTAGGAAACCACCTTAACATCAGGTAAATTCAAAGAATTAAATTACTCAAATTTATGATTTGAAAATGTGTAGACAAAAGGATTATTCGACTGACTAAATAATTTGCCTTATAATTGGTTGTTTTGATTTTGAAGGGGCACAGTTTAAATTACCACATTTGTTACAGTTAAGCTCCATCTACACAATGCCAAAATATTCCCTCTGCTCCATCAGCATTATGTAGATAAAACATCCCTGTCATTGACTGTGTAAGTCTATGTAATTGGTTCTTTTGGTATTGTGGGAGCAAAAACACCTGAACCTCTTGGTCAAAGGCTATGCATCAATACATGCTTCAATTCAAATGCTTATTTTCCACCAGATGCAGGGGCACGTACACAGACTGACAGAGAGGTCAGCCTTCCGATTTTGTTTTCAGTGGAGTCACTCTTGATCTTTTTCTTTTTTTATGGTATAACTGGTAGGGAAACTATAGCAGTCCTAAAAGAAGGTCCAAGAGCTTATGGCTAACTTTTCATTAGTAGCCTTGTTTGACTAATCAAGCCTTAAAAATAACAATTTTTATTCCCATAAAATGCTTTAAAGTCTTCTATCCTACTAGAAAGAAGGTTGATACCCAAGAAACAGAAACTTCCCATTTTTGATGCATTTCCATGCCTTTTGATGATAATGTTAAACCAATCATGTGTATTATAGAAAACAGAAAACTAGGAATAAGAAAAAAGGCATTCCTTACCCCTCCTCTCAAAGACCAGGATCATTATCATGTTGTTGCGTTTCTCTTCCTGTGTTTTTGTTGGATCATTTTTTTTAGATTGTGATAGTCAAAATGTAGATATGTTTGCTTCCTGCTTTGTTACACAACATGTTGAAATTATTATGCTCAAAGAGAACACGCAGAGTAAAAGAAACTGATTAGGATTGACTCCATTACTCTGAGCCTCAGTTTTCTCATCAATAAAATGGGTAAAACAGTTACCTCACAGAATTACTGCTGAGATCAAATGAGGCCTATCAGAAGAAATTCACACTTGCTCTCTCCCTGTTTAATCAGCTACTCTTCTCTCCTGCCTGTGATCCTCAGTGACCACCCCCACATCCTCTCAGGTGCCTTCCTGACCCTCTCTTAAGCCATTCCATCCACAGGCTGTGCTTGAAGAACAGGAAGACACTGAGATAATGAAATAGCTTGAATTTGTCCTCCTTCTTCCTCTCCACCTCCCTCTAATTTCTGCCTCCAGTGCTACTTATCCCTTAAAGAAGAAATCTTAAACAAGGAAAGTTCCTTACAACACAGGAAAAGGTGGCAGCAGGGCTGGTATTTGGGGTATGAAATCATTTAGGTTGTATGACTTCCACAGCCACGTACATCCTAGAGAATCCTGCTCCACCCACCTTTGCTCCCCAGGAAGTTTAACGAGGGATTAACTTTAAAAGGTAGAGTAACTATCCTAAAGTTTGCAATATCAGACCTAAATCAGAGGCTTCCCTGGTTTGTGGGCCCATCTTTCATTTTTTGATTTTTAATTGTTTTATTTGTTCTGATGGTCTGGGTTCAACTACATCCTTAATAACATAAAGACCTCTGAGTTGAAAAAAGAGCACAATGTTTTCACTTAGCACACAGGTAGCAAAATGTGCCATTTTATTTTCATTTGTAAAGAGTAGCTTTCCAGCTTTCCAATTCACATCTTGTATAAGGAAAGACTTTTCACATAAGCCATAAATTGAGTAAATGATAATCCCCTGCAGTAATGTGCTTTGGGTCCTTTGTCTTAGATGAACAGATCTTGTTTATTCCCAATTTTAGATTTTCAGCTTTGAGCCATAATTCCACCACTAGAGAAAAATAAATTTTCTTACATGGCTACAGAAAAGGAAAACCTGCACTCTTACAGAATTCTCAATTTGGCCACATAAAAATATATCTGAAAATCAGTTAACCTTGAAAATGAGAAACTACTGTATAAAGCATCTCATGAATTCTTCAAAATGCAGATATCTCAAATTCCCAACAGGTGGAAGGCTGGGCTATAACTAGAATTTTAGTCTCCTTTGCTCTTTTTAAAAATAAGCTGGGGGAAAGGGGAAAGGTATAAACCTGGAGCTGGGTTGGTGTCATGTAAAATTTCACAGTAGGTCATTCAATGTCTTCTGCAATATTATTAAACATTCACTAACAACCCCAAGGTCACCTGCACTGCCCTAGGTGTGGAGGCTGCAAGGGGATATAAAGAGAAATTCTTCACCTGCAAGGAGCTCCATGCTGACCGTGTACACTAGTAATCCTGTGAAGACCAACGTAAACAGTGGTCTTTCCATGAAAGAGGATATGCACAGTGAGGGGAAAAGTGAAAGGAGGGAGTGCCTAATTTGAGCTGCACCTGAAGAGATGGGCTTAATGTCTGAATAGAGCAATGAGGAGATAGGGAGAAAAGGAAGGAAGACTGTTCAACAGAAAGGAGGAGTAGATGGGAGAGGACTGGGTATGTTCAGAATAGTGTCTATATGGTTGGAGTAGACTATGGAAGGGAATTAGCTGGGGAAAGAAATCTGAACTACGCCCACTCCCTCCTCCTCCTAGCCTTGCCCTGTCATTTTACACTCTTCTTCTATACCCATGTTGATATCTACCACCTATGAGTCCCCAGTATGTACTTCTAGAAAACACATCTCTTGATCTATATATGCAATTGCTTTTTGGATGTCATGTAATTACATCAAATCCAATAGGTACAAAATGAAACTCATCGTTTTCCTTCATACACCTCTACCTCTTTCTTTCCTATTACCAGAAACCTAGGAGTCCTTCTAAATGCCGTTTTCTCCTATTACTCCTCAGCCAAATCGAAGCAATAGTCGTGTTCTGGTGATTCTGGCTGATTGCGCTGGTAGCTGACCTACTTCTCCACCCACACTGCCACTACCCTAGTTCACCACCTCTCAGCGCCCCATTCAGCACACACCTTTCCAGCCTCTTCAACTCTCGTTCCTCTCTCCTCACAAGTCATTCTGCACAATGCTGACTGAGGGATCTCTCCAACACAGATACATATTATCAAAATAATTTTAGAGTTTCCTGAGACCCAGAGTTTAAACTTCCCGTAACAAAGATCGTGGCCATTCCCTACATTTTCGACTTCATCTTTCATGATCTCTCAACTTACACTTTATGCTCCAGTAACATTGAATTATTCGTCATTCTCTGAACATGCTATGCTCTCTCAGCTGGAACACCCTTCATCTGGCAAACTCCAAATTATCTTTCAAGTCTCAATTCAAATTATGCCCCATTGCACCCCATCAAGACTTCTCCAAATTTCTCAGGCAGGTTTCTATAGCTGAATCCCTAATTAAAACTGTATAGATTAGGTGTTCTTCCTATGCATTCACAGTATGTTGCATGTTTCTAACTTAGTAAATCTTGTGTATCATAATTGTTAGCCTGTCTTGTCTTTCTATAGCCACTAGCATACTTAAGAGTAAGGCCTTGTGTTCTCAGTACCTACTGCACTGAATTTGGCATACACTTGGCTCCCCAACATGTATATACACAGACAAGGAGTATAGACTTTGCAGGAGTAGGTTATTAGTCTTCCTCCCCAACTCTGCAGACAGTGCCGTCACAATGCTTACTTAAGTTGTCTATGACTGGATTATTTACAGTAGAGAAATCAGTAAATGTGATGATCCAGCCAGCCCTCCTTTTTGGTGGAGAGAAGATTGTTAAGTATTTACCAGCACACTTCTGTTTGTGTGGCTACATCTCAAACATGTAAACTTTTATATGTAATAAATGAAAGTGTACAAGATAAATGCTTGCACACTTAGAGGCTCAGTCAAGTCAAGACTGTTTGCTTCCTGAAAAAAGCACTGTTTATTTGCGTAATATCCACATCCAGTTTAAATTAAAACATCCTTGTCTTTTAGTAAATCCCTTTTGATTTACAAACTAACCCAAGTGCAACTAACCTGTGTAATGGTAATTAAGTGAGTAGATAAGAACTTTAGGAAGATTTCTCCCACCACACAGGTCAGACTGACTTAGAAACACTGCAGATTCAGATAATAATTCACTTTGTAATACAAAATCCTTTTGGCTTTCTTGTGAGCTACCTTGGACAGAGGGATAGTGAGTCAGAGCAGAGGCGACTCAGGGAAGGAAAATAATATGAACAGAAGTATAAAGATGATAATAAATTCATTTTAGTGTCCCATGTGACTAATTTTCTTAAAATGATCATCTTTCAAAAAAAAATCTCCAATCTCTTCTGACTTTCAAAGATCTATAAAATATTACGTTTTATCATTTTTCTGGCTTTGCTTATCCATTATCTCTTTAATAAACATTTATCAAGTACCAATTTCATGAGAAGCACTATTCTGGAGAACCAATGATAGTCACTGTCACTACCTCTGGTACTTATAGTGAAATACAAAAGATTGACATTTAAAAATTAGTGGGAAACCTGAGGTTAGACTGTACAGTGTGCAGAAGAGGTAACAAAAGGGTTGATGACTGTTGAACAGAAAAATTCCTATGAAGAAAGACTCACTCCCACGCTTGGAGAATAAGTAGGTGTTTTCCAAGTCAGCATACAAAACAAAGACCTTCACGCCAGCAGAAGGAGTCATTCACAAAACCAAGCCGAGTACAGGGTAGGGCTATGAAATGCCGTACATGTCATCTGACGACATCTAAATTTGGTTTCAAGGCACTGGGGAACCATGGAAAATCTTTCAGACTTACAGTGGCAAATGCAACTTGACTTTTGGGAACTTTGCTCTTAAATTTGTTTGATGGAGTCAGCCCAGACTGAGAGAAACAGGGATGAGGCTATTGTAATCCAGGCAAGAAGCAAGGAAGGCTTGAGTTAGGGGGTCGGTAGAGATGGTTAGGAAGGAAGGTAGATGAGAAATATTTTGGAGGCAAATCCAGTAAGATTTAATGATTAATTTGATAGATAAAGAAAAAAGATATTCCTAAAGGTAATTCTGGATTGTTACCTGGGTCAGTCATTGGTATTATTAAGTATGGCACAGAATACAAGTAGAGGAATGGTCTTTTCTAATTTATCCCCTTCCCCTAAATCAAACATATCACCAAGAATATCCCTCCCAAGCTCATTTGTATCTTGTGACTTTGCTCATGTAATTTTTCTCTACTCATAAAGCCCTCCCCACGATGCTTCCATACTTTTCTACAATGCTCAGTTCAGGTTCCAAGCCCAGTCTGCGGTTAGATCAAGAGGTTTCATGCATTGGACATACACTGGAGTCGCTTGAGCACAAACTCTAGAGGCAGAGACTGAGCTCCAGAACTTCTGGTGAGGCAGAACATCATAATGGAGGAGTATGGCCAAGCAAAACTTTTCATCTCTTGGTGACCAGGAAGCACAGAGAAGCACAAGAGAGGGAGCCAGAGGAAAGAGCCAGGGACAGTACATACCCTGTAGAGGCACACCCTTAGGGATCTACTCCCTCCAACTAGGCCCACCTCCCAGCATTTCTACCACCTCCCAACAGTTCATTCAATTATGAACCCATCAGTAGATTGATCTATTGATGCTATCAGAACCTTCATGATTCAATCACTTCCCAAAGCCATACCTCTGGACATTGTCATATTGGCAATCAAGCCTTCAACACATGAACCTTAGAGGAACATTTCATACACAAACTACACAAACCATAACACTATCTCTATAACTTTGGGTAAGTTATTTTATTTCTTGATACTTTAGTTTGTTCATGGGTAAAATTGGATACTAATAATACTTAAAAGGTTGCTATAAGGAAATGCCTAAATACTCAAAAATTCATACTACATCTAAATTACATACTATATTTTAAATACTATTTACTCACTCCTTATTCATGAAATATCAAAAATATATAGTAGTTTAGAGGTTATTGTTTTAGTCAGTTATTTTGCTGCTGTGTCTAAAGGACCTGACCAGAACTGTAAAGGAGGAGATGTTTATTTAGGGGCTCATGATTTCAAAGGTCTCAGTCTATAGGAGGCTGGCTCCCTTCCTCAGGGCTCAAGGTGAGGCAGGACATCATGGCAGAAGAGCATGGCAGAGGGAAGAAGCTGACATGATGATCAGAAAGCAGGAAGAGAGAGACACCACTCTCCAGATACAAAATATATACCCCATAGCCACTCCCAATGAACCACTTCCTCCAGTCACACCCCACCTCAGTTACCTCAGTTAATCCCATCAGAGATTAATCCACTGATCATATTAAGGCTATAACCCAATCATTTCTCCTCCAAACCTTCTTGCATTGTCTCACACATGAGTTTTTGGGAGACACCTTACATCCCAACCATAATAGTTATACTAGAGGAAGATTTTGAGTTCCTATTATGTGCTGAAACTCTACCTTGGAATATACAAAAGAAAGTCACACTCATAACAGCAGCTAGACATTATTGACTTTTTATCCACCATTCTATTGCTATTCAGGTGCTTTACATGAACGAACTCAGGATAATCCTCACAACAGTCCTAGGAAGTAGGAACTAATTATAGAAGAGTAGTTGGAGGCTCAAGGATGCTAACAAACCTGCCCTAGCTCATATGGCTAGTTGTAGTTTAACAAAGATTTGAACCAGGGCTGAGGGTATAGCTCAGTGGCAGAGTGCTTGCCTAGCATGCACCAGGTCCTGGGTTCAATCCCTAACACCACATAAATCAAAATAAAGAGATGGTTTAAAACAAAAAAGATTAGAACCCAACACTCCTGCTCTATAAAGCTTACATAATGTCAACTAGGAGAGCAAAAAAATAAATTAAATAAAAATGAGATTGGTGGAGGTTAAAGTAAATTTCTTGGAGATGGTAACACAAAAGAAGTGTGGAGATGGAAATAGTTACAGAAAGTGAGAGAAGAGAGGCCCTTTCAAATAAAGAGTAAAAGGGAAGGATATGATGGTAGTTTCAACAGGAAAAAAATCACAGAATTAAAATAAGTATGTTCTGTCTTAGGAATAGTGGTGCATATAGGTCAAATATTCATCTTAGGGAAAGATAAGAAATAAACTCAGAGGACATACACACACGCTGAGATTAAATCAATAAGATCAACACCCACCTTCTTGGTTCCTTCATGATGCTATTGAGCACCGTCAGAGAAATTCACATTCAGTAGACTGTGGCATGTCTCCCTGGAAGTTTCCCTTCTAAATGGGCCTTCACTGATCTCTGCCATCTATTGAAGGACCATAATCAGTTCCCTATTTTCATTTCTTAAATGATGATTTCAAATATGCCTACTTTCTTCAAGTTATTATACCTGGAATCCTTCCTTCTGAAACCCTCTCATAGCCAACCTCTCCTTTCTATTGCTAGTGCCTTGATTCCGGACTCATCATTTTTCCTCTATACTGTAAGCAGAAAGGCTACAGTACAAATTTGCCTTACCAAGCTTGTGGAGGCTTCCTAATCCCTGTATTTTAATCCTATATTCCAACTCATCTCCCAGAGTGCTGCCAGAATTATCTAAGATGCAAGCCATACCATCACTATTGTGTCTGAAGGTCTCCAAGATTCTAAATTCTTATACACTGAATTCAAGTCATTATCAGAGTGTACTCGAACATTCATGATCTGCTCCCTGATTGATTGCCCAAACCCCTTCCCCTTTTTTTCTGCAGGCAATTTCCTTGACTGATACACTCTATCATGCCTCCAAGCCAGTGTGCTTACTCCCAGTCTTAACATTCTGTACCTTCCAATCTACCGTCCAGAAGGTCACTTCTCCAAACAGGTTTTCCTGACCTCCACTGGCAGTGTTTGGATTTTCTCTTCCATTTGTAGCACTTTGTGCTTTCAACTGAATGGTCTGCCACATTGCTGTTAAAAATTTGTTCAAATGTCTACCTCCCCCTCCAGACTGTACCTTCTGGAGGCAGAAACATTAACCCATTCATTTTTGTGTCCATAGTGCTCATGCTGCTTATGACCATAATGTCAAGTGACTAAATTAGTAAAGGCTAGAGATAAAAGATAAAGAAAATGGAAGGATCAAATAGGATTCTAAAGATTTTTTTTTCAGGAAACTGACAATAGTGGAATTATTGAAAATAATGTTGAAGAAGAGAGTTTAAAATACTGTCAGAAATATTCCATTTAAGATAAGGCATTACATGTGGGAGTTGGAAATATTAGATTGTGAGTGAGTGGTCAGCATTGGATATGTGGATTTGGGAACCATTAAAATAACTGAAAGAGGGCATGACTAGGGTTGAATTTAAAAAGAGGGAAGGACAGAGTAACAAAACTGCAGTCTAGAAGAATATAAGACTTAAGAGTCTAAAAGAGGATTGAAGACTTTAATAAAAATGAAGACTGTTCCCCTCAAAATATGGCCAGTGGGGAAAGGACAGAGTTCTAGTGGGTGTTTGCAGATGGGATGGAAAGTAAAGAAAAAAGAATGAGCCAAGGAGTAAGGGAAGATGCAGTTAAAAGAGTAAGAGGATGTATATGAACTAGAACTCGTGGCCTGGCCACTGGGGTCAAACACTACACTTCTGAGTGGTGTGGTGGCACGAGAAAAGAACTTGAATAAAATTAAATCTAAATTAGCTCTAAAAATTAGACAAGACCAAAGACATAAATACAAGAAATAGAATGAACAATGTAAAACACTTGACATCATGTTAATTAAATATAAATAATATTTTGGAGACAAAAATACTGTAACCCTTCATAAATAGCCCTGGTGACTTTCTCTGTGCCCCTTGAATGGCTCATCCTGAACATAACTGCGGAGTACCTGTGAGTAAATGAAGCATGCTGGGCCTCTGCACTCGGAGTCGTTGCTGCTTGAGTTTTATGGGGATTTACGAGATTGGGAGAATGTGGTGTTTGTTCTGCAGGCAGCAGCTCTTAGCTTAGAAAACAAGGAAGTGATTCAGTGAGAGAGTTGGCACCACTGTGAGAGGAGAGGCGACAGCACTCCGTGAATTTTAAAAGATCATTTGTAAAGTCAAGTGACTCTAGCCGCTGCCAGTGTGCAGGACCGACGTCCTGCCATGCTTCCTCTGATAGGAGTTCCATGTGGTGACTGATTCTGCTTGGCAAACATTTGAAAAATTATGGAGACATAAAATTTGGGTGAGAGAGGGTGAGAAAAAGGAATGCACGTTTGTGATTTTTTCAAAAAAAGATAGAATGAGGCTAGATTGAGGGTCAATTCATAAGAGAAATATTTAACTAAAGACTACAAAGTGCTACGATGGACCTCCAGGGATTTCTTCAGGAATCAATTAGACATCTCTCTCAATAAGTTAAGAGCAATCAAATCAATTCTTCTGTATAAACCCACCACAGTGCACAGTGGAGGTGCTATCCTGGATCAAGATTGGTCTGGTTAACTCATTACTTTCTCTTCCAGCACATTATTATAGGAGATGGTGAAACAGGAAAGGACAGATTTGCACTTCCTTGCCTCTGATTTTTAAAAAAATCTATTATATGCCAGGCATTGTGTTAGGCACTAGTATAAAAAATGAATAAGACAGTTTCTGCTCATGAGAAGTTTGCAGTTTGATAGAACAAAGACATGGAATAATGAAGTGATAATTAAAGCCCATAGAAGAATAAGTGTTCTTATAGTAAAAAGCATACATTAATGGCTCTGGACCTAGATGATTTGGTGAGAGGTAGGCAACTGAAAAGCATTCTAGAAACTAGGACTCCTAAGTTAAGCCTTGTGAATTAATAATTATGTTGTAGGTGAGGAGGGGAAGGAAGATGGTTTCTGCAGTGGAACTCTACGGTTGAAGACCAGAAGTCCAGAAAGAATACAATCAGTTCTGAGAACTGCCGGCAGCCCCTTAGGGATGGGCAGCTAAAGAGGAGAATAATGAAATAAGGAGAAGCAGGAAATAAGGTCTTTCTGTAGTATAGGATTTTGGAACAGAATCAATAGACTCCGTGTGAGCTGATGTGGAGAGAAAAGAGTCAAAGTTGACGCTGGAGAGCCATCAAGAGAAAGTGGTATGATAGTTGAGAACCTGAATTCTAAAATCTAGCTCCCTGGGGTCAGACCAGGGTTGGCCCCTGACTATGTAATGTGGACAAGTGAATTTATAACCTTGAGCCTCAGTTTGCATATCTGTAAAATAGTACCTTTCTCCATAGAGAGTTAGGACTTCATGCAAAAACATATATAAAGTATATCTCACAGTACCTGGAACATGGCAATACTAAATGTTAGCTACGGTTATTCTTCATTGAATAATATAACTTACCTAAACAGGGACAATAAGAAGAACAGATTTCAGTGGAATGGACATGTTTAGTTTTGCCTGTGTTATATTTGAAATGTCTGTAGTCTACAAGAGTACAGTTAGAAATATAGATTTAATGCACAGAAGAAAAAACTTGGAGATATAAATCTCCAAACAATTAGTATACAGATGGTTCGTAGATAACACCAGATCAGATGCAATCACTGGAGAAGGTTTTGTGGAATAGAAACCTTGGAGTAGCTAAAATGGAGTGAAGATCCTATTAAATAAAGAGAGAAAATATAGCCACAGAAGGAGCAGGAAATCCAGGACAGAAGAGAGCAGAGTCACAGAAACCCAAGGAGGAGACTATCTCAGCAGTGGTCAGTAGAAAATAGTAATGATAAGGACTAAAAAACATCCAAAAGGGGTACTGGTGATCTCTGTGGGCAGAGTTTCCTTAAAGTCTTGGGGGAAATAAATAAAATTGCATACAGCTGGTGAATAATGGATGGGGGGAAACTGGAAAGAGTAGGAGACAAACCATGGAGAAATAAGGCAAGGCATTCTTGATTGTTTTTTGATTTACTTAAGGTAGAAAAAAAAAACCTGAACCTTTTAAATCTCGATGAGAAAGAGCTAGTGGAGTGGGAAGAATTATCTGTGGATATGTGAATGAGACTCAGTATTGACGGTGTGCAGTTCCTGAGGAGGAAAAAGGAATACAGTTCCTCCTCTGCAGGAACTGTGCCTGATTGACTGAGTCATCTGCAGAGCCACACGGTGTCTTGCACATGGAAGTATATGTGTAATAAATGTGTGTCATTAAGTAAAAGGATAAAAAAAAATTTTAAAAAAGCATGAATACAAGAGGGAAAGAGATAAGGATGATCCTGGTTGCAGATCAATGCTAGATTATGGATCAGAAAGTGGTGAGTTCTTACCAAATGGTAAAATGGAAAGTCATAGATGGAGAACATTGAGGATGATGGCAGAAAGAGGGGACCTGGGAGAGGCCCAAGTGTTCATCGTGGGAAGTGGGAGAAGGAGGTGATGGATACAAAGATAACAGGCTTAATTAAGTCTCATTCCTGTTTAGAAAAAAATGAAATGATGAGGTAGCAAATGATAGGTGATCTGAACTTCTTAGTGATATCTAAACACTTCTCGGTGGGTCTGTTCTGGGACTCATTCCTAGTAAACCATATTCAGGTGAACAATTTAATTGACCAAAAACTAGCTGGCATTGTCCCCAAGGTCATTTCCTTTCTGCTGCAGCGAGTGACACATCCACATCAAGCAGAATTTCACATGCAGCGCTTCCTTCCCCTTCACTGAGGCAAGGATCTTCGGAGAGAGGTCCAGACTGGAAGAGATTGGATGTATTACAACAAGGTGATTTTTTTTTTTTTTAATTTGCTGAAAAGTTCAGTCTGAAGACCTCACTTCAAATCAATAGAAGCTCTGTGCCTCAATAAAACTTACTCAAAAACATTGTGAGCAGGACCATCTCATGGACAATAATTCTTATTTGCAATTTTGAGCCAGGTCCCTCCTTTATCAGCATTCCCAGATGACATGTCGGATGTGCACAATCTGTTTTTCCTTCCACTCCAATACCTTGGTTCTTTCCACTTTATCTTTGGAGAATTCTGGAAGTACACTTAGAAGCAATTAGTCTTGGGGAAAAAGCAGCACACTCCATTTGCCCACCGTTCTTGACTTCACTTTGCTATTGACTTTACCTCAAAGGGACGTGTCATCATGGGGTACAGATTCTTTTAATAAACAGGGATCAACACGCTCAAGAGTGCTTGACACCTCCTACGTAAGCAAGTTTGTTGGTTTCTTTGTGCTTCACCAAGACCTTTGAGAGCACTAAAGGCAAAAGGCAGAAAGATGTTCTCTCTCCATGCACTGTTCTCACTTCTGCATCACAGGGATGTTTGTTTATTCCTGAGGGGAGCTCTCCAATCTCAAAGAGTCTCTGTCAGTCACTCAAAAGTCAATGCAGACCCGAAATTCAGCAGGTGGAAAACTGCCGTTATTGACTGTGGCTTTTAAGCTAATGAACAACAGTCTCTGTTGCTAGATCCTCCTCAATTCCACCCATGTCCTCAGAATCATTAAACAAAAGACGTTATTAAATCACATTGTTCCCATTGTTTAAAAGAGACAAATATCCACATATATGCATGCCACAAAGAGAGAAAGCAATCTTGATCCCCTTTTTATATTATTTTTTAAAAAACATAAACTTCTGGGCTGTGACATAATAAATTATTTCAAATAACTTTGAGTGGTCATTAAGAAAGTCGTGTTAATATAAAGGAAGGTCCACTAATTTTTGCAACTGATACCTGAATGCAAGCCCACTGTTAGATAATTCTGCTGTCTTTTAATGAGTTATTGGAAAAAGCTTTTATCATTAGAATCCTATTCATTTGGCAAGGTCACCTTTCTGCCTCAGCTAAAGTGACCCAACATGATCTCCAAATTTAAGGCTAGAGAGTCAAGTTATTTTCTAACAGTGAGAAATGTAAAGTATTCTCTAAGAATAAGAAGTTATACTCCACTTATGTATGATGTGTCAAAATGCATTCTATTATCATGTATAACTAATTATAACAAATTTTAAAAACACCAATAATTTGTCACAAGGACAACTTGAAGAATGATGATTAGCAAGCATAAAATTCGGGAAACTTTTCCCTAAAGAGAAATAGAAATAGAAGTATCTTCATTCAGAAATAAAACTTTCTGGAAAACTATTCCTTCAGAGCGTTGGGGAAAATGCTGTATGCAAAAAGCCTTTGGAACAAGTAGCCATCTCCTTGTGTCATAACTAGCCAATATGTCACATGTTTGCCATGTATCATGAAGAGATGATCACTTTATATCTTTATAATGTATTATGCATTTGTTATCAATATTTATTTCAACCCAAAACCAGTGAGACACAGGACCTTTTCCAACCTCAGTAGCAGAGTCACAAATTCTAAAGATGCAGCCAACAGTGCAGACTCTCTAGAGCATGGTGACTCTTGAAAATGCCCCCAAATATTTCTTACAACCCTTCTCAAAACCTTCTCACTCGAGCTCAAGAATCATAGTGTAAACATTCTAGCTTAGATTCTTCAGTTAATATTATGCACCAGATCATTCAGATGATCTTCTAGTGATGCGACCTGGAAAAAAGTCTGTCCCATTTGCATAGACTCCAGTCTGGATTAACTTTCATGATAGGTAATATTATTCAGCCCTTACTATGTGCCAGGCAGGGTGCTAAAGAATTTTCACACATCATCTCATTTACATCTAAGACACAGGCATAATTCTCCTCTCAGTTTGAAAGCTGAGGGGTCTGAGATTTGACAACATTGAGCTCAAAGTCACTCATTCAAAAAAAAAAAAAACTGAAAAGCAAAAGAATCTAATCCCAGTCTCTAATTTGAAGTCTCTGACAGCAACATTATATTCTACATCCTCACGCACTTGCCCTCAGTACTAATATCTCAGAGATAGTGTAGAGAATGGGCTATATCTGCCCACGAAAAAGGAAACTTTTTCTTCTATAGATGACAATTAAATTCATTCTTTTTTTCCACAAAAATGTGTTGAAACCTGCTTGAATGTTGCAGGCAGTGCTTTAGGGCTCGGGAAACAGCAATGAACAAATAAGACAAAGATCTCTGTGCCCTGGAGCTAATACTCTAAGAGGAAGGAAGGAAGGGGAAAGGGAATCAAGAAATGAATGCACATATTGCATTGAATTGTAGCACATAAGATCATGGAGAAAAAACAGGGCAAGGAGGGGGATAAGGAGATGTTGAAGTGGGAGAGGTATCTTTTTAAATAGGGCAGTTAGAGATATTAAATGGCCTGTTTTCAAAGTGTGATGGTATTTTGATTCTATATCAAAACTATATCAAATCAAGCATTGGCAAATGTCATTTATAAATTAATGCTTGAAATGCCACCATTTTTCTCATTGAGGCAATGCTAAAATACTAGGTTGACCTACAAAGGTCATTTGACTTTTATGCACAGGAAGTATATCCTTAATGATATTATTCACTTATATTTCATAAACTTTTTCTAACACTCATTTTAAAAGAAAATGCATTCTGTGTTCTAATTCAGAACTGACATATTCTCAGGGGTGGGATAAGTTCCATTAGGTAGGTCAGCAAGCAAGAAAAGTTTGTGATATGTTCCCTTACCTAAATATTATGTTAGCTATCTTTATTTTTAAAAGAAAAGAGTATGACAATCTCTATTCAGTCCTCACCTGAGAACTTTTTAGGAAGAGAGAGGATGAGACACTCTTCCAATTGATTCAAATACCAATTTACCATTCGTGAGTGGTATATGAGTTCCTTCATTTATAAAATGGAGATGACAGTACCTTTCTCACAACACAACAGTCAAAATGAATAATGACAGTTTCTATTTTTAGTTTCAAAAATAACTTTCAATTCTCTGGAATTCACTGTGTTCTGAGTGCTGGCATGAGCCCTTATGTCACTGCATTTATCCACACACAACCCTATGAAATAGGTAAAATTTATGTCCCCATTTTGCAGAAGGAAGCACTGTGACTTGGAAATGGTAACGGCCCCAGGTCTAACAACCACTAAGTGCTGCAGCCTGGACAACAGACCCAAGTGGCTGCTAGGGAAAAGGAAAGGCTTTTCCACTGGATGTGAAGAGTGTGAAAGAGAAGCTGAGGGAGCAATTTCCGCAGGACCAGGAGGCCACCTGCTCTAACAGTAGATGGGCCCTCTCCTAGTGCCTCCGGTGCTGGCTTCTTCACGACTTCTGATTTCATCATTCTTAAAGGTCCTCATCTTCTAGAAGAGTAGACTCCAAGATTTTTAAAAGCACAGTGCTACCATGATATTTTTCAGGTATCAGTGAAACGGTAATGCTAACAACGATTTTGTCACGAGAGAAATCAAATTTTAAATCAAAATTTTGGTCCAAGAGTTGAGAACCACAAATATTTGGTTCATATTTCTCACAGATTCATTGACAGTTAGATAGAGGACTCAAAAAAATAACCATAAATCACAGTAGTAGTTTGAAATAGGTCATATGTCACTGTTCTGATTTATTAATTGTTCCATTGGTTGACAAATGATGACTGCCAACCGAATGCAGCTCCACTGCTTGTTTTTCTAAATAAAGTGTTGACAGAACTTAAACAGCCATGTCCATATATTTACATGTTGACTGTGGCTGCTTACTCACCACAATGGCAGACTTGTTTAGTATGATGTGACTGAATGTCACAGAGGCTTAAATATTTACTACCAGGCCCTTTACAGCAAAAGTGTGTTGACTCCTGAACTATTCCTGTTTAAGAGTTTATTTGTGAAAATATAAGCCTAGTACAGGTACAGGTGCATGACAAGTACTCAATAAGTAAATGACAAAAACATATTAAATAAATAAATAACCCAAAAGGCAAATGCCAAGCTTATTACAAGCAGCCTAAATTAGTAACTAATACAGCCCTTCCTTCATCTTAATTCTATATCCCCTAAAGAAAATGCTTTGCCCATTATGTTTGAGAATCCTTGACTTCAACAGGCTCTAAAAGACAAATTTATAAACTAAAGATGCAGAATGACATCGAGAGAAATAACTTGCTACAAAGAAAAGCCACAAATGATTGAATGTGACAGCAGGCAGATAAGACAGAACAAAAATACCTGTCAGAATGAGATTTGTACCTTTTGGGAACAAATCCCGTTTCACTTTGGTATTTATTAATATAGTATCAATCAACATCTAGTAACGGGAAATGAACTCAGTATAAATCATATTGAGTTAGAATCTCCTTGGCTATTTAATTTCCCTAAGTTCTGTATAACAATATAGCCAACTTTTTTTTTTTAATTTTTACAGAATAACAGACTGTCCCTCAGAAAACATGGTCTTTGCCAAAATTTACCTGATCTAGCATGTGTCTTTTTGAGAATGAATCTTCACACATCGATTTTAATTTTTAACTGCAAGCTTTTATCTTTTTTAAGGCTAAACCCTATTTTAAGGGCTATAGATAAAAACATGTACTAAACGTTACTCCTGCCATCAAGATCTTACATAACAGAAAAGAAAGAAGACATTAATGACATTTGTAATTCGGGCTGGAAGCATTAGTAGACCGCTGGGACTCCGAGGTGTCAGCAGTTCTTAGAAGGGCACTGGTGGATGATTTCCTCATTCATTCATTCATTCATTAACTTCCTGAATATCTATTGCTCCTATCATATGCCAGACCCTCACTTTGCTCCTTCTAGGCGGAGTAGTATAGAGACCGCCAAGGAGTCATCACGCTAGTGGAGAAAGGGACAACGCACAGGTAGAGAAGTCAAGGAGCAGGAACTCTCCAGATTGTGATTCTGAGTACAGGTGGAATAAAGAGGGAGACAGGAGGGAGAATAGCCCAGGGAAGGATCAGTACCCCACCTCGCTCAAGAAATATTAACTTATTTGGACACCCCTCCTCTCTTTTAATCTATAAACATGAAGAAAATTCTAGCCCCCAAATACTAAAAAGATTAAATACCTTAATAAGGTCCCTGGTGCTATGGTTAAGATATATTAAGGGTTCTAAAAAGTATTATTATTATCAGAAAGTGTTGCATTATTTGATTACATCCTCCACATTTCCCCAACGGTGAGAAATCTCCCCACCCGAAATTACACAAAACTAATTATCATTTATTAAGGACCACACTCTATACCGGTACTTTGCAGAAATTTCCTCACTTATTTTTCACACCTACTCATGCTTCACAGATGAGGTTTAGAAGAATGAAATGTCTTGCCTGATTTCATACAGACAGGAAGCAGCAGAACTAGCATTAGAAGGCACGCGTGTCTGCCTTCAGAGCTTCAATCACTGACCAGTACCGCAAAGTAGGCGAGATCATATCATTCATACTAATAATTTGTGTTGAAGGGTTGACATCACAGCCAGTGCCAGCAAGTGCTGATTTGCCTCATACACTTTGTAGAGGCCAGGGGTTTTCTAGAAGCAGATAAGGCAAAGAAGTTTCATTCTACCTGTTAGATCCACACAGCGATAAAGCTGTCACTCCTTACTGAGGAGGCAGATTTCAAGACAGGATGAAGAACAGACTAGCCCCTCATCTTAGAAAGGTGTACCACATGTTAAAATGTGTTTTCTTGTTCCGCTTGCAGTTAATCCTCATGCACATTTTCTCACATATTAAATGCAGAACCCTCTGGAGAATAATGGGTAATAAAGGTGAAACATAAAACCAAGAGTTTTGATTTTGAATAACATTTGTAGCTCATCAAAAAGCTACAGTCAGTGAAAAAGATTGAATTTTTGGTTTGTTGAAGGAAAGAAGCATACCTCCCTCCACTTGGCTGTCTCTAGGAGTTCTTTCAGGACAGCTAAGAAATTAGGTCTGTAACTCCAGACAGGCCCAAGCCATGGTACAAGCTGTCTCTCCTGGGAGAGACACAGGTGCTGAAGGAGTTGGAAGCTTCCCAGTTAGTCTCAGTTCCTCCATAAGGGCCTTTGTCCAAAAGTGTTAGAAGCAAGACAACTAAATGCCCACAGAACACTTGACACACTGAGAGTTTTACTTCTAGTTAGGAATCACCATCACCATCTTCCTCTCCATCATTCATATTTTACATTTTAAAATACCCTCTCTGATTTCTCAGATCCCACGGTGCTAGCAGCTGGGAGCTGTATCTCAGTCTGCAGTGTCACCCTTACCAGAACTCATAGCTAGAGAAGCACAGGGGAGAGAAGGGGTTAGGAAATATCACCCTCAAAAAGGATCAGTATCTTCAGAGAATTGTTACAGTTAGTAGCCAGAGTCCCAGCTCAGAGCCTACCAAGTTTGGAATTTCTAAGGTCTGGTTCCAAACAGAAAAATGACCAGGAGCAGTAGTAACCATGCCCTAGAGAGCAAAAGTAAGAAACTAAAGCCAGATGTATTACAGGAGGCTTTTCCTCATGCTTGGCTACTTACCAGTAATTCACCTGGAAGACAGAAGACTTAGAAAAGGCTAAATGGAGAACCCAACCCACAGCAGACAAACTGTGCCATTCTTTCGGCATGACTCATAACAAATTCAGAATGACATTTTATTTTTTGAAATTCACATGTTATTGTAATTTGAATCCTAGTTCTGCCAGCTGAGTTTTTCCTTTCTCAGCATGTTTCCAAATATCCACCTCCTGTGAACAAGAAAACATCTAAGCAACAGGAGAGAAGCCAGCCTTTCATCATGCTGAATTATCAGACTCTATAATCGATACTGTAGCCTCCACACTATAATAGTTGCCAATATTGCAGCAAGTTTTACCTCCAATCCTGGAGGCTGACTGCAAATGTTACTTAGCTCTAAGCTATTGCCCACTATTAGCAGAAAAACCCTGAAATCAAAAACGTTTTAAAAATATGTTCCAGCAGGACTTAATTTCATAGTGTGTATAGGAATATCTTTGTAAGGAGCTATCAGCATAAACCCTGTATGGACATTCGCAATAGTTTCCATTGTCCCTGTTCCCCTCCCACAGACAGCCTCTGCCAATTCCAAACTTTAAGCCCCAGTTTTGCTTTAGGTTTTGCAAGCATCAGGAAAAGTATTTCCTCCCCAAAGTCAAGGTATTTGGCAAAGAGCAAAAGAAAATATTCAAGTCAAATACACATGTCTTTATAAGATGGTTTTCAATCGTTAGCATATGAACTTTCTGACATCAGTCTTATCCTCTGGAAAATGCAGGAAAAGTAGGACTTTTATGAAGAAAATGCCAAACACTTTGCCTGGTATGTGGTCAATATTTCATATGTCATAATTCTCTTCCTCCCTTCCATCTGCTAATTCAAGTTACTGAATTAAAATACCTTCAATTTCCATCCTGGTTTTTTCCTTTCTAGATTGCAACATGTTAAAAAAATATTGTATTATTCCCATCAACATACATTTTCAAAGTTTCTCAGAAAGCAAGGCTTATAATCACTTGAGGTGTCTTTTACACTGAGAAATCTTGGTATGTCAGCACTGAACCCCAATTCCACTCGTGGGGGGTCAGTTCAAAATTCCATCACTTTTCCCCATTCTTTGTATGTTTTTTATCTCCAACTTCATTTTTGAAAGAGAGTACAGACTTACAAGTTTCATCCTATATCAGACTTGAGTGCAGAGGTCTGCCTTTGCCCAAAGAAGTAACTTCACACTTGTATAGATGTGCTTAGTTGTTTTGTTGAAGAACTGAGGGTGTCACAGAGGGTCACATCATGTACTGTGTAGCAATGTCACCAACTTGTGACCTTGCATGTAGGTCCCCTGGGATACAGAGTCCCCTCAAATGTTCCTCTTGAGAAAAAGCCCTGCCTGCTTTCCTCAGCACTCTCTAGAATTGGGGAGGGGGGAGCAAGTAGCTTTTTCCATTTCCCTATGTGCACCCACACTTATAATTTCATACTTTAAGAATCCTGTATCGCCACTGTTCCCCTTAAGCCTACTTCTTCAAGCATTACCCAATGCAACCAATGTTTCTCTACTGTGAATCTCTGCTAATATTTTCATGTAATTTTTAATCAGAGTAGAGCCCAGAAAACACTTTGAATTTCTTGCCAGAACATCTATTCTGAATGGGACATTCTGATTTAGTAATGACAGGTGGAGACCAGAACTCATGCATTAGTATCCCTAGATGGCTTCTTGTCAAGAAATCCATAAGTAATGCACAGGAAAGAGTCTGTCCGTCCATGACCTCTCCACCATGAATCACCACCGGGCTTTTATTCACTTTTATTGTACTTTAACTGACTTTGAGTTGATTCCAAGCCCCTTTCTGGCCCCATCATTCAAAATTTAAACCCCACTGCAAGATAGGAAGTGCCCCACATTGAATACAGCTGACTTTTAAAAACTGAATGTCCAGACATAAGTCAAAACAAAGCAGAGCAATCTGCAAGAAGAAATTCCCAGAGCCCCCAATCAGTAGGAAAGCTTGGCTAAATTCAGATTTATTTAATTATCAAGTCAAGTTTATCTTTCAACAGGCTCAAATTAATACAACAGAGTGCAAAAGGCCATTGATCACTTTGCTGAGGGCTATTTAAGAGCAAAATATCCCTAGTCACAGAATGCTTTTGTTAATATGGGGAAAGCCAGAGAACACAGACAGAATCCAAACACAGAATGTATTGTTACCCTTTAAAGGATGACATTAGACTATTAAGGTCTGTTTCATATTCATTAACCCAAAAATGTTTCCAAAAGGAAGTGCAGTCTGAAGATGAGAATATTCCAGGCAGAGGAAATGCAAGAACTGCAGCACTTTGCTGATTTAAAGAATCCTCAACCACACATAGTTCTACAATTACATCTTAATATTTGACAAAAATAAGTATTTACTTAATATAATGCAACTGTGCATTGAGCACTTACTTTGTGGTAGGCTTATGTACTAAAGACTCCTCCCAAGTGTTTGTACATCAGAGATGCCACAGAAGTTTGGTATTGATTTATTTAGTTCATGAAGCCAAAAACAGCTTTGGCATTATACAGTGTGGGATCCAAAATTGATGTTGAGTCTATTCAAAAATTAAAATAACCTGCTTTGATGCCCTTGAGAAGCACTTTGTACACAAGGGGCAAATAATCTTTAAATACAAGTTTAATGATGTGGTCGTCACCTCCTGTTACATGAATTTACTTTCTGAGCACACATGTAGCTTTCCCACTATTTGAGATTGCCTGGAAATTTAGATAAGGTTCAGATATAAGCCGTGTATCCTGCCCAGTGTCCTCAGAGAAAGAAATGGACTATGAAACCGAGGTGCTGGATGCAAATTCCAACTCTCTCTTCTGTGCCTACTAAGCTTTTTCACTCATCGTGGTAGAAGTACTCTACCACAGTCTTATCTCCACATGAAGAGAAACAGCAAGAGCACGTATCACACACAGAATTTTCTGAATCATATACAGAATCAAAATTCAGAGGTTCTTCTCAATCAGCACAAGAATTCCAACTAAATCACCTAGGGAACTAAGGCATGAATCAAAACCTTATGATTTCCTGGACAGACTAATAAGCTGACCTCTGGGAATTAATTAAAATGTCCCCAGTTTCCTTGTAACCAGAACCTAATAAAATGACTTGCTATTAATTGGACTATAGTCCAAGAAATAGAACTTTCCATTATTTCATTGGATTCTTTTTGCAATTTCAATTTTCTTGTTTGTTTATTTCCCCAGGAAATAAGGTGTGAAGGACTCCTAACTGCCCTGTTATGACAACTTTTCTTCCCCCTAATCAGTACTCTCTAAATGTAGTACTCCAATTTGAAGCAGGAAACACACAAGGGATTCCAAGTTTACCAATAATTCTTGGCAACAATATTGTCCCTTCCAAATAGTTTATAAATGATATTCACAGCAAGTGGAAGTCTTCAACTTATAAATATGTTGGTATCTATAATTATCGGTAAACAAACAAGACCTAGAGTCAAAAGTCCTTATTCCATAACTAGTTTTGCTGCTCATTATGATCTGTAAGGTCTATTTCTATGCTTCTCTGAGTTCAGCATCCATTTCCTTACCAATGGAATAGAAATGATAAGATTTGTCCGACAGATCTCAGTGGGACATGAGCACAAAACAGTTCAATGACGTGAAGTACTTTCTCTGTTAATTCCAAAAGAACTCAACAATTACCTGCTGTCCAAACCCCATTAGGGACTGGAGGGATTATGAGAAAGGTGGCATTTTGTCTTGCATTGTCTTGATCTCATAAATGTGGCAAAGAAAGAAAGGGAATATACTGAAAAATGAATTCCCTGTCTACACCTAAGGAGATGCAGATCCCACTATTTGTGCCCTGGATACTCTTCCCTATTCCAGAAAACAGTTCTTTCAATTGTCTTCTTTCTCTTTCTCCAGGATCATAAATGTCTGCCTCTATAAGTGTTCCCTATGCAAACAAAGAAGTTGTACTATTTTCCATCTTTGAAAACATAAATTTAACCAATACACTTTGTTCCCCTCTGGCAAGTCCTCCATTTCTTTGCTCCCCTTACCAACAAAATTTTCAAAAGATGTTTATAATGACCATCTTCACTTCTCTCATTCTTTCCTTAACACATTCCAAAAAGGTTTGCTTGACAAATAAAGTTTTTATTCTTATAAAGAAATAATAATTTCATCCCAAAATTCCCATTTCCTCTTATTCATGTTTTCTGTCTTATAATTTCCAGTTTTAAAGAAAAGTGTAAGAATGTATTCCAACTGTTTTTTTGTTTTGTTTTGTTTTGTTTTGTTTTATACTGTACCTTTCCTGAGCCCTCATATCACTGTAAAATCAGTTAGTACTTTTTACTAGGTATTTTAGTAATAATTTTCTCTCAAAATTTCTTCCAAGATTAAAGGAGTATTTAATATGCTTTGATACTTTCTTTCTTAAAAGGGAATATACAGGGGCTGGGGAGGTAGCTCAGTCGATAGAGTGCTTGCCTTGTAAGCACAAGGCCCTGGGTTCGATTCCCAGCACCCAAAAAAAAAAAAAAAAAAAAAAAAAAGGAATATACAAACTATACTCCTATGAAGTAAAACAAGGAGAAATAAAAACAATATAAATACATACATTCACAGAAAACTTGCACACAGATATTCATAGCAGTATTGTTCATTATGAGCAAAAAGTAGAAATAAATGCATAAATAAATGTGAATATAAACACTATGGTATATTATTCAGCTATAAAAATAAATAAGTACCAATGTGTGCTGCAATGTGCTTCACCTTATAAATATTATGCAAAGTGAAAGAAGTCAGGTAGATGTAAAAGACTGCATGATTACATTCATAGAAAATGTTCAGAATAGGCAAATTTATGGATGTGACATAGATTTATAGTTGCCTAGACCTGGGGGAGGTGGGGAAGTACTAATAGGTACTGAGTTTCTTTTTCAAGTAATGAAAATGCTCTAAAATTTGATTGTGATGATGATTTCTTAACTCTGAATATACTAAAACTTCTTGAATTATGCTTTATAAGTAGGTGAATCTAATTATTTATTAATTACATCTCAGTAAAGCAATATACGATAATATAACCAGTCGTAAGGCAAGCCCGAAGCGTGTATCCTTGTTACGCTGGGTTGAGAATGGCACCTCACTCCTGTGGACATCCTCCAAATTTCCACAGCCCCCCAATCTAACCAGCAGGAAAACATCAGTTATTCAAGTTGAGGTACTTTCTATAAAATAACTAAAACACACCTCAAAATTATCAAGGCAATCAAAACAAGAAAAGCTATACTGTCCCAGGCCAGAGGAACCTAAGTAGAAATGATAATTAAATACAATGTGGCATCTTTAGGAACCTTGGAATAGAAAAAAAAATTAGGGGAAAAAATTAATGAAAGCTCAATAAGGTATTGAGTTAACTTCATATAAAACTATCAACAGGTTCATTAATTGGTACAAACATGCCAATCTAAGGAAGAGATTAATAATAGAAGGGCTTCAGTGTGGGGCATATAAAAACTCTTCACATTATCTTTACAACATTTGAATAAACCTAACACTATTCTAAAAAAGGCAAAACACCAAAGTTGGTTAATAGTTTCAGAACTTGTAGTAAGAATCATAGTACTATGAATGGTGATAGTAGTAATACAAGATTCCTCCTCTGGCTAGAATAAAGGACACAAATTGTTTTTTCCACGGAGCACACACATAAAGAGTGGTACTTGTGACCACTTGAACTATAATCTTAACTTTAACAATAAGATAGAAATCTATTAAATTCACATTTTAAAACAATGAAATCTTAGAAACTTTATCTAGATGCTGAAGAAGGACTTAACCAAAATTCTCTTATGAGAACTGCCTGTCATTTATTTCATTGTTTAAATACAGTAAAGAATAAAAGATACATAGCAGTGCTTGACATCAAAATTGCCAGATGATCCTCACAAAGAAGATGACCCTTAGCCACAGTGGTCAAGGACAGAGGCCATCCTGCTAAGATCCACCTGGGCCCACTCTGCTCCTCTCAGTCATCTCTGCTGGCAATCTCTCTCTTTAAATGTCACTTTTGCATCAGTTGATTTTTTACAGTCTCCTTTGCTTGCTGACAGTGTACTCTGAACAAATGGCTGCCTGCTTCCACATTGACTACAATGGCTCCACGGAGCTAGCGTTTTCAGGACTCAGCACTCCACCCTGCAGCTGCAGTTCATTTGGCAGCAATGTCTCTCCTTCTGTCCTCATACTGGGGACCAGATACTCCACGTCACCTCATCGTATACAAATAACGTCTTTTGTCGTGGTTTTCAGAGCTTCCTAGGGATACAGCTCCACTTCTTTACATGTTCTGCATTTGGAACTTGCATGCTAAGTTATTTCACAGCCCCATGATATGCCCCACTAATAGTCACACACACCAAATCTCACCAGGGCCCTTTCTGCCTCTCTGTATCTTAAGATTTTGACAAGGGCCAGAAAGCCCTTGCTAACCGTACAAGTCCAAATCCAGATCAGGAGCTCTCATAACACCAAAACTTCCTGCTGTCTTGGCATTTGTCACACTGTATTGTAACCGCCCACTAAATTTAAGGTGCATGAAGGCATTTGCAATGTCCCTCTAGATCACTGCCGAGTCAAGAGCCAACACATTGGTACACACAGTAGAGATGCAAGTGAATAACTTAAAACAAATGGATAAATTCCTTCTCAATCAAAGGTCTGGGCATGTAGCTCAGTGGCAGAGCACTTGCTGAGCATGTGTAACACCCTGGGTTCCAACCCCAGTACCCCACCCCCAGAAAAGGCTTTGCCAGGCTTGGTGGCATGCCTGTAGTCAGCTATCCAGGAGTCTATGGAAGGAGTTTGAGACCAACCCAGGCAGCAATAGAGAGACCGCATCTCAAAAACACAAATCAAACTAAAATGAAACAGTGCAAAATGAAATTGTGCACATGCCTAAAATCCTGGCAGCTCAGGAGGCTGAGGCAGGAGGATCTTGAGTCCAGTGCTAACCTCAGCAACTTAGGGAAGGCACTGAGCAACTTAGTGAGACCCTTTCTCTAAATAAAATATTTTAAAAGGGCTGGGTTTGTAGCTCAGTGGTTAAGTGCCCCTGGTACAATCCCTGGTACCAAAAACTTGAATAAAATAAAATCTGTAAGATCATTTCCTCCCCTCCGCTCCACAATTTTGTCATGATGTTTCTAAAGACTTATAAGTCTTAGGGCAGAGGATGAAAAAATAATTGCCCAATTTCAAATCTACATTTTTATCACTTTATTTGGGATAAGAATAACAGCAGAAATAAACCACAGTGAAATTAATCAAGCATGAAAAACCATCGTCAGAATATTTCCTTTCTAGGTATTTGTTCTTATACTGAGAAAGGGCTGTTAAAATCTAAGTAGTAGATCTATTAAAACTTGTGAACATTTTAGAAAGTGATTAAACCCAATCAAAGATATTTGAAATAAACTAAGAAAGATTAGGGGTGGGTGTGAATATATTCACTATCATCTCACTGGAGACAAAGTTTCCTCTTAGTCTTAGATGCATCATTATATCTGCTTCACTTTAAACCTCCTTAAAATTCTTCTCTTTCAAACTAAAAGCTGAAAACTATTAAGGCTTTATTTTATTAATTACCTAACCTTCATTATAGAGGGATTTTTAATATTGAAAAATAAAACATTTTCCAGATTCTTCTAACAGTACATTGGGGTAGTAAAACCTAGAAAATGATCACGGTTACATGGTTTGAAATAATGCCTTCCATGCCTGAATTTATTTAACATTTTTGAGGTCTGTTTCATGTCACACGTTGTACTTAAATCCCTGAGAGCAGAGAAATTAATGTTTACCTCTGCCCTGAAGAAACTCATCATTTGTTGGAGAATTGAACAAATACAGATCATTGCGATGAAATGTGTTGTAGTGATGTCAAAGTATGCATGGGAGGCTACAGAAGCACATGGGAGACAGACTACTTGAGACAGTCTGTGCTTCTATAACACAATGAAAGTTGCTCCCTGTGTTGACATTAACTGAACAAAAGCAGGCAGGTGTTACATATGGATTCGATGTGTCACCAGACAGTTGTAAGGAAAAATGTAAAGCAGATGAAGTTCAACCTTCTTCCGAAATTTGGCAGCAATAAATGTGTTGGGTTTATGCTTAGAAGTTAAATGTTTTGATAACCCTAATAGGAACAACATGGTAGAAATTGCATTGTTGAAATGCAAAAACTGTTATGGGGAGGGTGAAGTATGAAGAAAAGGAGCATGACCTTTCACTTTGATAGACTTGGGTTTGAATAACTGTCCTGTCACTACTGCACACGTGCACATAAACTCTCTAAACTTCAACTGTCTAAACTTCTTCATACGCAAAATTAAGCTAATATTAATTTACCCAGAAAGTTATTATAAACATTGAATAAATGCTATTCATATAGTCCTTATCAGATTCCTGGGTCATCCATAAAGCATTCAAATGGGACAATAGCAGTCTAATTGTAAATCAAAGTAGGGATTCCAATGTAGGCTCCCTGGTTCCTGGCAGGGAGCAAAGTAATGACCCCATGACGGAGAACCTGGAGTACTAGACAGGTGATAAAGACAGGACTGTGGGTGATGCTAGGATTGTGGTGATGATGACAAGGAGGTGATGGTTACCATCACCTCCAAAGTTCAGAATGTTTGTCACTGAATGGAGTCTTGGATTTCCTAGGACCAACTAAAATACTCACACCAATCTTAAAAGTCTGCTTAGGAAAAGTCAGGTTCCAGTTAGCCTTCAACCTGAGTGGACACTTCCAAACTCAAAAAGAACTCACAATCTCTGGAATGTTGAACCTGGTGTTAAGTGAATCGATTTAAAAATCACATCTTCCCAGTGAAGGCTTTTTTTATCCCTGTTGTAAAATGTAGACAGTGAGTGGGATGGAATGGGATGGCCTGGGATACATTCTTGGAAAGCAGAAAGAGTTTGAAGACAATGAGAAAGTGACCTTGTAAGCAGAGCAGACACTGTAACTTGAGAGTAGATGGATAGCTCACCAGTATCATTGCAGGGAAGTAGTAGTAGGAGAAAGAGTGGTGCAAAAAGAGATGAAGGCTGTGTGTCCATAGATGAGAAGTCTGAAAGCAAATTCCATTTGGAGAACTGAGGAAGGAAAAAAGCTATTACTATAGATCAAGGAAGAAGAGCAGTCAGAGGGTAGCATTGTTCCACAATGCAAAACTCAAAAGGATTTCCTAGCTGGGGTGCAAGAGGAATGGTCATGTGCCTGACAGAGCCCAGGAACAGATGACTCAGAATGCTGGGGGAGCAAGTCAAGCACCTAGCACAGGGAACCGTGGTTCTATTACCAGGTTTACATATGAGGGTGGGAAGCGAGGAGATATTAATGGCAGAGTAGATGTCTAGATGCAAAATGTTTATTTCTACACTAAGAAATTTTAAAATCCATAAGGGCAGAATAATCCCCCTCAATGCCAGAGCAAGTAGGTAGGGACTTTGTTGCAGTAGCTGAGATGTTAAAAGCAAAGAGGGAGGAAAAGTCAATTCATTCTATTTTGATAGTTTTCGAATTCAGAACATCCAGGAAATTGGGCCTGAGGAAAGTGAAATCTTTCAAACTCTGTGAGAGATTGAAAGTAATTGAAAAATTATTTTTAGATGTATAAATTGTTGCTTTTAAGGAAAAGCAACCAAAGATGATTAGTAGCATAATTTTCATGCATCTCATGTAGATGAAATATTATGATCTCTTTATATTTTCATTTATTAAAGTGTAACATTTTCATTGTGCTTTATAGTTTCAAAGTCCCATCACATTCATTATTTCATTATATTCCTCAAAAGCCTTCTGAAGTAAATGAAACCATATGATTAGGCATATATGCCAATATACAAATTAATACACAGATTAATGACTTAGGGTATTAAAACCACTTGTAGAGTCAAATCCAGATAATCTAACTCTAAGTACAAGCTAATCCCCAACATCTTACTGAGAACTGAGGTAAGAGAAGAATCTGCTAAATTTTGTCTTTTGATAATCTTGTCCCTGGTGACCTTGGATATTAACCTCCTTCTAACTATCATCCCACCTCTTATACTTTGCTTGTACTTGGTGGTGGTAGTGTAGGGGACAGGGGGTCAGCTATAGATACAATTCCAGAGTCTCCCTCTGTCCTTCACCTCTCTATAACCTGAAAGAAATCTGAGCAACAATGGGAGCAAAAGCTTGGGATTCAGGCTGATGTGGATCCCAGCTCCAGTTCTATGACTCCACAGCTTTCACCAAGGAAGTTATTAGACTGTTTTGTATCATAAAAAATGGTGGCCACAATTACTGTGGAGGGTAATTAAGCTTTCCAAATGTGATAACAAATATAAAACGTCTAGCACAGTGTTTGGCACATAGTAGACATTTAATGACCATTGCATTTTTGCCTTATTTTTTTCACACTATTATGTAACCTCATTTGACTTAGGAAGGAAATATTAACTACATTTTGCAGATGAGCTATAAGAAAGATAATTTCTTAGGACCACACATAAGGCAAGAAAAGAAGCATTGGAACCTCTGTCTCCTAAGGCTTGTCACTGACACTTTCAGTGCCCTGCGCTAATGTCCTCTTAGCCTGACTCTAATTCCAGCCAGTGCTATAGTGGATGGTCCTGTATGCAGACAACATCCCACTTCAGGCATCCCCTATTCCATGTCTCTCCTCTTTTCTGCCTCAAGTTTCTCTCTCAAGTCCCCAAGAGTTCCCAAGCAGGAGAGTCACGGAAGTAAGGAGAGTTTCAAATCCTTGTGGGTACCTTTCAAGAAATGGGAGCAGACTGACAGTGGATACATGCCCGAGACTCTCTTCTTTCAGACACAGGATCCACTCTGAAATGCACTGAGTTACATGGGCTGCAGGTTCCACCAGAGTAAGCCATCTCAATAGCATTCCCTATTTTTGCTTTTCCTTCTCTGTCACATTTTTCCTACATCCTCAACCCTGCTTTCTGGATTCACCTCCTGAATAAATGACCTATACCTAAGTCCTCACCTCAGGCTTCATCTTGGGGAACAAAGGCTTGGGTAGGGAGAGAGAGCAATTCTGCTTTGCTTTCATTGGTGTTTGTGCTGCATTTTCTCTTTTTCTCCACAGGTTACCAAGATGCTGGCAGTGGTTGTAATTCTGTTTGCCCTTTTATGGATGCCCTACAGGACTCTCGTGGTTGTCAACTCATTTCTCTCCAGTCCTTTCCAAGAAAATTGGTTCTTGCTCTTTTGCAGAATTTGCATTTATCTCAACAGTGCCATCAACCCAGTGATTTACAACCTCATGTCCCAGAAATTTCGTGCAGCCTTCAGAAAGCTCTGCAACTGCAAGCAGAAGTCAATAGAAAAGCCTGCTAACTACAGTGTGGCCCTAAATTACAGTGTCATCAAGGAGTCAGATCACTTCAGCACAGAGCTTGATGACATCACTGTCACTGACACTTACTTATCTGCTACAAAAGTGTCTTTTGATGACACCTGCTTGGCTTCGGAGGTAACATTTAGCCAAAGTTGATTGATGAATTAGAAGAAAATAGATCACAAAGTAAATGAAAATCTGTGCACACAAAAGAGAGGAAACAGCCTGTGCTCAGATATGAAGAGAGAGCAGATAGCCTTTCCACTGCTCTCTCAAGTCCTGTCCCTAGACACTTTAACCCTTGAGAATGATTCAGATTTTTCTTCTTACAAAACTAGTATCCCACCAAAATGGGGCAGATGTGTGAAATAGCTAAATGGGGAAAACTGAGAGTATAGCCCCTTACATTTAATTTGGAAATTCAATTTTGAGGAGTTATAAAGTTTCAATAAAATCCAGACATCCCTTTAAATTATACATAATTATGTTACCAAATGTGAGCCCTCCAAATTATTTATACACTTGGTAATTTGACAACACACAGATTTTTAAATATTTTCATTAGGCATTTCATTTTAACAAAGGACAGTGCTATTTCATGAATATCTGAAACAATAGGGTAAAACAGGGAAAAACATTTATTTATTGAATAAAACTGATATTTTGAACCAACATGTTGACTATATTAAAAATATTGTCACAATTATAAAATTTGGAAATAATTTTTATATCTTACAGAATAAGATAATCGTTTAACTTGAATGTAAATTAAGCCTCGAAGAACCTAAAATTATAAATTGAGAAGATTTATGGATTTGATTTGGAGATGAATCCAGTTCTTATCAACTCTTTAATGCTCCTAAATGATGTATGGGGCAGGAGCAATATCCACATTAAATAGCTGTGAAAATACAAACTAACATATAATTAATACTGACACATAACAGCCAACACAAGACCAAGTATTTAAAGTAAGGTTTCCCAGGCTGGGGATACAGCTCAGTTGGTAGAGTGCTTGCCTTGCAAGCATAAGGCCTGGGTTCAATACCCAGTACTATAAAAATAAAATAAGGTTTTAACTTTTTCCCTGAAACTTTTAAGGAAGAAAATCCTTCGTGGACATTCTTGTGTATAAACTGCTGGGGCATGTCAAGTGAATTCTTCTAACTGAATCAAGCTTAAAAGTCTAAAACATTCTCAAAGGCATAGTTGTTATTCCAAGTCAGCCAAAATCTGGCTATTACACTTCAAGACAAGGACTCCCACTGAGCATTGTAGTCTATGGATTTTAACTTGTCTGAAATTGTCTTTCCTTCCTGTTTGCTTGTCATTCATAGGTTCTTTTAATTTTTTTTAAATTCTAGTGACATTCTGTTTATAGATTCTAAATCAAAGCAATGTGAAAGTCTGTTGGCTTTATTTTTAATTGTGTTAAAACTGATATCATCCTATTATCAGTATCTTTATAATTTTGACTTAGACATTCCAGGGTTTATTAGGAGTGTATGTGAATCTTCCCAGGACATTTGTCAGCCTTGCTTTAATCCCTTTTAAATGACTGGCTTACTGAGATTTGGTCAATCAGCATCTCCAACTGTATAAACTACCTGTGGTGATGGTTCAGTAATCACTGATTTTTTAATAAATGGATCAAAAGTACTTTTAAGCACCCCATAGATTAACATCTTCACTCTCTAGCCTATACTCTATGTCATGGAATGTTTTCTGGAACCTAATTGCTAATGATGACTATCTGTCTCCGCCTTCTGTGTTAAACTACTGCTTCATGGAGAGTCTGTCGTCCAGAACCTCATTCCAGAATATGCTTCTGAAACTTGGCCTCATCTACTTCAGGAAGACAGTCTTATCCTATCACTGTATCAGTAAACAAATGCAAACAAAGATTTATAGAAAGTGCCCTAAAATCTGTCTGCATGACACTGAACAATCTACTTTAACTGAATTTTCATCCTGGATTAAATATTAATCTTGAAATCATATAAATAGAACACTAACCCAATCCCAAATCATACAAGTACATATGCAACTACATATAAATACATACATGTGTGTGCATAAATTTTTTAACAAAGGGGATTGGAATAGAGTAGATTTTTTCATTAGGGAAAAGAACCAACATCATTGAACATCTATGTCTTAAGCATGCTGGTAGGTACTTAATCAATATTATCTTCATCACAGTATCACTATAACTGTGATTTCTCCAATGATAAGACCAGGAATCAGGCATCCAAGTTGCTTTTCCTAAATTGTATAGCTACTAAGGAAGACAATGGAGAAAATATTTTTTCTTTTTATAGCTGACATAATAATTAAATTCTTATGACCTGATGGCCTAATTACACATACACATATACATATATATTATAGAAAGAGAGAGAGAGAGAGAATATCTTTGAAGAAAGATAATATCAGATGTTGGAAAAGATATGACTAGTTTTACATGATATAACGAACATAATATACTCCTCTGATCTTTGGAAATTTAATATATGGGCTCATATTTTCCATTTTAATTTTTAAAAAGTTATTCACAATCTATTAGTTTAATATTACAAGGGAAGTTTAAGAGAACAAAGTTCATGTTGTTTGATCTCTAAAGCAAATGCCATTATAACAGTAAATGTTCCTGCATTTAATAGCATTGGATTTACACAGAAGAGATATAACTTTCTAAGTTATTCTGTATCATACTAAACTAAATCACAAAATGTTTCCATAAATAATCAAAACTTAATATACTGTCACATGAAAAAGAAAGTGGTAAATTAAAAACTGTTGGTGAAATGAAGTAATGTTATTAAGAGACTCCCTTAATATAATTCCTTCCAACTTTATTAATTAATCATTGAGTAACTTTCGTTAGATCTTCCACCTGAAGTTCATGAATATGGACACAGGTCATGAAAAGGGCAAGTGAAATTCCCTCTTAGAACTTCTTCATCAGTATTTTGAGTATATTTCTGAAGTTTAACATGCAACCCAAATAGTTCTCAAAGTCAAGGATAAATAGAAAAAGTCCAAACAACTAGTGAAGTCACAAGAAACAGTAGTTATAAAAGCCTAGTATAGTGTAACGGTCTTAAGTCTAAGTCTGGAATTGTAAGATTTTCAGACTATGTTGGAATAATAAGGACCATGTTTTGGTAAATGTGGGCTTACACAGGCTGGGTCTGCTCTTAAAAAATGAAAGAGTTATGTCATTCTAAAGTTTGTTAAATCCGTAAACATGATAGAAGAGAAAAACATTAACTTTTTAGAGGAAAAGATTTTAAATAGGTAACCCATGATGCTACAAATTTTATAAATATATTCAACATTATTTTTGCCTCTCGACTGCAGCTAACAAAGGGATTGGAATATTTGTGTATGAAATAAGTAAACTAGACATGAATAACTGAGCAATCAGGATCAAGGAGTCAGTTCCAAGTTCAAATAAAATTGTTGTAAAATGTTTGGAATCATTTGTTCCCTTGTGAGAAAGGGTACCATCATGAAAATCTTCAGCAATTTATTTTCTATTTCTCTAGTTATCTACACTAAATAACCATCAAAACCACGACATGACTGAGCAAATTTGTTGTCAGGCTAATACACCAGAGGAAATCTTACAGAGCTCTGTAGCGATGGCTATTTTTTTTCTCTTCTTCCCCTCCCCATCAAACTCTTCTCCCTCCATGAGCATCACTTTCCTCAGAGCAGGAAGATTCATCCAACTTCATTCAAGACTAAAACTGGACATGAAATATCTTAAGTAAAACTCTAAGTGTTCTTCAGATATATTTATACATGAGGAAATGTTGTTCTATGAAAGTTAATTTTCCTAAATCACTTTTAAATTATGGAAAAAACTGATACTTCTAAAAGTTCTATTTAACTATGTCCTCACTTACATGGTAGGACTCATAGGTAGAGTTGAGCTGCTTAATATGACTTTTTTTAATCACAAACTATGTATAGATTTTGCATTTTAGAGGTTTCAGTCAGAAACCAGCAACAGAACACTCAATAGATGCGAAACTGGGGAAGGAATCTACTGAAGAAAACAAAAGGTTCTTCCCTTCCTTACGGAGCTCACAATCCAACAAGAGAAACAAGACCCATGTGACACCACCTCAAGATGTAACTGTTACTTCTAGTTAGAATATGAGTTGGAAATACCAGAAATACACTTTTTTTTTTTTTTTTTTTTGCAGTGCTGGGGATTGAACCCAGGGCCTTGTGCTTGCAAGGCAAGCACTCTACCAACTGAGCTATCTCCCCACCCCTGGGGATACATTTTAAAGAAGCAATTATTAGTAGTGTATTTGGCAATGTCTTAAGATGACATTATATAAAGATTATTTACACATTCTGATTCTATTTTATAAGCCAGAATTAGGAAAATCAGCCATTTTAATTTTTAACTTCACTGACCACTCTAATAAGAGCCTATATATTTTCCTTGTATGTTTGGCCTATAAGTTATGATCTCAAATTACTCAGGACCTGGTCTCATTATAAGAGTTGTATTTTGGGGAAAAGTTCTGTCACTGAGATGACAAAATAACTCAGACTACCGACATTATCAGCACCAAAAGGACTTTGCTGATATACACTAAATCTAAATGATTCTGATTTTAATAATCAAATAATCTCTTTTGACAAAAGTGATCATGAATGTTTTTACACAATATTGTCAGACCTGTTGATATTCTTCCACGCCAAGCACATTTATGGTACATCCAAAGAAGTTGATTAATTCACATTTTGGAAATTATATCTTGAAAAACATTTTAAAAGGTTGGATGAAGTAGTACAGTAAAGATAGCACATTGTCCAGAACCTTCAAAGCTGAATATAGAAAGAAAACAGGAGCATTTTAATGGCCAATAAGCAGCAAATCTACATAATGACTGCCTACAAGTCCTCACGGAGGAACATCTGGGTCAAACCCACACTACAGACTCTCAACTGGAATAATGAAAATGCAAGCACTTTGAAAATTATAAAAGTTAAAAGGATGAGATAAACAATAGAATCAGCTAGAGCTCCTACAATCCTATGAGTGATTATTTCATTCTTCAAAGAAGAATGGCCTTAATTCTTGTGCATGTAGCTACTCTCTGCCAAAAAAAGAGCATGAACTCCCTGAAAAAGAGCTGATATTGACAGAGAAGTACCCTTTTCAGGAAGAAAAAAAAAAAATAGATGCAATATGACAGTAAAGTAAGACTCCACCTGACTAAACATCTATATGTGGAAGTCTAAAAATACTCCATACTCCTGAAACAGCCCAAAGATGCCCTAGTAAGAAAATGGAGTATTTACTCCCTAGCCAGAAATCATAAACCACTCCTGCTTTGATATACAGAATTAGCTGGGAGGACATCTTAAAACGTTCCTATTTTCCTCCCTGCCACTAGAGTTTCACTTACTCAGTGATTTTGAGGCCTATCGTACTCTGAGCACACTCCAAAAACCTCTGGTTTCTGGGCCCCCATGTGGAACTTCCAAGGCTCTTAGTCATCCCAAAATTTATAAGAAAACTCCATGAGGGCAAGTCTGTTTCATCTTGAATTCTACAAATCATCTAAAGTTGGATTATGTCCCTAAGATTCTGTTAAATGAATAGATAATCAACGAATTACAAAGAAATGCCCAGTTTGCCCATAGATTTATCCTCATGTCAAAATAACTTGTTTGATTTGTTTTTATTTCTTTAAATAGTTCTACTGTCTCAGTGAAATGCACTGCCTTGCATGCCAGATGATGGTCAGAATAATCCCTTATGTATATCATGTGAGACAATATCAACAGCACTCTCATTTCCATAACCTAATTTAATAATGAGAAATAAAGGAGAGTAAAACTTTGCCTCTTCAAGATCAGTATTTAGGGAGAGCAATACTGACACAGAGTCATACAATAAAATAGAATACAAAGAATCCGAATATTGGAAGACAAACTCTGTGATTTCAGACTACAAACAACAGAATTCTTCAGAGGGAAGGAGGCTTCTGGGGGCAGCTGGAGTAGCTAAGGAAACTTGTAGAGAAACTAGGGTCTTCTTAAAAGATAAATTGATTTAGATAAAGAAAAGACAATCCATGTAAGAGAAATAAGACTAATGAGGGCAGGGAGACACAAATAAATCATGTTCAATGCAAGTTCAATTCAGCAGGGATGGACTAAGGCAGGCAATTAGTTGAAAGGAAAAGTAAAAGAAGGAAAGGAACTACCGTACTTGTATTTGGTGAGAAAATAGTCACCCATGCCCAAGAGTAGAAAGTAGAAATGTATATAAGTAAGCTATGTTGATGTCCTGAACTTTGTGAATTTCATTTATTATCTATAGAAAAGATAGTATGCTATTTGTCTTATAAGTGTTAAATTCTAAAATATTCTTATAGTTCTAGTTTTCCAAGTGTAAAAATGCATATATATCTTTTTCTATAGTATATTGTTATCATATATTGAAAAATATTTACATATGTGTATATTGTTCAGAGGTCCTTGGCAACTCTGAAATTATCCAATTATGCCAAATATAGAGATCAGAGCTAGCTCAGGGACCTAGGTCCTTTGTGAATCCAAACTTCAACAATAAACATGAAACTGAAAAATATATATAGTGTTAGCTTCAGATTACTATGACAACATTGACCTGCATGTTGCTTATGATATGCCTCTGAATATCTTGACTTCCTTCTACCAGTTTCAGAAAGTTGTGTGCTGACTTGCTTCACCACTTGGAAATTAACTATTGTGTCCTTGTGGAACAGAGTGTTCTTTAAGAAAGTGCAGTATTATGTGCTGTACTGTGGGAAACTGTGTCTGCTCCAATATGTGTATGGCGAGCAATAAAGCATCAAACTGAAATATTTGTCTTTTTCACTTTCTTCTTCCAAATTGTCTCATTTTGGGTGATACTCAACCCTAAATCATTTGCCCAAAAGATTTCATTCTTATTCAGTGCCACCCAACACATACCACAAATGCTGGGTTTGTAAAATAAGACACAAATACACTTTCCATTGTAATAATAAATTTAATGCATATTGGATGAACTAGTTCATCCAATCCTAAATGACACTAATGAGTTCCTTTCCTGATGATATTTGAGAAGGTAAAAATCATGAGGGTTAACAAGTGGGTTGAAGTTTGGGCAGCACTATTCAAAGCAGTTGCTTCAAATGTCTCTTACTGCCACGTTTTGGATAACAGCAACTGCCAAAGTAAACTCTAATACTTACATGTTATTGTAAAGCTCCAAATAATCTTTTGCCTGGAATAAGTGAGATAGAAATACCTGAGCAACAAAGTTTAGCTCTATGTGGCAGTAAACTTGGCTGGTTCCTGGGCTACTCCTCTGGTAGACTCCATTTGATAAGATTGATTTTGGACTAGATAAGAAGTATCGTGCTTAAGTAAATCCCAAGCTTTGTTAAATTAACCCATTTGTTCACACTTGAAGAACAAGGGAAAAATATAGAATACACTTGAAGCATTGTAACATCCAGAACAAGAGAAGATTCTTTTAAATGCTCAAGTATAGCACTAGCCCTAACACTTTCAAAGAATTTTTTCATATATTGCAATGTACCATATGTCAAGTTCTATAATTTTTTCTGTTTTCTCTGACAATTAATTTCATGGGATTTTTTGCCAAGTAGCATATCCCTGTTTCCTAGACCTCCTAAAAACACTACAAAAATCACTGAGAGTTCATTCTTTTTCCCTCACCTCAGTCATCAAAACAAAGTACCAGGGACACAGTGGACCTTCAACAAATCTTTGTTAGTGGTTGCAAACAAATATATTTTATATATATATAGTGTGTGTGTGTATATATATATGTTTATATATATACAAATTATTAAAGAATTAACTTTAATGAACAGGAAGCATTGTATATCACACATAATAACCACATAGGGTGTAGACTGCATGTAGACACTGAAAGGTCTTAGACTTCCATTCATTTGTGTTAATCTTATAATATCTTCCATTTCATGGCTTAATAATGCTCCCTGTGACATGAAGATTCATTAATGTGTCCAACTTACCCACTTCACAGAACTGCCCATTATGCTGATATATTTATCATAAAAGTTGACATAATGCAGATGCATCTATGCAAATCACTAGTAGTAGCCACTAGTGGTGCTTGGTACCAGCGTCTCCTTTTTGCTCCATGGTTTCAGCTCAGCTGTAGTGGACAGTTCCACATAGCATCATTCTGCCTTGTCCTTAAACCAAGTGACTACTTTACTGCCTCACAATATTCTCCAAAGCTGTGGAAATCACTCAGTGGGAGCACAGGTAACCAAGAATTTCAAGGAAGTTAATGTCTATGGGAACAACATTCAAGCAAAGGGGAATGAAACCAATGGACAAATGCTCCAGCCTCTCATTTTCTGGTGAAATATTTCTAGGTATCTTCAAAATGATTCTCCAAAGGGTCCTCACATGACTGTGCTTCAATTCTCCATACTAGAAATAAACTCAAATATATACTCTGCATTGACATTTCTTCCTTCCTAGCATCTAAGTTCCTTCACTTCTTCTTTCTGAAGTAACCTACAAAATGTGCCATCTGTACCCAAATCCCTGTTTCATGCTCCACTTTGAGGTATCCTCAATGCTACAATTTTTTAAAATTAAATGTCATATGAGTGGTAGTCTGAAATACCTTTTTATCTTGAAAATTGAAAATCAGAAAATGACTCAGAAAAAATCTCTTTGTATTTCCAATCAGAAATTGCCCTCTAAAATCTAGGAGAACTGACATGGAGTATGTATGTTAGCTTTTGATAAAGCACAGAGTTTATGAATTGCAGAAAAAAGTTATTTCTCTTTACTCCTGAACCATAAAGGATCATACCATTTCTATTCAATTTTGTTCTCCTCATTCTCTCTTACATACTTTATATATATCTGACTCTTAGCAAATAAAATTATTGCATCTAAAATGGAGATAGAAACTTAATTGATGAGTGTACAATGAGGATTAAATTACTTTTAGAAGCAGTTACAAGATATATAGCCATGGTTTGTACTTGTTTACAATGGAATGTCAAGAGTAGAAAAATACTCTCAAATTAGATAGTGCTCATTCAAAAATGGTATTTAGTTCAGCTGTGTATTATTTTTCCTGAAAACATAAAGCATCTTAATAAGAATAAAAACATTATTTTCTTAACTTTTTCTGGTTTAGAATTATAGTACTATTATCTTCACAAATTTTCTGCAAATCTAAAATTATTACAAAAGAATATTTTCAATAATTATACATATGGGTATGTGCATATATCTAAACAAAATATATATATATGTATATATACACATATATACATTATATATATTATATATTATATATATTATATAAAATATATAATAATATAATATTATTATATTATATAATATATTATATATATTATATATATATATATATACACACATATAATAAAGCAAATGTTGATAATAGAAGTCCAGAAGGAAAGTAGTGTAATCAAAAATGTTTCTCCTATACGTTCCAGACTATTTTGGCAGCAAGATATCATTTTTTTAAAAGAAACATTAGTCAAATGACAAAATTATGCAAATCTTCTTTTCAAAATGACTAACAATGTTCATAACTGTCAAATCATAATTCAAGTGCATCAAGGTTCTTTTGCAAAGAACTTTTGAATCACTCTCACTTTACCCAGCTTCATATTTTGTTATGTAGAAGCGTAAGTCAGAAAAGTCCATCTTAACTCCAAATTCGATCTCTCTCTCTCTCTCTCTCTCTCTCTCTCTCTCGCTCACTCAGATTACAAAATTTTATGAAATATAAAACAAGAAGTACAGAGTAAACATTTTTCTTTCTTCACTGCACACATTACTCATCAGCTAAAATATGTTATGCACCTTCTCTATAAGCTCATTTTCATGAGTTACTGAAAGTTCATCATTGATTCCAAGGAATTTGTAATCATTCTACCTTTCCCATGTTATCGTTAAAGAAACTCCTCCATTGATGGTTAAAATGCTGTTTCAACTTTTCCCCACACTACAACCTGGGTGTCACTTCTTAAGTCCTAGATATAGTAGGACGCAACTTTCGAGTTTTATGGAAGACTAACTCTTAGGCTGAAGAAAACCTGAAAAACAGGGAACAACAGCAATAACTGGGATTTTTTTGTTTGGTTTAACTTCTAGGTCCTATTTTTTATCATTGCAGAGAGGTGCACAGAAATATCTTGAGACATTATCCTGACAGGAAGGTAAAAGGAAGAAAACAAGAGTAATAAAGTATCAATTAAAAATCTTTTCAACTAGCATATTCTATGTTTTATTTATTGAAATGAATGTTCTTTTAGAGTTTCATATTTAAATATTTCATATGGGTACCATTTTTTAATTAATAGTCATTTTCTCTGGGAGGAAAGCCATAGACCACCAGGAGGATTGGAGGCAGTTGAAAAATATCAGTGCCTTTGTTTAGAACATGGAACACAGTCATCTTCATGCCAAGATACAAAGGATGTAGAAACCGATTTCTATAGCCAGATGGTAAGCTACAACTTGGGAAGTTGCTGAGTTTACCATTAATTATTTGATCATCTAAACTATATCTCCTACTGCCCTTCTGCTTGCTGATCATATGACAGTGAATATGAGTATTATGAATTGCTGTCCCTTAATTTCTGACATCTTATATATTTAGGATTTTAGTAAAAAACTTAATATTGCTAGGTCTCAAGATTGTCACAATAGAATTATATAGAGTGACAACTAGAAGACATAGAGGGATCGGGGACCCAGTATCAAAACTGCTGCCTGTATAAGCACACACACAGAAGAAGTTGAGGTGAAGGTTTAACTATCTAGAAAAGCAAAGAGGAAATTCTATCCAACAGGGAAATGGCATCCTCATAATTAACTGAAGGCATCAAATGGGTAGTGATATGGAGACATTTGTAGTTCCAGGGAATTCTCTGAGGGTGCACAGCATCTTTGCTGACTATGTTTGTGCCTTTTGAGATTAGCAAACTAGTAAGCATGTCCCTCTTGATTTTTATGTGTGCTGTCTAGAAACAGTGACTAGTATTCACCTTCCTGCTCGCTCCAGTCTTGAGTTTCACTCCTTCCCTCCGAGCCAGCCTCAGCCTCTCCCCATGTTCAATGCACTCTTCAAGGAGCTGCAACTCCAAGATGGGGTGAGGACACTTATGTCAAACACCGCTTGGTAATAAAAATTACCGATCACTTCATGATCTTTCCTCCTCATATTGGACCAAAGCATGCCTGCTCCAAAGCTTCTAGGACAGCTGACCCATCAAAGTACCCAGGATCCACACACCCACTTAAGACAATGAACTAAAAATATAATAAAATTTTCTTATAATCCTCCTCCTTATCATTTTTCTCTTCCTCCTTCCCTACCTCCTTCTCTACCCTTCTCTTTCAGCCCTTCAGTCTCATTTTCTTCCTCTTCATTCTCTTTCTGGTCCTTCAAAGAGCATGGTGCTAAGAGCATGATACGAAAACATCAGGAAGGGGTAAAAAGGTTCCTTGAAAGAGACTTCTGACTTTGATTAGGGAGAGAATACTTTCCAGAAAAGAATCTAAAAGTTTATTCAATTTACCACTGCTTTGCCTGAAAAAAAAAAAAAGAGAGAATATGAGAAAGCATTATATCAGAAATTATATAATTTCAACATCAAAAATACATAAGTATAAAGCTACATTTTCTATTTCTGATACTACAGATTGAAGCATAGATTTTAATTCTATTAGAAATTGACAACATATATTTAAGAAGGATAAATGGATGGACAGACAGACTGACAGATAGGTCTTTGAATATTTAAATTACTAAACGTCTATTTGAAAGCTTTCTCTCATTGCTTTTAGGATTACTCATAGCACAATTTCTCCTACAAGTTCAGTTTCTAGCAGTTTCATCAAAACTCTTGTTGCCTTCCATCTCGGTCCTCCTCCACTCTCACCCCTGTTAAATTAGGTAATAAACTCATTCCACACACTCTCCTCTGCCAAGAAGTAGGTTTTGCATTTGGTTTTATCACCCCTAGGGGGAATTCACTTTCCACAAACCATCTGAAATAACCCAAAACAAATAGAAAATTTTTTCTCATCAGATTTTAGAAAAAGCCATCAGATGCAAATATGAGATAATGCAAATGCAATAAAAAGGGTGATATCTGCCAATAATTTGATAATAACTCAACGGTGCCTAAGGCAAAAGTGTAACGCCTCTGTTTCCAAGTGAGTTGAAAACTGAGATCACAAATATGTATTGGTACTGTCTGAAATACAAGCAAATGTAGTTTGAATTCCCCTGGGCTTTGACAGTCTATGAACACAAATTAAGTCACATTAACGTTAGTAGACCCTTCCAAGGTGAATCAACACCTCCTTCCTAACCAGAGATCCTCATCCTCCCCTTCAGTTATTTTTTACAGACCCTAGGGATGTATCACACTGCCCAAGATTTGTCCTATTTTATTTTTGTGCCTCAGCCTGCTCACTGGTGCAGAACTATCAAGGGACAGCAGTTCCCAGTTGACTGACTTCTTGTTCCCACCATAATAATACAGCTTTGACCTAGGAATCATCTTTTTTGACTTTGAAATGTGCAAAGATTTTCCATTGCCATAAAGAACAATATATATTTCCTGCTCCATATAAAGTGACCTTCTCTCTCCTACTTCCTCTCACTTGTGTCATTATCCTTGACTGTGTATCCCACTGCTGATGGACTTGTACTGTGTGGGCAATGATTCCTATAGACTGTCAACTTTCCCCAGCAGAAGCTGTCTGAGGATACAGCCTGGGTCCATTCTCTGTGCCACCTCCATCTCTGCTGTTGGACACTCAATCACAGAACTTCCACATCTAGTATCTCTTTCTTCCTTAGTATAAAGCAGCTTGTGAATGTAAATAATGGAGGGCACTGGCCCATTCAAACAGCAGACTGGTCTACTGGACACCTGTAAGTTCAGTGAAGATAACAGTTATATTGAAAGCAAGTTGAGGAACAAAGTAGATAGATGTGTTAGGTTTCCTTCTTTGGGGGACTTGAAAGAACAAATATTAAAGGAAAGAAAAATTCAAGGGATCCCTCGCCTACTTCAAATCTGAGTGCAACCTAACCCAAACAAGAAGTACTAACACCAACTTCAGACAACATCACTCCATCAGCAACAGCCTGGAGCATTCCAGGGGCAGAAGTGAAGGGAGAGCCCAGGGAAACATATTTGACTATCATTGGGCTATAAATGACTACAAAGAAAAAGATCTGTTTTGCTTGAACAACGGACATCTGATAAAGCTGAGGTGGAATTATGAAACCAAACAAGAGATTTATCTGTTAATATCTTTAAAACAAATGTATTTGGTGATATTTATTCTGCTTTTCAACTGTTCTTTTGAAATTCTTTAGATTAGACTGAGAATATAAAGCATTCTACCCAACAAATCTAGAGCTGCTGAACCTTTTCAGTGCATTTAGAGGGAGGCCGCAGGGTCCACACTCTTATTTCTGTAATCATTAACTCATAGATTCACAAAATTCAATTTGTGGTAAAAGCTGAAGTATTTCTCTCCTCATGGTTTGGAGACCATCAAATTATTCATTCCCTTCTTTTACAGTGGTATCAGAAGACACTGAGGTCTAACTCTTCACCTGTAGGTAAATTAAAAAAAAAAAAAAAGCATTTTCTTTAGCAAATGAACAGTGCAAACCAGCTTAATCTTGATTTGTACATGCAAATCACAAAGGAGCTGCTCAGTCAAACTCCCTGAGCCCAATAAGACCAGAGGCAAATAAGCATTCTTTAAATGGAATTCTGGAAGCTGATTTCCCTTTTTGCATATTACCTCTATTGGAGAAAATTCCCAGCAATTAAAGGTGTTGAATTCATGCAGAGTGCCTGTTACACAGATGAAACTGCACACAGAAAACTGGGAGACACATTGCAGCATCAAGTACTGTAATTAAGAAAATTGTTTTTATGCTTTTCTATGAATACAAATGGCTGAATAAATGACTGAACAACACAGCTTCTTCATTACCAAGACAGCCAGATGCAGGAGTGGCACCTGGGTCTCCAAGAGACACAAGAAGATTTAGAAAGAGGAATAGGGTCAGAAGCCAATTGATCTCAGTAAAATGAAGGAGCCTGGATGCTTGCAAACAGGAGATAAAAATGAATGAAATGTGCAGCTTGGGTGCAGTTGCTGAAAAATTAGCCTGAGTCAGAAAGCAGAAATAAAATAGAATATCACAGCTATAGGCACTTGGGAAAAATGTGGGATCTATGCTATGAAATTGGGTTTCCCTAAGTTGTCAACCACCTGACCTCAGCACTACTCTTCTTCCTGCCCTTGACTCCTATCCTACTCTGAAAACTTAACGCCTCTGTGTTCACCTCTTTGTACTTCACTGGAGAGCAGACCTGGTGCAAGCTGCCCATTCTAAAAGGCTGAGAAAGGCAAGGAGGTAGTAGGCTGGGTTCTTGGAAGTGTTCCAGAGTCAATTGTCAAGGGTCATCTTTGGAAAAGTAATGAGGAGACACTCAAGGAAGAAGATTCGGGAGGCAAATGAAATCCAACATGCCAGAGGCAAATGAACTGTTAAGGAAGAGAAGTTTGTGTCCATTACTTAGGTATTGTTTACACTGAAAAGGAAAAGCTATCTGCTTCTGTAACGGAGCAAAAAGCCTGCCACACAGATCTGAGGCAGCTTCAATAATCCTTCCTCACCCCAACTCTTGCTCAGAGTTACTTGTATGAGTTTATTAGAAGGGACTGGAAAGGGAAAGGGGGACACTCTCAAGATCCTCTCAGAGAGAAGGATGTCCCTCCTGCCCTCCAGTTTTATTGGGGGATCCCAGAAAAGTTTCCAGAGAGTTCCACCCAGGTCCACCTCTTGATTTTTGACAGCAGGATGACCTCAGACCTTCCAGTCCCTGCTGCCATGACCACTCTAAGTCACTTTGGCCCTTGTTGACCAGCTTTGTTGTTTGGGTTTTTGTTTGTTGTTTTTTGTTTTATCAGGGATTGAACCCAAGGGCACTTAACCACTATGCCACATCCCCAGCCCTCTTCTTAATTTTACTTAAAGACAGGGTCTCACTAAAGGTCTTGCTAAATTGTTGAGGCTAGCTTTGAGCTCACGATCCTCCTGCCTCAGCCTCAAGAGCCACTGGGATTACAGGCGTGTGCTACCATGCCCAGCCCATGCTGACAAGTTCTAGTTGGAACCTCTTCTTAATAGATTTTATGGTAAAGGGGAATTATCTTTATCTCCCTGAGTTCTGGGATCTGGTTGGTTTAAGGGTCACAAAAATCCCCCCATTCAAGGTAATTTATGTTCTTCTTATGGATATTTTGGGCCTGCATTTCTCCTACAGATACCAGTTTGCTGAGGAATGTAAAATATCCTGTCAACTTAAGCCAGGCAGGGCTGCAGATAAATTCAAAAAAGAAAAAAGTATGTGGGAGTCAGCACAGTGGGTTCAGTTTTTTTTAATTATTTCCTTAATCTCATGTTCCCACTACTTACTCCTGACTCTCATAATCTCTCTGGTAAACTTAGTAACACATTCCAAACTAGTTCACAAAACTGTCTTACAATGGTCCTGGATTTCCACAATTTCATTTTAGAGTTTGAAAGTCTTGAGGTTTTTAAGATGCTAATGGGAATGTTTAAATGTATCCATCTGATGTTCACTGTGACTTCATTAGAAATAATCTAAAAATTCAACATTAGAATGATTAAGTAAATTATGGTAGATCTATAGATGGAATGAAGGCATGAACAAGTACCATTTAAAAATGATCTAGCACACAAGATTTTTAAAGTAGCATTTTTGTACTGCCCTATTTTTTTGTAAATTTTAAACTCTTTATCAAGCAAAATATCACTTGAGTAGCTTCTTGGATGTTCCAATGTTGGGAGTAAGCATTTTTGGGTTGGCACAAAACAAAACATTTTGTAACATGATCAGTTCATTATATCAGAAATTACCCCAAAGCCCAGAAAATTTCTGGAAGACAAGGGAATGCAACCCCAACACTTTTGCCTAAAATGAGAACTTAGAGACACCTGATGGGGCTTTCTTGAATTGTTCCAATCAGGTTTCATTGGCAAGAAAGCAATGAAATAAATTTACTTTAACCAAAATGTAACTGTTTAGGTTTTTGACCCAGCCTTGAGGGTTTGTGTGGATGGACTGTTTCCAAATCTGCACGTAGCTGATTTTAGAAATCCTTCTGGAACCAGCCCCTATGCGTTGGGAAATATGACCTAGCTAAGTGAATAGTTCTTGGGAATCCTGGTGTAAAATTTAGATGAAGCGGAATAGGAAAGACATGCATCCCATCTTCTTCTCCAACTTAGAACTGACCAGCTCCAGCACATGTACCAATGGAGCCAGTTCCAAATGGTTCCATATCTACTGCTTTTAAATACTGCTAGATTCCAACTCTATTAGAAAACACCTAAGACAATACCTAGCTTTCTATAATATTTAGTAAAGAATAATCCTTTTTCACCAGGAGTTGAGCATTGACTACAAGTTTATGTGTAACTCCATTTCTTAGAAATAAGCATGAAGAGGATTTCTAACTACATTTCTGAACAAGGTATGCTTTTCTTTACTTCATGTCACCTTCTCCCACCACTGTCTACAAAATGAGTCATTTTGTGCCTTGTTTGTAACTTATATCTAATTATATTGTGGTATAACAGTCATGTAAATCTCTGAATTTTGTTCACTCCAGCTTTTGAGTACAACACAAGATTTTTGCATTCCCCATCTTAATAATTAGCTATTCCTCTAATACATCATTTGGTGCTGTTTCAAATGCAGTAACAGAAGCTATGAACCATCCAGGCATAAGCAACAAGGAACTTTTTTATATTGTATAACAAGAAGTACATGGTCAACTTCAAGATGATTTGATGCAGTGACCCTAGCCACAACCTCAGAAAAACCTAGAATTTTCTCTCTTCCTGCTCCACTGTCTGGAGTGATTGACTTCATCCTCAGAGTCCTTCTCAGTGTGGTCATTTGATGGCTGCCAGTCACAACTGGAGCAACATGACCTCTGTGTACATATAAAGAAAAAAATCACTGCCCAAGGTTGAAACATAAGTCTTGAATTTTAGTTTGATTGAACCAACTAAGAGCATAAGGCTACTCCTGCATCGCTAACAACTGCCAAGAGAATGTCATGTGCTGATTCCTTTAGGCTAGCTATTATGCATCAGTGGTGCTGGGGACTACATCAGTTTCCTCTTAATCTCAGAGACAGTGAGATAAAATGAAGGATAACTAGGAAAAACCAGGATTGGGGTAGGAAGGAGAAAATAATAAAGGTCAGATGGTCAGCCAGAAGTTCTTGTTTCAGTAGTCATGTGTGGAGATATTTTTCTGAGGAATGGGTATAGAAAAGGGAGAAGTAATAGACCAAGAATCACCTGGGAGTAGTCACACATGCAAAAAAAATTTCAGGTGCACCACTATATTTTGAGAAACTTGGGAGAGAATTTTTCTAAAAGACTAAATGTATGTTTGTCTTTAGTATGCAAGTAGCATAAAAAAATGGTTATTTGCACAGTTCAAAAATTACTAAATCGATGTCGGTAATGTTGGACCAAAAGTTGTGCTCCCATACTCCTGTTAAATTCAAAACATTTCATTGTACTCACATCAATATTTCATTCCTTAGCTTGTCCTTATATAAAGAGACGACTTTTTAGTCAGTGACTCTATCCCTTCACCCCTTCAGACACAGCTGGATGTGTCTGAATCTGAACCCCCTCTTTACTAGAGACATAGTGTGGGTTTCCATTGGGTACCCTCCTATGTTAGCAGCCTCCAGCATCAAAAACAGAATTGAATATGAATTATTGAATAGTCTGCCTATATCTAAGTCTAAGCTTTTTTCTTCAGAGAATTGAATAAATGATTGCTCAAGCTAAAATCCATTTCACCAAATGGAAGAATTGATGTCATCTGATTAAAGTGTAGCCTGTTGGACTCCAATGGCCAGGTTTTTTTTTAAGACTTTCCTGATCTAAGTCTATGATCCGAGTTTATAAATCTTTCAAATGTCAGCTGCCTATGAGTTTTGTGTTTGGAGAGTTAGCATAGGTTATGCATTCTTCAATTCATAAATCTATACCAACTGAAGTCAGTAAATGTGTAAATATAAAAGCTCATTTATTAAGTGATAATTTTAAAGCACCTACAATGTGCCAGGAGCTGTACTAGATCAAGATCACTCCTGTTCCCAGTTGTGAATTTACATATAAATGGTTATAATGAAATATATTTTGACATAGAGTTCTGCAAAGTGCTATGGAAATATACAGAATTAGTGGTAAGTTCTTTCTGAAGATGTCAGAACAACCTTTACAGAGGAAGTAATGTTTAAGAAAGGTCTTGAAGCTTGGTAAAATGTCAAGAGAGAAATGAGCTGAAAAATGCATTTTCAGAAGTCAGATTTTATGATCAAAACCAAAATATTTTAAAATATGAAAACATCAAAGAGTGTTAATGGGCAGAAAAATTTTAAGATGGTTTCAGGAAAAGAATGAAAGGGAAGGAACAGATATGTGATGTAGACATCAGTAAATAACAGGATTGACATTCTGAAGACATGGGTTTGAATCCATATTCCACCACTTACTATGTAAATCTCCCTTTTATAGATTGTGGGTGTTAATCTACTATACCTGCATCACAAGATGACGCTGCCCACGCTGTGGCATGTAGAGCCCCTGCCCTGGATCCACACACACTGATCCTCTGAACCCTATCACTGGCTCCTATGATGGGACCAAAGATTCTCACCTCTAATCTCATGGCTCAGAAAGCAGAGGCAAGAGGATTGTAAGTTCAAAGCCAGTCTCAGCAACTTAGTGAGACAAGGTCTCAAAATAAAAAATAAAAAAGGGCTCAGTGATTAAGTGGATTCAATCCCTAATATAAAAAAATTGAAAATCAAAACACTTAACATTGCATGTCTTCCTTATCTTAGAGGATTGTGTGGGGAGCAAACAGAAATAATATGCATATAAGCTTTTTACAATCTCTAAAACTGAATACAATTAAATTGTTTTGTCAGAATGAAAGAAAGGCTTGCATGGAGTTTAACCCTTCTTTTCTTTTCTTCTAATGGGTTCCTGGGCCCAAAACTGTAGTGAGTTTTGAGTGACCTCACCTCTGGCTACTAAATTCTCTCATGGAGGACTTTTCATATGTGACAAAATGAATGCTGAATTACTTCTGTCCATAATACTACACAGAATGAGGCAGATAAGTTAGTGAATAAATATTTTAGAGCAAGCTCAAATGACAAATAATACTCCAAAAAGTTAACAGACTTCTCATGCATATAATGACTTGAGTACTTGACTTCAGAGATCACTAATGAAAAATTCATTTTATATTGATACATTTGGATGTAGTATGACTTGATCTGCTTCTTAAATCATCTTTTACCCCCAAGTTTTAAAATTCTTTCCCTAATATTATTTTTATTTTTAAAAGTTAACTAAGGGATATAATCTTATCAAAACATAAATGAAACAGAGCAGAATGAAATAGAATAGAAAAATGTAAGTACTACTTAATCTTCCTTCATTTTAATCCACACCCCAAAGGTAGCCTATATTAGCAGCATTAAATGTTTATTGTTTTTTCTATACCTTTAGTGAGAGAAATAGAATAGATTGCACAGCAGGAGTTTGTTTTCTTAATGAATGTTGAATTAAATGTATAATTCTGAGGATAGAACCTAGGGCCTTATACATGCTAAGACAGTGCTCTAACACTTAGCTACAAACCCCAGCTCTAAAATTTTATATAAGAAAACTACACTACTTTATTGAAAGCCAGAAAGGGAGACCTGAATAAAGAAAAAGCTCATCATATTTCTGCATAGACAGATTCAGTATTGTAAAGGCTTCTGAAATAATTTGTAATTTGATTTACTCTCAATTAAAATCACAGTAGGAGTTTTCATGGAATTTGATATCTGGATTCTAAATTTTATCTGTAAGAGAACATGCACATGAAATTTGGTTAAAAAAATGAGAAGGAAATAGTACTGTCAAATTTCATAGGCCATATAACTTAGGTATTTAAAGTGGTAGTATAGCAAGAAAGAGTTAAAGAGATGGATTTACAGATAGACAATCCAGAATTCAGCACATATGCGTATGTGTGTGTGCACACATGCTTCAAATATTAGGGTGTTAGCCCAGATGACTTCTATCCAAACTATTCTGGGAAAAAAGTTAGCTGATTTTCTGAAAGCTGATGTGTACCTAGAAGTGAGTTGAATAACACATTTGCTAAATGGGCCCCACTGATCATTGAGGAAATAACAAATTATTTAGTTAATGTGTTACAATTGAATTTCTTTTCAAAAAAGTATTATTGATATCATCTTTCATCATATTCTAGCTATGTCAAAAACCAAATTTTTTTTAAAAATAGCATTAGAGAAAAACGGGAACGTGTTCACTACCTTGACATGGGCAAGACTTTCTCTAATAAGGAATAAAACATAGAAATTTAAAGCAAGAGATCAAGAAGTCTTTAACTGGAGAACTAGAAATTTTTATACAATAAAAGATATCATAAAAGCACACTAAAAAGCAATTGACCAGATGGGGGAAAAACACTTTCTATAAATACACTAAGATCAAATATACAAAGAGCTCCTGCAAAGAGCAAGAAACTCAAGCAATTAAAAAAAAAATAGACACAACAATGAGAAAGCAACTTTAGAATTAAATATAATACAAGTAGAGGAAAGAGTCGGGAGAAGAAGATGGAAAGGGAGAAGAGGGAATTCCTCTTTCTGAGTATTAGAGCACTATCTCAGCATACACAGGGTCCTAGGTTCAGTCTCCAGAATTACATGCTTATCACAACATTCATCAAGAAAACTTGAGTAATGCAATTTATTTTTCTTAAATAAAATGGTATAGTACTTATATATAACCTATGTGAATTCTCCCCATACTTTAAATCATTTCTAGATTACTTATTAAATACAAAAAAGAATTTAACATATTAGTCTTTTTCTAAGAACTTTATAGATTTACTACAAATGGAATTTTTTCCATTGACTTCATAAATTGGTGATTGCCAATATGTACAAAATGATACCAATTTGTATATTGGTATCATTAATACCGTTGTATGTTGGCTTTAAATTTTAAAATTTTACAAGCAATCTCTCCTGCTATTGTCCTTTTTTTTTTTTTAAGTTTTTCCAATCTTACCATCTTCAGATTAACAGAGTTGTCTTCCATGTTAGTACCAGCAGTCCTTGAATGAGTTTGCATCTGTGTCTGTGTGCTATTGTTATCTGGTTTGGTCATCAGATTTATACTCCAGTCATATTTTCATTTGTGTTTCCTTATAATATAAATTTTAATTTTAATTTTACTTTCCTTTTCAACCTAAAAGTTTTTTAGAATGGATTAGATTTCCAAGTGATTATATTGTCTGCTACAAATTTCTTTTTCTAATTTGCATGATGATCAAATAATGTATCCTCTTCTTAGATCCATTTTTGAAATGTTTTTAGTTAATGTGTTAATACGTGGAACTTTTTCTCAAACTATATATTTATGGTTGTATATTTTCTGTTCATGGAAATAAAGATCTCTGTAAGTTTAATATAGAAATCTATTAGTATCTAATCAACTATATCCTTTTTTCTTCTTATTCATGAATTTGAAAAAGATGTGTTATATTTTTCTGCAATAATGTAGTTCTTTCCATTTCTCCTGTATTTCCAATATTTTGCCTTACTTGTTTCATATTATGCATTTTGATATATTCAGGCCATATCCTTTTGTTTGATGTATGCCATACTATAAATTTCTTCTTCTTTAGAATATGCAATGTCTCTCTTTATCTCATTCATACTTTCATCCTGGAAAGATGAAATTTATGAAAATGTATTTTTTCTCTATTAATTTTGTCACACATTTCTCTATTTCGCTAATATTTTCCAAGTATACATTTTTTATCTTATTATATCCAACCTTTTGTATTCTTATTTTCTTTCCTTTAGGTGGGTCTCTTATAAAGAGGAAATAGCTAGGTTTTCTTTGGTCTTTTACATGTTTGTTTTCTTTGTTGTTTTATCTATAAGTACAGATATCACTCTATATCCATGGAGGATTAGTTTGAGGACCCCCCTGAGTATACCAAAATCCACAAATGCTCAGGTCCCTATATAAAATGGTATAGTATTTACATATAACCCATGCACATTCTCCCCTGTACTTTAGGTCATCTCCAAAGTATTTGTCAAATACAGTGTAAATCATTATACTATATTGTTTAAGGAATAAAGAGTAGAAAAAAACCTGAACTTGTTCAGTACAGATGTGCTATGGTTTGGATATGAGGTGTCCCTCAAAAGTTCTTGTGTTAATCCAGGAATGTTTAGAGGTGAAATGACTGGATTATGAAAGCCATAACCTATCAGTCCATCCTAGTTTGAATGGACTGACTGGTGAGAACTGTATGCAGAAGGAGTGTGGCTGGAGGAGGGTCACTGAGGAGTGTCCCAGAAGGATTCATATTCCCTGCAACCCTTTTTCTCTCTCTCTCTCTCTCTCTCTCTCTCTCTCTCTCTCTCTCTCTCTCTCTCTCTCTCTCTTTCTCTCTCTCTCTCTCTCTCTTTCTCTCTCTCTCTCTCTCTCTCTCTCTCTCTCTCTCTCTCTCTCTCTCTCTCTCTCTCTCTCTTCTGGCATCCATGAGCTGAGCAGCTTCCCTCCACATGCCCTTTGCCCTTCCTCCACACCTGCCTCACCTTGGGCCCAGAGCAATGGAATTGACTAAACATAAATTAAACGGTGACAAAAAGCTAACTAACAAATGATGAAGTATTTTTTCATAAACATTTTCATCTGCAGTTGGTTGAATTCACAAACGTGGGACCTGTGGCTAGGGAGGGCTTACTGTACTTTGATACTATTTCTTAGTACAAAACTTTAGACATGTGTTATAACATGTAAAGGTATCTGTAAGGAATCCCACGAAAACCATGCCAGATACAGGAAATCACATAAGGGAGTTTATTAAGCAAACAGAGTATCTCCCTGCAGGGTAAGAGAGAAAATGAGAGGAAAAGAAAGGGAAAGAGAAAGGGCGCACACTAGAGAGAGTGGAAAAGCGAGGGGGAGAAAGAGAGTCAGGGGGAGAGAAAAGCACCAGAGAAAAGATGGCAGGGTAGCTACGCTAAAGCATTTGAATCCCGCCAGACTAACAGAGGACCAATAATGGAGAAGGATACTTGCAAGCTGACTGATGAACCAATATCTAGCTAGGATGCTCACAGACTGACAGTAGTTGGGAGGCGGGGAAATGGCTGCAATGGAAAGGGTGGGGAGAGCAGCTTTGTACATTACAGTGTCTGATATGGTAGCAGAAAATATGAGAATGTCAACCATATTTTTAAATGTAGAACAGCTAACTGCTATCTGTATGTATGTATTTGAGAGTTTTACTCATATGTGATGACATACATATCCTTCATAATTTTTAAAATAAGTTGATACTATAAAGTAGAGCATTATCTTTCACATGCATCTGATAGATACATGCAGTATATTCTTTAGTTTAATTGTTTAGGTATATACTTTTATGATATACCTGTCCTTCAGTGTATAATTTTAGGACATCAGCAGTAGCATAAAGAAGCTCAAATACTATTATTTACTCTCCATAATCTCATTAAATTAGACTTTCAGGTGATATTTACTTGAATGAGAAGTTTCTAACCAAATACAAATAAAGAATCAGAAGTCTTAGTTCTAGTAAGCCAAGTAAATTATTCTAAGCAGAAATTCCCACTGATAAAGGCAAGAAAAAGATTCCTTTTAAATATAATTTCATAGAGTTTTTATATCAGTTTCCTTAATTATTTACCATCCCAAAAAAGTTGTTAGTTTCTAAAGCACTTGGCACAGAACCAGAGCACATGTATCCATGGAAATCCATTTTCACTGGAACCATTTTATTTCACTTCATTGCAATTATTTTGTGCATATGTTGACCTTTAATTATGTTCCATTCTGTAATTCTCTTCATCTTTGTACTTTTCTAGAAATCTAAGCTAACATATTTCCAACTGCTTAATGGTATGTCATAAATAAATCCTAAAGATGCTACTTCAATATCTAGGGAATGTTTCCAAACAGAAGACAATTAGATAAAATCTGCTTCTGCAAAAGAAAAAGAATTAGAGAGCTGCCAGTTAACTTATTAGATGTCACTTTTTCATTTCAAGGGTATCCATATTAAATTAGAAGGACTTTGGCCAGACATGCCTCAAACACAAAGGGAACATGGAAGAATTGGTCAAGTGTGCCACGGTCATTCAGAAATGCTTACCCCTATTTTGCACTCTGAAGGTTGCAAGATCATAGCTAGTAATAGGAACACTAGGCAGGAAGCCATGTTTGCCTTGGCATCACCTTAATTGCTACCTTCCTAAGTATTCCTTCCCCTTTTCCAGGTATTCTGAGAGACCCCAATCATGGACACCACCCAGGATAGCTGTCGAGTTTTACCCTTGTTCCTCCTTCTGGATAATAAATAATGTGTTTCAGCTGGACTATAAGCTCCACGAGGATAAGGATTGAGCCTACTACTCAATTTCCAGTGCTTACTACATAGCAGAAGCTAAAAAATAAAGTTCCAGATTCCATCTGCTTTCAAGTGAGTGTGGTGGGGTTGCTCCCAGTACTGAAAACTTCAACCCATCTAGCAATTGTTTTCCAAAAGTGTTCCAGGTTCAGCAGCACCTTAGTACAGAGGGGTAAAAGTCTAATGTGGGCATATGGAGTGCGAACACAGTAAAATGGTCTCTCCAATGTTCTATATGTAACAGAATCACCTTTTTTTCCTTCCAATAAGCCAAGCCCTGAACTCCACCCTTCATCTTTCATTTATGCTGTACAAACTTTCCATTGCTTGGAACGTGTCTTTCCCTGGCATGGTACACTTTAACACTGTGAGCTCATACTTCTGGAGTTCTTTACCACATTTCTGTACATACATGTTTGTATACACATATATAATATTTAATGGACTGGAATGACAAAAGGAAGGAGAAGAGAAGGGAAGGAGGGAGATGGGAAGGAAGGGGAAAGGGAAAGAAGAGAGGAAGAAAAGAGAGGACCCAATTTTTAAAATATGAGCTTGGATTACTTAGGTATCAAGTTCGAATCAAATTTTTTTAAATTCATGCATTTATTTAATTTTTTAACATTTTTGAGGTGTGATTGACAAACAAAAAGCTATAGCTATGTAATGTGTTTTTTAAATAAAAAGACAATACATGGGTCTTAAAGGGAACATAGGAAGGATCAAATCCTTAAAATTTTAATAGGAATATACTGATTAGAAACTGCCACATAATGCTAACACATGAAGAAAGGCATGATTTGGGGAAGCAGTGACAGAGGATAAAGTGCTCAATTTTAGGTGGCAGACCAGATTTAACCCTAACTCTGCCACTTATTGTCAGTGTATCCAACTCAGCATCTCAGGGCTTCCATTCATACATCAAAAGTGATAAAAATGCCACTAAATTCAATTGTACTGAGGTTTAAGTAAAATATAAAAAGTGCCTGGATCATAGAAGTCAGTCAACAAATAACTAATATTCATGTTCAAATATTTTGACTGTTTATTAAGAACAATCAAATGCCCAGAAAAGGTTAGTTAACCTTTTTTTAACACTGATCATCAAGTACACTAGATCCTTTCTGAAATCTCACTCGTTATCAAGCAAACTTTATGCTGGTCATGCACAGGATCAAAGATCCACTACAAAAGCATTTCTACCAATAACACTTTCTGTCTCTGTCCTGACTTCCAGGGCATTTATTTAGATATTTCATTAGTGCCACAAGTTGTTTGGTAAAGATAGAAGGGAAAGCATTTAGAGTACTCTGTAATGAGCATGTCATTTATTCTTTACAATTGTACATGGTAGATATGGTTCTCAAGTGACAAACGAGGCAACTCAATTCCACTGAATGAAGTAATTTATTCAAATTATCTGAACGTCCACAACTTTTCAGTGACAGAGACAGGATTCAAATCAGTCCTGACTGCAAGTCTACTACCTTTCTGTCACATAATAATACTGCTGAGAGTCACTCTCAGACAGGAGGTCTTCTAGTTTTCGGGGTAACTACAGTTCAGAACAAGAAATACATGTGCGTGCTGAGCTGAGAGAAGAGAGTTTTGTGAATCATGTAATTAAATGAGAATAACATTTGAAATTCCATTCTGATTGATTCTCTCAAGAGAACTTTAAAGATCAGGGCTTATTTTAGAACAAAAACAATAAGGTTGGCATAATGCCACAGAACACTGGCTTGGTAGCCATAAGAGCTGAATTCAATTCTCTTTTTTCACTTTACTCTTGGAAACTATTTGTGAAATTCTCTATGACTTAGGTTCAGCTTCTCTGTTTTCCAGAGAATATTTTTGCTCCCAACAGCCCATTCCTAGATGCAACAGATGTCCCTTCTCTATGATTCACTACTTGAAACTTGGAGAAACCTTTTGGTTTCTGTTTCTTTGCTTTCTCCTGCTGAGATTCAGAAAAATCCAACATATTTTTATTTCAGTAAGAATTATTTTTTATAACATCTCTATTGAGGTATAATTGATATATAAAAAAAATTGCACATAGTGAATGTATACAAGTTAATGTGTTTGAACATATGTATTTATCTAACACATTTGATGTGAAAAGTTTTTGGCATCTTTTCCCAGTTTTATCAGATAAGTCCAGAGTGGTTCTCATTCATGCACAAAACATCACTAGACATTTGTTAACATTCATCTTCTAAGGTAACGTTCATAAAATTGCTCTTTGATCATCACTCCTCCCCAAAACAATTCTTGTTTGGTGGCTTAAATTAAAACCGGGAAAACCCACACCATAAACTTCTCAATATTGAAAAAGTAAAGGCTATTTCCATTGAAGACATCTCCACAGGGTTTCCCTGGAATGTATAATCTTTGTTTGTTATTTTTGTATCAGGAGTTCCCTTGGCTAAGAATATTGTAGACCAGTTCACATTTGCCTTCTTAAAATCTTAGACATGCCACATGGTGGTAGTAAGGCAAGCCAAGGTCAGTAAGTGATGACTAGGTAGCCTCAGTGAGGCATCAAAACGAAGGGTGAGCTGTTGTTCAACAGAAACACCGTTACAGGTAGGGGTACTGGACTACCTTTAAGTAACAAGGAAAATAGTATCAGGCACTATTTCCAAAATACCGTGCCTTTGGTATACCAAGAACTAAATGTAGTGTTTAGCTCATTTAATACATCCTTTAAACTTTAGGTGTTATTATTCTTCTTTTACAATTTTATAGATGAAGACTTCCAAGAATACAATTTAACCAGTTAGAAACATCTAGTGAGAGACAAAACTAATGTGTAATTCCAAGTCTGCCCTAACCTCTATACCATATTACCTTCCTAAGATACTAGAAGTGTGTGTGAAGGTGTTACCTGTGCATCAAATTCAAATTCATACTCTGTGCCCCTTAAATAACTAAAATATCTTGAAAATAAAATTTAGTAAAACTGGAAATTATTCAGTTATTTCTACTATAATCAGAAGGTGTTCACACTACTACTAATAAAACAATTTGAATTTTTCCTCCTTCATCTAAATTCTCATTCTTGTCATCATCTTGACTTTTTACCAAGCCAGAACATATTTTAAAATACTGCTGTGATAATATATGCAACATACATTCCACATTTTCTAAGTATTTACTACATGCTAGGCACACTATTATGCCCTAGGAATATATGTACATGTTTAAAAAAAACTACTAGTTGTGAAAATATAGGATATGTTCTATACTAGATTTAAACTTAAACAACACAGCATATTCTTCTTGGCAATATGCTCCCTATTCATTATACCTGAATAGTCGATAAAGACATTTGGTAAATCCCTCCTATATACCAGGGGTTGTGTTCCGTGCTAGTAATACAGTAGTGAACAAGGAAGATGCTGCCTTGACCTTCACAGAGATACAGGGTATGTTTGGGAAAGGTGCTTCTACAAGGCACATAACCCAATATTGAAGGGGGATGAGGGAAAGTGGTAAGAGTAGGTGCATGGATGGGGAGGAGGAAAAAGACTCCTCTGGCAGCTGGAAAGCCTCCTGCCAAATGTATGCAAAATTCCAGAGCTAAACCCACACCATTATGACTGGAGTTGAGTTTGATGGGAGAGACTGAAACAGGTCCAATCATTCAATGCATATCAATCATATTAAGAAGTTTGGACTTTACCCTGAGCACAATAGAAAGTCTTTAACAAGTTAAAAAAAAAAAAAAAAAAAAAAAAAAAACACATTAAATCCACTTTAAAGTCTATAATCTAGCTATGGACTTAAAGAATAAATTAGAAGGAAGCTAAACACAGGGAGATTGGGTTTGTAATAATAATGAAGAGAAAGATAATCAAAGTCTGAACTTTGGCCATAAGACTAGGCAAATTGTATACATATAAATATAGTACAATCCATAAGAATTGACACATAATTCATATCAAGCATAAAGAGAGAATTTAAGGTTGTCTTCCAGGTTTATGGTTAACTGAAGGATGGGAAGGGTTCAATTCTGCATATTCATTGAACAAATATGTATCAAGCACAGGTGATAATTCTGTGCTGCTTCAGGTGCTAGGGAGAAATTCAGGGGAAAAATAAGAGTCCCTGCCTTTCTGTGGTCTGCTAACATGCTGAGACACTCAAGTGGAAATGCTGAACAGCTGTTCTCAGTGCTCTGGAGAAAGACCTTGCCAAGGGATGTCTTTTCAATGATCTTCCAACATATGCCTAGAAATTTAACTTGGAACCAATTTAGATTTAATAATCCCCAACCTAGGCACTGAAAATATAGCCATGGACCAAACAAAGCCTCCACTTTAATGGAATTTTCATTCTAGTTGGAGAAATGAGACAATAAACCAAGAACTAATATGACATGACAGATAGATGCAAATACCATGAAGTGCAAAGCAGGGTAAGGGGAGAGAGAGTGGGAGAGGTGGGTGCAGGCAGTGTTTTAAATAAGGAGTGTCAATTGGGAGAAAACAGATGAAGGGTAAACAGGACCTCATTGCACCACCATGGCAATTTCTTATGAATCTATAATTACTTCAAAACAGAAAGCAAAAATAATAAATAAATAAGGGAGGCTCAGCTTGTCTCTCTCTTAAGGAAGGGAGGGAAGTCATGCTAGATTCTGGGGGATTCCTTTGCAGAGCTAAGAAAAGACAAGTACAAAGGCCCTGGGGTGGTGGTATGTCCCAGGAATAGCCAAAAGGCCAAAGCAGCTGAAACTCATGAGTGGCAGGAAAGTGAAAGTGATGAGACCAGGTAAGCAGGGGGACAGATCCTACTGAGTCTTCTGGGCCATGATGAGGACTGTGGAGTGAGTCCATTGGAGACTTCTAAGAGGAGAAGTGACTTGATCTGACTTACTTAACAAAGGATCACTGGATTCTGGGTGGAGAAGAGACCCAGAGTTCATCCAATGGGAGTTCATCAGGGGAGCTCAGTGGTTATCAGTATAGTAAATGATACTCCCGGTTATCGGTGAAGAGTTCTGCTTCCTCAAATGTTGAAGTCTGTACATTATAGAAGCACACCAGACAAGCATATAAAGCAGGTTTTATTTAAAAGGTAGTAACACAGACTTCTCCTGGGAGGGAGAAGGGGGCCATAGCTGGTATCCTGGTATCCCAAAAAGTGAGAGCATCCTGCCCCTTTTATACATTTTAGGCTTTGTTCTCCTGCTCTCTTCCCCTTATCTTTCTCCTTCCTGCATACCGACTAGGCCCAGGAGAAGCTGGTGGGATGACCAAAAGGTGAGACATTGAAGGGCAGGGGGAGGGGCCACATGGAGTGATCCACACAGGAAGCAGCCCAGGAGGCATTAATTAACAACTCCCTGTCTGCAACCTTTTGGGAGGGGTAGTATAGGCAGGTAATCTTGGTAATAAAAGTGCTATGGAGACATTAACATTCCAGTCTTCCAGGAGGGGTCTCCAAGTGCCCGGATCCAAACCAGCCTCCATTTTCTCAACACAGCCCAATCACCTATCTACGCTAATCGCCTGTCTTTAATTCTGGCTTCATAAATGATTTTTACTTCTGTCCTTTCCCCTTCTCACTTCTCTTTATAGTGTCACTCCCTATATAGAGTCATCCAAAAAGAACTGCCTTTGTAGTTTAGGAGGCTCTGTTTCAGAGCCACACAGGGGCCAGGATGGGTGCCCCAGAGGAAACAAGCAGGTTGGAGACCCAGGTAGGACCTCAGGTATTAAGGCTAAGTTGTCCTTGGCAATGCCCTCCATGTAGTGCAGGAAGTTCTCTGAAGGAAGGGATTCAGGGCAGAAGTCTCGGATGCTAGACTCCTGTCTGTGGGAGAGGTAGCCTCCATCAGGAACCTGGTGGTATCAATGAGTAGAGGTACAGGTGGTTTGTGTTGCAGTGACAACATTATAGAAAAGATCCCCCCATGGTCTGTGGGGAAATGAAGGAGAATTCAGACAGCTGCTTTTCAGGGGAGCTCAGGTGTTGCTGAGGACTCCAAACAGCTGACCTAAGACGAAAGATTAAATGTAAGGGACAGCTGCAGAAAAGTCCACCTAGAATTTGGAATTTGCTCTGTAGCCAGGATGCCCATAGGGCCAGGGTGCTGGATCCTTGAAGGTGCTTCCAGCATGAGAAGTTTCAACCCAAAGAGGATTTACTCAAGACAAGGAGGTTGAAGGTATTTTTTTATAGCTTTTTTTAAAACTAAATATAACCATTATTGTTTGGTTGGAGACATAGTTCAACCAGAATATCAAATGTACTTCCTTTATATTGTGTTGTCTTTGGGTTTGTTTGGTTTTGGGTTTGCTTTTGAAGCCTTTGTTCTTCTTAAACCCTTAAAACATACAACCTTTGAGGGTTCCACAAATTCTTCTCATTTTTATCAGGGTTTCTATCTTTTCGACTCTGCTACATATTAGAACCAACTGGGTGAGGGAATAGTTTTTCCAATATCAATGTCTGAGACCCCATCTTGAAAGATTGAAATAATGGGTTATGGGTAAGACCAGAGCCTCCATATGATTTCATTTAAGTTTGCCAACTCATCCTGAAGTATTGCCAGACAGAACCACCATGCCAAGTAAACATATCAACCAGGTGTTAGGCAGATAATTTCTGGCTCTTGACTTTCTTGATGAATTCCAATTAAATCAGTGTTTACACAGTTCTTTGTAATTCTCTACTAAAAGTCATTCATAACTTTTTCCTCCCTGTGATAGTAGCAAAATGTCACTATTCTCTCAAGTGGAGGAAATAGGGAATTAAAATTTCAAACTGCAAAATTAAGTCTGAGAGTTTATGGCTTATTTATGTGTGAAAACAAAATCTATTTTTTCTTCATTTTTTTTTTTTGTATCATCCTCTACAGCTTCAAACCCATCCATCTGCATCATAGCAATATTTGAAGTTCTAAACAAAGTGAATTGTAGTGTTCCTTGTTATTTTACCATTAAAAACAAAGGGCAACAGAATAAACGGGAAAATAATGATCAAGTAACAAACACAGGTATATTAATTGATGATGAGAAGACTTTGCTGGCCGTGGCGGTAACCAAGAGGAGTGACAGATGGCATGTGTTGATGTGCACAAAACATGAGGACTAAGGACATTTTTATTTTCCTTCCAATTAGCTATGTCTTCCCTTAAAGGAGGAGGGTCTGAGAATCAGGTCAGATGCTGTTTTGGAAAATTCTTCAGTAATTTGCCAGCTTGGCAGGAAAAGTGAACTATTCCCAATTTGCTCCTGTGCTGAAGTAGGCCTCTAACCACTCTTCTTCCTCCTCCTCCAAGTGCCTTCTTTAAACTTGGCACTCTGAAGGATAGTTAAATATGTCCCTGTGATGGGAGATGTTTGTCATGGAGGGATCCCCATCAAACCAAAAGCAACTTGCAGGAATCACATAATTCATAATAGTTCACATTTATTGAACACTTACTATCTTTCAGGCTTTTGTAAAACACTTGATATGCATCATCTCATTTAGTTCTCACAACAAATATAGGATGTTAAGTTTAAGTCCTATTTTACAGATTCAGAAGAGTTCTGTCCTAGGATCTGATTCTAGGGCCAGTCATCATGTGGTCTTGTGGGCATTTCAGTATGCAGTCTAGTGCTAGACATGTTTCAAAATCGAAGAATATGTTAATACTCTTGTATTTAAAATCTCATAGCAGAAAACAAAAACATTTCCCCTGCCAAGTTTACATAGGCCACTGAGGGAGGCAGGGGGAGTTCATTGGACTGCTGTCAATCAACCAGAAAACCAAGGCACCAGGTCTCAACTTTGCTATGTGGAAGATTCACCTATGAAGCTTTCAAAAGTAAGAAGACACTGGTCCCAGCCTTGGGGTTCTGATTTAATCCACATGGGATAAGACTCAATACTGGGGTTTTCAGCATTCTCCACACAGGACCAGCGACAAAATTTGCAGGGTTCATTATAAAATGAAGATCTAGAGCTCTTGTTTAAAAATTATTAATAAATTATTAAGACTGTTAAGATGGCATCAGCAGGCCATTTAACCAAGTGTGGAGTTCTGCTTTGAGCAAGCCTCTACCACATGAGTCACACATCCATGAAACCAGCCCTGCCCCATGTGAAACCACTAGCCTAAAAACTTGGAAAACCTTTGAACAAAAGTGTCCCCATGACCATGCCCCACTCCTATAGCCTAGGTGGCTCCTCATTATCTTCACATGTGTTAAGCTATTTGCTTGCATCATGTAATCCTCACAATAACATTTAGGAAAAACTGCAACTACATTCCCATTTTTCAGATGAGAAAACTAAGATGTTACTAAATTCACTGCTGTGCTTGGAGTCCCAGAGGAGTCGGTGGTGCTGCCTGGATTGAGCTACACAGATTCTGGATTCTACACTTAGTCATTACCCTACAGTGTAAGATCTTGAGTAAACAGTTAGTTCTTTCTAATTCTTTGTATGATCCCCAGTCCTAATGAGAAGGAAGACACTGAAAGGAATCAAATTCATATCCAACACTTGAATAGCACTTTGTCTTCTCCCTTGATGCACCTGAATGCACCTATGTTTGTTATCTTCCATTTTCTAATATTTGTATCTTGCTGTTATTACATTCACACTGGCTATAATAGGCGTAGACATGGATATACATAGCCAGGAATATAGCTTATGTGAAATTTCACTTACAAATCTCAAAGTGATTCATAAGCCTACAAATCTAAATCTTTCCCTACTTCAAAACCTTCCCTGGGGTGGACAGTACAGATAGAGTATGCAGCAGGATCCCTCTGTAACGGAGGGAGGAGAGGGTTTCCCCACCTCACCTTGGAATCTTCAAGTCTGGTTCATTTTCTTCGTGCACCTGACTCTAAATATGAAAGGAAGATCCTGAGAATAAGCAAATGCTCATTCCAGGGATCAGTACATTTGGTTCAGTCTTCAGGGAGACTTTTTAGCATGACTCTCTTTCAGCAGTTTATAGTATACATTCAAGCATATTTGTTGAAAGCAAGTTCAGTTCTTAAAGTTCTCCTTCAAAAACAAAAGTCCTCTCCATCCCAGGCTATATGGCAGAGTTGTATGGTCATAAGTCTTGTCTTAACCTTTCTTTTGCTGTCTCACAGTCTTTTGTTACATGAAGGTCTCACAGACCATGGGCTCCAGAAGTGCAAGGACTGAGTTCTATTTTATATTTCCAGCTTTTGACATGGTATATGACACATACTTGATTTTCAGTGTTTATTAAGTGAATGAATGAAAGCACAAATGACAGAATATCTTTCAGAAGTAATTATTAAACTCATGCATTCAACTGAAATATGAAAATACTTCAGAGACTATTCTGCCCCTGGTGATGGCTAGCTTCCATAGCTCCTTTCTATACAACTTTTTCACCTACGCTCACTTATGTTCTTCTGTGAGTCCTAAATTCCTTATTTTTGCAATCACCCTTTGTTTTGTATGGAAATTTTTCATAGTGTTTAATTTGCACAGCTTCAGAATGTTGTTTAGGGAATTACTAACTATCCTTGCTTTTGGAGGGATTTTGTTTGCTAGTAAAATCTTGTGGCTTCAGAATGTATTAATTCATTATGACCCAAGCTTTTGACTGGGACTGGGGACTAGAATTATTAGGTTAGCTTCTTATTTTTAAGAACTAGATGAGAATTATGAGGTTAGCTTCTTATCTTTCCATACTCCTCTAGTTATGATCTCTCATGTATTCTACTTCTTACACTTGCCATTATAATTCCAAAGGCACCAACTACCACATAGGACAGAAGTTCTAATATACCCTTGAAATGAAAGGTGCTGTATTTTGAATCTAAAATGTTTCCCAAAGGTTCATGTGTTAAAGGCTAGATCTCCAGCCCATGGCGCTACTGGGAGGTAGTGGAACCTTCAAGAGCTGGGGTTTAATGGAAGTAATTAGGTCACTAGTGGTATACCCTTGAAGTGGGTTTCATCTGTCTTTCTCTTTGCTTCCCAGACACCGTGAGGTGAGCAGGACTCCCCTGCCATGGCCTCCCACCATGATGTTCTGTGCTGTCACTGACCCAAAGCAAACATAAACTGACGCTGAGCTAAAATAACCTTTCTTTTAAGCTGATTTTCCAAGGTATTCTCTCGTAATAATGGAAAGTTGATTAACACTGATGGCACTTTCATTTTAGGCTATTTAACAATGACTAAGCCATCCTGACTCTTTTTATAAAGAGATTTGTATTTAATCTCTAGTATTAGTTTTCTGCTTGTCTCAGCATTTTTCAGTCTGTGGATATTGCCTAGCACGGAGTGGAGCACTCGGTCTTTCTCCCTAGTACTCACTGGTACAAAAAACTTTGAGTTACAAACTTGTCATCTCTATGGCAGCAAGAGCCTCTGTGCCCGGGTTCATCCACATCTGTGATTGCTGCATTCTCTTTTTGTTTTCTGGCCCTTTGAGATTTTCCACATTTTTGTGTGAACTTAACACATCATCTTGAAAATATTTTGCTGGGGCAGAGAAAATTCTAATAGCACCTTAGTCTACAACGTTACTGAAAATTTTACATCCCCATTCTGTGGTTTTAGTGGTTACCAGGATCCAGGGTTTCACCCTTTCCTAACACATCATGCTTTCCTTTCTTCATTTGGACAACTCTTATTCATCCTTCAAAACCCAGTTTAGAAATTGCCTCATACTGAAGTGTTCCTTTGTGGAGAATTAAAAATTATTCCTGTGTGCTATTTCTGTAGTTATACCACATTTTCTTTTTGAACTTAGCACATCCTATTGTAATCTGTTCACAGGTCTTTTTTACTCACTCCATTAGAAGTTTCTCAAGAGGAAAGGTCAGTCAAATCTGTTTCACCTTTCTTGTTGTTTTTTTAAACTTCCACTGTTTATTTCCTTCCCTCTTAATTATAGGAATTTTGTAGATGTCAAATGGGTCTTACACTTTTAAAACATGTATCTTAGAAAAGTATGTAATTAGTTTGTACACAGCGTTTTCTCTCAATTACTTTTTTCAGTTACTGAGCAAATGCTAAGGGTACAATTTTAGGTTTTCTGTGTCATATTTGATCAATTCTGACAGAAAGCTTCATTTCCTTACAAGTATAAAACTGTTTCATGTTTCTTGTAATTTTCCCCCTGACAGGGAAAAAAATTATTTATTGGTAAAGTAATATAAATTTCTTTTTTAATTTTAAAAAAAATTTTATAGTTTTTTTAAATTAGTATCTAGTAGCTAAACATGATGGTGAGATTCATTGGAGCATATTCATATATATACATGTGAAAGTTAGATCAGATTCATTCCACTGTTCTTCCCTTATCCCATACCTCCTCCCTCCCTTTCCATCCCCTTCATCTAATTCAACAATCTTTCTTCTATTTGGATGGAATTCCCCCCAATTCCATCTTTTTCCTTTCTCTCTCTCTCTCTCTTCCCCACTCTCCTTATTTTGAATTAGCTTCTGCATATGAGAGAAAATATTCCACCTTTGACATTTTGGTCTAGTTTACTTCACTTAGTATGATAGTCTCTAGTTTCATCCATTTACAGCAAATACCATAATTTCATTCTTTATAACTGAGTAATACCCCACTGTGCATATATACCACATTTTCTTTATTCATTCCTCTGTTGAAGGTGCCAAGTTTCGTTCCATAACCTGGTTATTGTGAATTGTGCTGCTATAAACATAGATGTGGCTGTGTCACTGTAGTATGCTGATTTTAGATCTTTGGGGATATATACCAAGGAGTGGGATAGTCGAGTCACATGGTGATTCTACTCCTAGTTTTTGAGGAGTCTTCATATTGCTTTCCAGAGTGGTTGTGCTAACTTGCAATCCCACTAACAATGTATAAGCACACCTTTTTCCCCTCATCCTCACCAGTACATGTTATTATTTGTATTCTTGATAATTGCCATTCTGACTGGAATAAGATGAAATCTCAATGTAGTATTAATTTGTATTTCTGTAATTACTAGAGATGTTGAACACTTTTTTATGTATTTTTTTTGCTATTTGTATTTTTTCTTTTGAAAAGTGTCTCTTTAGTTCTTTTGCCATTTATTAATTAATTTTTTTGGTGTGTTTTGATTTCTTCGCACATTCTGGGTATTAATGCTTTATCTTAGGAGCAGGTGGCAAAGATTTTCTCCCATTCTATTGGTTCTCTCTTCATGCTTTTAATTGTTTCCTTTCCTGTGCAGAAACTTTTTGATTTGATGCCATCATACTCATTGATTGTTTGTTTGTTTGTTTGTTTGTTTTATTTCTTGCACTTTAGAAGTCTTATTAAAGAAGTTGGTTCCTGTGCCAACGTGTTGGAGTTTTGGGCCCACATTTTCTTCTAGTCATTGCAGTTTCTGGTCTAATTCCTAGGTCTTTGATTCCCTTTGAGTTGACTCTTGTGCAGGGTGAGAGATAGGGATCAAGTTTCATTCTTCCACATACAGATTTTCCCAACATCATTTGTTAAAGAGGTTATCTTCAAAATATGTCTTTGGCACCTTTGTCTAGTATCAGATAACCATATTTATGTGGGTTTGTCTCTGTGTCTTTTGTTCTATGCCATTGGTCTTCATGCCTGTTTTTGTGCCAGTACAATCTGGTGTTGCTACTATAGCTCTGTAGTATAATTTGAGATCCAGTATTGTGATGCCTCCAGCATCACTTTTTGTTGCTTTGGTTAATTTGGGTCTCTTATTTTTCCAAATGAATTTTATAGTTGCTTTGTCTAGTTCTGTGAATTGATATTTTGATAGGGATTGCACTGGATCTGTGTAACACTTTTGGTAGTATGGCCATGGTGATAATATTAATTCTGCCTATCCAAGAACATGGGAGGTCTTTCCATCATCCAAGGTCTTCAGTTTCTTTCTTCAGTGTTGTTTAGTTTTCATTGTAGCAGTCTTTCACATCCTTCATCAGATTAATTCCCAATGACTTTTTTTTTTTTTTTTTTTGAGATTACAGTGAATCAGCAGATTCATTATTGAAGTACAGGAAAGTTTAAGATTAATTTATGTATGTTGATCTTGTATCCTGCTACCTTACTAAATTTGTTTATCAGCTCTAGAAATCTTTGGTGAAGTTTTTGTATCTTCTAAATATAGGATCATGTCTTTAGCAAACGGAGATAATTTGAGATATTCTCTTCTTATTTGTATCCCTTTAATTTCCTTCTCTTGCTGATTGCTCTGACTAGAGTTTCAAGGACTATTTTGAATAGGGATGGTAAGAGTGGGCATCCTTGTCTTGTTTCTGTCTGAGAAGGAGGGAATATAGAACAGCTTCATTCCTACGTACATTCAACCACCTTGGACCATGTTAAAGAGCACTCAGAGGCTTGAACCAGGGCTCAGATCTTCTGACAGACATAGAAGAGTTTTGGTGAGTTGGTGACTTGTATTCTTAACCCTTGCAAATTCCCAGAGCTTTGTGTATCTTAAGTAACTCCTAAGAAAGATTAATAGTCAAATGTGGAACAATTTTCAGTGTTTTCCCTATGTGTGTATATGCAAACATGCAAACATGCTTAGACCAAAACTTTTAGAATCATTTTTTATCAGTGTGTGTCTATCAACTTTACCTTAAGAAATTGATTTAACAGATTATTTCCTGAAAATTTTCTGTCTCAGGCAATGTGCTAGTTGCTAAAAAAAAAAAAATAGCAGGAAATATGGCAGATGTAGGATGGTCACTGTTATCCTTAGAAGAGTCTGCCTGCAAGGTTAGCCTTATCTGGCATTTGGGAATATGGTACTCAGAGCACTCCCAGTAAACACTTAACTGAAAAAGGGCTAGACTGTGGCTAGACAGTTTATGCTGCATGCCTGCTTTCCTTCTGGGAACCTGGAATTTAGTAACATGCTATGCAGTACTCTGTCTCTAATGTGCTTGCCTAGGCAGAAAAATCACAGGAAGTTTGCTATGTTTTCATTGCTGGGGAAGAGTGTGTGCTTTCCATCTCTTTGTAGGATGGAAAGAATGTAAGAAAGACTGCACATGGATTCTTCCAGAATCTGCTTATGTGTTTCCCTTATGAACTGGCTGTGTAACTTTATTACACAGTTGTAATAAATCTTAGCCATGAATATATCCATATGAAGAGTTTCATGACCTTTCTAGAGAATCCCCAAAGATGATGGAGTTGTGGGGATGCCTGACACAGTCCCTCATGAAGTTTATAACATACTAGAAAAGAAAGAAGCAAGACCTTTACATTATAGTAGGAAAGTTCTGTGATGGGGTTTCAGAACACTGTGAAGCACATAGGAAAAATTCTCTTTCCTTATAGAAGAATTCCCTTGGAGAAGTGAAGTTCACACTGACCCTTGAATGATTAGGTGCCAGCCAGATGGACACAAACAATGTTCAGATTCTGATACATTCTCAAGTATAATTCAATGTAATATCCCTCATATCTTTCTAAACCATATTTGTCAGGGCACTGAAGTTTTAAGAGCAATAGCAGTGTGTCATCTCACAATAACAGGTTTTATCTAGTCCAAATGACTCTCCATGACAACAGTTAGCAAATTATTGTCTCTGACTAGTTCAGAACTTTGGTTGGTTCATGAACACAGATTATTAACTCCTAATCCTCAGATTTCACATCATTTCTCTCAAACATACTTTCCACACTCTCTGACCCTGCTCTCTACTGGCTCAATTTGACCTTCATAGATAGGTTTTAGGATACAGCCCGTGATGCCTCACCTTCTGATCTTAGAATAGCCCTATTTTAATCTTACGAATGCCTTTTTTGTGCTTTAAAGCATGGTTTATAAGAACCGATTACATTGTTGAAATAGAAGACTTTAATGATTTATGCTATATACACCAACTCACATACATATCCTAGAATATATACAATTATGCTGCTCTAAGATCTTTTTCTATTTAGGGCAAATAGCATCTACTCATATTCTAGAACAACAGTTCTCACACTCTACCTCAGAATCACCTAGAAAGCTAGAACACAGATTGCAGAGCCCCATGTTCAAAGTCACTGATTCAGCAGAGTTAGGATTAAGGGCAAAGAATTGCTTTTGTAACCACTTCTCAGGTGATACAGATGCTGTTGGTCAGGGATCAAACTCTGAGACTCACTGGTCTAAGAATCGAAGGTGGGGGGGTCAGTGCTGCTATTTCTCAAATGAATCTCTGTCACCCTCTGGGGATCCAAAAATATAGTCTCAAGGACCTGAGGAGTCTCCATAATAGTTTATCACAATTGATAAATACAAGTTTAGTTATCTGAAAAAAATTAATATGAACTTACTCTAAAACATTTAGTTGACTACCTTATTGCTGGATACTTCCACATAGTTTCAGTGACATTTGTATTTATAATTAAAATTAGACCAACACCAAGTTGTACTAGTTTAATTGTTAATAAGACTAGATAATGGGATAAGAATAGAGGTGGACTAATTACATCAATGTTATATTCACATTCAGTGAAGAACAATGATATTATAAATGCTATCTGAACAGAGATTTAGCAGCAATTAGAATAAAGAAGCAAGTTAGGGGAAAAAAGGATTGGTAGAGTTGAACCAGTTTATGGAATACGAAGGCATGGGCATATCTGATTTAAAAGAACCCATATGACAGCACTCAGCACCAGGTTCCCTTTGCAAATGATGCCGTAGTTTCAGAAAAATGCCAGCTATCAACATTAATATTATGAATTGCATTAGAGTGAGGTATTGTTTGAACCCAGATCAACAAGTGAATATATCACTTTTCACTAAGATGTTGTGGCATAATTTTGAAACTGAGCCTATAATTTTATCAGTGTTATCTTCTTACCATAATCTCATCAGTCAGCCTTCTAGATGAAATGGAGATCAGTGTTTGTGAGCAAAGCTTCCTCTAAACCACTAATTATTATTATGGTAACAAGAAGTATTTATTTCAATCTCAAAATCAAACACAAGGGAAATCTAAGTTTTTTAATTATCTGATGTGACAAAAATTAGGGAAAGAAAATGGATTTTAAAGAAAAACAATATAAATCACAAATATATACAGATAGAAAATAAGACAGAAAAGGAGAAGAGTGAATAAATGACAGAAAAAGAGAAGGATAATGAAACAAAGTCAGTCAGCAGAAATGAGCCTGGAAATAAATAAAACATCTCTGGAAAGGTCAAAGACATATATTATGCCTTATATTCAATCAGAATACAAAATCTAATTATTATGACAAGGTTTGTACAAGACACCCATGAATCTTCCTGCCATGCTAAAATCATCCATCATAGTTAACTATGTATAAACTTTATTCAACAAGCTCTAAAGGCAACATGTCAGCTTATACACCAACTGAACAAATGACTTCCATTTAAAGGAGCAGACATATTTGGATAATTCTACAATTTGCAAATATCATTGAGTCCTCATTATGTCCCAAGTTCAATCTTAGGCATCAGGCACATCATAGTAAATAAAATACATATAATCCACATCTTAATGGAATTCCCAATGTGGAGGAAGCTAAGGGAACGGGAAACCAAGAAGTTACAATACACCAAAAACCACTTGGGTGGGAAAAACAAGAAATCGGGGAAATACAGGCAGGGATACCTATCCAAATGAAGAAGGCAGAAGCACTCACTCCAGCAAGTTGGGAAGGAAAGGATAACAGCAGGGCTACAATCTACCTCTGTGGAAAGGAAGATTGTGAAGAATCAATCTCTAGAAAGAGATGCCATACTTCATCCCTTTGAAACACACTAATGAAAGTCCTATGGATTTGTTGTTGTTTTGTTTTGTTTTGTTTTTAATGGGGAGGTACGCTTCTCTGATATGTTCTAACTCTGATCTATCCAGGTTGCTTGTTGTAAGTAAAGCTGAAACTTATGAATTTATAGGACACAACTCACTGGAAAATGCAAGCAATCTAATTAATGGGGCATTTTATAAAGGAGATGTTCCAAAACTGAAATGACTCCCTTTGTGCGAATGATATCACTAACCCTCACAGATTCTAAAACACATCCTCATAAAGGAAAAATGGACCTGAGCAATTAATTCATCATCATGCTCAGACTTTTCAGGTCTCACTCCAATGTTGCAGTCTCCTGAGTTTGACAGTTCAACTTTCTATGTTATCTCAGAACTGACAGACTGTGACTTAAATAGTAGTTAGCCAGATAAAACTATGGATGGGGGGCTGGGGAGATAGCTCAGTTGGTAGAGTGCTTGCCTTGCATGCACAAGGCCCTGGGTTCGAACCCCAGCACCACAAAAAAAAAAAAAAAAAAAAAAAACTATGGATGGATGCAAATGGGCAAGAAATGATAGGAAATACAGTTTACAATAAGAGGAAACAATTTGTGAAAGAAACATGTAGGAAAGGTGAACAAGGTTTTGATAGGAAAAGAGTGGAAGATGAAGCAAGCTGATGCCAGAGTTTAGAAGGCTTTGTTAACCACGGAAGGAGTTTGTAATTAATTCCCAGAGCAATGGGACATCAATTAAAGTGGTTTAAAAATATAAGTAACAGAATTAGATCTAATTTTTAGAAAGAATATTCCATCAATAGTGTAGAAAAGGCATTAGAGAAAGTCAAGATAGCCGATTACTGAAACAATAATATGCATCTAGACTAAGCACTTCAATTTAAAGATGAAGATTTTCACTCCAAAGAATTTCCCATGGAAATATATACAATGTATGTCAAGTAGAATTTAAGGGAATGATTTTTAAAGTATTGTTTAAAATAAATCCAAAATGGAAACAACCTGAATATCCATCAACATCAAAATGGATAAATACAGTGGAATATTCATACAATGGTCATGGAAATGACAGCTACACATATCAGCAGGAATGACTCTCAGAGATGTAATACTGAGATAACTATGCCAGACAAAATTAATGCATACTCTATTCAATACAGGCAAAGTGAATCTATAGTATTAGAAGTTGAACCTTTGTTTCCTTTAAAGATGGAGTAGAATCTGAGATGGAAGAGGTCTGAGAGGTTCCTAGGATAGTGGTAAAGTTCTATTTATATGAATAATGAGATCACTACTATTCACTTTACAGTAAGACAATAAACTGTATGCCCATTATTTTTGTATTCTTTTATATGTAAGATTTCAACATCAAAGTTATTGTTTGAATATCAAAAAAGTATACCAAGAAACTGATTTATTGCCCTAGAAAAAAGGATATGACTTAGGCATCTGGCATTTGTACATGTGCAGGTGACTCTGTAACATGAATTCCCAGAAGTAGTCTTGTTGGGTTAGAAGATCAATGCATTTGCATTTTAACAGATATTATCAACCCCAGGGTCAGAGAAGTATGAACTACCCCCCATTTTAATAGATATTATCAACCCCAGGGTCAGAGAAGTATGAACTACCCCACAACAGTGTACAAAGGGAAATGCCTGTTTTCCCAGAGCCTCACCAACAGTATATGTTGTCAGATGTTTGAATTTTTGCCAATCAGATCCATAAAAATTTATATCAACATTGTTTTTAAAAAAAGGATATAAAGTAATCCAATAAGAAAACAGTGTCAAATTCTTTTTTTTTTTTTTATTATAAAATTGTAAACAAATGGGATACATGTTGTTTCTCTGTCTGTACATGGCGTAAAGGCATACCATTTGTGTAATCATAAATTTACATAGGGTAATGTTGTTTGATTCATTCTGCCATTTTTTCCCTTCCCCCCCTCCCCTCCCACCCTTCCCCTCCATCTATACAGTCCTTCCTTCCTCCATTCCTGCCCCCCTCCCTAAACCCAACTCCAACCCCAACACTAACCCTTCCCACCCCCCATTATGTGTCATCATCCACTTATTAGCGATATCATTCTTCCTTTGGTTTTTTGAGATTGGCTTATCTCACTTAGCATGATATTCTCCAGTTTCATCCATTTGCCTGCAAATGCCATAATTTTATCGTTCTTTATGGCTGAGTAATATTCCATTGTAAATATATACCACATTTTCTTTATCCATTCATCAATTGAAGGACATCTAGGTTGGTTCCACAATCTGGCTATTGTGAACTGAGCAGCTATGAACATTGATGTGGCTGTATCTCTGTAATATGCTGATTTTAAGTCCTTTGGGTATAGGCCAAGGAGTGGGATAGCTGGGTCAAATGGTAGGTCCATTCCAAGTTTTCTAAGGAATCTCCACACTGCTTTCCAGAATGGCTGCACTAATTTGCAGCCCCACCAGCAATGTAAGAGTGTACCTTTCTCCCCACATCCTCGCCAACACCTGTTGTTGGTTGTATTCTTGATAATTGCCATTCTAATTGGGGTGAGATGGAATCTTAGGGTGGTTTTGATTTGCATTTCTCTTATTACTAGAGATGTTGAACATTTTTCCATATGTTTGTTGATTGCTTGTAGATCTTCTTCTGTGAAGTGTCTATTCATTTCCTTAGCCCATTTGTCGATTGGATTATTTACATTCTTGGTGTAGAGTTTTTTGAGTTCTTTATAGATTCTGGAGATTAGCGCTCTATCTGAAGTATGATTGGCAAAGATTTTCTCCCACTCTGTAGGCTCTTTCTTTGCATTGCTGATAGTTTCCTTTGCTGAGAGAAAGCTTTTTAGTTTGAATCTATCCCAGTTATTAATTCTTGCTTTTATTTCTTGTGCTATGGGAGTCCTGTTGAGGAAGTCTGGTCCTAAGTCGACATGTTGAAGCTCTGGACCTACTTTTTCTTCTATAAGATGCAAGGTCTCTGGTCTGATTCCGAGATCCTTAATCCATTTTGAGTTTAGTTTCGTGCATGGTGAGAGATATGGGTTTAGTTTCATTCTGTTGCATATGGATTTCCAATTCTCCCAGCACCATTTGTTGAAGAGGCTATCTTTTCTCCATTGCATATTGTTGGAACCTTTGTCTAGTATGAGAAAATTGTATTTATTTGGGTTTGTGTCCGTGTCCTCTATTCTGTACCATTGATCCACCTTTCTATTTTGGTACCAATACCATGCCGTTTTTGTTACTATTGCTTTGTAGTAGAGTTGAAGATCTGGTATTGCGATACCCCCTGCTTCACTCTTTCTGCCAAGGATTGCTTTAGCTATTCTGGGTTTTTTATTCTTCCAGATGAATTTCATAATTGCTTGCTCTATTTCTGTAAGGTACATCATTGGGATTTTAATTGGAATTGCATTGAATCTGTATAGCACTTTTGGTAGTATGGCCATTTTGACAATATTAATTCTTCCTATCCAAGAACATGGGAGATCTTTCCATCTTCTAAGGTTTTCTTGAATTTCTTTCTTTAGTGTTCTGTAGTTCTCATTGTAGAGGTCTTTCACCTCTTTTGTGAGATTGATTCCCAAATACTTTATTTTTTTCGAAGCTATTGTGAATGGGGTAGTTTTCCTAATTTCTCTTTCTGAAGATTCATCGCTTATATATAAAAATGCCTTCGATTTATGTGCATTTATCTTATATCCCGCTACTTTACTGAATTCACTTGTGAGATCTAAAAGTTTTCTGGTGGAATTTCCTGGTTCCTCTAAGTATACCATCATATCATCAGCAAATAGGGATAGTTTGAGTTCTTCTTTTCCTATTCGTATCCCTTTAATTTCTTTGGTCTGTCTAATTGCTCTGGCTAGAGTTTCAAGGACGATATTGAATAGAAGTGGTGAAAGAGGGCATCCCTGCCTTGTTCCAGTTTTTAGAGGGAATGCTTTCAGTTTTTCACCATTTAGAATGATATTAGCAATGGGCTTAGCGTAGATGGCCTTTACAATGTTAAGGAATGTTCCCACTATCCCTATTTTTTCTAGTGTTTTGAGCATGAAGGGGTGCTGTATTTTATCAAATGCTTTTTCTGCATCTATTGAAATAATCATGTGATTCTTGACTTTAAGTCTATTGATATGGTGAATGACATTTATTGATTTTCTGATGTTGAACCAACATTGCATCCCTGGGATGAAACCCACTTGATCATGGTGCACTATCTTTTTAATATGTTTTTGTATGCGATTTGCTAAAATTTTGTTGAGAATTTTTGCGTTGATGTTCATTAAGGATATTGGTCTGAAATTTTCTTTCCTCGATGTGTCTCTGTCTGGTTTAGGAATCAGGGTAATATTGGCTTCATAGAATGAGTTTGGGAGAGTTCCCTCCTCTTCTATTTTCTGGAATACTTTGAGAAGTATTGGAATGAGTTCTTCTTTAAAAGTTTTGTAGAACTCGGCTGAGAACCCATCTGGTCCTGGACTTTTCTTTGTTGGTAGGCTTTTGATGACTTCTTCTATTTCATTACTTGAAATTGGTCTATTTAAATTGTGTATGTCCTCCTCGTTCAGTTTAGGCAATTCATATGTCTCTAGAAACCTGTTGATGTCTTCGAAATTTTCTATTTTGTTGGAGTATAGATTTTCAAAATAGCTTCTAATTATGTTTTGTATTTCGGTCGTGTCTGTTGTGATATTTCCTTGTTCATTCCGAATTTTAGTGATTTGGGTTTTCTCTCGTCTTCTCTTTGTTAGTGTGGCTAAAGGTTTATCAATTTTGTTTATTTTTTCGAAGAACCAACTATTTATTTTGTCAATTTTTTGTATTGTTTCTTTCGTTTCAATTTCGTTGATTTCAGCTCTCAGTTTAACTATTTCCTGTCTTCTACTACTTTTGGTGTTGGTCTGTTCTTCTTTTTCTAGGGCTTTGAGTTGTAGTGTTAGGTCATTTATTTTTTGAGTTTTACTTCTTTTATTAAATGCGCTCCATGAAATAAATCTTCCTCTAAGTACCGCTTTCATAGTGTCCCAGAGATTTTGATATGTTGTTTCTTTGTTCTCGTTTACCTCTAAGAATTTTTTAATTTCCTTCCTAATATCTTCTGTTATCCATTCATCATATAGTAGCATATTGTTTAATCTCCAGTTGTTGGAGTAGTTTCTGTTTTTTACTCTTTCATTAATTTGTAACTTCAATCCATTATGATCTGATAGAATACAAGGTAGTGTCTCTATCTTCTTGTATTTGCTGACATTAGCTTTGTGGCATAATATATGGTCTATTTTAGAGAAGGATCCATGTGCTGCTGAGAAGAAAGTGTATTCGCTCTTGGTTGGATGGTATATTCGATAAATGTCTGTTAAGTCTAAATTATTGATTGTGTTATTGAGATCTATGGTTTCTTTGTTCAATTTTTGTTTGGAAGATCTGTCCAGTAGTGAGAGAGGCGTGTTAAAATCACCTAGTATTATTGTGTTATGGTCTATTTGGTTTCTAAAATTGAGAAGGATTTGTTTAACATACATGGATGAGCCACTGTTTGGGGCATAGATGTTTATGATTGTTATATCTTGCTGATTTATGCTTCCCTTAAGCAGTATGAAATGTCCTTCTTTATCCCTTCTGACTAACATTGGCTTGAAGTCCACATTATTTGAAATGAGGATGGATACCCCTGCTTTTTTGCTGTGTCCATGTGCATGGTATGTTTTTCCCCATCCTTTCACATTTAGTCTATGGGTATCTCTTTCTATGAGGTGAGTCTCTTGCAGGCAACATATTGTTGGATCTTTCTTTTTAATCCAATCTGCCAGTCTATGTCTTTTGATTGATGAATTCAGGCCATTAACATTCAGGGTTATTATTGAGATATGATTTGTATTCCCAGTCATTTGGTTCATATTTAAAATTTTTGACACATCTTGGTTCCTCCTTTATTTGACAGTTCCTTTAGGATAATTCCTCCCTTTGCTGATTTGCTTCTTTGTTTTTTATCTCTTCCTCATGAAATATTTTGCTGAGAATGTTCTGTAATGCTGGCTTTCTTTTTGTAAATTCTTTTAGCTTTTGTTTATCGTGGAATGATCTTATTTCATCGTCAAATTTGAAGGTAAGTTTTGCTGGGTATAAGATTCTTGGTTGGCATCCATTTTCTTTCTTCTGGCTTTACCGTCCCTGTGGGAAAACCTCCCCCGGCCGGGAAGAGTCACTCGGTGGGGACGTCTCGCTAGTCAGTTGCCCTCCTAGAGGTTCCCCTCAATCTACAACTACCACCTGGACTGGGCTGTCTTCTTCTGCAACGATCCCAGGGGCCCGGACCTATGTCCTGGGCCTGGGAGCCTCACCCTTCGCAGGCGAGTCTCCTTAGGCTGCCTCTCCCAGAGAATCTGCCCGCCGCCCTGGAAACTTCGCTCCGCCCTAGGCGTGTCTCTGTGCGGCTCTTCCAGCAAGAAGCCACCTAGCTCCTGGGACCCTGCTCTGCACCAATCGCCTGGCTATGCAGCCCCTCCCCTGAGCCACCACCTGGAGCCCCGTACAATAGCTCCGAGACACAGAGACCCGCCACACACCTCCTCCTCCGGACAGCCGCCCGGTTTCCGACGCAGTCACTAGGAATCCAAACAACTCACTTCGGGTCTCCTCCTCCCGCCAACCACCCGTAGCCCTAGGCAGTCACTCCAAGTCCAAGTGACCCGCCCTGTTCCTCCTCCTCCTCCTTGGGGTAGCCCCCCAGGTGTTCAGGAACGGTGGCTCCGAGACCAGGTGACGCACCACGCTCCTCCTCCAGGCAGGCCACCGGTGTTCAGGAGCGGTTGCTTTTAGTCCAATCAGCTCACCACTTGCCTCCTCCTCTGGCAACCGCCTGTGGTTCTGATGCAGTCACTCCCAGGCTAAGCGTCCCACCGCTCTCCTCCTCCAGGCAGGCCACCAGTGTTCTGGAGCAGCTGCTCCGAGTTCAAACAGCTCGTCACGCAGCTCCTCCTTTGGCAACCGCCCGCAGGTCTGATGCAGTCACTCCCAGGTCAAGCAACACGCCGCGCTCCTCCTCCTCCTCCGGGCAACCTCCCGGCACTCAGGAGCGCTCGCTCTGGGTTCAAACAGTTTACCATGCAGCTCCTCTTCTGGCAACCGCCTGTGGTTCTGATGCAGTCACTCCCAGACCAAGCGTCCCGCCGCACTCCTCCTCTTCCTCCGGGCAGTCCCCCGGCGCTCAGGAGCGCCCACTCTGAGTTCAAACAGCTCACCACGCAGCTCCTCCTCTGGCAACCGCCCGTGGCTCTGGTGCAGTCACTCCTAGACCCAAGCGACCCGCCGGGCCTCTCCTCCTCCTCCGGGCAACCCCCCGGTGTTCGGAAGCGGTCACTCTGGGTCCAAACAGCTCGCCACGCAGCTCCTCCCCAGGCAGCCACCCGGAGCCCCAGCGGCTGCTCGAGTCCAAGCGCTATGCTGAGCCGCCTCATCTACGATGATCCCAGTTGTCCGTGTTTACCGCTCCAGTGGGGGGAGGGGCGTCTCGCTGAGCAACTCCACTTCACAAATTCCCTGCGTTCCGGGGCTACCGCCCCATCCGGGACACCTCCCCAACAGGAGAGACTCACCCGGCAGCTTTGAGTTGGTCCCAAGTCTCTCACTATCTCCTCTTTTGAATCTTGCGTCCTGGAGCAGCGTGAAATGCAGCCGCCCTCTAGTCCGCCATCTTGGCCCCTCAACAGTGTCAAATTCTGAGTTTGTGTTTGGACTCAGAACCACTGCGTCTGAACACCGGGGGTTGCCCGGAGGAAGAGGAGGAGTACGGCGGGTCGCTTGGTCTAGGAGTGACTGCATCAGAGCCACAGGCGGCTGCCGGGGGAGGAGCTGCGTGGCGAGCTGTTTGAACTCAGAATGACCGCTTCTGGGCACCGGGGGGTTGCCCGGAGGAAGAGGAGAAGTGCGGCGGGTCGCTTGGTCTGGGAGTGACTGCATCAGAGCCACAGGTGGTTGCCAGAGGAGGAGGCGAGTGGTGAGTTGATTGGACTAAAAGTGACCGCTCCTGAACACTGGTGGCCTGCCTGGAGGAAGAGCGCGGTGGGTCCCTTGGTCTCGGAGCCACCGCTCCTGAACACCCGGGGGGCTACCCCGAGGAGGAGGAGGAGGAACAGGGCGGGTCACTTGGACTTGGAGTGACTGCCTAGGGCTACGGGCGGTTGGCGGGAGGAGGAGACGCGAAGTAAGTTGCTTGGACTCCTAGTGACTGCGTGGGAAACCAGGCGGCTGTCCGGAGGAGGAGGTGTGTGGCGGGTCTCTGGGTCTCGGAGCTATTGTACGGGGCTCCAGGTGGCGGCTCAGAGGAGGGGCCGCATAGCCAGGGGATTAGGTGCAGAGCAGGGTCCCAGGACCGACTTCTTGGTAGAAGAGCCGCACAGAGACACGCCTAGGGGCGGAGCGAAGTTTCCAGGACTGCGGGCAGATTCTCTGGGAGAGGCAGCTTAAGGAGACTCGCCTGCGAAGGGTGAGGCTCCCAGGCCCAGGAGGTAGATCCGGGCCCCTGGAAACGTTGCAGAGGAAGACAGCCCAGTCCAGGCAGTAGTTGTAGATTGAGGGGAACCTCTAGGAGGGGAACTGACCAGCGAGACGTCCCCACCGGGTGAGTCTTCCCTGCTGGGGGAGGATTTCCCACAGGGACGGTAAAACTAGAGACACAGGCACAAACAGGCCTTGCCTCAGCCCGCAGCCTAGTTCCCCATTGAATGACCATTGGTCAACAAGTGGAGGCACCTCTGCCCACTAGCAGGGAATATACCCCACCTGAGGGTCACCACCCCTAGAGAGGCAGCATCTTCGTGGAGCTCTGCATTATCAACCTCCTCCAAGACTTCAGGCTACTGAAGGATAACAGGGGATATACTAGCAATCTTCAGGGACATTATAAGTTGATAGAGGAAATCTGCAATATCTTAATGACCCACTGATTCCTGAACAATATGAGAAAACAAGGGAAGAAAATGCCCCAAACAAATCTAGATGTTACATCAATAAAATCCAATGACAGCATGGCAGAAGAAATGACAGAAAGGGAGTTCAGAATGTACATAATTAAAATGATCAGAGAAGCAAACGATGAGATGAAAGAGCAAATGCAGGCATTGAATGATGAGATGAAAGAGCAAATGCAGGCATTGAATGATTACACCAATCGACAGTTAACAGAGCAAATTCAGGAAGCAAAAGATCATTTCAATAAAGAGTTAGAGATATTGGAAAAAAAACAACAGAAATCCTTGAAATGAAGGAAACAATAAACCAAATCAAGAACTCCATAGAAAGCATAACCAATAGGATAGAACAGCTGGAAGACAGAACTTCAGATATTGAAGACAAAATATTTAACCTCGAAAACAAAGTTGAACAAACAGAGAAGATGGTAAGAAATCATGAGCAGAATCTCCAAGAACTATGGGATATCATGAAAAGGCCAAATTTGAGAATTATTGGGATTGAGGAAGGCTTAGAGAAACAAACCAAAGGAATGAATAATATCAGAAAATTTCCCAAATCTGAAGAATGAAATGGAAAACCAAGTACAAGAGGCTTATAGGACTCCAAATACACAAAATTACCACAGACCCACACCAAGGCACATTATAATGAAAATACCTAACATACAAAATAAAGACAGAATTTTAAAGGCTGTGAGAGAAAAGAACCAAATTACATTCAGGGGGAAGCCAATACGGATATCAGCAGATTTTTCAATCCAGACCCTAAAAGCTAGAAGGGCCTGGAACAACATTTTTCAAGCTCTGAAAGAAAATGGATGCCAACCAAGAATCTTATACCCAGCAAAACTTACCTTCAAATTTGACGATGAAATAAAATCATTCCATGATAAACAAAAGCTAAAAGAATTTACAAAAAGAAAGCCAGCATTACAGAACATTCTGAGCAAAATATTTCATGAGGAAGAGATAAAAAACAAAGAAGCAAATCAGCAAAGGGAGGAATTATCCTAAAGGAACTGTCAAATAAAGGAGGTACCAAGATGTGTCAAAAATAAATAAATAAATAAATAAATAAAATTTTAAATATGAACCAAAGGACCGGGAATACAAATCATATCTCAATAATAACCCTGAATGTTAATGGCCTGAATTCATCAATCAAAAGACATAGACTGGCAGATTGGATTAAAAAGAAAGATCCAACAATATGTTGCCTGCAAGAGACTCACCTCATAGAAAGAGATACCCATAGACTAAATGTGAAAGGATGGGGAAAAACATACCATGCACATGGACACAGCAAAAAAGCAGGGGTATCCATCCTCATTTCAAATAATGTGGACTTCAAGCCAATGTTAGTCAGAAGGGATAAAGAAGGACATTTCATACTGCTTAAGGGAAGCATAAATCAGCAAGATATAACAATCATAAACATCTATGCCCCAAACAGTGGCTCATCCATGTATGTTAAACAAATCCTTCTCAATTTTAGAAACCAAATAGACCATAACACAATAATACTAGGTGATTTTAACACGCCTCTCTCACTACTGGACAGATCTTCCAAACAAAAATTGAACAAAGAAACCATAGATCTCAATAACACAATCAATAATTTAGACTTAACAGACATTTATCGAATATACCATCCAACCAAGAGCAAATACACTTTCTTCTCAGCAGCACATGGGTCCTTCTCTAAAATAGACCATATATTATGCCACAAAGCTAATGTCAGCAAATACAAGAAGATAGAGACACTACCTTGTATTCTATCAGATCATAATGGATTGAAGTTAGAAATAAATGAAAGAATAAAAAACAGAAACTACTCCAACACCTGGAGATTAAACAATATGCTATTATATGATGAATGGATAACAGAAGATATTAGGAAGGAAATTAATAAATTCTTAGAGGTAAATGAGAACAAAGAAACATCATATCAAAATCTCTGGGACGCTATGAAAGCAGTACTTAGAGGAAGATTTATTTCATGGAGCGCATTTAATAAAAGAAGTAAAACTCAAAAAATAAACGACCTAACACTACAGCTCAAAGCCCTAGAAAAGGAAGAACAGACCAACACCAAAAGTAGTAGAAGACAGGAAATAGTTAAACTGAGAGCTGAAATCAACGAAATTGAAACAAAAGAAACAATACAAAAAATTGACAAAATAAATAGTTGGTTCTTCGAAAAAATAAACAAAATTGATAAACCTTTAGCCACACTAACAAAGAGAAGACGAGAGAAAACCCAAATCACTAAAATTCGGAATGAACAAGGAAATATCACAACAGACACGACTGAAATACAAAACATAATTAGAAGCTATTTTGAAAATCTATACTCCAACAAAATAGAAAATTTCGAAGACATCAACAGGTTTCTAGAGACATATGAATTGCCTAAACTGAACGAGGAGGACATACACAATTTAAATAGACCAATTTCAAGTAATGAAATAGAAGAAGTCATCAATAGCCTACCAACAAAGAAAAGTCCAGGACCAGATGGGTTCTCAGCCGAGTTCTACAAAACCTTTAAAGAAGAGCTCATTCCAATACTTCTCAAAGTATTCCATAAAATAGAAGAGGAGGGAACCCTCCCAAACTCATTCTATGAAGCCAATATTACCCTGATACCTAAACCAGACAGAGACACATCGAGGAAAGAAAATTTCAGACCAATATCCTTAATGAACATCGATGCAAAAATTCTCAACAAAATTTTAGCAAATCGCATACAAAAACATATTAAAAAGATAGTGCACCATGATCAAGTGGGTTTCATCCCAGGGATGCAAGGTTGGTTCAACATCAGGAAATCAATAAATGTCATTCACCATATCAATAGACTTAAAGTCAAGAATCACATGATTATTTCAATAGATGCAGAAAAAGCATTTGATAAAATACAGCATCCCTTCATGCTCAAAACACTAGAAAAAATAGGGATAGTGGGAACATTCCTTAACATTGTAAAGGCCATCTATGCTAAGCCCATGGCTAATATCATTCTAAATGGTGAAAAACTGAAAGCATTCCCTCTAAAAACTGGAACAAGGCAGGGATGCCCTCTTTCACCACTTCTATTCAATATCGTCCTTGAAACTCTAGCCAGAGCAATTAGACAGACCAAAGAATTTAAAGGGATACAAATAGGAAAAGAAGAACTCAAACTATCCCTATTTGCTGATGATATGATTGTATACGTAGAGGAACCAGGAAATTCCACCAGAAAACCTTTAGATCTCATAAGTGAATTCAGTAAAGTAGCGGGATATAAGATCAATGCACATAAATCGAAGGCATTTTTATACATAAGCGATGAATCTTCAGAAAGAGAAATTAGGAAAACTACCCCATTCACAATAGCTTCGAAAAAAATAAAATACTTGGGAATCAATCTCACAAAAGAGGTGAAAGACCTCTACAATGAGAACTACAGAACACTAAAGAAAGAAATTCAAGAAAACCTTAGAAGATGGAAAGATCTCCCATGTTCTTGGATAGGAAGAATTAATATTATCAAAATGGCCATACTACCAAAAGTGCTATACAGATTCAATGCAATTCCAATTAAAATCCCAATGATGTACCTTACAGAAATAGAGCAAGCAATTATGAAATTCATCTGGAAGAATAAAAAACCCAGAATAGCTAAAGCAATCCTTAGCAGAAAGAGTGAAGCAGGGGGTATCGCAATACCAGATCTTCAACTCTACTACAAAGCAATAGTAACAAAAACGGCATGGTATTGGTACCAAAATAGAAAGGTAGATCAATGGTACAGAATAGAGGACATGGACACAAACCCAAATAAATACAATTTTCTCATACTAGACAAAGGGGCCAAAAATATGCAATGGAGAAAAGATAGCCTCTTCAACAAATGGAAGAATTGGAAATCCATATGCAATAGAATGAAACTAAACCCATATCTCTCACCATGCACGAAACTAAACTCAAAATGGATTAAGGATCTTGGAATCAGACCAGAGACCTTGCATCTTATAGAAGAAAAAGTAGGTCCAGAGCTTCAACATGTCGGCTTAGGACCAGACTTCCTCAACAGGACTCCCATAGCACAAGAAATAAAAGCAAGAATTAATAACTGGGATAGATTCAAACTAAAAAGCTTTCTCTCAGCAAAGGAAACTATCAGCAATGCAAAGAAAGAGCCTACAGAGTGGGAGAATATCTTTGCCAATCATACTTCAGATAGAGCACTAATCTCCAGAATCTATAAAGAACTCAAAATTCTACACCAAGAATACAAATAATCCAATCGACAAATGGGCTAAGGAAATGAATAGACACTTCACAGAAGAAGATCTACAAGCAATCAACAAACATATGGAAAAATGTTCAACATCTCTAGTAATAAGAGAAATGCAAATCAAAACTACCCTAAGATTCCATCTCACCCCAATTAGAATGGCAATTATCAAGAATACAAGCAACAACAGGTGTTGGCGAGGATGTGGGGAGAAAGGTACACTCATACATTGCTGGTGGGGCTGCAAATTAGTGCAGCCACTCTGGAAAGCAGTGTGGAGACTCCTTAGAAAACTTGGAATGGACCTACCATTTGACCCAGCTATCCCACTCCTTGGCCTATACCCAAAGGACTTAAAATCAGCATATTACAGAGACACAGCCACATCAATGTTCATAGCTGCTCAGTTCACAATAGCCAGATTGTGGAACCAACCTAGATGTCCTTCAATTGACGAATCAATAAAGAAAATGTGGTGTATATATATACAATGGAATATTACTCAGCCATAAAGAATGATAAAATTATGGCATTTGCAGGCAAATGGATGAAACTGGAGAATATCATGCTAAGTGAGATAAGCCAATCTCAAAAAACCAAAGGAAGAATGATATCGCTAATAAGTGGATGATGACACATAATGGGGGGTGGGAGGGGTTAGTGTTAGGGTTAGAGTTAGGGCTAGGGAGGGGGGCAAGAATGGAGGGAGGAAGGACTGTATAGAGGGAAAAGAGGGGTGGGAGGGGTGGGGGGGAAGGGAAAAAAATAACAGAATGAATCAAACAACATTACCCTATGTAAATTTATGATTACACAAATGGTATGCCTTTACGCCATGTACAAACAGAGAAACAACATGTATCCCATTTGTTTACAATAAAAAAAAATTAAAAAAAAAATATTCTGAGTTTGTTTGTTTGTTTGTTTGTTTCAAAATTAGCTTCAAACACATGGCTTTCCATTGCAAGGGATAGGTATTTGAAAATGATAATAGTCTGTGACTTAGTTTTTCTCAGGGAATTTTCTGGTGTACTTGAGAAAATTCTAAAAGCTTAGATTAATAGCAAAACCTACAAAACTCAAAACATACTACAGAGAAAAATATCGGTTGGTACAAAATAGCTTTCTTACTTTCTTAACACCCAGAAAGATGTTTGAAACTCTTTATGGGCTATAGGGGAAGAGGGAATCTGGCGGGAATTCAAAAAGAAAAGCAAAACAATTAAAGGATGTGGAGTACCCAAGCTTTTGCCACCTTCCCCCACTCAAATTATAATCCCAGGTGGCAGGTTATGTAGAGAAATTGTAGGGCATAGGGGATATGGCCTGCTTTCTCTACGTTTACTGCAAGCCCTTGAGAGAGTCCCTACATATCTACATGACACTAGAGAGTGGAGAAGCAATGGGTAGAGAAAGAAATGGGCCTGGGCCTGCCTGGTATGTTCCCCTTCAAGTTTCCTCCAGATCCAGAGCCACATGGCAAAGCATCTAACAGTGATCAGGTCTCCAAGAAAAGTATAAAAAATAACAGTAGACCAAAACAAAGCCTATAGATGAACTAAGTCTGAAACAGACCGTGGTACCTATATAGCTAAAGCCACGATAGATGTCACACTGTTGGCCCATGCAGAAGCCTGTGCTGCTGATGACCAGACCTGATAGGACAAGGCACCCATGAGGACAGGCAAACAAAGTCAGAAGACAACCACAGAATCCCCACATCAGCCCACCCCACAATGTCACATAAACCAGAATTCCCCCCAAGTCTCACATGCCACTCAAGGAGAGGAGGGGAAGGACAGGTACCAGGAGACTGCAGAATCTAAGCTGTAAACTAGCAATGACTAAGTTTCTTAGCTTAGCAAAATAACATTTTCACCATCAAGCAGAACGGAGGACTCGTTTTTATTTTTGTACCCCTGAGTCCATGACAAAAAACAGTTTAACTGCTAGACATAAAAATATTTATAAGCAGTTTTGAGGGTCCATTTATTATTCCTTTCACATCCAAAAAGATACTCTAAGGTATGGAGAAAGAAGAGGAGAAGAGAAACGTTTGATATCTATAAAGCAGGCACAATTTTCCAACCTCACATGGTAATGGTAAGGATCAAGAACATAATGAAGGGAACTGTCACCAAGTAAGAATTAGCAGATAGTAATTTCGTCTCTAAAAGAACGAAAGAGTTGAAAGAGACCACTAGGAGTTTTCTGATTTGATCACCTGTCTTTATGAAGGAAACTTCAAATACTTAAGGCAAATGGTTGTCTGACCTCGTTTTATAAATTTCAGTCATGGAAATTCTATCATTCATGCTAATACTTATCACATAGTCAGTAGCATTTTCCAACTCCTTCCTAGCAATTTAAGCCATTTTTCTCATTAGAACTCCAATGAAAATGGAATAATCGAGTACATACTTCTCTATAACTTTTCCTTTACTGAAAAACCGTCATCAAATCATCACTTTATTTTCTTTTGCTCAACTCATTTAACCTTTCCTCATTGTCCTGTTTTAAGACCTCAGTTTTTGATTCTCAGTACTAAAATCTTCAAAAATGTGAAGATCAAAACAATGTGATGGTTTATTAAGTAGGAAAATTACTTCTTGATTTTATGACATAAATGATAATGTTTTGCTCTGAAACAACACTCAAACATTGCTAATTTGTAAGAAAGTTAATGATTTTTAAGAGGCAACTATAAATTGAATTCTGCCCTGAATTTCACTCACATCTTGAAGGAAAATATACATCAGTAAACACTGATGACTTACATTTATACTGCTAGTTCATTGGCGCTAAGGTTCTGTCTGTATCTACCCTCTCACCTGCTCCCCATCTCTGGGCTGAGCCATCATCTCTGACTAGACCACTGAGTAGTCTCTTACTACTACTGCTCTAACTTGTACCCATATTTTGCCATCCTTTAATCCACAATCTGTAGTTCAGTCAGAGATTCTCCCAAAAGATGACATCAATGTCTTTGGTAAAACCCTTCAATGATTTTTCAGTGTTTCAGAGAAAAACACAAAAATTCTTTGACATGCAGACAAGGTCCTGCCTGATCAAGGTCCTGCTTGATCATGCCTCTTCAGCCTGGTCCACCACAGATCTTCATTCTTTCCATCTCAAACGATAGTGGCCTTCCTCCTGTCCTCAGTCTCATGGGTCTGGTTTTTTCTGGTGGAATTTCACACATGTAGTTTCTTCAGTTTGAAATGCTCTTTGCTCCATAATCACCAGTTGACTGCTGCTCCCTGAGTCCTCAGTTCAACTATTGTGCAGAAAGTCTTCCCCAACCTTTTCATATTACGGTGAAATACCCTGCTTAGCCCTTCTTCATAGCTGATCTCTTTAGAAGTTCCCTCCAAACCACCCACAGAGATATACGATTCTTGACATGGGCAATTCATCTTTTGCCATACTTATATCAAAGAAAGAACTTTGGAAATCTTTGTTATTGTATAGGTAACATAGTCTAAGTGTAAATGTTGTGCTTGTTTATAAAAGCAATAGTCACTTCAAGTTCACTCTCTCAAACCTTCCTTTCAATCTTCTAAGCCATGCTTTGGTAGAAATTTTGGACCCATCATTCATTATGGTTATAATTTCATATTTTTTGTTGTTAATATAAAATTTTTATTTTAGAATAGTTTCAGATTTATAGAAAAATTGCAAAGACAATAGAAAGTTCTCATATTCAAAATCCAATTTCCTCTAATATCATTTAAGTTATGATACCTTCATTATAATTAGTGACCAAACAATTTTTTATTCTTGATTAAAGTCCATACTCTTTGGATGTTTCCTTGGTTTTTACCTAATGTCCTCAAGTCCTTTTTTATGTCAAGATTGCATTCGGTTACCACATTGTATTTATTCATCATGTCTCTTTATTTTCCTCTTGACTGTGACAATATCTCAGATTTTCCTTATTTTTAATTTTGAAAAGTACTCATCAACTATTTTTTAGAATGTTCTTCAGTTGGATTTTGTCTAATATTTGCCTCTTGGTTAGAAAGGAGTTGTGTGCTTTAGAACAGCAGACCACAGAGGTAAAGTTTTCATTTTTTTGTCACAAGAGAATCACAAGAGAATATGTAATATCAACAAGACTCTTCAGTGCTGGTGTTAACCTTGATCATTTAGCCAAGAGTGTTTGTCAGGTTTCTCCACGATAGTTACTTTTTTACCCTTTCCATTTTGTACCCCTTTTCTAAGAAGTCACCCTGTGTAGACCACAGTTAAGAAGTGAAGAATTTTGCTTTACCTCCCTGAGTGTGAAATATCTACATAAAATCTTTGAAATTCTGATTTATGGGAAATTTGTCTCTTTGTACTTATTGATTCATTTATTCAATAGTTATATTGTCATGGAATCATGTATATTTATTTTATACATAAAATTATAATATATCTTGTTTCTACAATTTTTCTGGCACTGGCCACTGAGAACTCTCATTTGACACTTCTATTTTTTAAGTTATTGACTCCTATATTATTTAGACATACCCTCCACATTGTGTGTTGAGTTTTGATTTTGGCATTTTAATATTTCTGGCTGTACAAGATTTTCCAGGCTTATCTTGTGTTTTTCCTACAAGAGCCCCGGAGTCTAGTTTCTTCAAGGAGTACTGGTTCCTTTTACTGAGGAATAAGACTAGAAACCAAGATCTGGACACCAGTTACACTTGTTGATAGTGGGTGCCATCATTCCTCGACCCTCTCAGCTGAAATTAAGAAAATCTTAGTGTGCACGCTAGCATGCACATTAGCAAATGTACACACATAGCCATCTGTACTTATGTTAAACTAAACACGAGTTCATACTGATATCTCCAACTCTGACCATTACCATATGGATTGTTCTAGCCTCCTCCCCTTGCTTATCTACAAACTCCCATTCCAACAGTAGGAAACCTCACTCCGACCATCTGCCATCCAGTTCCTTAATTGCTCACCTCCAGTATACCTATAAGTATACCATTACCACATACTCTATTTTATCAACCAAAGTACAGTGCTTACATGTGGTTCTTTTTTGCCTTTAGTCTTACAGATCACACTTAATCTAATGTTTCTCAAGTTAGCACTTTCCCCCAATTCCTCCAATGAGGCTGTTTCATATGCTTGTAATACAGTTGGATTCTGCATTCCATTGTGGGATTCTCTGATATCCTAAATGATTTCCTTAAAATTTGCAAAGTATTAAGGTTTATCAACATCACCATTTAAATGTTCTTGGCAGCTTAAATTTTGCTACAGGTAAGCAGATCTCAGCATGATCTTCCAAATTCACCTCTTTCCAAACTCAAGTATGGCACTTTGCCTTGTGATCTCAGTTCTCTAATGGATCCAAGAAAAGTCATTTGTTCAGCTTTTTCTTATTGTAAACACAGGAATGAAGACTTTCAATCTCTTTATATGTTTGAGCTAAAAACATTTGTAATGTCCATCTTTTCCCCTAAACTCTAAGATCTATGAGGATAAGATTGTCAGTTCTGCTGACCGTTGTATTTAAGAACCTACTTCAGACTTTACAACTGCTAAAAGAAAACATACAATCAACACTGTAATACAGGTGCTGGCACCAGATTCTTTAACAAGACCCCCAAAGCACAAGAAATAAAACCAACAATAAGTATATGACATCAAATTAAAAAGCTTCTGCAGAGCAAAAGAAACCATTAAGAGCATGAAGGGAGAGCCTACAGAATTGGAGAAAAATCCTCTGATAGAGGTTTAATATCCATAATATACAAAGAACTCAAAAAATTTAACATAAAAAATCCCAATCAATAAATGGCTAAAACAACTAAACAATCTTCTCAAAAAGAAACACAAATGACCAACAAATACATGAAAAAAATGTTCACCATCTCTGGCAATCAGGGAAAATCTCCAGTCAGAATGGCAATGATCAAAAATACGAACAACAAATGCTGGCAAGGTTGTGGGGGGGGAAGACATACTTGTACATTGTTAGTAGAATCACTGAGTAGTATAACCACTCTGGAAAGCATTATGGAGATTCCTCAAAAAACTAGGGATGGAACCACTATATGACCCAGCTATCCCACTTCTTGGTATTTCTCAAAAGATCTAAAATCAGCATACCACAGTGATACAGCCACCTCAATGTTTATAGCAGCACAATTCACAATAGCCAAATTATGGCAGCAATCCAGATGCCTGTCAATAGATGAATGGAATAAGATATTGTGGTATAGATATATACAATGGAGTTCTACCAAGCCATAAAAAAGAATGGAATTATGGCATTTGCTAGTAAATGGATGAAAGTGGATAATATCATGCTAAGTGAAATAAGCCAGATTTAAAAAGTCAAAGACGGAATGTTTTTTCTCATACGTGAAAGCTAGAGTAAAATAAAGGGGGAGGGAAAGATAGGATGATATAAAGAGCCAATCAAATATAAATTAATAGATGAGCAAAAGGAAGTCAAGTGGAGTAGAGGAAGGAGAATGGGAGAGGGAAGGGAGGTCAGAAGGGGATAGAGGGAGGTAAAGGAGACGGGATCATGAACTGAAATCAATTTCCATGAATGTATGAATTTGTCAAGATGAACCAAACTACTATACATAACCATTAAGATCTAAATTTTTTTTAAAGCAAGTTCAGGTTCTAGCATGGAGAAAACACTTAATAAGTATCTGTTATGGGTAGACAGATTAATAACTAAAGTCCAAATACAAGTCCAATAATCTTTTTTTCTACATCTCATATGCCCCTTCAGTCCTGTTCTGAGAGTCTTTTTACCAGTCATATTGGTTGTTTCATGGTACCTTTCCGTCACACATATAACTTCTCTGCTAATCAAAATTCAGGTCTATTCAATGTCTTTCTAGGAAAGGGAATGTCATGACCTCTCTCAATGTCCTATTTTTATCATTGTCATTGCTAGGATTTTTTTTTCAGACAATAACTAATTATTTGGTTCACTGGAAACATTGGTGCCTTAACCCCATAATGATTTTAAATAATGCAAACCCAACTTTTCCCCTGTCTTATGTAAATAGTTCACCTCTCTAGATCTGCCTCTGTTACTTCCTGCTATCAAATTAACAAATTCTTCAAATAAGGAAATAAGCCAAGTTTTAGGACTCTGCAGCTTGAGCAGTTAATCAAAGCCTCAAACCATCTAGATGCTGACAGCAAGACATGCATTCATGTATGGTGGAATGATTATCTCATTTGCCAAAAATCAGTAGACATTTAAAGTTCTATTTGTAAAGCCTAGAAATCAGGAGCCATGAAGAAACTACTGAGCAAGGGAGGAAAAACAAAGATCTCTATAGTTTTCTTTGTAGAATATTTACACATTCTTGAAGCAGTATGCTATTTACACACTCTCTTCTCATACACATTCCTCACCAAAGCTGGACACATTACCTTTTCTCAAGTTAAGCACATAAGTGTCTAAGGAGACCCTCATATGTTGCATGTGGGAGTGTATATTGATATAACCTTTGTGGAGAGTATGTATCAAAAGACTTAAATATTAACTCAGGGTTCTCTTCTGAGGAGCAATTTTAAGAAAATAACTAGGGACTATTAGGAGATTCATCTACAGAGATGTTAACCACATAGTTCTTTAGAGCTGTGGAAAACTGAAGACAATTTAAACATCCAACTACATTGAATTAATTTAAATTGTGACTGAAACATGCAATGGAACAATCTGCAGCCATTAAAGCCTATGTTGTAGTGGTACACTTATTAATATGAAAGATGTTATAATTATTCAAGGGTTAAAATTTAAGCTTCAAAACAGTTTTCATTATATTTCAAATATATATGGATTTACTAACAATAATAGATCAATAGATCAGGACATGTTGTCAACAGTTATTTCTGGCTGACAGTATTTATCTTCTATTTTCAGATTTTGCTATTAAAGTGCTTGTATTAAATTTTTTAAAAGGAAGGCATAATTAATTAAGGGTTATTATCTCAGCATCCTGATTTGGTCATATTGCCATTTCCAATTCCATTATAATACATTGGAGTGCCAAGGTGTGGCACAACTTGAAAGAAGAGCAGTGTTGCCAGAGAACCTGAACATGGGCATTATCTGTCAAGGACAGACATAATTAGGAGTGGCTCTTCTTTCTTTCAAAGATGAAGCTAAAATATACAAAGCAGAAAATAGAGCAGAGTTTGAATATTGTGCCAAGAGAGCAATGTCAAGATAATAATTTTTGTGGCAGAAACAAAGCTAGAATTGGGACAGGTCAGGTATAAGAGATTATCTTCATATTGGGGTAAAATTTTAAGGGAATCTAATCTCATTTTCTCAGCTTTCATATGGACTCTTTCCCAGCATCAAGTAGATTCCCTTCCCTACTTTACCTTTTGAAGTAGCTCTTCTTGGCTTGGCACTGTGGCTTACTCCTGTAATCCCAGCTATTCAAGAGATTGAGGTAGGAGGATTGCAACTTACTGAGACCCTGACTCAAAATAAAATAAAAAGGCTGTTGGATATGTAGTTCAGTAGTAAAATGCCCCTGGGTTAAATCCTCAATACTGGAAAAAAAAAAAAAGAGAGAGAGAGCGCTTCTCCCATTTTACAAAGACATCCCCATGACTTATACTAAATCTATTTCGTTGTCCTAGGATATAATAATATCTAGGGCACCAGCAAAAGACAATTAAAACAGTGTATTCAGAAAAAACTTCTTTGTTGTTTAATCAAGATTCTTTGTCAGTACACACGTATTTCTGATAAAACTGAAGAACACAACATCAGAAATGGGGTATGTTGGTCCTTGTGAAAATACTTAAGATTAGATATGTTATAGAGTTGGCAGTTTCCAACTCTTCTGCTCCCTAAACTCTTTTCAAAGAATGCTTTGCCCCCTGGGAGAGAATCTGAGCATTGTCAAGAAACACTAAAAGCTAAAAATTGCTTTTCTAAAATGAGCAATTTTTCAAGAAATTCAAAACATTCATAAATGAAAGATACATTTGTACCAGAGCAGTATAGATGAGTAGTTGGAATAATTTTCAGGACTATTCAATTTTTTTCTAGTTATAGTAGAAAGTACATCCACATATAAAGATTTTATTATTTTTAACATGGTTTCAGTATGCATTATTCAATAAGGTCATTAAAGTATAGTATATCAAACCAGCCCTGAAATATTTATTCTAATTACATACTAGTCCCTTTTATGAAGTAGTTAATATTTTCTATCTCTTATTGCATAATATGTAATTATATGCCAGTTACCAGGTCAATTTAACAATTAAAATATTCTTTCACAAACAGAAAAAATGCTTTATTCTTTTGTTAAAAAAAAATTGGTAGAGTTCTGAACATTTATATACTATACTTAACAGTTTCCAAAAAATGCAACTAGAGTTCAAGGCCTACTTACAAACCCACTTATGAAAGACATGACAGCTTTGATTTACTATATTCCTTACTTCACAACTAATTATTTTAGCTATCCATTACATTGGGTATTGGATATTGCATAATTTTACATTATTATAAATTAGATCATAAAAATAACATGATATATTATTTTCTGATTTATAAAAATTGATTCATTAATCATACAAACCCTACATTATGCTAAATGAGATTTAAGTGCTTGGGGGGATCTATCATACAAGACGCATGCCATGATTTATTTTCAGTACTTTCCATAGTAGTTGTCGAAGCACATGTTAATGCATTTGCTTGGATTTAAAAAAAAAAAAAAAGATAGACTTTTTCTGACAATGAGTATATTTGGTTTGGTTGGTTGGTTTGCCAATAAGCTCTGACTTTGCTAATTAGGCTACAGAGTGGCAAATTTCTTTTAATTGAACTATCTGGAGCCCCAAGTTTTTGACAAAATTACATTTAAAGCATATAGAATATGAGAGATACAGAATTTTACCAAACTATTCTAATGGAAAAGCATGCTGACACTCGTCTATTTCATATCCTAACTTTTTCTGAGTGTATTGAGTTAAACAATAGGACCCTAAGTGCAAACATAATAGATACAATTAATCGCCATTTGAAAACAGTTTTGGTTCAGTTCCCAGAAATTGAGAAAATGAATGACTCCAACAACTGTTTAACAACTCTTTGTGAGTCGATTTTTAATTTCTTGTTCTCATCAAAATTGAGGATGGACTAGTAGAATGTTCAGTTAATAGATCATTAAACATTATTTTTGATGCTAGACCACTTTGAGATGTTTGGCATATAATTTGAAAGCATTTAAAAATCATCAAATCTATTTCATTCTCATCTACTTATAATGAAATCTGTTTCACTCTCATGTACTCACCTATATGAATTGATGCTGAACCTTCTCTATATTACTCAAGCAGTAAGTTGGAAATATTGAAAAATATTCCATTCATCTCAGTAGGGGCTTAATAATTATCAAACTGTAATATTGTATATTATTTTGATATTCATAAGGTAATAACATGATCCTGAAATATTCTAATATAATAAAATATTTTTATTTAAATTTAAAGTTTTATTGAAAACAAGTATGAAAAGGGGTCAATAAAAGAATTTTAAACATAAATTTGGTTTCCTAAAATAAAACATGGAGAGGGAAGTAGAATAAAATTTAGGGCTCAAGGAGAAAATTATGTTCAATTTCTTGATTAAAAAGAGCTTTTATATTTTTAAAACAAACATATTTTTATAAAAATATATTTTTAAAAAATACAATTTTAAAATAAATGGTAACTATCTATCAAATTGCTCAAGTATTTGGATTAGGTTGGATACAATTAAAAGGACATTTTGACAGTTTTGTTTAAAATATCAATATTGAAATATTTCAGAAATTGTATCTGTTACATTTCCTTAATGATTAGAAATTAACTAAAAATTAATTAAGTCTAATCAAAGTGGCAGGAAAATCCCAATATAAGGGCATTCTATGAAACATAAGTAGTGCTCCTCAAAATTGCAAGGTCATAGAAAAACAAGGAGTGCCAACTGTTATTCAACATTTCAGTTACACATATGGCTCTGTGCACTTTAAAGTATGTTACCAATATAGAATTTATGTTAAATGTTTTTACACACACACACACACACATACACACACACACACACACACACACACACAAAGGAACACAAGGAAATTTTTGGAAATGATGTATTTAGTACCTTGATCACGGTGATGGTTTTATGGTTATATAGCTATGTCCAAACTCATCAAGATCTATATATTGAATTTGTAGACATATTTTAGAAATGATTCCTTAGTAATATTGAAATAAATAGTAATTATGAGTTAAGTAATTTTATTTTTATGTTACATAATCAAAAGTAAAATATACCTAATTATTTTTTTTTAAAGAGAGAGAAATCATCAGTCAAGAGGCTGAGCATCCATGATAGCCAAGAGACATGTACCCAAAATGGGATCCCAAAGCAGAAAAGGGATACGAGTTTAGGTAAAAACTAAGAAAATCTAAATAATGATTTTAGCTCATAATAGTCCATCAATTTTGGTTCCTTAATTGTAACAAATGTACCATACTAATGGTAAGATGTTAATAACAAGAGAAATTGGGTATAGGAGTATAGGAATTTTCTGAACTTATCTTTGAAATTTTTCTGCAAATATAAAGCTGCTATTGAAATAGTTTTTTAAAAAACTAATTACTAAATTAAAAAATAGACATAAACCTAAAAATGTGTAAGAAAGTATGTAGTTTTATCTAAAAAAATATTTTGTGGGATTCAAAAAGGAAGCATATATTAAGTATACAAATTCTTGCCTCTATAACTGTCCAAACACATTAACTAAAAGAACAAATGACCTAACCTCTCTTAGCTTCAGTTTCCCATCTAAAAAAATATATCTTAATAGGATTAGTCAATGAATTAAAATAATATATATAAAATGCATGGCATACATTTTATGTATTGAAGTGATTGTTATTGCTGCTGTTGTCATACAGATGAGTCAAATTCAGGAGTTTCCAGTAAACGTTTGTGAATGTACTTTAGAGCATAGCTGAGAGGAAGTCACAAACAGGTGATTATGCACACACACTCTTAACTTTCTCAAGGAATGAGCCTCACATTTTGAATATACTTCTGTTATTCTCCAGGGTCCCCTGTGGCCAGCCCATGGCCCAAGCACAACCGTTGGGACATTCAAAGGGAAGTTCTAAGTCTATCTTCAGCAACCACCATCAGGAGTACCCACACAAAAGTCAGGAAGCCCAGTCTCATGCCCACTGACTTTGAGGTCAACCTCTAACAAATTCTCTTATTTTTATTGTTTTGACTCACACATAATAACGATACATATTTGTGGCATACAAATATGTATATATTATGTATACATTATAAAATGATCAAGTCAGGGTAATATGCGTATCTATCACCTTAAACATTTGTCATTTCTTTGTGGTGAGAACACTGTAAATCTTCTAGCTGTTTTGAAATATAGAATGCATTATTGTTGTCTATGCCATCCTACCCTGCAGTAAAACACTAGAACTTATTCCTTCTAACTGTAAGATTATATACCTGTTGACCATCCTCTCCCAATGCTTCTTCCCTATACTCTCCCTCAAACTTTCCCTCTTTAAAGTATCCACCAGGGACTGGAAATTAAAATGTTACGATTTTTTAAAATTTATAATCAAGATATTGAGAAAAAGACAAAATGAGGACAAGGCAAATCTGAAGCAAGTATAAATGCAAAATAGCAACACAACCTTGTTATAATAAATATTGGCGTTTCTGAAATTTCATCTACATGTTTCCATGTCTGTCTCCCTTTCCAAAATGAAAAGACTTCAAGGGTAGAATCTGACTCTTTAAGTTCTTTTTCTCCAACAAGTACAATGTCTTCTTGGCAGTTAGTAAATACTTGTTAAATGAATAACCTTACACCAAACACATTATCTCAGTATGGCTTTTGAAGTTAATGAAATCATATTTATATTCTATTATAAAAACTGATAGTTATAACAATTTGGCTTGCTCTTGCATTGGACATTGAAGTTTTCAATTGTTAATTACATCTAATAACTTATTTTTACCTTTGCAAATAATTTATAGGAAATTTAGAGCCTTTATTACTCCTTTTCACTTTATGTATATGTTAGTTTTTCATCTCTGTGATAAAATCTCTGAGAAAAACAACTTCAAGGAGTAAAGATTTAGTTTGGCTCATAGTTTCAGAGGTTTCATTCCACAGTTGGCCAGTTCTATTGCTTTGGACCTAAGGCATAGCAGAACATCCTGGTGGAAGGGCATGGTGTAGAGAAACTGCTTACCTCATGGCATCCAGGAAACAGAGACAGGAAGGGGCTGGGGACAAGATATAGTCCCCAACAGCATACCCCCAAGGAACCACTCCCTCCAACTAGTTTCCTTCTCCTAAATTCCACCATCTCCCAATCGTTCATTCAACTTTGAATCCTTCAATGAATTAATCCATTAGGATACTATGTCCATTAGCAAGAACTAAAAATTTTATGACAATAGATGCTATGGTATATATAGCTCCAAGCTTCTAAGGAACAAAAATGTATACCTGCTCAGAAACAAGACAGCTACAACTTTATTAAATGCTTGCTCATTAAGTGTCTTAAGTGCTACATGTGTTTTATCACATTGACTACTCACTATGAACATTCAAGGTAGCTATTTAAGGTCTCAATAAGTAATAGGATTGTAATTTAAGCCCATGCCCATTACACACTCAACCCACTTTCTTTTCATCTCATGATGATACTTTGAAGACCCAGAGTAAGGAGGAGCATTCCATTATTTCTCACACTTTGCTTACTGGGCCCAAAAGAATATATAAAATTTTCTTGATACAATGATCATCCTGCCTCTCTGCATCTATTTTCCGTTCTCCATATTGTTATAGCCCTTGAACTTTCTCTTTTATTTGGAGTGGGTCACTTATTCTAAATCTAAAACTGAATCTTCTTTACTGTCTTCTATTCTCTGAGCACAAGTGATGTTCTCTTAAAAAAAAAAATACAGGAGATGTGTATGCCAAAACATTGGGAAAGTGGGTAGTGTGGGTGCACCAACAATGTGGGAGATGGTAAAGGAAATCTTGGTGGCAGTTGTAGCAAGGAAACTAAAGAGTAGGAAAAGCACTAATGGCAAAAGTCTTGGAAAATCACAGAAAATTTGGCTTGGGTGAGAATTGAAGAATATGCAAATTTAGAAAAGGATTTTCCTCTTGAACAGTGTCCCTTGCCACCCTACCCTCCAAAATCACCACCACCATCATCATCCTTTGAATCAATTTCTGTTACTGCATAAAAAATAAGAAAGATTGATCAAAACAACCATTTATTTAGTTCAAAAGTCTATGGTATGGCTAACATGTCTGGGATCAGTTTTATGACTCTTCAAGTCACAGCTAGGCTCATTTGTGCCTCACTTACAGAGTTGACTGAGGCCTGCAGGTCTAGGATGGCTTCAACTGGTACTTCCTTTCTTTGCATCTGGTAATTTCTCATCCTCCAGCAGCCTGGCCTATACATGGCAGCAGAGAAGGCTTTAATCCCTCTAAAAGAAATGGCACAACATCATTTCTGCCACATTGTTAGTGGAGGGAGGGCCAGTCCAGACTTAAGGAGGGAACAGCATCCTCTTTTTGATGTGACAAACTACAAAATAACATTGCAAAGAGTATGGCTATGGAATGAAGAACTGCATTTTTTCACCAAGTAATCAGAGCAGCTGATTGAGGAAGAAAGCATGTCTTATAGAAAGAATTTTTATTTTCCAGTTTCTCGGAATGTCAGAGTATCAGTCTCTGGACTTTAACCTTAAATATTCTTCCTCGCTCATTAAAACAACAGCGCTAGCCATTTATTGAGCATTCACAATATGACATAGATTTTACGTTTAAGACTCAATATAACACTCCAAATGTAGGCTTATGATCCTATTTAACAGATAGAAAAGTAAATCTCTGGGAATTTCAAAAAATCGCCCTAGGTCACAAAGGTAGAGTACCAGGTCTGTCTCACTCCAAGTTTCACACTTTCCCCTTTCCAAGATACTCTAAATCGCCATCTGAAGACCCTTTGGAAATTCATTTCATATCCTGGGTTCGTTAACACTTGTACCAAGTAGGGAAACCTGAAGCTGAAATGCTATAGCTTACGTAGGGGATGGGTGCCAACCTTCATTCCAGCCACCTCCTGGTGTGCTAGTCTACCACAGAGACTGGAAAGCTAAACCCTGTATAGATGGTTCCCAGTTACAATGGTTCAACCTGAAGTTTTTCAACTTTACCACCGTGTGAAAGGGATACACAGTCAGTAGAAAACAACTTCATGTTTTGAATTTGATCTCCCCCAGGTTAGCAATATGCAGTAAGATATTCTCATAGTTTCACAAGCATGAAAGTAAGTTGATATTCTGCATTACACTGTGTTGCTCAGTTAAGATGTTCAGTAGGTTAAGGGTATTAAATGCATGTTTGCTTTACTTTTGTTCAACTTATGTTGGGTTTATTGGGATGTAACCCCATTGTAAATTGAGATACATCTGTGTTTGCAACACAATATCTATTCCTCTTAGTCACTTACACTACTTGACATCAAGATGCAAGATATTTCTTTTTCAGCACTTCAGTGTGTCTGACCATCTGATCTTTTTTTCACTCAGCAGAATCTTTTGAGCTTCAACTTCTTCCCTACATGGCCTATAAAAGCCACTGATTTTTCTACCCAGTCTGTGCCTCTTTGAACTTGACCTCTCACCTGGTTATCCAACATCCATCAGCCAGACCCTTCATGGTCCTACTTTCTCCTGGATAGAGACAAACTGCTTGCATTCTACTCTGATTATTTTAGGATGTTATTTCTGGTGGCAGTAATAGAATAGGATAGAGGAGGAAAGTACATGATTCAAAGAGGCCTGATGGGAAATTAGTGTTGCTGACATGTGAGTTAGGAGCTACAGCGAGAATCAAGGTAGCATAAGCAGGAAGCTGCTGAAGATTTTCCAAAGAGACAACAGGATGAATGGACTAGCAGTTAAAAGTGAGAAAGAAAGGAAGAATCTGGGGGTGGGTTTGCAGTATCAATTCCAGGTAAGCTGGAGAAAAGTTAGATTAAAAGAATGGGAATTCAACTGGAGATGGGTTAATCTTTATTGTGGCCATTGAACATCCAAATGCAAATGTACACTGAAAAGTTGGAAATGAAGGACCTGAGCCCAGGAAGGTTGTCAGCACTCCAGCTATTGATTAGGAATATTTACACCATGAAGCGAGGAAAATTAAAAGCTCTTCAAGGGGAAAAAAAATCACACTATGTTGATTCTCTTTGTTATTTCCAGTAACTAAAATGTTGGCATATTGAGTTTCGCCATTTTTTTTTTCAAGTGATTTCTCTCGCTTTTAAGGTTCAGATGAATAAGGCCAGAATTTATGAGTATAAAACAGATAATATTCCTACCAAAAAAATTCAATTATACATTTTAGTGAAGCAATTTCTATTTTCTGTTATAATAATGATAATGTAAGGGAACTCTTTAAATTTTCTCTTATTATTTTAATCCTCTTATTTTTACAATAAACCTAGTTAAATCTAACAGAATGGATTGATCTAGTTATTCAAGTATTCATTCCAGAAAGATGTAATATGTACTAAATACATGGTCTAATCATTTTAAAGAATCATAAAATCTCAAAATCAAAAATCAAAGCATGTCATATAATCGCTCTGATAATTCAAAAGGCACATTTAGATTGTAAATTCCCCAGTCATCAATGAGAAAATTTTCTTTGCACTAGAAATGTATGAAAATAAGAAATTCATTAGAATTTTTATTTTTAAAAAATTGTTGACCACAGTATACTCTACCTGATGAGCAAAGGAGACAAATGAATCTAACCATAAGTAAAACTGAGAAATGAAATATATTCATAATGAAGTTATCTTATGCTCTATCAAGGATCTATTTAGTATGATAATTAGAAAGCTGTCACTTTAATGGGGCACCAGAAGATGAAATGTTAGACACAAAAATCCTTAGTAAAAGTCTACTGTGAATTTGATTGATTGATAATATATTATCTTTTGAAATGTCTCAAATATGATTGATTAAAATATCCAACACTTAAAAATATCTTCAGTATAAAAATAGAAATTTTAAAATTACTTCTTCAATCTTAACTTCCCTTTGATAAGAGCCAACCTGAGGATATCTAAATGGCACTCCACACTACTGGTAGAAAACTTTCGGCCACCTTCATCCTAAGGAGGAAAAGTAGAATTTCTTTGACAGTTGGAAAAATTCACTGCTTTTCTTAAATGGAATCCTTTTCCTTGTGCTTTCCAGCGGTTAAAAAAACAAAAACCACTAAACCAATACATGAGAAAAATGAAATTCAAATCCAGGCACAGAAACCTCAGGTTATAGAAATAAACTTAAAACCATAAGAACAAAATAATTGTCTTCAGTCACCACTTTGGGACTAGAAATAAAGTTGGCCTTTGTTCAGAAAATAAATATCTTAAAGGTACTATAGACTTTCCTTGCTTAGCTATCCAAGAAAGTACAGATGCTCCTTGACTTACCTTTGATGGGGCTATGTCCCCATAGACCTGTCGTAAGTGAAAATATTATAAATAGAAAATGCCTGTAATACACCTAACCAACTATACTTTACAGTGTAGCATCTCAATACACTGAAGAGAGTGGGTTGTTTCCTTTGCAATCATCTGACTGGCAGATAGCTGTGGCTTACTGTCCTTGCCCAGCATCCCTAGAGTGTATTCTACTGCAAATTGTTGACCTGGAAAGATTCAAAAGTTGAAGCACAGTTTTTGCTGTACATAAAATGCTTTTACACTATTGTAAAGTTGAAAAACCAGAAGTCAAGTCATCTCATTTTAAGTGGGGAACCATTTGTACATAGTTCCCAGATATACAAGTTTGAGTTAAAACTGTGGTATGCAAACCAAAAACTGAGTGTATTTCACAGAGGCTGAGACTTGAGCTTAAGGCTAGAGAAGGTCAAACTGCTCTGTATACTCAAATTGGATGAATTCATTCCCATTGATTTCTTTTTCTTTTGCTCGGAGAATGCAGGGAGATAAGAGAAGAGAGAAACTAACCAGATATTGAGAGGTCAGTATGTTCTAAAGCTTGCCAGGGCCTTTAAATTTTTCTCAGGGGAAAAACTTCTGTAAGTAGTATTCAATAACTCAATTTAAGTTGTCTGTCACTTTAGACTTGTCCCATATGGCAACCACTAGCTACAGGTGGCCATTAAGTCATGGCAATATGAGTAGAAAGAATGGAGATGTGCTCTAAGTGTAAAATACACACTGGATTTCAAAGACTTAATATGAATAGGAAGAATGTAAAAATAATCTTAATGATATTTTGAATTGATAACAAGGTATCACAATATTTTGGGTATATTGGATCAAGTAAAATATGCTGATAAAATTTTACATTTTTATAATGTGGCTACTATACCAAAAAAACTACATGTGTATCATGTATTTCTATTAGGCAGTACTGCTCCAGTAAAAACCTGCTACATGCTCAGAGACTTTATGTGAATAGGTTTAAGTAAGAAACAAAGTTTAAATTAAGGATACCACATATGAAAAGGAAAGACCATCACAAAATGCATAACAACATGTGCAAGGCACAGCTTTAAGAGTTCTATGCTTATTTATTTATTTAGTCTTCATTATAACCCTGGAAAATCTCATTTTTCAATACAGTACACTGAGGCAATAGAGGTTAGATAATTTGTCCATGTACACACAGCCAATCAGTTGGTGGAGGAAGCTTTGAACCTGTGCCACCAGGCTCTAGAGTTCACGTTCATTTACAAATGCTTCATGGAATTGCTTCTTTAGAAGCAGCAGAGCTTAGAATCATAAAGGTCCATGAGAACCTAAGTGTCCCAAGAAACTGCAAAAAATGTAGGAAATGGTAAAACTTTACATGTGGCCTGTGATAGGTGTGTGAGCTAATCTTCCTAGACTTAAAAGGGAAGCACAGAGTACTCTGAGACATGGATGACATAGAGGTTAGGATAGTTCAGGCCCTTCCATCACTCAATTAACTTGAAAACTGTTGTCTTGAATAGAGTTTTACCGTCTTCCATTCAGAATGCTCTGCTTTGGGGCCTCACTCTGTATAATTACCTTTTTTTTTTTTCATACTGGGAATTGGACCCAGGGGCACTTAACCACTGAGCCACATCCCCAGTCCTTTTTATTTTTTATTTTGAGACGGGTCTCACAAAGTCACTTAAGGCCTCACTAAGTTGTTGATGCTGGCCTCAAACTTGCAGTTCTCCTGCCTCAGCCTCCTGAGTTACTAGGATTACAGGTATGTGCCACACACACAGTTGTAATTTCTTTTTCTTATTAGTCCTCTCCACTTTCAAGTCCAAATTGGAATCTTTTCATCAAACTAGTTCTTTAAAGAAGTTCTACTTTTCTAAGCAACAAATCTAGTACTTTGATTTTTAATTTTTTTAAATATAAAGACTTTTTTCAAAAAATAGATTTTTAGAACAGTTTTAAGTTCTTACCAAAATTGAGAGGAAAGTAGGGAAATTTTCCATTTTCTCCTCCCAACACGTGCATAGCCTTTCCATTGTCAAAATCCCCACCAGAGTGGCACATTTTTATTACTTATGAAACTATATTGACACATCATAATCACCCAAAGTCCATAGAGAGCATTGGGTTAGCTCTCAATAGTACATATTCCATGGGTCTGGACAAATAATGGCATGTATGCACATTATAGTATCATGCAGAGTGTTTTTACTGCCTTAAAATCCCCTATTCCCTGCCTATGCACCTCCACGGACTTCAAACTTTGGCAATCACTGATCATTTTACTGTTTTGTCATAGTTTTGTCTTTTTCAGAATGTCACACAGTAGGAATTATATGTGATTTTCTTTCACCTCATAAGATGCATTTAAGCTTCCATTGTGTCTTTCTACACCTTGACAGAGCATTTCTTTTTAACACTGAATAATATTCCATTGTTTTTATGAACCAGAGTTTATCTGTTCATCTACTGACCATTGTCTGTTCACATCCATGTCTTGATGATTATGAATAAAACTGCTATACACATTTGTGCACAGGTTTTTGTGTGCAAATGTTTTCAACTTCACTTCTTTGGGTAGATGCCAAGTAGCACCATTGTCAGGTTATATGGTAAAAGTACATTTAGTTTTGTAGAACTGGCAAACTATCTTCCAAACTGGTTGTACTCTTGCATTCCTTTCCACAATGAGAGAGAGAGTTCCTGCTGCTCCATGGCTCATCAGCATTTGGTGGTGTTAGTGCTGCAGATTTTGGACATTCTAATAGGCATCTTGTGATCCATTGTTTCAATTTGCATTCCCCTAATGACATGTGATGTTGAGCATCTTTTCAGATGCTTTTTTACCCTCTGTGTATATTCCTTGGTAAGAAGCCTGTTAAGTTTTTTGGCCCATTTTAATTGGGGTGTTGTTTACATATAGTTGAGTTTTAAGAGTTCTTTGTATATTTTGGATAATAGTCCTTTATCAGATGTACCTTCTATAAATACTTTCTCATAGTCTGTAGTTCATCTTCTTATTCTTTTGATGATACTTTAATACAGATAAACCGTTAACTCATAGTCAGATGATTCACTGCTAGCCCTGTGTTTTGTAAACTCCAACTTCTAAATTCCCTGAATAGCCTTCCTGCAGGTCTACTTTCATTGTGCCCTGGCCTCATCTGATCTGCTTTGGCTTCTCTTATACAAAGCTCCCACTTTTGAATTCATATATCTTCTATAAGCTTCTCATTTTTTAGAACACTCTGCTTCATAGTGTTGCTATAATAATATACAACTCTAACTCTCCCCCATGGGGGCAGGACCCTAGAGGAAGAATTCTGCAGGAAATAGGAATCCACGGACCAGGAACAGAACATGTTTATCAAATAGCCAAGTCTAGATAAGTTTCTCGTAAACCCAGAATTCATATTAATGAGGCACAACAGAGAGATCATGGTGAATGTGTTACTGAACCCAACTTCAGAAAACAAATCCCACAAAAAAACAATGCCCAAAAGCTGAGTGCTAGGGAGGAAAAAAATACTTTATTTAGTGGTCAAAAACTGAAGAAGAGGGAATGTTGCTCACAAATCAGCTTCTCAATTCCATAAGAGTTAGGGGTTATAGATATAAGATAGGAATAATGAGGGCAACAGGCTAACAAAAAGGAGAGAAATTTGTTTGCAGAGGGGGCAGTTGGGGGAGTAGGCAGAGATCTTCCAGGGACTAGGATGTCATCTCCCTTTATTCTCTTTATGATTTGGTGTTTCTGGTTATTGTGACTGGTAAGTATTTTTAGCCTTAAAAGAAGAAGAGAAAGGCTAAGCAATTCTAGGTGAAGTTAACCCTGTATTATAGTTTTGGATAAGACATTTTTTAAGTGATTAACCTATTTACATATATTGCTGAGTATAATTTAACCCAAGGGTTAAGGCAGAAAATGAGACAGACACAATATAAATATTGAAATGTTAATTGTTTTTATTTTTAGTTACCCATTAAACATCTGTAGGCCCAAGTGAAGGGTTAATGTTTTTAGTAAAAGTAGCCTTTAAGTCCTTGAAGAACAACCTAGACAACTGTTATTATTATAGCTCATATATTTAAAATGTCATCTATAGTAAAGCTAGTGGAAGACTAATAATGTATTTCCCAACTGTATGACATCCTCAATTAGTAATTTTTCAGACAGGTAAGAGCAAGTGAAGCTAGAGGGTTTATGTTAAGATTTGTATGTGAGGTGTCCCCAAAAAACTCATATGTGAGATAATGTGAGAGGGTTCAGAGTGAAAATGATTAGGTTGTGAGATCATTAAACTAATCAGTGAATTAATCATTAAGCTAATCAGTGATGAGATTGACTGAGAGGTAACTGGAGGGAGGTGGGATATGGCTTGAGGAGGTGGGACATTGGGGCTGCGGCTTTGGGGTATATATTTGTATCTGGCCAGTGGAGTCTCCCTCTATACTTCCTGATCATCATGTGAGCTGCTTCCCTCTGCCACACTCTTCAACTATGATGTCCTGCCTCACATTGAGCCCAGAGGAATGAAGTCTGCTGTCCATGGACTGAAACTGTGAGCCCTCAAATAAACTTTGACTCCTCTATAATTGTGCTGATCAGATCTTTTAGTCACAGCAGTGAAAAGCTGACTAACACAGAAGTTGGTAGTAAGAATGGGGTTGTTGCTGTGACTAACCTGACCATGTAGCTCATAAGTTTTTGGAGAATTTTGGAATTCATAGGAGGAATTTTGAGATGCTTAGCAGTTCAAGCTGGAAATGCTTTAGATTCTTGTAAGCAGAGCTTAATGACTAATTCTGGTGGGAGCTCAGAAGACCAGATTGCTAATAGGACCATGAACAGTGACAGGGCTCAAGAGGGTTCAAAGAAGGAGAACTCGATTGGAATTTGGAGTAGAGGACATTCATGCTATATTCTGACTGAGAAGTTGTCTGCATTTTGCCCATGACTTGAGACTTTCTGTGAGGCTGATTTAAAAAGCAATGAACTTCTTAACCTGGTGGAAGAAATGTCTAGGCAGCATAACATTCAGGAAGTGGGAAGTGGCATGGATATTGCTGGTAACTTTTAGTCAAGTTTATTGTGATATTTCAGGAGGAGAAAGAAGACAGAAATATTTGAAAAACTTGAAAGGCAGGAGTAAAACCCGAGCTAAGGAAGTTGCAGTTGTTAAAGACATTACTGTCACTAAAGAAATGCAGAAGACTGCCCAGGGATAATAAGGAAGATGGCCTGAGGGCATCTCAGGAGTTGGTAAGACTACACCCATCTCAGACTCAAGGGAGTAAAAGTGAAAGTCTTGAGAAGAAAGCAGTGGGGAATCCTTCTTGCACATGGAGTCCTAGGAAGTCTTTTCAACATGCTCAGCCACCCAGACACTCGGAGGCTGCTGCATTCAGGGTCCTCAGAGGCTGGGCTATGTTCAAGATGGAGGCAGCTCTTGGTGTAAACCATGTGGTGCTGGTTTTATGGGAATGCAGGATGCTGGGGTTAGGGGGTCATGGAAGTTTCCACCAAGATTTCCAAGGAAGGTCTTGGAGGCCAGGCAAGGTGCAGCAGGGTTGCATCCCCTCAGAAGTATGGAGGTGTGAGGAGGAAGCTGAAGCTGTAGTGGAGACCCCCAAAATTATAAGACTAAGAAATGCTAGTAATGTGAGACATTGTCCAGGAACATTGCAGGAACTCAGCAGAGACAAGTCAACAGAAATGCTACTTGGGCTGCAACCAACAAGGCCACAAGGATGAAGCTACCCAAGCCCTTTGGAGAGGGCATCATGCCATGTGCTCCAAATGTCAAATGTAGAACTACAGGACCTGTTTGCCCAGCTAGATTTCAGTCTTCCTTTGGTCCCATCCCTTCTTTCTATGCCTCTATTTTTATATATGGAAATGTTTACTCAGTACCTTTATATATTGGTTATTTATAAATTGCTTTTAATTTTACAGGAGCTCACAATGCGTGAGATGGCCTTGAGCCTCAGAGAAGACTTTGGACTTGAACCTGAGCAATCTTGGAAATGTTGTATGTTTGTATGCTTTTGAGGGCCAAGGAAGGAATGTTATGGTTTAGATGTGAGGTGTCCCCCAAAAGTTCACATGTGAGACAATGCAAAAAAGTTCAGAGGAGAAATGATTGGGTTGATTGGGTTGCAAGACTCTTAACCCAACCAGTGAATTAATCCCCTGATAAGGGTTAACTGAGTGGTAACTGAAGTGATAGGGTATGGCTGGAGGAGGGGGGAATTGGAGGCATGGCTTTGGGGTATGTGTTTGTATCAGGCAAGTGGAGACCACTCTGCTTCTTGATCATCATGTGAGCTGCTTCCCTCTGCCACATTCTTTTGCCATGATGTTCTGCCTCACCTTGGGTCCTAAGGAATGGAACAAACTTCTATGGAGAAAGACCTCTGAAACCCTCAAATGAACTTCCTCCTCTACAATTGTTCTGGTTCAGTCTTTAGTGACAGCAGTGAAATAACTGACTAAAACAGTTTATTTAGTATTTTCCCTAATAAAAATGAAGATCTCAGATCATATTAAATAGGATCTGTAACAACAGGCCTAGTCCTTAAAAACCTAGAAGGGACTTCCTGGGTGGAACTGACTAGATAGGCTTGAGCTGCATTCTGACAAGTTTGTGAGTGGGTAACTAATTTTCTTGAGTACTAATTTACTTGAGGTACTAATACACGGTGGCTTCATACTCTGTATACTAAAGTAGACAACCATTTCTTCCCCTTTGTGTCCCAGCAGGAAACATAGCCCTGTAACATTCTATGAACATAACATAATTCAAGAGAGTTCTTGACCTGAGTGCTTAACCAGGTTCCCCCCATTTCAATGAGTATTTCCATGGTTCACTATTATTCAGGTTAACACCTATGAATCAGACTTGATCTATTTTTGTTCCACATCCTACCCCTAATGCATTAGCAAGTCCTGTGGCTCTCCCTTTGAATATGTCTTAACTGATGGTGACCATTTCTCACCACCTCCATTGCTCCCCCAGTTAGGATAGGCCATCATCCCTACCTAAAGTACAATATTTCAATCAGCTCCTAATTGATCTCTTTCCTTCCCCCTTGTCTCTCAAATCTCCACATAAGGCCAAAATGAGCTTTTAAAATGTAAGTCAGGTTACATCATTACTCTGCTAAAATTCTTTCAGTAACTTCCCATGACACTTATAATAAATTCTAAGTCCTTGTTGTGGCAATCTGAAGCTGTACATGTCCTGTCCCCTATCTACCTCTCTAACCCTGTCACCTACCACTCTATCCCAGGCACATCACTCTCCATCCCCACTACCCTTCTTGGTTTTCCTCAATAATGCCAGTCTCAACTTTATATCCGACTCTTGTGCTTATTCATATCATTCAGGTCTCTACTCAAATGTCATCTTCTTAGAGATTGATTCCTTGATCAATCCATTGAAATTACTTCTTTCCTTACTCTCCTCAGCTACTTCTAGTCCCTTAATTTGCTTTATAGTTTTCATAGAACTAAACTTCATCTGAAAATATTTGTTTACATGTTCACTTGTCTCCTCATTCTCCATACCTGTTCACAGGAGATTATAAGCTATCTGCTTTGTTCATCACTTTATCTCCAGTAACTAGAAAAAAATGCCTCAAACATGGTAAATATTTAAGAAATACTGTTGAGTGAGGGAAGAAATGAGTTTTCTTATCCAAAAGAGAAATGGTGGAAATTATAGCTGATTTTGGTTTAGGACATCTTGCCTTTACTTTTATCCCAATTGACCCCTAGAATTCTTCTTATCCTTAAAAATTCTTCAAATCAATTGAGGTGGGTATGAAGAAAGTTTCAATGAAATCCTTAGTGCCAGGATATCAAGTAAAACTAAGATCCAGTGGAAATTCTTCATCTCTCCTGGAATGTTACAATAATGTATCATGAGATTTCAAACCATCATCACAAACAAATTAAGGAGACATCCCCAAGGCAATATTAAAACTGAAATCCCTCCCTACAATCCTCTAGCTGCCTCCTTTAACTCCCACTGAAACTCTTCATTTACCCATCTAGACTTTCCATTTTTAACCTGGCATTTTTTCCCCTCTCCAACACCCTCCTCTTATCATTGCTGTCTACCCAGCTTAGATTGTATGAACCATCACTGTGATGACCCATTTGCAAGTCATCTGCTCAAAATTCAGCCAACCAGTTTTTGAACCCAGACCAGGTCATCTACCTTCTCTGTGCCCACACCAGAATAACTGAATGCTGCTGGAGAAATCATACAACTGGACAAATGAGCTACACTTTAAATTAATTTAAAACTCATATACTCAACATAGAATTGAAACTTTATGATATTTGTCTAGAGCATTCATTCTTCCAATTTTTACTCTTCAAATCTTCTTCATCTCCTTCCTCACTCATCTGCCTCAGTTGTCCTCCCTCAAACTCCCTGAAGAAGACCCCAGGATGCAGAGATTCTGCACTGTTCAATATGATTGTTAAGGATAAGGACATCTAATATGCCTGGCACATAGTAAGAATTTTAAAAACTTTTTATTTGCTGGACGATTTTTTTAAGGTGAGTATTTTCCCACCACCAAATCCACCAACCTTCCTGTACATACGTTAATTCTTCTCTGCATTCTCTAGTATTTGATGAAAGTATCCCTATTCACGTCTGTGTGTTCTGCAATTTAGGACTTACGCATTATTTAGAAATACTCAATAAGAGCTTAATTGAATTTGAAAAGCTATCCATGTTATCACAACATTTCAACACTTGTCAAAGAATACTTAGAGAAGACTTAGATAGAATATTTCATTATAAAGATTATAATCACAGTTAACAATTATTTAGCACCCATATTGTAAGTACCATCTCAAGGGCTTACCATGTATCAACCCATTTAATCTTCACAATAACACAAGATCCTTTTTTTTTATTCCCATTTAATTGAAGTATAAAGAGGTCACACAATCTGTCCACATTCTCATAGCCTAAACACAGCAGAGCATCATTCTTATTCTGTTTTCCTGATTCCTTTAAAAAGTAAAATAAAATATTACTGAAATGGAGAGGAAAAGAAAGAAATTGTGATGCTTCTCCCTCTAAAATCTGAAATGTCTAATTTGTCTTCTTGTTTCCTTCTCTATTGCCATCATCCTAATCCAAGCCACCACCATTCTTTACTCAGGTATTGTGAGAGCTGCCTGACAGTTCTATATGATCATTCCTCTCCACGAGGCAGCCACAATCACCTGCTTACAACTCAGGATTACCAAAAAAATTTCTATTGCATTTATAGCATAAAATTTAGACTTTTTGCCATTGTCTTCCACATGCTATGGATTCTTACTCCTGTCTTACTTCCTAGACACATCTTATCTGAACTGCCCAAATGCCACAATGAAGTCCCTCTTTCAGTTTCTGGAATACTTCAACCTTCCCTGACTAAAGGCTTTTTCTGGAATGTTCTTCTTTCAGGCTCTCCACCAACTGACTCCCCCACCCTTTGGATCTCAGTCACCAAGAGTCATTCCCAATGCATCCTAACAGTAATAGTAACTTTATCCCTCCAGTTACTCCTACCACATGACTCTTTATTTCCTCCATAATACTTAGTATTATCTGAAGATACTTCATTTATTCATTTATCCTTTCATTGCACATCTTTTCAAGTTCAGTATTAAGTTGCCTATTTTTTTTTCTGTCTCTGTATCCCACGTATCCAGAGCAGTGTCTTAAGTGTAATTGATTCTCAAAATGTATATATTGACTAAATAAATAAAACTAGGGATGGTACAGATAATTCTTGGTACAGTTCCAAGGTGTTCTGTATGCCACAGTGGCCAACAATTGACCAGTTATTGATCTTATAAAACAGGCCAGAATAATTTATCAATATAGTTTTCATCTCACTATATTTTCATTTGAAAATAACTCTAGTTAAACCCAAATCTTCATGTGTTTATATTGCTCCTTATTTTGGAGGGCATCATGAAATGATCAGTTTCTTTAATCAGGTACCTCATCTTCCTAGTCACATATTTTTATTTTTGTTTTTAATTTGCTGAAACCCACCCAGGATATAATCTTTTCCTATGACCATCTCTTTTTTTTTTTTTTTTTTTTTTTTTTTTTGCGGTACTGGGGATCGAACTCAGGGCCTTGTGCTTGCGAGGCAAGCACTCTACCAGCTGAGCTATTTCCCCAGCCATCCTATGACCATCTCTTAAAAAAAACAAAACAAAACAAAACAAACAAACAAACAACAACAAAAAAACTTTCCAAATACTGTTATTTCTATGAAATAAAAACAGAAATAACAATTTCCATTCTGAATAATTCTATCTAAAAATGATTACTTAGGCATACAGAGAATGTCTACATAGAATGAGTAATCTTATATGCAGTCTCTCTGTCAATTAACACGTTTTTAAAAACTCAGGGCTGGGGAGATAGCTCAGTTGGTAGAGTGCTTGCCTTGCAAGCACAAGGCCCTGAGTTCAATCCCCAGAACCGCAAAAAAAAAAAAAAGAAAAGGAAAAAAAAAAAAAAAAAACTCAAATGTTAAGCTTCTTTAAGGTGAAAATAATCCCCAATCATTTTTCCATTTTATATCCTTCAAAATACAACCCACTCCAGACCAATTTTTAGATAGCTTGAGGAAATTGAAGGGTTTCCTCTTGAAACATTTCTAAAAGACTAAAAGATGCTGCAGTGAATTCTTACAATTTGATGTTGTTTTGGTACCCGTTTCATATACACGTTAACTTTCTCATGCTAGAAGTAGAGTTCAGTCACCCTCAACAGTTTCCAGTCCTCCCTCACAAATGACCCATGCCAGTGGCCAGAGATAATGCTTAGCTAGATATAACCATCCCACAGTGTATTTGTGTTTCAAGGCATTGTCATATATGATAAACACAATTATATCTGTCAATTTAAATAAATTGATAAATCATTTTGAAAAAATTATATTAAAAAACAAGCAAAACTAAGAGGGCATCTCTTTTGCCTGGCAGATTCGGGTCCTGATATTCCTCAACAACTTTCTTTAGACAGTTGTCTAAAGACAACTCAGGCATTTGCCTGAGAACCTACAGTGATCCCCACTCTTAACCAAGTTTGCTATTTGCACAGTGTACTCTTCCTTTGTCTGCCGACTCTTCATTCCTATCTTAAACAACTAAAAATTGAAGACCAATTCCTTCATGGCCCAGGATCTGCAAGCAAAATCTCAGCACCTATATTGAATTGGTACCATCTACCTGAAGACCTAAGAGGCAGGCTGGGTTTTCCCTCAGATACCAGGATCAACATAAGGTAGAGCTCCCAGCACCAGAATGATGGTTAGACAGGCATAAACCAGACACAGGTCAGACATCAGTCACAAGGGCATCTAGTATGAACAAATTTCTTACATGAGGAATCCCCTCATCATGGGTCAGACAATGAGGCATTAGGCATCTGCCAGCTAGAAGACCCAAGTAAAATGCACTCATGAGAGGCCAATCACCCACATCCAAATTCCCTTCATTTCTCATTAAGGCACCATTGCTAGCTGCTCTGAAACTGAAACTTGATATTAAGTGATATATCTATGAGCTCAAAGTTTACATAAAACCTCCATCATGAAGTCAGAGAACCCTTTCAGGGTCTAGTTTATCCAGTCCATTTGTTTCTCCATGCAAGATAATTTCTCAGAAGACAGGAATTTGTCATATGTGTTAAGTACATGAAAAGAGTTAAGTGACTACACAGATTTTTCTATAGGATACTCATTGTTCAACTTACAACTGAAATGAGTTTTACTTCACTTTGGGGAGAGTTGATCATTATCCTCTGAGACATTTTGTTCTTATTATAATTACCTTGATCAAATAATCTAAAACATTTCATTGTTTCATCCATTTTGTTTTTTAATTTTTTAAATTTTAAAAGTACAGGTGCCAACTAATCAAATGGAACTGTTAAATTAAAAGACCAGGATTGCTAATACAGGCTAATTTGAATTTTCAATTTATTGAAACTTTGTTCTTTGACACTATTCCCTAGCCTTCTGCCTCACATTCTGTATTTCTTCCCTCCTCCTTAACTTTTCCCTTTTAGCTGCTCATTTTTATTTATTTCTTAAAATACTTATGTTCTCATTATAGATTTTTTTAAATCAACCTTTCACACCATTTTTATTGCTTTAGATACCACTTATACAATAATATTTACAAGTTTTATTTCTAGGTCTGCCCTGCTTCTGAGTTCAGACTTGAATACCCAAATGCCTGTTGGATAGAGCTGTACCCCTCAGCCTCCCATGGGCACCTCAACCTCTGCCTATGAAGAAACAAAGTCTCCATTATCTCTCTCTTTCACATCCAGTTTCCAATAAATATTACCAAAATTCACTTGGCTATGCAAGCCAGAGGCCATAGAAATCTGTTGGTGCTTCCAACTACCTCACTCCTCACTGCCTCCACTTTCACTCCATCAACATTTCTAAAAAAAACAAAATCATTGTGACAGCAGGTCACAATGTACTACCAACAAACTAGTTTTCCTGACTACTTCACTTGGGAAAATAACAAACAATAAATACTAATGTAAAGTCAGACAGATGCTAGATTATCTTAAAAAGACTTCATAGCAGCTATTATAAATGTGCTTCAACAAACACAAAAATCCTTACTGATTTTTTTTTTTTTGATCCATCAGTTACTGAAAGAGATATGTTAAAATCTCCTGCTCTGATTGTGGAATTGTCTGCTTTTTCTTGTTTATATGACCTTGACACATTTTAAAAGTACCAATCAATTGTTTTATATAATATACACTAAACTGGGCTTTTTGATATTTTCTGCTCTGTAGATTGAGCAAGAATATCACAGAACTGGTAAACATTTGTGTTTTCCTTTGTGATTAATATCTTGAGTGGTATTTTGAGACTATGCAAATTATCCTATTACTTCTCAAACATTAGACTACATTGATTAATGGCTTTTGCCTGTAACAATTATTATTGTAGTATCCACATGGTATTTCTGTCTACATTTATTAATTGGGATTCCAATATAAGGAAGAGCTATCCCTTCATCCTCATTTATTTGTTTATTTAAAAATGTATTTACATCACTATAGACTCATGTATTTTTATTTTACTCTTTGGATTATAATCAAATAACTACTGTTATTTTTCTGTTGTTCAAATTGTTCCCACTTGGACCATTGGGAGCTCTTTCAGATCAGCTCCAATGCTTTCACAACATAACTCCAGCCCCACCCTGTTGTTTTTATTGTTGTCAGTAACCCAGGGCCTAGAAAATTCCAAGTGCACACTCCACCACTGAGCTACACCCCCAACCTCTCCTCCATCGTTTTGTGAATATTATTGCACTTTCTGACCATAAAATCAAGTCCATCTTGTATTTTCCATGTCTAACTTCTGAAATTAAGTACTTCTTTAAGGAACCCTGATTCCTTTCAATATTTTGCATCAAATTCAGTTGCTCTATGGATTATAATCATCTTTAATTTATTCCAATCTAATTAGAGTTAATATTTAGTTACTTCTGGTGAAACACAAGAAACTTACAAAAGTCATAATTTCATGTCTCCCATCCTTAGGATGTAGGGCTGTTGTTTTATATATATTGATATGTATTGGTAGACAGAAATGTGTATGCATGGGTGTTATAAGATCAACAGTACAGTGTGACAATTTTGTTTTAAAATACCATATGTCCTTAAAGAAATTTAGAGAAGAGAGAAAAGTATATTATCTATATATAATACATATATTAAACATGTGTGTGTCTACTTTGAACTACCAATTTATTATTTCCAGTGTTTTCCATTCTTTTATTTGAGTTTCCATCTAGAGTAATTTCATTCTACCTGAAGAACTTTGTTTAGTACTTCTGGTAGTGCAGATACATTGCTAACTGATTCAATTTTTAATTTCAATTTTTCTTATTTTTATTAAAGGTTATTTATGAAAAATATATAATTATCTATTTCCAGGTATTAATTATATTTTTGTTGCACTGTTTGTAAAACATCACTTTTTCTGGTTATTTCCAAGATTTTCTTTCTTTGACTTCCATCAATTTGACTCTAATATGCTTAAGTATTGTTCTCTTTGCATTAATTCTGCTAGGATTTAATGGTGTGTCTTGGATCTATAAGTTAATGTTTTTCACCAAATTTGGAATATTTTTATGCTCATTTCTCTCTCTCTTCTTCTGGAACCTCAATTATACATATATTGAATTGCTTGGTATCACTCCAATGATTTGCTCCAAAATAAAGTACTGGGGCTGGGGTTGTGGCTCAGTGGTAGAGCACTTGCCTAGCATGTGTGAGGTACTGGGTTCAGTTCTCAGCACCACATAAAAATAAATGAACAAAATAAAGGTTTATCCAATATCTAAAAAAATATTTTAAAAAATAAAGTACTGATATATGCTGCAAGATAGATAAACCTTGAAAATATTCTGTTAAGTGAAGGAAGCCAGACTTAGAAGGTCTCATGTTGTATGAATTCATTTATATGAAATGTCCTGAATAGGTGAATACATAGAGATAGAAAGTGGTGGTTGTCATGGTAAGGAGGGAGGGGGAAATGGGGTATGACTGATAATAAGATTGTTTGGGGGGATGATTCAAATGTTCTGGAAATAGATAATGGTGATGGTTGCACAATGCTATGGTTTGAATGTTTGCCCTCAGAAATCCATGAAGTCCTATGTTAATGGTAGTTGAAGGTAGGTTTTTGATAGATGATTGGGTCAAGAAGGCAGTTCATGAGTGGAAAACTGCATTCACAGATTAATGTATTGAAGAGTTATTAAGAGAGTAGCTTTCTCAGAAAAGTAAGCTCTGACATTCTCTCATTTGATGCTCTCTTTCACAACATGACCAAGCAAGAAGCCCTTCAGCAGATGCTCAGCAGTTGCTGGTGCCATGGTCTTAGACTTCCCAATCTCCAGAACTATGAGTGAAGGAAACCTCTATTCCTTATAAGTTACGTAGTCATAGAAACAGAAAATGAGCTAAAATACGCAACCTCATAAACATACTAAAATATCACTAAACCACACACTTTAAATGGTGAGATTTGTGCTATGTGAATTATATCTCAATTTTAGAAAAGGGGAGGAGTGGAAAGAGGAAAGGATTCCAGCAAAAGAGATCAAGAAGAAATAGGGAGGTAGGAAAGAACAAGAAGATAATGCTTTCATAGAAAATAAGAGGGAAAAGAGTATCAGGAATGAGTTCTCAACAGTGTCAAATGTCATGGTGAATGGATAACTAAAAAATAACTATTGGGTTGAGAACTAGAATATAATTTGTCATTTTAGTCTTTTCAGTGGACCGCAGAGAGAAACCGGAGAGCAATGTATGAAGAGGAAAATGGAAAAGAAGAAACTAGAAATAGCAAGTGTTAACTTTTTTCTTCTGGAAGTATTGCTTAGTAAGAAAGAAAAAGACACAGGTACAAGATAAAGAGGGTATATGATTTCATTGAAAACTTAATTTTCATGTTCTTAAGTTGTTTTGCATGTAATTTCCAACCAATGAAACTATAAAAAGGACAGTGACGTTAACTGAGGTAAATTAGATCTTCAAAAAGGAATATGTAATTTTTTTCATGGTTAACATGTAATCTCTTATCTATCATTACTTCATATCAATTTAAAATAGCACTTTCCCTATAATTAATGAACTTCAGACATAGTTCCTGTTTTATATTTGATTTCCTATTGACATTGTTGTACTGCTTCATACTATGTTAGTATTTTGATAATATGCCACAGCAATAGGAATCCTTTCTCAAATACAGAGAATTGAGTAATGCATCACATAAAGGTAATATATGTTTTCTTCCTCACTTTGTCTTTTTTAAAATATCTGTTCATCTCTACTGGTTTGTAATGAGAAGTAAATAAGAATTTTAAAAAGAAAGAGTCAATGTGACTTAAGTCAATGCCTACTTAAATGCCTTATGTTTGGCTTATTACATTTTTCAGTATGAAAGTTTCACTAAATTTGTTCTGGCTTTTTAAAACACATTTTTACATTTTTAGTGAGAAATTTTAAAACTCTTAGGAACAGTTACTCTAACTAATTTAACTTTATATTTTTCAGAGAGCCCTTTTATATGTCACATACAGGTTTAAAATGAACAAAACAAAAAAAATATATTTCTATACTTTTAACTGATTCAGAGGAAGAATTATGTTCAATCTCTTCAGGTGTTAATTTGATTTCCTAATAGTAAGTAAAAAAATTGATACAAATATAATCCTTCAAGAGCTTTAAATAGTATTTATTTATTTACTTACTTATTTTGGTACCAGGGATTGAACCCAGGGGTGCTTAACCACTAAGCACATCCCCAGACCTCTTTTGTATTTTATTTAGAGACAGAGTCTCACTGAATTACTTAGGGCCTCGCTAAGTTGCTGAGGCTGGCTTTGAACTCAAGATCCTCCTGCCTCAGCCTCCCAAGCTGCTGGGATTAGAGGCATGCACTACTGCCCCTGGCTATCAGTTCTTTCTTTATAAAGAAAATGATTTTCTTCCTGCAGCCACTTCTCTGGATCTCAGTTTTCTTGTCTATAAATGATAGAGACTGGATGAAGAGATCTCCGTAGTGATAAAAATGCAGTAACTATAAACGGAAATGTTTCCTTCAACCCATCTGATCCCCATTGTTTGTTTTTCCTACATTTTCTTTTTTTGACTTTAGAAACCGCTGTTCTTTCTTATTTAAGTCATATACACAGCAGTTCCTCATTAATCATGTTTTCTTTTCCCAAACTTATTCATTAAGATCTAGGAATCTTACATTTTTTAAAAAGATCTTGAAGTATCTTCGATTTGCCTAAGTACAAAATTGTATCTCCCTAGAATGAAGTAATTAGTATAAGGTTATACAACTACAATCAATGAGACAGATATAAAATTTGAGTGCTATATTTTAGCTTCAGGACACTTTCCAAATATTTATTTTGAGTATGCTTTTTTTACACAACATGGCAACAACATCTATCAGTCCATATGCTCTTTAATGTGATCTTGACACTCCCCCATTAAGAAATGGAGTCTGTCTTCTTGAATCAAGGCAGGCTTGTGACTATTTCAACCAATTGAATACAGCAGAAAGGACACTGTGACTTTGGAGCTGAGCCATAAAAGGTGTTGCAGCTTCTGCCAGGTTCACAGAAACACTTGAGTTTGGAGATCTGCACCACCATGTAAGAACTCAATCCTGAGACCACTGTGCTATGTAGAAACAAAGCCAAATGGAATCATAGACAGAAACTCTGGTCAGTATCGAAGTCTCTATTCAACCCAGCCCAGAAGCCAGATATGTGAGTGAAGGAAGTTCCTAATGTCGTCAGTCTTCAGACACTGAGTCACCCAAGTCTTGATGTCTGCCCAACTGAGGTCCCACACATTGGAAGAGCCCCAAGTCATCTCTATTGAGTCCTGACTGAAATTCTCATTCTTAAAACCCATGAGAACAATGAAATGACCATTGTTTTAAGCCACTATGTTTTGAGGAAATTTGTCTTATGGCAATGTAGTAACCAGGTTAAACTAAAAAACAGGATTCACAGAAAAACAGATTCACAGAAATCTTCAGCTATGGATCTAATGTTTAAATAGTGCTAACTGACTAAGGTGTTAGGCATTTGTATGTCTGCCCCTCTCTCTTGATCAGTGATGACAATGACCTGTTCTTGTACCTCAAGATGAAGCTCTACAAAGGATAATTGTTTGAAAATTTGAGGAGCTTCACAAGGATTCAAAATGAATTCTATGTATACCACTTGTTTTCTATTTCCAGCCACATCATGCTTCACATTTTAACTACTATGCTTACTTATCACTGCTAGAATATCAAACAATTTACTTTTTGTTTTCATCAGCTTTTTTGTTGCTGTGACCAAAAGACCTAGTAAAAACAAGGTAGAGAAGGAAAAGCTTGTTTTGGCTTATGGTTCCAGAGGTTCAGTCTATGGTTGGACTTTTCCATAGCTCTGAGCTCCTGATGACACAGAACATCATGGTGGAAGGGTATGGCAGAGGAAAGCAGCTCAGGACATTACAACCAGAAAGCAGAGAGATAAAACTCTTCTCACCAGGAACAAAATATAAATCCCAAAGGCATGCCACCAGTGACCCACTTCCTCTAGCCACACACTACCTGCCTATAGTTACCACCCAGTTAATCCATATCAGTGGATTAATCCATTGATTAAAGTTTTAATAATTTAATAATTTCACCTCCAAACCTTCTTGCATTGTCTCACACATGAGTTTGAGGACACCATATGTATAAACCATACCAATTTACTTTTGAAAATTAATCATATTATTTATCTTTCTCTGCTTATCAAATTTGGTGTGGTCTATGGACATTCATACCTTCTTTGTATCCATATGACAGATGCCTGTGTCAATCATTTCTATGTATTTTCTTTGAGCAATAGATCTACTTTTCAAGATTCCATTCTTGTACTGTGGACTAGGACTTTGTGAATGACTCTTCTAAGACTGCCTTGTCTTCTGCCTTCATTTAGGTTCTATGAAAACCAGGTTTCTTGATCTTAGCACTCTTGATATTTTGGGCTACATAACTGTTGTTGGGGGTTCTCCTGTGCACTATAGGATGCTAAGCAAGATCCCTGGCCTCTACCACTAGATGCCAGCAACATTCCTCATCCTAACTGTGATCATCAAAAATATCTTCAGACATTTCCAGGGTCCCCTGGAGAGCAAAATCACCCATTGAGAAACATTGCGCTGTTGAGAGACTGTCAGATGAAGAAGGACTACTGTACTGTCTTTGGTCTTGTCAGCAATCATTTGTGGTAGCATTTTCTCTCATTTCCAAGTTATTTTGGCAGTCCCAGAATTGACCTTATTTTGCCCCCTCTGTGATACCAATAGTTGCCACAACTGGGGGAAGCCCCACTTCAAAATTCTGATAATCAGTTCCTTAGGCCTCTGCTCTGATTTGCAGGATAACCTCAAAACTGCCCCATCTTCCCCAGCTCTATGGCACAATGGTGGAATGGTTTCATTTGGGAGATATTACCCTAGACCTACCTCAGAATACTCTTGCTGCATTCTCATCTTCCATTATTTGTGTATTTCCCTGTATTAAAGCCCCTGTGATTGAAATACCTAATATAATTCCTGTTTTCCTGACCTGCTCCCTACCTAATAGAGAGTTGATGACTTAAACTTTGATACAGGCTAAACAGTACAGCTGGTTGGAATCTGGTATTTTTTTTTTCTTCATTCAACAGACTTATTGAACATCTTTGATTAGACAAGCATTGTACTAGGCATTGAGAATAAAAAGTAAACAATATGAAATCCTTGTTATCTAGGCAATAAAGAACTATCAAGAGCCAACTCTAGGTGGATTAAGTGCCTATAAAATTGTTTTCCAATCCAGTTCTTCATTTGGCAACCCACTGATCAGTGTCAAGAGATGCATTCTTTATCTCTAATAGTTTTTTAATTGTGTTGGGCATGTGTCCTATTTCTTTAGTTTGGCTTTTAAATTAAAGACATACACATGGTGACTCACTTTTATCCTTATCAAAAATGCAAGTAATTCAATTATTTATCATTGCCAAATTATTAGTAAAGGCAGAAAGAAGTTAGAAAACATGAGTCCTTTGCTTAAATATTTTTGTTACAATTTTGGAAAAATAAGCCAGATATTTAGAGTTGAATGGAGAGGAAGGAAACATAGATTGAAGCTGGTACCAGTAATGGTAAATGTTTATGTTACAAAATCCTTCAAGATTAACTAGAAAACACAAAGACTGTACATTGACTAATGGAAATTTTTTAAAGCTCTGTGTGTGTGTGTGTGTGTGTTTTAAAGATTCCTGTTTTTAAAAGAATGTCTTTGAAGTAAAATTCCAAATTCTCTCTCCTGCTTCAAATGCATGAAGAGTCAAAGGGCCTTATGTAGTCACTATCTTGCATTCTGCTCTTGCAAATGAGACAAATGCCCTCTTTTTTTCTCTTGTGATAGAATGGGCCTGCCAATGTCTTAGCTACTATACTTGCTAGCAAGTGGTCCAACTGAACTCAACGTAGCAAAAGCAAAAGGAAACTTATTATGAGGATGCAGAGGGATCTTACCAGTAGGAGAAATGTGTTGGGTTTCAGGAATATTAGAACCAGAATCTTGAATTTCATTAGGATTTTTATTTTTCTCTCCTTCCTGTATATGTCAGTTTTTTTTTTTTCCTTATGGGTTATTAATGTCATTAAGAGCACATATAGCAAGGTTTTGTGGGGATAATAATGAAACAGTCTAATAGTGTTCATGTACCATTACTATGATGCTCCTAACAACAAAGTAAAGATAGATAACCAGCCAAAAAGAAAATAAGGTGTGATTTGGTTAAATATCATATACTGTTCAGTAATATGAAAAATAGAAATTCAAAAATGAAATATATTAGATTCTCCATTCAAGGAGATAATATCTAATACTGCCAACTTAAATAACAACCAGAGAAAGATTTTTCAAAGAAGGCTATGTTTTTGGGATTAGAATTGTACAGAATGAGAATACATATACCATAGTAAACTAAGATATTCAAGGAGGTTGTGGCAGGGGAAGTATTTAAAGGCAAAAATGAGAAGAATTACATAAAACATTTTAAAACAATAATCCTGTTGCCAAAAACTTGGTCCTTATTCCCAATGCCAATTCAATAATAAGGACACAGTTTTGAGAAAAAGGAAAAAGAAAGTTTATTGCTTTGAAACACAGGGGACTCTAGTCCCAAAGACTGTGATTCTGCCCATCAGCAGGAACAGGGGGATTTTAAAGGTGCTCTTCAAAGACTACATTCCAGGTGTGCCCTGACAGGTGGTCCTAGGGCACCCTGATAGTGTGTTAACACTCACTTGTTAATTTGGGAGATATTCAGTTCCTAGATCCTCTGGCAGATATCTCCTTCCTGTGGAGCACAGATAACTCAGGGTAATCTTGTTCCTTGCCCTCAGGTTAGGTAAAAGGGAGAGGGAGAAGAGAAAAAGGAAAACTGTCACTTTTAAAAATAAGCCTCAGAGTTGTATTCAAAAGGGCAAGTGGACCACTGCTACAATCTTTGGTGACAAGGATCAGTAAGAAGGGTGGTATGCATCCGAGGTTGAACAGACAGTTGCAGGGTAAATGTCTTTGTACAACAAGGGCATTTGTAAGGTGGTGGTTTTGACAGTCTTTTGGGATAGTTCCTATGACACAAATGTGCACAAGAACCCTTCCTTTAAACCTACTGACTTTATTATTAGGGTTGACACAAGGGATTCTATTTCAATTCTGACAACTTTAATGATATCATTGATTAATATTAGCAATTAAGAATGTTTATCCTATTTCTGCACATGTGGTTATCATTGCTTTGTTTCTACTTGGAACACAAGCAGGAATTCGAAACTGTTTTATCAGTATGCTACCATATTTTTTATAATATTCATACACACTACGCCTTCTATTGGTCAGTGAAATATTCTCAGATATTGATAAAGACTCCTTAGTTGGGCTCCTCAAGCCCTCAAAGCTTCCACATTGGTATCTATCCTTTTCAGGTTTGAATTACCCAATCGTAGCAAAATTTTTTAAGTCTGTTCAGAGTAAACTTCCCACCCTTAATACTTGATCTGATTTCTCATCCTTCACCCTTGTTATCTGATCATCTTCCATTCCAATGTTTCCATCCACTGATCCCCACTGGGTTCCTTGGCTATAAATCCCCGTTTTCTTATCCTTTATTCAGAATCAGGCCCAATTCTATATAACAAGGTCCCTTTTCCTCTACTGGAATAGTTTCTGAGTATATTCTGTTTTTATCACTTTACTCCCCAGCTCTGGTTAACAATATTATCCTAAAGTATGAGTTTAAGAAGATAAATATCTACCAGATACCATTACTACACTAAGTGGTTCAGTCAGGGATTAACCAGGAAACAGCATTTAAAACATTTAATTTAAAGCACAGAGTTGGTTGCATGAGTAATGGAAGAGATGAGAAACCAAATGGGGAATAGTGAGATAAGGCAGAGATTACTGAGGCAGAATTTAGGATTACTATTCCTAGGCCAGAGGCACAAAGACAGGATGTAGAATTATTACAGCTCAGGGGTTGGAGGTACCTGGCAGAAGCTGATATCATACTGCACCTGGTGAGCAGGAACTGGGCTGTGATGCACCACCCAAGGTGGAGAAGATGGAGGGAACATCTCAGCTTCTCCCTTTCCCACACCTCTAATCCCCCACCAGGGTTACTGAGTCCAGATAGAAGCTGGGAACTTGGGAGATGCAGCAGCAAGGAAAAGGTCACAACTGGATCTTAGACCAGAGACACAGGCCTGGCAGAGTGATTCCTTCAGTATCTTTTTTAGTTTGTACAGCACTCAGCAAGGTACTGTCACCATTTTTATAGCTGAGGAAACATGCTCATGGGTTAAGTGACTTGCCTGAAGACACAAGGAGCATAAAGGGCAGATCTAGAAGTTTTACCAAGGTCCATCCTGACCCAAACCCCTGCTGCTTTCTCAGCAGATGTTTCAACACTACAGTGGGGCTTTCCAGCTTATAAATCCTAAAGAACAATTTCAAGGAGAACTAACACTCTTCTGGGGAAAAAAAAAAGGGAGATGATCTAAGTAAGTCACAAAGAGACACTGCCACAAAGCAAGGTTATAGGATTTAGGAACCTGGCTGCAGACTGGGAACCTTTTTGTTAAACAAAACAAAGATCAAGCCTAACTTCTTACATAAATCATTATTGTTCTGCTTAATGGAGCTACCATAAACCTAATAACCTGAAGGATTTGCAAGCATTTAAATGAAAAAGACATTGGCATTTTAGAGGAAAGTAATTGGTCCAGGGAGACAGTTTGGATACAGGGGAGATTTATCCTACGTAGTCAACAACAAGCTCTGTTACCTGGGCAATGTAACACATTAGCAAAGATGAGTTTGTGTGATAAATTGCTGGAAGCAAAACATAGAACCCAAAGGTAAGTAGAAGGGCACAGGAGAAGCAGATTTTATAGAGGATGGTAAGGGTGGAGGAGGGAAAGTGAGCTTTCTTGTAGAAAGAGAGACAAAGGCTACATTGAGAATACTGGATTGCTAGGGAAGTTTTCTGGGTTTGTGCCTAGAAAGATATGACTAATTTGTTGAGTGACAGAAAATTCCTCTTGGTGTATGCTTGCAGAGCATATTCTAATCTCCTTAACCCAAGAGATTAATAAAGCCTTGGATAGTCCATGGTTTGTTATTTTACTTGGAATCAAGTGAGAGTTTTTTAAATTCTTATGATTTTTTTGTACTCTTTGTATTTGTGTTAGCTCTGGAGTTTTTATTGTTTGCTTGTTTGTCTTGTGGAAACAAGCTAGGTTCAAAATTCTTCCATGTGCTTTTTTTTTTTTTTTTTTTTTGCCTCCTAAAGTCAGATAAACAGCCTAATCTCCACTCCACATCTGAGATACTGGAGAGTCTTGCTTCTTTGGTCACGACTGCCAGGAAATGGGCTCATGAACCAAATCAAGATCATTTGAAGGCCATCAGTGGAATTTTTCCAACTTGAGCATAAAGTTATTAGGATATAACACTATAAATTGTTGCCAGTCACATTACCAGCAGATGAAGAAATCCAGGATGGAGCAGGAGAGAATGGGGGTAATACACAAAGATGAAGAGGCAGTAGAGAGGAAATGTGTGCCAATAGTGTTTTAGTTCTGGCTCAATTTCTGAGAACCCAGATAGTTCATGGTTCACACAGTTATATCTTTCTAAGTGCTCTGTCACTTATACCAAAGTACTTGCTTACTATAGTTGATATGGGTGTAATGCCATCAATTCAAATGTAGGTAAAATTTCTTAAACCTTCCTTTTCCAAATCCATCACCCATGGATATCAAAACTACATCATACCCTCCCAAACCTTCACCTTTACCTCCAAAGATGTTAGATGATTCCTAGGAATTTTATGTTATCCCTGCCACTCCAGAGACTGGGACCCAGCCTCCTTGCACATTACCTGTACCATACCATGTATAGAGGACATGCCACCATAAACATCACTCCTCTAAGTTGGCAGGATTTTAGTAAACTGTACTAAGATTTGTTGGCATCCTGTAGCACAGCCATATCCCATAGCTCTTGATCTTTTAGTATCACCTCCTCCCCTCATATTTATGACTGTATAAGTATTGTTCATTGAAAACCTAAGTAGTTTGTTAGGATCGTGTTTCCTCCTCTGTAAGTGAATAGCTTGACCCAATGCTACTCAAAGGAGAAATTAAGGTTGAAATGCTTAACTTCATGCAAGTATCAGCACAGTATGTGAAACATGACTCTTTCTCCATTTTAAAATTTTGTTCAGGGATTCTATATATAATATACTCTCTTACATTTAAATTTAGCATACTCAATATATTTAGCAAACTCTGAATATCTCAACTACTCTTTTGCTATAAAAATCTGTCTCTATCCAAAGTGCATGCTCTCTCTCTCCTCCCTTCTCTCTCTCTCTGACCTCTGTCCTCCAGTTCCTACCTGAATTGGTTGCTCTTTAATCTACTACACAGCTGTCCTCATGAGATACTTCTTACCACTATATTTTTGTGGGGGATGGGTGAAGGGCTGCTGTTTTCAGTATCATGTACTCCCCTCCTTTGGTTTGTATTCTCATTTTGTTGGACGAATCCTTACTATGATAATACTCAACTTTTGAAAATTTTTATCCAGGGAAATGTATTTATTCTGCTGTTACACTAAATTGATGATTTGTTGGATACAAATTTCTAGATAAAAAAATAACTTTATAACAGAATTTTGAACTTACTATGCATTATTTTTTATTTGCCAGAATAATTGAAAAAATATATCTGACATCAGTATGACTCTTATTTGTAAGTGATTTGTGTTTTTTCCCTTTAAAGTTTATAGGCTCAGTATTTAATCTTGATATTGTGTAAGTTCATGACAATATCTGTGTGTGGGTCTTCCCATGTTTACCTTGCTAGACAAGAGGTGGGTCTTCTTAACCTGAAGACTCTCAGCTTCTCAGTTCTGGGAAATTCCTTTCAGAAATTGTTTTGCTAATCTTCTCTACTACCTGAGTTGTTCATTTTTGTTTTAAACAAATGACAGGCTGCCACTTATGATTTTCTCTTATATTGAGAGCCTTCGTTTCTTTTCTGACAAAATCATTCATTCTCCAGGAAAAAAAGAAAACAAATTCAGGAACCTTAGTAAGGAAATTCAGAGTTATGTCCATTACTTCAATGTGAGTCAACAGAGAACTATCTGTGGGCTACAAATCTGCCCAAATTGTGGAATGAGAAATACTTTTCTCAGTAGAGTTAAAATCTTTACCAACTGGTCTTAGTATCAGATAATCCACTTTGGTTTTTTATTAAAAAGGAAGAAGCAGCAGCAACACATTTTATGCTTTGAGAAAATACCGTTCCTGGAGAAATGTGATCTGTGAACAGGGTAGAGGACAGAAAGCAAGCCTATTGGTCCAGTGACCACAGAGACATTCAGTTAATCCCTCTGATTGCAGTCTTGTTCACTTTCCTGCTGATTGAATCTGAACCCAGAGCAGCCATTGGGCTCCACTGCGGTAAACTGGTCGCTCTCTCTTCAGTAGCCTTCTCATGGTATATTACAGCTGTGGTTTTTTCTACTTATTTCATCATCAACCCACTTCTAATTCTATCTCCCACAATCATTTTAAAAAGTGTTTGATCTACTGTCTTATTTTTTTCAGGATCATTTATGGTTCATGAATCTCTCTAGGATTCCTATTTTGATTAAATTCAGAAGTTAGAAGGGGCAAACTCAGCAAGGCAGTACTATTTAAAGGATGCTATTGATTAGCACATTACTTTTTTTGGGTGAAAACAAAATAATGGTATCAACATATAATAGCTTTTACATTTTGTATGTGATTTTGAATATAATTTTTGGAGAGAATCAGGGGACACAATTGTCAAAAGCTTCCCACTGAACAACCTAAAATGTATATGGCAATGCTGAATTTTCTTTTTTATGAAAAGCAACATTTCTGACCTAATCCATTGTATTTGGTACTTGATGACCAGGGACTGATTGGAGTTTCTAATTCCACATCAGTCTGAAAGTTCTAATGGCTTGCTTTTGGACTGCTGTCAGATCTAGGATCAATACTTGTTAACACCCCAGTGAGTGCATTTGCTGAGGAACAGATGGCTCACACCACTCCTTTCTCTAACTCTCTACAATGAGTCAATCCTTATGAGTCATCATCTCAAAGTCCTACCAGGAATGCAGAGGAAGGACTGGCCAAACCCCTACTAGAGTTCACTTATTTAAAAAAAAAATCTGTCACTGCAACTGTCCCCACTGTAGGTAGACTTGGCAAATAGGTCAACAGGTTTTCCTGCTGCATCAGTGACTCACAGACACGGGTAGATCTGGGAGCTTAGCTGGCTGCTATCTTTGTAAAACAAGGTCTTTGGGTAAGTAAACAAGTGCTTTTAGGCCAGCATTCAACAAAGTTTGAAGTAATGCTTTAAGAAGAATACATCAAGGGAGATTATTAAGAGAGAGAGAGAGAGAGACAGAGACAGAGAGAGAGAGACAGAGACAGAGAGAGAGACAGGACTTGAAGAAGGTTCAAAAAACTATGCGAGGGCATTGCCTGAAGGAAGGTTGTTCATGAGCAGCTGAATGGCAGCTTTCCTTTTCATTGCACCAAGCTGTAATAACCTTTTCAGGCCTAATTAGGAATTATCACACAGTTGAGATCAGTCACTCCCTCTGATCAGAAGGGAAATCATAAAAAAACATTCATTTGGAAGGAATTCAAAATAGTGCTGTGGAAATCATGGTGGAAATTATCCTGACCATCCTGCTAAGCACAGGATGAAATTATGAGCTTCTAAACTCATACATCAAGTTTGATCTCATTTATTTATTTTTTGCTTTGGCTCTCCTGGGGATTAAACCCAGGGGCACTCTACTACCGAACTACATGTCCAGTTCATTTTTTGTTTGGAGACAGGGACTTGGAAAGTTGCCATGGCTGGCCTCCTTCCTCAGCCTCCCAAGTAGCTGGGATTACAGATGTGTGCCAGCCTGTGATCTAAATATCTTTAATTACTTATTGTCCCAAAGCCTTTGTCTCTGAAGATATTGAATAATGACAACTGGAGTGAATATTAAGCAAGCAGAAAACACAATATCGTATATGTTCCAAGTCTCTAGAATATCAATGCTTAAGGCACAAATGTATTTCTTAATCATTACTAGAGAACTGACACATATGTGTTAAGTCATTATCACTGAAATCATCAAAATATGGATACAGGCTTAGTGGTAGAGGGCTTGCTTTCCATGCACAAGCCCCTTGGTTCATTCCCAGGACTGAAAACAAAAAAACAAAACAAAACCAAGTCAGTTACTACAAAGTAAGATCTAAAAGCAAGTACAAAGCAAAATCTAAAAGTGGTTAAGAACAGAACAGAGTACAGACTGGCTTGGTCCAAATCCAGGCTCTACTACATACTGGCTATGTAACTCAGATTATTTAACTTCTCTGTGTCCCAGTCTCCTTTTCTGGAAAATAACAGGATTGAAATAGGAATTAATATGTAAAGTGGTAGAAGAGGGGCTGGTACACTGTGGGTGCTCTGTATTAGTTGTACTTGTTATAAGAAATGGAATTTTAAAATGCTTACAGCTTCTATGGACTTGAAGACAAAGATGTTGACTAGTCATATAGATATAAATGTATGAATTTAAGATGGTATTAGTCTACTTTTGTTTCAAGATCCCAAAGGTTTTTGCATTTGTTTTTGAAAGAAGAATTCTCTGTCCTTAACTTCAAGAGATTTTTTTCCCAAATTTAAAAGGTTGAATTTTTCAACACAGAATGAATGACTCAGATTATAGATATATTATAGATAAAAGGCATCTACAAACTTTTCCGATTACAGATGTATCAGAAATCTGTACTGTATTTCCTTTTTCCCTTGTCCTCTTTATATTGTCTGTTCTCTTTTTGACTACCAATGCTATTACTCCAGCCCAGTGCCTCAGGTGTTTTGCAAGGACTCTCTCACAGCCCTCACACTGATTTCATGCCTCCTGTTTCTGTTGTCCCTAGCCTTTCACAGAACAGAATATTTTCTCCCCTACCACTTTTTCTTTCCCTTTTGTTCTGGTGCTGGGGATGGAACCCAGGGCCCCACACATGCTAGGTAAGTGCTCCCACACTGAGCTCCACACCCAGGAGAAACCTTACAAGTATCACTTTATTCTTACTACTTCCCAGCCCCAAATTTCCTACAGTTCTGTCTTTGAAATAAGCTCTGAGATCTTTAACTGGAGACTTCCAGCCTTACCTGATCTGATGGTAACCTAATGTCCCTACCTTATTTTTCCCTATTTCCACATATACCCCCAATACTCAATCATAGCAGTTTTCAACCAGGAATGATTGTGCTCCCCAGGGCACATACGGCAAGATTTGAGACAGGGTTGTTGAAATTGAGGGACCATGCCACTGATGTCTGGTAGGCAGAGGCCAGGATATTGCTAAAAATTCTACAATTTCCAGGTAGTCCTTTCATTGCCAGGAATTAGCCAGCCCAAAATGTCAATACTGCTGAGGCCGAGAAATTGTTGTCCCAGCTAAGGCAGTGGCTGCTTCAATCACCTGCTTTACCATCCTGCTTCTAGGCTTTATTTTCCCATTAGCACTCCTCTTGCCTGAAATTCATATATTCTTCAACACTACTTTATCATTAACCTACTGTGAAACACTTACTGGCATCTATTATGAGGCAGTCCCTGCAGGTATAAAGATGAATAAGCCATTTCTTACACTGAGGAGGCTCAGAATCTCACAAAGCCTACAACTCCTTTGTATTTGCCCATCCAAGTCGTACCTCTTTTCAGGATGTATACAGAAATACCAGTAATAGCAGCTATCATTGTTGACTATGCCAAACATTCTTTCATGTATGAACTTATTTCTTACAATAGACCTGTATGGTAAGTATAATCATTACCACCACCACCCTTTTACAGATTTGAACCAAAGCAGTCTGGTTGTAGTAGTCAGATGCTCATTTGCCACATCACAACCTTCTGCTGCTGTCACTAATGCTTATTTACTTAGCTGCTTCATCCTGCCTCCTCCTACCCATGAATTAAGCTTTCTGCCTTTGACAATTGCCCATTGGAAAACCAGTCACACAATATACCTTACTCCCATATGGCAGCACCCTGCAGTTGCCCTGGGATGGCTTCATTGCCACACACCCTGGTGGTCTCTGGAGAACCTCTGGCTTCCAATCTCATCTACTCTCATCCTCAACACTGGTGCTGCAGATGTGAAGAGAACACATTTCCGTACCTCTCAGGCACTGGGAGCTCACCTGAGTCCTGCCACTTTTCCTCATTGCTGTCTCACTATCAAACTTCCTGCCCATACTGGCCCTTCCCCTGCTCCTGCAGCACTGGGTAGGTGGAAAAACCTACTGACTAAAATAGATATCCAGCTAGGAAATAAATGCAGTCACCCCTTCTTCAACCCCCCACACTTCATAACGAACTGGTAAACTGATCAGGTACTCCCTCTCTCACTCTTGCCAAATTTGTCTCCATCTCAGTCCTCTAAAATCACTTGTAGTAGTACGAGTGACTGGTGGTAAGAAAGGTTCTGCTGCATGCTGACCTCTTGGCAAGCCCTGGTATCCACAACAGGTGGTTCTCCAAGCCGATAAGGTAGCACACTTAGCAAACTTTGTTCTCATCCTGGGGGTTTTAATCAATTATGGGAGGAGAAATCTCATTTAATACCCAATATTGTGCTATCACAATTAATTTTTCATCAAACAGCTACATATTCTTTATGACATTATACACTCTTTTGAGGAAAGTAGCATGTTTAAAAATTAGGAACTCATAACAATCTTCAAAATAGCTCTGAGGAATATATCATTGTCCCCATTTTACTATAGGTATTTGAGAAAATCTGTTCCTTTTATAAAAAAATCATGTTCATGTTACAAAACAAAACTCCTGGAAGATCTGTTGACATCTTGATCATCCTCAATATGTAGCAAAGTAACACAAAAGCATATACGTGCTATATATGTTATCAATTAACAAATGTACCTGAAGCTCACTTAAATTTAGTAACAGCCACTGTCTTTGGAGACTATTTTAATTCTTTGCCCACATGTAATATAATGGTAAACAGCTCTCTTCCAGCATACTCTCTCCCCTCACACATATACCCACACACATGTGCAAATGTAAATTTCAGTTTGGTCCCACACAGTGGAAAAGTAAACAAAGCAGACTAGGTTAATTATGTGACATGTCCTTGTTGATCCCAGCTTCTTCTTTCAAACTGCTTTTTCCCATGCTATGCTCAGATGTCAAGTATCATCACCTACCTTCAGTTACAGGAGTATTAGCTTGTCACAGTTGTTTGCCATGTGCTATTGATAAACTGTCAACAGAGGTAAAAACAGGTAAATTTTGTCTTTTATGTATTAAGATGGTCCTAATACACCAGTAGTCAAATGAATTTTTGTTATTTTTCCATTAATTGTATCTTAACTCTCTTCTGGCAGGTGTATGGCAGATGAGTATCTGGGTAAAGGGAGGAAACTTTGCCTAGGCAGTGACTGCCAGAGGCAGAGGGAGGAGAAGGAAGGGGGAGAGGGGAAAGTTGTAATATAAAATGCATGTGATTTTTCCCTACACATCAATTCTAGCACTACTGTTAAAACTTTTGAGACATAAGGAACACTGAAATAAATGGGTTGAATGAGCTGTTACAAATGCTAGTTAGAAAGAACCAGGTCCTGGCACGAGTAGTTTACATTGAGAGATGCGAGGACAGCCCTTCAGACACAATTGTTGCTTCCAGATTGTTTGAGATTCCAAGCAAGATGTGTTGAGGTCAGGGACTTGAGATGAGATTTAAGGTTCTAACATACATTCAAAGATGTAAAATTTTTTTTTGTTTGTTCTTGGCTCCCTGCTTATTAACAGGTTAACCTCTGATCCTTGTAATTAAATGTAGACCATCTCAGAATTTTTCTTGGGGTTAGAGTCCATAGGTTGAGGGCTCAGTCCTACAAGACTGCCCCAGGCTTCCAATGCCAATTGCAATCCCCAGGTTATTTCACCTCTCCGACCTATTGGCTATGAATCAGTTCCCATCATCCCCTCAAGTTTCATTAATTCGCTGGATGGACCAGTTCACAGGACTCAGGAAAAATGTATGTTTACTAGTTTATTGCAAAGGGTATTTTAAAGGATATAAATAAAGCTCCAGATAAAGAGAAACACAGGGTGAGTGAAGTCTGGAAAGGTTCCTAGTATAGGAATTTCTGTACCCATGGAGTTGGGATGAACTACTCTCTCTGCATGTAAAGGTTTTGTTTACTTTCCTGGAAACTCTCATGTGTTGGGCTATCTGAAAGATCTCCAGATTTGTCCATGTGGGGTTTTAGGGAGGCTTCATTACATAGGCATGACTAAATCACTGGTCACTCGTGATCTACTCAAACTTTAATTCTTTGGAGGTTGGAGTTGAAAGTCCCAATGCTCTTCTGACCATGGCTTTACCCTCCCAGTGACCAACCACCCGTCCTGAAGCTACCTAGGGGTGGTCACCCCTCACTCAACTCATTAGTATATAAAAGATGTTTATCATTTTGGAGATTCCAAGGATTTTAGGAGTTGTGTGTCAGGCAAAGGCACAGAAGACCAAATATATATTTCCCAGTATCACAATACTTCAAATGCACAGTTTATCATATGCTGTATTGGTCAATTCACACTCAGACACTGCAAAAGTAAAAAAGACTTTATTTGAGGATGGGGAGTCTTTGAAGAATTGTAATTTGGAATAACAGATTCAGACGCTGTGAATCAGTGTTCCAATGAAAGCAGGAAAAGTGGGAGCTAATATGGGTTACTAAGTGTTGAGAAAAAACAGGGACATGACTGATAGAAGATAGAGAAAATATAAACAGAATGGAAATGTCCACAAAACCAAAAGTCCTATGATCCCTTGAAATGCATCTTGACTCCCTATGCACAATGTAACTGTCCAGTGGTTCCAGATGCCTGTGGTCAAAGGGTGACAGAGGCCACAGTTCACATTTCAGGCAGCAATTGAAATCGTGAATAAACCCTGTTTTTTTTTAGGGGGGGGTGGGGATTGCACTCTACCAATTGAGCTACACCCCCCACCCCTAAACACTGTTTATTAAATGCCCTTCTGACTTCGTTCTGTAAAAATCTTTCATTGTTTCTTTCACTGAAATTTTCCTTTTATTCTCAGCTAATTCCTCAATAATGCTGTTAAAGTAATGCCTAAATTTTTAAAAAGACTTTATCAAAATTTTCTATTACTATATCTGTATTATTTCATTATATTTGGTTTTATTAATAACTTTTCTAGTAATAAATAGCATTTCAGTGTACATTTCCTGTATTTGGGGGCAGTGACATCCATTTCTCTTTATTTCAGAAGCTAGACCATAATTTCTAATTCCATTTGTGTGTTACTAACTCCACTCTTGGCACCAGGTATGGAGAGCATTACTTAAGGATAAGCCAGTGGGTATTTTTCAAATGCAAAATATCTATCATGATAGTTGGCTCATAAATGGGAACTTGACCCATTAAGAACCAATCATTCACAAGGAGTTTTGCTGTGATTTCTGGGACAAAGGTTTCCTATTAGATATAAGAATGAAGGGAAATAACAACTGTATTTCTCACTACAGTAAGAACAAACTGAGGTATGGAGCTAGGTGGTTGTGAGTGAAAATAGACCATCATCTAGTCCTACCTATCAATGATTAAACCCAAAGCTATTATTGGACCTTTAGCAACATGAACCACTAAGTTCTCTTTTTTACCTAAGTCAATTCAGGTCTGTTTTCCTATTATTTGTGCTCAGAAGAGGCCTAATTTCATAGTGGGGGGTGGGGCGGAATATATATATATATATATATATTATATATATATTTTTATATATATTATATATGTAGTATATAGTATATATATATATATATAGTTATATATATATAACTATCCATAATGAGACTTTATCTAGATTTTTACATTTGAGTTTATGGATTAGATTATTTAACTAACATTTTTATCAAAATACGGGCTTAATAATTTATTTACAACTGCTTTTTAAAGGGGAAACATTACTTTCATTCCAAAATAGTTTAGTGACTCTTCAAAACTATATTTATGAAAAGAAACTTAAAAGCAATTTCTTTGGTACCAGGAAGAGAAAAGTAAATTTATGTGATCTCTCAATCTAGAAACATATTTTGTGTCTTTGACATTCTCCACATACCCAAGACACAAATCTTTTATTCTAAATGGGGGAAAATCGGTAATATATTTTAAACCCCATTTAAATTTCTCTCTAGGAAACTGCATTCTCAGATGGAATTTAGAACAGGTAAGCAAGCCTCATCTTTTCAATTCTCTTCTAAAATCCAGTTCAGTCAAATACTTGCCCAGATCAACAAAAGATATGTTAGGAACAGCTATTTTCTATCTTATCTCTTTTTATCTTAATTTTCTGCTTCTTAGAGTAAAGTCTTATATAATACATACCTCAAAATAGTATTAAGAAAAATTCCAGATAAATACAAACTAAAAGAACCCAGGGAGCCAGCCATGGTGGCAAATGCCTGTAATACCAGTGACTCAGGAGGTTGAGGCAGGAGGATCCCAAGTTCAAAGCCAGCCTCAGCAATTTAGTGAGGTCTTAAGCCACTCAGTGAGATCCTGCCTCTAAATAAAATACAAAAAAGGGCTGGGGGTGTAACTCAGTAGTTAAGCAACCCTGAATTCAATCCCGGTACCCCTCCCCGCCAAAAAAAAGAAAAAAAAAAAAGAAAGAAACCTGGGGAAATAAAGTAAGTATGAAAAACTAAAACTCCTGGTGAAAAAAAATTAATGTATAAACAGGATTATTTTGTTTAAGCTCTTAGAAAAATAATGACAATATATTCTTATTATTTTTTCTAATAATAATGAGAATTTATCATCCTTATTGTATGGCAGACTACTACATTAACGGCTCCAAAGAATCATACTTCCTGCTATCTAAATCCTTGTGTAATCCTCTCTGACACCGATTCTAGACTTGGCCATGAGGCTTGCAAATATGATGGGAGAATAGGCTTGGTAATCTCTTCCTACTGGAGCTTGCCCTCTCCAAATATCTGCTCTGTGATGGGATGAAGCCCACTGCAGCATACTGAAAGTTGGGAGGCAGAGAACAGCCAGTTGACACAGAACAGTGAAAAGTCACAAATCTTACTTTAAATCACTGGGTTTTAGGGTGGTTTCTTATGCAACAATGGATAACGTGGAAACCTTATCTGTGTGGCAGAGCAAAATAATTAAAAATTAAATAGTTATGCTTAATCTGAAAGACAACCAAGATCTCTGAGCAAACTTTAAGACTAGTAGACCTGCTATACTTTCATAAATTCTGCTTTGTGTAGACTAAGATATTTAGTCCCTTTAAATAAGTATTTATGATACTCAACATTTCAACTGTTAACCTATACATTCTATAGACTGTACCACCCTAATCAATGAAAACTACATGATATATATTTTTATTTTAAACACTTAACTGTACATGTTTCATTTATAAAAGATGAGATTCTAGCTTGTTTTTTTTAAATTATACTTCCAATATTGTATATTTTTTACAGAAGCCAATGTTTTCTAAATCTGCAGCTTCATTTCATAGCTTTTACAGTATCATAATCTTAAATACATTTCTAATATCCTTTAAAATATAAAAAACCCATATGAGATATTTTTAACATGTTAAAACTTAACAGGTTATGGTATACCTGCTGAGTCCTTTAGCCACTGTTGAATACTTTTCCAGTACAGAGAAGTCAACATGTTGGAGAAATTAATTCTCTGTATTTACTTTTATTAAAAAGAGGTTTTTGGTAGTAAGAACAAATAATCTCTCATTTGTTGCCTGAAAGCCTAAAATAGGATCATTGGTTTCTAGGCTAGCTACTTGCTGCTTAGCAACCTGCCCCACATGCCTGCCTTCCTTTCTGTTGTAAAGCACAGTGGACATGGGAGTAGGCTGACGATAGATGAACACTCGACGAAGGCACTCACAGAGGGCTGCATAGGAATAATTTGGAGCACAGGCAAAAAATTTTTTGTCTCTTTTTGATGCTTGGACATAACCTGCCAAGAATATAAGACAAACAGTAAATAACAACAACAAAAAAAACCTATGTTAAACAGAAGGGAGAAAATAATGATTTAACATTAAATATTTTGTAACTTCTATTACAAATTAAGATGCCTAAGTAAAATATATACCATAAATAGTCAAATGGATTCAGAACCATTAGCAATTACCCACAGGTTCTCCCAACCAGGGCAAAAATACAACGTTAATTCCTAAGGAACAAAATAGGAATTCATCTCTTCAAGAACAGCACAATATAATTCCATTTAATTTCCATGAATAATTAAAACACACATTTGAAATCTGACACATTAACAAGCCAAAAGATCTTTAAATGCCAATTTAGTATGTAGGTGGATGAATAACGAATATAGCATCAGAGTCATATTTTTCTCTTATCCACTGGGAAAAATGTTTATAGAATAACACCATGAAGTTACTTTAAGGAGGCGGTTCGTAATGCATCCCTGAAGGTACTAATATTCACGATGCATTCTCCCATCATCCCTACAATGTTTGAGGTATTTTTGTACACTAATACCAAAATTATAACAGTACGTTGTTGTATTTCAGAAGCAGAACTTAGAGACTACTCAAGTTAAAAACAAGTATCTATTAAAACACTTAATTAGGATATCTTTGAAAATTGAAAAAATATTAATCTTGTCAAATCATGTACATGTTTAAAAAATATCTCTTCATATTAAAAGGATATTTATGTCCTGAAAGATAAGCTAGAATTTTCAGATTGATACGTGGTTAATAAATTTATAACGTGCAATAAAAAATGCAACACTAATGAAAACAGACTCTTAACAAAAAATAAAAGAGCAAAAGCTATGGGGCACAGGAAGATCAATACTGTTTTTGTAAGGTTTGAAGAAGAAAAAGTGAAGAGGACATAGATTCCTATGAGTAGTTTAGAATTAGCTGTCCAGACTAACTTTGACAGAATTAATAATGTAGATAACATCTCAAGAGTACATATCTAATGTAAAGTTCATTTAATTGAGACTTAAGCATAGTAGATTTCCTCTATAATAAAGGGTTTGGGCATACAAATGGAGGATCTGAGCATCTAAAACATGACAGAACTCTCCTCTTATTGAAAAAGGAGATTTTTTTTAAAAATAGGAATTACAGCAGAGAGGCTAAAAATTATATAGCTAAGGTTATCAAACTGAATTTCAGGTCATAAAAATCTATTTGGAATCTGAATTAACCAGTTTAGTAGACTACGTTATTAACTATATAAAGGATAACCGGCAAATCTCTACAGTTAGGGTTGTGCATATTTAGCCATTAAAATGAATAAATTTACTTCCTGCTGCCAGCTTAAAACAACCTTTCAATAAAGTAATGATGGCTAACTGACATAAAAAATTTCTCCCTACACAATAGTTCCTAATGTATTTTTAACATAAAATTAATGATTGCATAATCCTATGCAGTTTAAAAAATTTTAAGCCTTAGTTTTGAAACCAGTATTTTCCCTTTTATCCTAACAAATAAATTTAATTTCTGCTTAATGTCATCTTCTGTGTTTCCATTATAATGGCTCTTTTGCACATAAGTTCAACAAAACATACTGCCTAATGTACATTACTTTAGAGCAATACTATGACACTTTTGAAGATTACTATGAAGAAACCCAAATACAAGTTCCCTTATTCATATTATAATACTGCATAGCTTAAAGAATTAAAATAAGCAAACGACTGATTAGAATGATTCAACTGATGAGATAACCATTTTCATTTCTATTCTGTGTTAATCTTCTGTACAAGCATAAGAAAAGATTAGCCCTGTTCCAATAGCATTAACCCTCATCAACTATAACATAAGCAATATAAGCAACCAATCATACCACAAATCAATCTAAATGTAATTAGGACAGTTCAATTAAAAAAAAAGGGAAATGAACTTAATGATGACTAATTTTTGGTATAATGGAAAATGCTGTTAAAGAGCTTGCTTTATACCTAGAGCATTGAAAGTTGCAATGTGCTCCCACATGTCATCTTGTTTGCTGGAGTGTGGTTGCCAGAGTAGGGCATCAACATCATGACGCAAACAGAAGCAGGGCATTTCCTTAGGATCTACTATAACAGAGAAAAGGTACTGGTTGCTTCCAAGATTTACCTAAAGTGACAAAAAAAAAAACTTATTCAATAATAAATTATTAATATTGACAAAACCTAATATTGACAAAAACTTTCGTAAAAAGACTCCTTGTAACTGTCCTGAAAGAAATGAGCTACTATTACACTCATTTCAAAGCTGAGGGAAGTGGCGCACAGGGCATTTAATTTGCCCAAGGTCATTCTGATAATGGCTTGTGAAGATGAAATTTGGACCTATAGTTTATGACCCTAAACATTGCTATATAACTACCTCTTAACTGTTGATAGCTAAAGTATGACATAAAATGCCAATTTAATAAAGCATAGAATACAAACATGAAATTTACTAATGCTAACTTGTAATAATTATCAAGAACAATGAGTTACTAGAATTTATGAGTGTATTCTATATGCCAAGCATGCCATAAATATTAAATCTTCTCAACATGTCATGAAGTTATTATTATCCTCATTTAATAGATGAAAGAATAATATTGGAGTGCTTAAGAAACTTGTTCTAGACTACACAGAAAAATCACAAAACTGGGATTTCAAACTCAGATCTGTTTATAAATTATTTACTTGAGTATATTGCCTAATCATGGTATTAAGTCTATATTATTTATTATGCCAATAATTGTTATTGCAATACTGATGACTAAAGGAACTGATTTTAATACAAAATTGTCAAATTGAGACTCATAAAAGGATTTGACCTTCAGGAATCTCACTCTCTTAATGGAGACAGGCTGGCACACAAGAGAACACAGATAATTTCTTCTCTACCTTTGCTCCTGATAATAAGTGGAAAAGTAAGGTTTATTTTCAAAATTACCACTAGCTAATTGCCCTTTTATGACAGACTCAATGGAGCCAACACTGCTTTAGCTCTCTTCCCTGCACCTCCACACTCATTCTTGTTTCCCAAGGGCTTTCACAGAAGGAAATAATAACAACAATAATAATAATAATAATAATAGTAAAACTACAAGTTGAGATATTTTCATAAAGGTGTATTTATTTTCATAAGCCAAATGAGTATTAACTGTATGAAGCACATAACTGAATGATATCTGAATGATATGATTCCCATATTTGACTGGACAGCAGTGATAAAAGAACAAAGGACCCTGAGCAATCAAGTGAAAGGTTAACCACCAAGGGAGATCAACTATAGAAAATAAGATGAGGATGATAAAGGTCTCTTATTATGAGCCCTTTACTCTGACTGATGCTCCTTTTCTTCTGTTCCCACTTAACTTCATTTCTGTGAGTATGTCAAACAAGTGTTAATCACAAAGTCAGCAATTTCACAGTTTGCCTCTACCATACCTTTGACAAGGTATTCTGACCAGATTCGTCTTGCTGCCTCCCCCTTTTTTTGATGGATTTCTATTTATCCCTTAAGATGCAGTTCAACCATCAGCTGTTCTCAGAATTGTCATAGGTTGTATGAACTGCATGAACTCTGAAAACTGCCAGCTGCATTTTTCTTATCCCCAATTATTTATCATATTGTATTAATTATTACTATGCATATATTATCATCTGTGGATTGGATTTTATCACCCAAAGATATCCCACTTCTTAATTCCCTGGAAACTCTGAGTAAGTTTCCTTGCAAGGCAAAATGGACTCTCTAGTTGTGATTAAACTTAGAATTTTTGAATGGAGAGATTATTCTGGATGATATGGGTGGGCGCAATGTATTACCAAGACTTATAAGAGGAGGGAGAAGGATCACTGATCAACAGACATTGGGACAACAAAAGCAAACAAAAGCGAAGAGATTGGAAGATGGAGGTTGGGGCCACAAGCCAGGTAAGGCAGGCAGCATCTAGAAGTTAGAAAAGGCAAGGAAATGAATTCTTCCCATATCTTCCAAACGGCATGTGGTCCTGAAAACTGATTTTAGAACTTCTGACATCTGGAATTGTAAGAGAATAAATTTATGCTGTTTTTAGACATTAAACTTGTGACAATTCATTACACCAACGACATCAACCTAACACCCATTTTACAAGACTAAATATCTTTTTTTATGTGTGGTGGGGTACTGATTGAACTCAGGGTCTTATGTAACCTAAGCAAGTGCTTTACCACTGGGCTTAACCCTAGTCCTTTTTAAAATTTTATTTTGAGACAGGTTCCCATTTGAGTTTGGCCTCAAACTGGCCAGTTTGAGACTGGCCTCAAACTTGGCCACCCTCTTGACTCAACTTCATAGCAGATGGAATTACAGGCATGTACACTGCACCCAGCTATAAGACTAAATAACGCTGACAACCAGAAGTCTATCTTCTTGTCTCTATATTCTGAATATTTTTTGAATGAATGTTATGTATTCTTTAAGGGAAAATCCTTAGGATTAGGTTCTTAAAGAACTTACTCACTGGAGGATTACTAGGGTTTAGGAGCTTGTAGACTTCTTCCCCAGCTCCTCCAGTACTGTGGATTAGGCCCAGGGGAGATCTACCACTAAACTACATTCCCAGCCCTTTTTTAATTTTTTTGAGACAGTATCTTGCCAAATTGTCGATGTTGGCCTTGAACTTGCAATTCTCCTGTCTTAGTCTCCTGAGCCCTGGGATTATAGGCACCTGGCTAGGAGTTTCCAGATTTAACCAAGTACACAGTTCTGAGTGCTTTCTGGGTCTTGCCTCTAGAAATCTTTCCTCAATCTTTCCTCTTGGCTTTCCAAAGTTTAAAGAAAAATATCCAAACTTGAACGACATTTTGAAAATTTCTCAAAATCTGGTCCCAATATGCCCTTCCAATATTGGCTCCTACTACTCTCAAAACATGCAGCACAACTGGATCACAATTTACAAACTGTTTCTGCTACATTCCCCCTTCTTTAAGCATATTTTCTCTACTTGTGGTATGTTCTGCCCATTGTCCTTATATGCCATGTATGAATAGCATTTTTTCCTCAAAGAATGTTTTACAAAGAAATGTTAATACAAAGAAATAACACATCCTATTTATACCTTTCCAAATGAACTTATCTCTTTATTCTGTTCATATATTCTTTGAGGGTGTTAACTATAACCTTGGGTAGTGATAGTTAAGAAATGATTTATTTTCTTATAAGTTCAGTAATAACAGTACTTCTTGCACCATTGTTACAAGCAAACAACATATTTCAAAAACCCTTGCATAATGATTAGCACTAAAACATTACTAAATGATGGTGTTAGCACTAAAACATTACTAAATGATGGTGTTCATTTACCATCTATATTCTTACCATTGGTGTTCTTACCATTTTATATTTCTATTCATTCTGCTTTCTATACAACAGGCATTCCAAATTAAACAAATGAGATAAGCAACAATAGTAAGAAAAACAAAGCAGCTTTGGAACAACACTTATTTTATGCCTGGATATGTGACAATAGTTATGAAAAATGGTGTTAACATACATTTCCTTTGTTCTGATCCCAAAATATTTACTTTTAAAACAAATTTCTAAACCCTTGCACCACTTCAAAAATAAATGTAGAATTCATTGTTCTGCCAATAACTTTGTTGTCATATAAATTCTATTTTATCAGTAGTTTCAAACATAAGGTCATTGCTTTCAATTTAAATCATATGATAATGCACTTTTTTCACATAAGATTTTGATTATATACTCAAAGTTTCTGAAAATTTTAAAAACAAAGTAAGCAAACTAGTCAATTTATGATGGTAGTTACAGCAGTATTTTACAAAGCTAAATTAAAAAGATTCCACTGAAGTTATTTGATGCTTCTCAGGTTAGTCAGCTGCCACATAGGAAAACAAGCTTGCGCTTCCATTCAAAGATTCCGATTAAGGGTAAAGGAACTGGATACCAACAGTGTTTGGTTACATTTTTCTCATGGTGGTACTGGAATTGCTTGATAATTAAGGCTTTCATGAGTTTTTCTTCACTCATTGCAATAGATGTAATCTCCAGCACGTTAACAGGAGTTGTTGGAGTAGACATCATGGCCTGTTCCCAATCTTAGCAGAAAGCATTTAGTCTTTTATTATGAAGTATAATGATCAATTTTAGAGTTTTAGGGGGCAGTTACCTTTAATACCTAGTTTTCTGAGCACTTTCATCATAAACTGGTGCTAAATTTTGTCAAATTCTTTTTCTGCACCTACTAGTAAGATCAAATGTTTTTCTTTAGTTTGCTGATATGGTATCGACTATCAATTATATTGATTATTGAGGTAATGAGTTAGCCCTGAATTCCCATTCATGACCATACAACTTGGTCATGAATATTATCATTTTTACTTATTGCTAGATTTGATTTACTAGCATTTTGTTCAGGATATTTTGTTTCTATTAACAAAGGCTATTCCTTCCTTCCTTCCCATTCTTTTGTTTTCTCTTCTTCTAATGTCTTTATCTGGTATCAGGGTAATGCTTCAAAAATAAGCTAAGAAGTGTTCCTTTTTCTTTTATTTTCTGGAAGTTAATACAAAATTGGTATTGTTTCTTCATTTGATAGAATACACCAGTGATGACATCTAAGCCTGGAAGTTTCTTTGTTGCAAAGTTTTAATAATAAATTTAATCTCTAATAGATACATGAGTATTAAAGTTATCTATTTTTTTCCTCGAGTGAGCTATCAAGAAATTTGTTTCACATAAATTTTCAAATATAATAAAATATAGTTGTTCGTAATGTTCCATTTATTATGTGTTAGTGTTTTTAAGATCTATACTGATATTCCCATTCTTTATTGCTGACACTGGTAATTTGTGTCTTCTTTTTTCTTGATCAGTCTGGCTAGAGATTTAAGAATCTTAATCTTTTTAGAAGACCAACTTTCAGTTTCATCAGTTTTCTCTATTATTTTCAGTTTTCAATTTCACTGGTTATCTTTATAGCTGGAAGATTCTTTCTTCCTGTTTGGTTTATATTTAGTTTATTCATTCTCTGTTTTTTCAAGTAGAAGCTGAGACATTTTTCTAATATAACATGTAATGCTACAGATTTCCTTTTAAGCTCCACTCGCATCCCACATATGCAATATTTCATTTTCATTCAATACAAAATACTCCCAGTTCCACTATAGTGGATAGATTACTAATAAATGAGTTTATTTTTCCAGTACTTGTGAACCTTCCAGATTTTATTATTGATTTCTAATTTGTTATAGTTAACAAAATTTTGCTTAAAATTACTCTATTAAACTTATGTTTTTTAAAATAATTGGTCAGAATATGGTCTATTTTGGTGAATGTTCCATTGATAATGCCCTACAGTTCTTGGATTTTTTTTTTTCTTTTAACCCCCTCTCCCACTTTGGTTTCAGTTTTTATAATTTTCAATAGCCTATCTCCATGGTCACTGATTCCCGCCCCCCCCCCCATGTACTGTGTTAATCAGCTTTACATTGCTGTGACTAAAATAACCTGTCAAGAACAAATTAGAGAAGGAAAATTTATTTTGAGCACTTGGTTTCAGAAGTTCAATACATAGCAAATGAACTCTATTGCTCCATTGCTCTGGAAGGGCATGGCAGAGGGAGTATGCTCAGCTCATGGCAGCTGGGAAGTGAAGAGAGAAAAAAATAGCATGGACCCGAGGAGTCAGGGACAAGATATAATCCCCAAGAGCATCCCCTTTCTGACTTTCTTTCTCCAACCATGCTCAACATGCCTCTAGTTACCACCCAGTAGTTCATTCATATTATTAATCAATCAAATGGATTAATCTACTGATGAAGTTATAGTTCTCATCCTTTATTAAAAGAAGTAGCTCTGGACTTTTCTGCCTTAGAGATCATGCTTTCAAAACGTAAGATTTTCCGAGCATATTAAAGATCCAAACAATAAAAGATGTATTAAGAAAAGTGAAGAGTTTTTGGAAGCATTCTTCTTTGATTTCTGGTTTACTTTATAATCCTTGCATTTTTCATGAGTCTTTTGCAATTTACTTCTCTGCTAAAATTTGGCATTTGTTTCTTTGTTATCCTTGCACTATTTGTTTAACATATTACATATTGTTTGTTTAAATTGCCTGATGACCAAAACATGGGTCATCTGAGTTTAGTTATATTGTTTGCCTTGTTTCTTGACAATGGGATGTTTTAACTTTGTGTGTGTGTGTGTGTGTGTGTGTGTGTGTGTTTTCTAATTTTACTTTTTATTTTTCAATCTGTACTAGGGATTGAGCCCAGGAGTACCCTACCACTAAGCTACAACTCTAGTCCTTTTCATCTATTTATTTTGAGACAGAGTCTCACTAAATCGCCCAGGCACACCTTTGCTATCCTCCTGCCTCAGCCTTCTGAGTAGCTGGGATTACAGACATGTGCCACAATGCCTGGCTATTTGTTTTATAATTCTGATTAAATATTGGAACTCATGTGTAGGGTAGCAGAGAATAAAGTACATAGTATTTATGCTTGGGAATGAACATACTTCTACTAGGCCATTAGTATAGGAGATTATGTGCTTCAGTGGGAGGTTGAGACAAGATTGATCTGAATTTGGGTTTTGCTGCTGATAGGTTTGACTTCAGGGCATCACTACCTTCAAATTCTTTCATTGTCACCTTGTGCTTTGGGGTAAACCAACTTGCTGGAGGATGTTTCTCAATGTTTCCCAGTATTAGGCATTCTGTGCACTGAGTCTCTCTCTATGCTCTAGCTCTTTGTTTGATGTCAGACTACCATGATCTATAACTTGGTGCTTCTAATGATAGAAGGGGGTTGGAGTGTTGAAGGTAGGGTGCTCTGTATTTTCTGCTTCAGTTTCAGTCTCTGTGGCCTCTGTTTCAGGGCATGAGCATTCAGTGATGGTGACTTTCCCAAAAGCAGGAAACTTCTACTCTAGATGATTTTCCTGCTCTTTTCCCTAGCATGGATATGGTAGATTTTTTCTTCTTTATCTTTTCCCCAAGCTACAAAGAATCTTCTGAGCCACTGGGATGCTAATAGTTGATGCTCTTCCTTCAGCAGCATAGGCTTTTGGAACATAAGGAAAATAATCCAGGAAGGACTACACACATTTTCCACCACACAAGATACTTTCCTCCTCCAATTCTATACACCAAGGTAGCTTTTCTCTAGTCTCTTACTCTTTTACCAGTCTTTCTCATTAGCAAATACGGGTCCATAAAGAACAACTTGTAACTATGAAAATTCCCTTATGTCTGTGCATTCCAAGGGTTCCATACTTTCTGGTTTCCCCAATTTAGGCCTTAGCAATTTGTTGGTTGCATCCCCTTACCCACTTACATGACATTATGATCTTCCTCCTATAATCAGATGAACCAGTATTCCCATTCCATCTCTCCTTGGTGGTACATGCTTTTCATTAGATGCTAAGCAGGTTGATCACCCTGTAACCTTAGCTCTCTAACAAAAAGAAATTTTAAGTTATGACTATTTAGATAACCTAGTCTTCTCTTATTACAGTGGGATGGACAATTTTCAACTTTTAATATCTTAGGCAGAAGCAGAATTCCCTTGATCACTATTTGTAAACTTGCCTAAAAAGTCCAGGACTTCAACTTATAATCACAAACTAGTGATAGCTTAGTATCTTCAAGATATTCTTTGGCAAAGCAGGCGAATTGTGTACTGTAGGATCCCACTCACCTGGTTTCCATTAGCAAAATCAAACATAGGTATTTAACCCAAAGGCAAAATTATCTTATCCATAAATACATAAAAATGATCAGAATGATGTTTGCAAACAAGTACTTCATGTACTAGATAATAGCTGGTCAAAACAATAAATTCTTCTTTGGGAAATCCACATGCAAAAGCAATTCAAGCTAAGAAGAAGGTAAAATACAACTAACTAGGAAGAGGACACAGTAAGCAGAAAAGATGATAAGTAGAAAGTAAGGTAGTGATCAACAGAAGATGTTTAGCAGACATAAATACAGAAGGTGACAATGTGATCAAAATGGTAACGTGTTAAGGTGGAGAGCAAGGGACACTTGATTTTCAAGAGACAAGTAGATTGTTTAATCATCTGAACTATGTGTTATTTTCAAAAGAGTGTCCCATTCTTTCAATGCACTTATTTCCCAGCCTGGCCTTTAGTTCTCCAGATCTGAAGAGATTGTTTCTACTGCTCCTTAAGGTCTCCATGTATGCTCATACCCATCATCTGATACAAAAACGATTTCTCTGTTCCCTGAAACCTAGAAAAGCTTAGAGTACTGAATTTTCACCTAAAGAAAAGCAAATCAGAATAAAGGCTACAAAGTAACTAAAATAACCAGTTTTGCTAAGTGAATAGAAATGAAGTGTGATAATTAAAGTGTATTTTGTATGACCCTACAGACAGAAAATGCCCATATTAGAAAAACAAAGAAAATGTTTGAAGAACAGACACTGTGTTAAAATTTGAAATGAACAAAACAGAAGTGAGACAATTATCCATTATCTAGCATGGGAAATTACCTGAAAGAAATGAGAACAAAATGTTCTAAAAGTTCATGAGTCAAGAACAGATGACATAAGGGATAGGGATGTAGCTCTACTTTCCAAGTATGTGTGAGGCACTGGCTTTTAATCCCCAGTAAAACCAAAACAAAATAACAGGTATCACAAATCCCATCGTTAACTAGAGAACTATGAATTCTGTTTGTAAACAAAAATCACTGGGTTTACAACTTGACAGATGAGCAAAATGGGATAGCAAATAAGAAAAAAAATGGGCAAACGGTGTCAGAGATAAATCGTAATATCCAGTAGCATATTAGTAGTGCAAAGAATAAAAACAAACCAAGTACAACCAGAAAAGTAATTTTTAAAATCGAGTAGGCTGAGGTTACTTAGATGGGCAAAGAATTCTCCTTACTTCAAATGTCTCTAAGAGTATTACTACAGAAATACACAGCATGGTCACTGATGTTCACACTGATGATACTCAAGCATCAATAAAATGTAACGCACGCCTGTAATCCCAGCAGCTTGGGAAGCTGAGACAGGAGGATCACAAGTTCGAAGCCAGCCTCAGCAAAAGCAAGGCTCTAAGCAACTCAGTGAGACCCGGTTCTAAATAAAACACAAAATAGGGCTGCAAATGTGGCTCAGGGGTCAAATGCCCCTGAGTTCAATCCAAAATAAATAAAATGTCACTTTCTCTTCAGAATGCCCTACCTAATATATTGGGCAAACAAATTTTTTTAAGATTCCAAGGGGAAAGAAAGCTTTAAATGTAGATTTGGTATTTAAATGGGAAAAAATAATTTACTTCAAAAATTCATGTGCTGTAAATGCAAAACAAATACTGTATTGAAAGAGAAAAGTAACTTTTAAAGAAGTAACTTTTAAATTCATTAGCCTTTTGGTCAATAAAAAAATATAATATTTATTCTATTTCCAAGTTTGTTGTAAAAAAGGTTTATCTTTGAAATACCAGTGAAGACTATAATTACAGTAAATATTCTCTAGGGAAAATTTGGATTATGCATTTCAAGTAGTCAGTTGACTGTTTCTTAATTCTCTTTGTAGAACACCTAGTAATTAAAGACCTCTGAAGATTAAATGTCAAAGTGAAGGCATTTAAACAACCTTTAATTATGGCTACTACAAAATTAAACTGAAAAATAATATTAAGAAAAATGTTTTACTTATCTATTCAGAAATAAAGTACTTCCTGGGATTCCAAAAAGATTGAAACTTAAAACTCCAAATTCATATTCTCTATATAGGCTGTATTGCTAATATTATTTATTCTATAGTTACTATGTATGAAGTATTGAGCAGACCTATATTTGCTACCATATTTAATCTTTAATACCTGAGAATTAGGGATATGGTCCTGTTCTACAGAAGAAGAAACTCAAAGTCAAGAAATTGAGAGGTTTCAGGTTTAAGACGCTAGTAAGTAGTGGCTATAATTTAAATTCATATGTGTTTCTAAAACCATGTTCATCATAAGACTATGTTCCCCAAATCTATTTTAGAGCAACTATTAAGCAACCACCAGTGTATACCCCTGACTAGGGACTACTTCAGATATGGTAATCCACATATTATACAATGTTTATATTCCAGTTTTGGCAGTTAACTTGTACAGAAAAGTTATTCATGCATTTTGGGCCTAAAATTAATGTCTGAGGTTTTTCTGAGCTCTCAGAAGATGGCAGACTAGAGGAGGCTGCTTTCCAAGCTGCTCCATGGCATGAGACCAAGGATAAACAGCTTCTCAGTGAAGTTGGTGAAAGAGGGATTTTTCTGGGAGAACAGCCTGGGGACTCAGAAGGTTGGATACAGTAAAGTCAAGAAGAAAACCCACTGCAGGTTGTGGCAGCTGCCAGAGCTGACCTACTGCAGGCAAAGCAGACGAAGGCAATCGGCATTTCTGATCCAGAGTGTGTGCTATACTATATCCTTGTGAGGGAAAGACAACTCATGTCTCCCAGTTGTCTACTGAGAGTTGAGGCAGAATCCATCTTTCCACCACACTACAGTGTTTGGCAGCTGTGGGAGCAAGTGCAGGAGCTCAGACCTGAGAAATCTGAGCTAAGTCCAAAATACAGACCTCACTGACAACCACCGCACAATTCTGAGTGTGCCTAGGAGACCAGGAGAAAGTCAGGTGTGGAGAGTGTTTTACAAAGGGGAATATGAGTCCTAGAGATCTGAGAGAGCCCAAGACCCTCCACTTTGAGTCTGACAGCTTGAAGGACCAACTATGGAAGACCAGGAATTTGATTCAGCAGGTGGAAGTAACTGTGTACTTTGGGACTAATGCCCAGATGGCAGGTCCCTGGGCGAAGAATGGGTTCCTCTGCTACATTAGTGGAACCCAGTGGGAACTCCTGGGGTGCAGTCTCCCAGAGTGGATTGGCAACTGCTTGGCTCTGGAGGTGTGCTGATTTAAAATCTTCAGGACAATCACAACTTAACTAAATACCTGGGGCCTAACTAGATTTAAACCTTGCCTTCAGGAGCTCCACCTAGGGAAACTCCTCTCACAGAACTCTACAGGGACCCCAACCTGAGAGTGGAGCAGACAATACTTTTCAACCTGCTCTACCTCATACTGCTGAGAATTTTTGAATTCCAGCTGGCAACTTCACGAGTTAACGCAAAAAGAACAAGGATTTAAAAGTCTGCAGCCACTGCTCTTGTACACAGTATGTATCTCAAGAAAAAACATAAAAGACATTTGGGAACAGACAACACACACCTATTCTCATTGACAATTTTGACCACCACAATGGAAACAATTCTTTAATTTTTTTCATCAAGAACCTTTTATTTTTCTTATTTTCTCCTTTTTTGTGTGCTGAATGGTTCATGGACATTTATATATATACATATTTGTCTCTCCTCATTTCTAACTTTTTATGAAGGCAGTTATTTTTCATGACTGTCTTCTGCGGGCTAGGGTTTTTAATTAGTATATGTTGGTTTTGTTTTGTATTGTTTTTCACTTATCTGTGACTCTTGATTCTTTTTTTTTCTTTTGCTTATGATCAAATTCTATTTTTCTCTTTTACTCTTTAAATTTTTACTTCTATTTTTTCTACTTCCCCCTCATAATCATCACATTCTACATCTCCTCTGTGTTTTCCCAGTTCACCTTTTGAAATTGTATCCCCTTTTGCAAATTTACTGCTTTTACTCTTGGCAATTGCTTATCATACCATTTCTGTCTTTTTTGCCAATTAACATTGTATATGATATATAAGGAACTAAGTATTTAGTTTAATGCTGTATATTGTTTACATTAGTTACTGTCATTATTTGTCACTCCCTAAACCATAAAGTACTAGAAACCTTCCAGACACTAAATTAATAGAGTAGAAACTCTGCTGCCTTAGATTCCTACTGCTAGGTGGGTAGGTGTACAAAAAAATATGAAACAGCAAGGAAATAAAACCATCTGAAACAAACCAAAATACCTCAATAACAGAATCCATTGACACCACAGTGGAGAAAATGTCACAGAAGGAATTTATATTAAGTTCATAGTTAAGCTGATCTGCAAAGTAAGAGAAGACTAGAAAGTGAAATCACAGAGAAAATACAAGACTTGCAAGACCACTTTAATAAGAAAATAGAAATTATGAAAAAGAATCAATTGGAAATCCTCATACCAAACTAAAAATTCAACGCAAAGCATCACCAACAGACTAGACCACTTGGAAGATAAAGAGTTTCAAGCAACAAAGACAAAGTATATCATCTGGAAATTAAAATTGATCATGGAAGAAAGACATTAAGAGACCATGAACAGAATTTTCAAGAAATATGAGATAACATGAAAGGCCAACTTTAAAATTCATCGGGATAGATGGAAAGCTCTGAAAATATAAATTAAAGGAATGAACAGTCCTTTCAATTAATAACAGAAAATTTCCCAAAACTTAAGAATGAAATGGAAAATCAAATATAGGAAGCATAAAGGTAAACCAATCCAGATTTCAGCTGATTTCTCAACCCAGACCTTAAAAGTCAGGTGGTCTTAAAATAATATATACCAAGCTCTGAAAGAAAATGAATACCAACCAAGAATACTATACCCAGCAAAATTAAGCTTCAGAGCTGAAGATGAAATAAAAACCTTTCATGATAAATTAAAGTTAAAAGAATTCACAACTAGAAAGCCTACACTACAAAACATACTGAATAAAATATTTCATGAGGAAGAAATGAAAAATAAAAATGAAAACCAGTAGAGGGAGGAAGTATACTATAAAAAGTTAAAGGAGAAACTAATCCAAATTAAAAACTAGAAATAAACCAAAATGACAGGAAATAAAAATCATCTCTCAATAACACTGAGTGTAATTGGTCAATTGGTAAAATTCAAGGATGAAATCTACATTAGGTAAAAGTATTTATGCTGATATTAAGTTTCATTAATTATATTATCATTACATTAAAAAGGCCTTCAGTTTTAGTTTATATGTGAAATAGGGGTAAAGGAACACAGTATCTACAACTTACTACTAAACGTTTCTGCAAAAAAAGTTAAAAAAGATATAGAGAAAAATGTGGCAAAACGTTAACAACTGTTAAAATCTAAGTGAAGGATATGGTAATGAACTGAGTTTTATCTCCTCCAAATTCATATATGGAATTCTTAATCCCCCAGTATCTCAGAATGTGACCTACAGTTGGGAATAAGACCTTAAAGACTAAGTTAAACTGAGGTGATTAAGGTAGACCCTAATCCAACATGACTACTGTCTGTTGTCTTTTATAAGAGATTAAGGGATGCAGAAATACCCAAAGAAAAACCATGTCAACGAGGCAGGCTTTAAAAGAAACCAACCCTCCTAACACCTTGATCTCAGACTTGTAGTATACAAACCTAAAAGAAAATAACCTTCTATTGTTTAAGCCACCCAGTCAATGATACTTTGTTAAGGCAGTTCTAGCAAATGAAGCCCAGATTTAACTGATTTAAAAGTTTCAAAGTATGTACAAAATACAAGAGTATCATCAGATTCTGTCTCTAAGAGTTATGGTTCAATGAGGGATTGTACAATCTCTGAACTTTCTGAAGACAGAACCTGTTTATCACTGAAGTCTATCATTCACATTTCTCATTCAGATCACATTTTATTCAAAAGTAAAGATTGAATGTAGTAGCTTAGGACTTACAATTTTCAATTTATTGTACAGGTGTTTGGGGAAAATTACAGCAAAACATACTGGAAGCCCATAGATCTAGTTTCTAATATTGGCTGTTTCAGTAATTGCATATAAACCTCATCTATCTCAGCTTAGCCTAATAATTTATAAAATGGATATTTAATAATTAATTCTACAAACCCAAGGTTTCTTCAAGGTTGGAAGGATTGTCTCTGTTTAATATATATTATACTTCTTCCCCACTTTTTTGATGTTTCCACTTAGGACACCTAACAGATTAGCTACTGATCATCATCTAGTTTTTATAAATCCTCAAGAAGTGAAGTGACAACTGGTTGGTAAATAAGAGGAAAAATTTGGGTATATTCTTTTTCCTCTAAGGTGCTTGAGGGCCCTCCAAGGACCCCCTTCTGGGGCAATCGAGCTAGTTTGGCATTGTGTGATTATGGTCAAAGCTGCTAAATTTCAGGGTTCACTGAGAAGATCTACTAGACCTTTGTATTACAATTGGTCAACAATAAAGGTTTTATTTTGGTCCTCTCTGACTCCTTGGTTTTAAAGAGCATGATCAAACATAGAAAATGAGATTAACTGAGGGTCTCTCAGTGAGATAATAACATTAAATTATTACTAATCAATACTACTGAGCAATACTAAGATGAATTAAAATTCACAGAGAACCTAACTTTACATTTTATTGAGCCTATATTTTATAGTACAACTTCATTTTATTAAAAATAAGCATACATTGTTAAAATTATATTTTAATTTATACCCCTATTTACACAGTATGAAGAATATTGTACAAGATGGAAGCTGTCAACATTTCATACATGCTTAAACATGTATGAAGCCAGGTATGGTGGTGCACGCTGTAATTCCAGTGATTTGGGAAGCTGAGGCAGCGCATAGCCAAGTTCGAGGCCAGTCTCAGCAACTCAGCAAGGCCCTGTCTCAAAACAGAAAAGTAAAAAGGGCTGGGGATGTGGATCGGTGATTAAGCATTCCTGGGTTTAATCCCTAGTAACAAAAGATTTAAAAAAGTATCATTCACATTTTACAAGTTTAAATATATGAATATATTATTACAAGAGCTGAGTATTTTAACACCTTATACTTTATTTTGATATACCTGAACGCTTGGTGGTATTGGAAAATACCAAAACATTTTAAAATTCATTTTAAAATTAAGTCCATTGTATTGCAGCTTTACAAGATCAGTATTTTGAAATACTTATTTAAAAAAATAAAAATAAATTTAAAAAATTATCAAAATCTTAAAATAGTTGATACCACCTAAGACCAAGGGCTTTCTCTATAAGTTAAGCAAAAAATAGTATGTAGAAGTTATAGCTTTTAGGACTACAAGTTTAGGAAGAGAGGCCAGTTTCTTCATTACAAAAACAAATAAGGTTCATTCAGTCAGAATTAAGTGTCCTCTAAGGCATCTTATTCAGTGGCAACCACTCTTAGGCAGTGGCAACTGGTTTTGGAAATTTCCCTGATGTCAGTACCACCTGGATGTGGACCTTTGCTACCTATATTAATACCAGTGGCCTCATTTTGCTGTATCAATACAATTTGGCTTTTTATATTAATATGTTTGAAAAGGATTAAAGCTGGTACTCTAGAACATGCCCTTCACTGGTTGTGTAAATAAAACTGTAGAATGACACTTTAGATGAAGTTAGTGTGATTTTAATTGTGCACTACAACCAAACTGTAACCAGTTATTAATAATTTAGAATGTAATCCCAGGACAATATTGAGCAAATAGCCTACAGTACTTCCTGTGAAAGAGTGAAGGAGGAGGGCATTTCTGTATTCAGGACTTCTTGGGGTTTCAGTATGGATTTATATGATTTTCTTTTCCCTTTTCTTTATTTTTTTTGGGTAGTTTTATTTATTCTATCAGTCTTTTTAACAAATGTTTATTGCTGCATTTTTTTTCCCAGTGTATCATTGTTTTACTGCTCTTGTAGTACTAGAATTTAGTTGGAAGAATAAAACATTTACTTCTATTCTGCTTGTTTTTAAAATGTATTTTAAATGGGTAGTATTTGAATAAAACCAGTGTTTTTCCAGGAATCAACTTAAATTTTTTGGTAAGATTAAAAAAAAAAAAAATTAAGTGTCTTCCATCGGTCACACTTTGAGAGGGACTCTTTAAAAAACTAGGCATTAAAGAGAAAAGCAGGGCTGGGGAGATAGCTCAGCTGGTAGAGTGCTTGCCTTGCAAGTACAAGGCCCTGAGTTCGATCCCCAGTACCGCAAAAAAAAAAAAAAAAAAAAAAAAAAAAAAAAAGAGAGAGAAAAGCAGTTGTGCTCACAATTAAGGGCGTCATCTAAGGAATATATCAGAAACAAACAACATCCAGGAAGCAAAATTCCTAGGAAGCCTAAATAGCTATGATTATCTAGCTTTGCATCAATACCCAGCTTGGTCATTACCACCTGCCCCCAAACACTGTTCACTCTTCAGTTAGAAGAGTCACTGAGTATTAAGGTGGACTGAAAGGTAAAGGTCAATTTCTTAAAAGCCAAAATGGACCTGAGGCTTTTTTTTTTTTTTCTTTTCATGATTGCTACCAAGAAATTAGTCTAAAAATATTTATTCAACACTTGTGAAACAGAACCTTTGGTTAGGTGTTGGGGACACTGTGATGAACAGGATGCTGTTCACATGCTTTTTAGAACTTACTAGTGTTATAGGGTGATGGGAAGTAGAGTAGTGCAGGCATAAAAATTAACAATAAATTCAAATACATAATTTTGTCACAACTTCATCAGCACCTTTGCCTAGCCATTGTCCTGTGTCACTGCAAGTATAAGATCTAGAAATGCTCAATTTTACAACTCAATTTTGAGAACAATGCCAAACCATTAAAGATACCTGTTAAGTAACTAAAGCAAACAAACAAACAAGGGAGGTAAAGTGAGTAAGAGGAACAATAAAGAGATTTTCTTTTAACCCCTAGAAGGTGGGGTAGAATTTAGATTAAGTAAATCAAGTTCCTATTTTAATTGGTTCCATGAATTCTACTGAAATACACTTTCCCCCAATTCTCTGTAAGACAGACAATAGGCCAAATTTGTCATACATTTCCTAGATTTTTCTTGAAAACATTTGAGCCTTTAAGCCCTATAAAAAGACTCAAGAGTTCTAAAAACAGAATAACACCAGAAAAAGTTATTCCCTTGACTCCGTTGTTTCTGCTTGGACAGTCTCCTAAAGTCCCATCATTTCTAGCTTTGGTATTAAGAGTAATTTATTTATGTGCAGCTACAAATTAGCCACTGATTAGCTATAGAGATGGTTCTCACAAAATCAACTCTGTTATACACACTTGAGTGTGCAGTATTAACTAATGACTCAAGAGTCCCCTAAGCATGACTATCCTAAGCATGCTTTTTAAATTTAAAAATCTAGATCTACAAAGCTGAGGGCCAAATGCTGAAATAGTGACTGTACCAAGTCACTCCAGGCAATATTTTGTAGTATTGATGCCTTCTTAAAGCTTTTAAACAGAATGTAATTCTCAGGGGAAAAAATTTACTTATGACATATTTGAGACACACCAAAGAGAGAAGGGAAAAAAATACAATTTAAAGAGCTGAATAATAAAAATATTCCAAAACAGAAAAAAAAGGAAAAAATTGAACCAACTGGCAAAGAAGGGTTTTTCCAAGTTTAAAACAGGCCACACGATTCAGTAAGAGACACTTAAGTCAAATAAAAAAGTTGTTCACAAAAGCATAGTTAATAAATGAACAGTCAACAGTTGTAAAAAACACTCATATTAAAACAAGATCCTATATATCTTGCATACCAATTAGTAAAGATCAATCAGAAAACTGAAGATGTAGGTAAAGATGAAGAATAACAGGCAATAACTCAAAATATTACTGATGAGAGTTGAAATCAGTTTGTTAGAGGCTTAGTCAATGACTCATGAATTTGACTTCAGTTAACTCTTCATTAGATAAATATTCATGAATATAGAAAAGCTTCATGTAACAAAGGAATTTTTTTAGCAGCATCATGAATAATGCAGTTAAAAAGTTATATACTTACCCTCCCAACAACAATATCATAGTACAATCCAACCATTTAACCAGGGATAGAAAAAAACATGAAATGTTTATGTCCTAATGTTCAGTGAAAAAAGAAGATATGAAGTTATGCATTATTAGGTCAAAATTATATATAAAAGACTAGCACAGAAAAAAGCCAACTTAAAAATATCAACACAGTAGTACCAAAATAAAGAAGTATTGTTTTATTAGATTTAGTGCTATGGAACAGTGCTATTTTATGGAATGATGGGATTTATCACAGTCATAACTGAAAATCAAGCTACTTTTGCAAAACACATATTTGGTCATTTAATTATTATCTGAGTAACTTCTACTTATTTAGAAATTTTTTTGAAGCCACTATTACAAGAACTTACCACATGAGTAGTTTTTAATGTACTGCCATCAAATCTGCACAAACTGGAACTCTCTTCAAAAAAAATATCGCATTCTTCTAACTCTTGAGCATTACAAGGAGGTTTTTCTTTATCTGGATTTGGATTCTTAGATCATAAAATAAAAGAAGTAAGTCAAAAAATGACAACAAGGAAATGCATTTACTCACCCTTAGAAATGTTGATATTGATTATAGCAATAATTAAAACTAATTTCAGATGCACAACCAATACAAACATAAGCAACAAAAACAGCCAAAGAGATGACAGAATGATGGTGTCAGCACAAAAGGACATTAAAACAGCTATTATAAGTTCCATGTACTCAAAAATGTAAAGGAATACATAATCATGTTGAGAGATGGAAGATATAAAAAATAACCAAATCAAACTTCAAGATATGAAAATAAAAAATAAAATATCTGAAATAGAAAACAAGTAGGGATTATCACAAGGACTAAAAATTATACAGCCATTCAGGAGAAAAATTCTCAGTACACTAGGAATAGAAGGAAATTTCCTCAATGTGATAAAAAGAATCTACCACACTTTAAAGTGAAATACTCATTTCCTAAAGATGACAGTACAGCATGAATGCCTGTTTTTACCATTCAAGATTCTATTTAACAATACAGTAGAGTCACCACATGAAGTAACTTTGAAGGTTTCAAAATCATAAAACTGCTTTCAATTGCAGATTTCAGGACTATCTTTTCAAAATTTAACAAACATAATGATATCTAGGTTTAAGTAGTTTTCTCAAAAATACCAATATTCCTTTGAAATCATCAGGTTTAAAAAGTACTTAGAAGAGTTACTTATTTCAAAACAAGTCTCTACTAATATTAGCCTGGAAATATTATACACAAAAAATACTTGCTGAATGAATGAATGAACATACAGCAATGTAGCCTGCATGGCTGTGTTAAAAAGGCTATGAAACTAAAGTTTTGTGATCTACATTTAAATTCCAGTGACTGCTGAAATTTTCAATTATCACGGGCAAACACAAAACTTGGTTTCTCTATTCTGGTCATGTTTCCTTTTGACAAAGACATTCACTTGCAATATTCTAATCTTTCTTTACTGCCTTATAATGCAACTAAACCTACAGGTTAATTGTTGATATAGTCACCTTCATCATTATAATTCAAGATGGCAATAAAGCAAACATTCTACATATACTGACAGAATTTTTGGTAAAGAAATGTATAACCTACTTTTTGGTATACTATATTTGTCCAAATTCTCAACGTGGTCTTGCAAGTCACTGCATTTTCAACCCCATAGCTGAATAAGTACTGTCTTAGTCATTGTATTCATTACAAGAAATTACTTTGTCAAAAATAACTGTACTAGATATGATCTACATATATATCGTTGTGATAGTGTAAGATTACCTAGAAAATGTTAATAAGATTATTAACATAAGGTGCTAAATAATTATTTTTGTTCCTGTCAGCATTTGTCAATTAATTCTTCTAAAGGAGAATATATGCAGATACATAAATACATGCACACACACACCCTACACAATATGCCCACACATATATGAATTCACACTGTGTAAGAAACGGTAGAACTTTTAAATCATGTTAAAACATTAATCAAGTCAACAGTACTGAATCTATGTCTTTTATATTAGTAAAGACAAAATACTATTTGAAAACCATGGGACAATTCTCACATAACATACTTCTGGATTCTTGGAAAGTCATACAACTGCAACTGCTTACCAGTTCTTCAGAAGTCAAATGCATCAAACGTTCAGCTATTGCAGCACACTGGGCTGAGTCTCTTATAAGTTCCCCTTGTTTATCACCAACCACTAGTTCAGGCCATGTCAATCCTTCATTCTTCTTAATCAAGAAAATCTCCAAGCTAAAAGTATAAATGAGGAAAGTGATATTAAGCGACTATACAAATTATACTACCAACAACAAACAGAAGAATCTTCTACAGAAATACTCCTCTGGTATCCAGAGAATATTTTACCCAAAATCCTGTTCATTTTAGTTTTGCATATAATAGAAAACCTAAAATTCAAGGGCATGTAATGTAGATGTAATAAACAAACAAGAAAGTACCACTGGAATGATGCCTCAGATGGCTTTCAGAGAGGAGTGACTACAAAAAGTGGGGCTACTCAGTAAGTAGTGTGGTTGTCCAGGTATGCAGAATGTTAAAATTAAAGTACAAATAACACAAATAGCATGGATCTATGAGATAGTATTGAATGGGTGGGTGATATAAACCAAGGAAAGTCTACAACCATATGGTAGTTCTCAATATCTGAAACCAATAATTAACTTTACTTTCACAAACTAATAACCATTAATATATAGCTATTAATTGAACTATCAGGTTAAATCAACACAAATGTTAAATTTAAGTATACAGAGTTTAAAGAATTGAAAAGAAATGTAAGAATTAGGAAACAACTTTGGTAATATAAGGGAATAAAGATGTTAATGTGGTCTCTATTAGCTATTTAGAATCTAATTCTGTACATTTGAGCCATTAAACAAATTCCAAATACAATAAACAGTGTCTGTCAGGGAACCCTAGATCAGGGGCTGATGAAGAGGGGAGGGAAAGAGCTGAGTCAGGGCAGACCACTGATGTAGAAGAAGGTAGCTGGCCTTTGATCCTTTGCAACAGGAGGGGAAATTCAAGTAAGATGCTCTGTGAGCAGGCGTTGCTACCACAGAAAAAGTGGGATGGTGGGAGCTGTTCCACAGCAAAGTGACCTTTTCCATGTGACATTTTGGTACATACACCACACTAAATCATGCTATGGAACACAAATGGAAGTAAACAATTTACAAAATACAATAATACTTATCAAATAAAACATGCTAACTTATTCTTTTTCAAGGTTATTATTACCATCTCATGAATTAACTATAGAATCTTAAAATTTTCTAAAATTACTTATTTTAAGAGATAGGAGATCCTGTTGTTAGCATTAAAAATTACTACCATAATCAGCAATGTCCAGATTTAGTTTTATTTTCTAAGTAAAACGCTAATCTTGATGATGATGATAATGACAGTTTACACTTACCTAACATTTACCATATGCCAGGCATCATCTTAAGCACTTTACATGTTTTAATTTATCACAACCAAATAAAGTAAGTACATTATGTTCATTTTACAAACAAGGGGGAAAAAGCACTGAGAGGTTAAGTAACTTGCCAAGGTAACAAGCTAGTAAAGTAATCTCGCTCCAGATCCATGTTCTTCACTGCTGTACTACTCTGCCTCTCTGAAAAAATACATGTAAATAAATATTTAAGAACTTTCACCCAGTGACCAGAATATATAAACACATTCTTAGTTGCTACCTCAAGATGTTTGAAAACATTCACATAATCTTAGTTACAAAGAATTTCTGAACTAGTGTTAATTTGCACACCTCAACAATATACCCCTTTCAGCATGACTCTTTCTACGTTTTAAAATTAGCATCAGATCCTACTACACAAGCAAAAAGAAACATGCACCATACATAAAAAGCTACAGCCTAGTTAACAAATCTTTCCAAAGCAAAAATGAACATAAATTATTGGAAAATGAGAGAGATGAACAATTTAATCAATCACAGAAAATCATGTGTTTTTTTAAGCCAACAATACCACCAAAACCTCAGTGTAATTATCTTTTGTAACAAAATCATAATCAAAAACCTCAAATGTTCATGTATTGAATACTGAAACTGCCTGCATGAAATTCAGCTATTCCCCTAGACCTTGAACAAAAGCAAGACATATAAATTGTGTACAGTATATGTCAAAAACCTTTTTCTTAAAAGGAAAAAGATGTGTATGTTGTTAGAAAAGATGAAATGCCTCTGGAAGGAAAGTAGGAACAGTAGTACTATTTAGTAAGCAAATGAAGCTTAAAAGAATAAAAGATTTCCATTAAAATAAGAGTGCAAGTTAAAATAAATAACCATTTTGACTAGGGTTATTATTATATCTAGAGCTGGTAATGCACTTCTACATAATGCAAGTGATAACTATACTAGTATCTTTAATCTTAGCCATAATTATGCTCTGTGATGTAAGAATTTCATTTTTAATCTATTTTAAGGAAAATCAGCAATGCAAACAGGACTATTGTATTCACCTTTGATGTAACTACTGTGGAAAGAATAAAAAGAAATGAAAAAATAAAAATAAAAATAAATAAAAAGTAAAATTTCAAATATAAAACTATTTAAGAAAAATACCTATTATTCTCTTTAATTATCCATGTACTGCTTTCATGATCAACAGATGAATACAGCTTTCCTTCCAAAAGCTGGCAATTCCTCAGCATAATGTTGATGTGATCAGGCAAAAACTGCACTTGAACATCATCCTTAACACTGTTTTCTGGAAGTCGTACTGTCACTGTCAAATCATCTTCAGTTTGTTGCCAGTAATAAAGAGGTTCTACTGAGAGAAAAAGAAAAAAAAAACCAAAAAACTGAATTATGTAATAAAAACGAGACTACAACATACAAAACTAGAGACTAGAACATAAGAAAGAATACCTATCCAAAAGAACCTTAGCATATTTTCTAGTGATTATCACACAAAAAAAGTAATTATAAATGAACCCACATACACTTTGGGAAATTTTCCCTTAAAGAATTTTAAGCAATTGTACTTGACTTGCTCTTCTTCCAGTTTTACCTAATGCTCAGAAAATAAGGATTAATAAAATACAATAAAATATAATAGACAATCCTTCATCCCCATTTCCTACCCAACTCCCTGTACTCACCCCCTCCTCTCCTTCTCTACCCCCCGCCACAGGATACCTGCTTGAAAAGAATATAAAATGTCTTTCTCAAAAGTTATTAAAGCAGTTTGTACTTAATAATCACCCAATGGAAAACTTCAACCAGATTGGCAAGGGTCTGCAAAATTATAAGAGATTTTAGTATAAAAAGTCATGAAAACAAACTAAAGGGCAAGTTAAAATTTTCTAGTCCCTCACCAAAAATATACGAGCATCTAAATAACTTTCTTAATTGTTGGTTGTTTTTAGAGTCTTTCTGTGCTTTTAGAGATTATGTCTTAGGACTTTAGAAAAAAACAGTATTATTTATATTATTTTAATACTAAATAGGCAATAAACAATATCAGTCTTTTTGAGGTTTACAGAAAATGAAACTATTATGTATATTCAGAAAAGTGTAAAACATGCTAATTAATAAAGTAATCCTGAGTTTTAAAAATTAGTTTTGTGAAAATTCTGTAACATAATAATGAATTCAAGATACAATAAGTCAATAATAAAAACAATATCTGGACTAGCAATTAGTGACGTAAATACAAGTTGTGTTTCACTTTGGCTATAACATGTCTTCCAGCTACATGGGCCTAGCCATCAGGCAGAATGGTTCCAATGATCAAGGCATTCCTCCTTTCTTTCCTGCTGAACTGCTCACCAACAGAGCGCTAGATGGCATGTGGATATGAACATCTGGAAAATTTTACTAGGGTTAAACACTGTAATTAAGACAGAATAGAAGATAATTTAACAAAAGTCACATAATGTATGAGGACACAAAGGTGCTTAAAGGCTACTTAAAAGGCCAAACAAACAAAAGCTTTTGTACTTAGAGGTACATACATATATATAATAAACCTGGGGGATATATTTGTAAATTATATCCCTGGCTATGAACATCAGATATATGAATAGTAATTATGGAGGGATGTTTTTGAATAGCTTTAAAACAATATGTATTCTTTGTATACAAATATAAATTTCTTCTGAAAGACACTTAATTTTTTCATTCTAAAATATGACCTTTATTCATTTATTCAAACTTGAGAAAACCTCAATTCTGCTCTCAAGCAACTTTCTTTCAGTTTAGTATGAAAGATAAGCACATGAATATTAGTTCAACTCATTTTCCTCAATACCATCATATGGGCTTCTCAAATGCCAACAGTTATTTATTTGCTTATTAATTTATTTAAGTATTTATAAAACAGCCAATTAAGCAAGCTGACAGATTTTTGAAAAAAAAAAAAAAAAAAAAAAAGAAAACTTTGGTAATCACAAAATTATAAAATTAAACCAGCTTCTACTATTTAGGTGGTATATTTTACAAAAGACTTTTTTGGGAAATACAAAAGAAAATTAAAATTAAGCATCTATCCCACCTGGTATAACCCATAACCTAACTGGAAAGACAAAACAGACATAAATGACCATGTATATGAATATGCATAACTTTATAATGATTAAACATAAAATCACCTCTGATTTTCTCTGACATGTCTTCATCCATATTTTCTTCAAGATCTTGATCAACCTGAACAAATTTGAAGGACTTGTAGGAGACAATCATTAGACCATTTCCATTGGGCTCAATAGCAGCATAATGTGGCACTGATTTTCCACGGAGAATATCATGCTTAGTAATTTCATACTTTTTATTATCTGTAAGAAAATTAAATGTGAGAACAAAATATTAAAAAACTGGATAATAAAAATAGTCTGAAACATATTAATTTAAAATTAAATATTCTAAATATATTATTAAAATTCACATTAAGAATCTGTGTAAGATAAAAATTTACAACCTCAATTATCTTAAATGATTATTTAAAAATACTGGATCTGATGAAATTTTCTCTAGATTGTTCTGTCCAATGCAGTAGCCACCAGCCACAAGCAATTAATTAAAATTAAGTTTAAGATTCAATTCCTCAGTTACACTGGCCACATTTCAACTGCTCAATAGTCACATACGGCTAGTAGCTATGGTAGTGAATGGCACACATGTGAAACATGTCCATCTCACAGCAGTTTCTATTGAACAACAGAGATCTGGCCTTCAAAGTGACTAACTTACCTAGAATATCAGCTTCTGAAGGTTCTACCTTCTCCTTGACTACAGTCTGTCTACTTTCCCAGCAGGTATATGACAGGCATCTTCTGAAAAGAGCCACAAATTGAGGATAAGGGAAAAAGTTGGGGGGGGGGACTATTTTTTTGTCTGTTCTAACTGTTGGTAAAGGGTTTTTTTTTTTAAATAAAATATGCTTATAGTAGAAATTATTTTATACATAAAGTTAGATCTAGATTACTAACAACCAAATATTAAAAAATAGTTTATAACTTTTAACACATAAGCAACCATATCCCCAAAGTTTTTATAAATTAACTAAATTTATTCTCCTGTGAAGATAGGTTATTGTTTTTGTTTTAAAAACTACTCAAACACTTCAATTGAGTCCATATCTGTACTTATACTATTACTCTATTAAAGTGGATTGTATCTATAAGCCTCAAACTGAGCAGTCAAAAATGAATTCAATGTTATGTTATTATGTGTTAAACATAATACAGTCTGTCCTAAAACACCTGTCATCGTTTTTAACTCCTCCCCTACATTCACACATTCAATTCATACATATATAAAAACAGGCTTATAATTTCATGAATGAACTAAATAATCCTATACATCCCCACATGCAGGAAAAGCAATTCTACTTGCTTTTAAAGACCCAAACTTAGGCAATATAAATTTTATAGGAAGGCTTTTCCCAAAATGTGTGGAACAGAATATAACAGGGTAGGTATTAAACAGTGGATTTCATGATTAAGTAAATTGGGAAATGCTGGATTAAAATTAACAAAACCTTTCAAAACCTTAATATATGTATGTCTGCATTTCCAAACTTCATTGACCACATGTATAATTTATTCAATGTTTCAATGCAGTTTAGAAAAATACTGCTATTGTTTTAACAAAAAATAAGGACTAGCACAATTATATTAGTAACAGGCAGGAAAAGGAATATGACATTAAGAAAAATAAAGAAAACCATGAAGAAAAATGATGTTTCTACAATTATAATTGGGAGAAAAAAGAAAGTGAGACTATATTTGTCCAGTTGAAATGATGAAACAAAGATGGAGGAGATGAGATGATAGAGCTGGAACAGAGGACCACAATGTGTATGGAGGTGATCTGATGAGCTATTGTGGACTAAAAGTTACAGAATAAAGTGTCTGGGAAAAAGGGAAAAGGAATATGCATGATGATTTCTCCTATAAGATACTGAATCATGTACCTTAATAAAAATTTAAAGCTTCTATTCTCTAAAAGTAGGAGTCTGCAAACCATGGCCCATTAGCAAAAGCATAATCTAGATCTATTAAATGTCCTGTGAGTTAAGCATGAATTTTATATTTTAAGCAGTTAAAAAAATGTAAATACATGTAAAAATTATATGTTTAAATTTCTATGTCTATAAATTGTCGTTAGCACAGTCACATTCATCATTTATGGATTATCTATAGCTGCTTTTGAAACACAAAGGCATAACAGAACAGCTATGACACTGACCGTATGATTATCATCTGGTCCTTTACAGAAAAATTTTCCTGCACCTAATTTAGAGTTTTATGCTACTGACTGTGTTTCTCCAGAGATGGAACAAAAATGCTGGGGAGCACAAATCAGTCTTATTTATAAACAATTTTCATATCTATAACTATATAGATATATCATATGGTAGTTACTCATTTTAGAATAAAAGGGAAAGACTTCTTAGAAAACAAATGCTAATCCTTCATCAGACTATAAAGAAGTAGTATGGTAAAGAAATACATTTCTGTAGTGATTAATAAGTTAAACTAATTTATTTTTAAATGCGTAAGTCAATAAAAATGCTGAGAAAGAAAAGAGTCATCTGGGAAAAGGTTCCCTTAACTCTTGACTACGGGGGGGAAAAACACTTGGTGAGTGAATAAGAACTAAGCAAAGACAAAAAGCAAACTGACATCATTAAAGAAATCCCAATTAATACATGAGATAGTAATTTTTAATGTCAAGTTAAAAATTTCACAAGTTCAAACGAATCTAGGTTCAGGTATTTTCTACACATGAAAACACAATGGATGAGAAAAGTAACAGATTTATGAAGGATAAAAGCAAAAGGTAAAGTTCAATAAAATAAAAACATTCACTTCCATCTTCATGTTATATATAAATATGAACTCATGTATATTCTTAGCAATATTAAAAATATACATATTAAAAGTTTTCAAGAATTATGTAATCTCTCTTTTTATACAAAGGCATAACTGGCTATGGAAGCACATTATATGTTTTTTTTCATTAACTCATCCCTGAGGAGAAACTATCTGTGGATATTCATTCCACCTGTGGTGGCAGGTGCTAGAATCAATACTCAAACAGGTGCTGCTTTCTTTTTCTTTTTCCAAGCATTTACAGGGACGGCTTTGTATTTCAAAACCTACTGATGGCAACCACTATAGAGAGATTCAGAATTTTATTTTATTTTACCTTTATTCTTCTTACTGATAGTGACCCACTCCAGAGAAACATAGAAACCACTTCCTTTCATATCCTGTTCCTCTTTCTCTATTCGAAGAATTAGGATAGCTATCGAATGTTCTTCAGCTTTTAACAAAGAAATACTGTGAATTATGATAAAAGGATCCCCAAGTTCTTCATTAAACATCATCTACCAAAAAAAAAAAAAAAAAAGTATATAGTACACGAGCACAGCACAGAGGAAAAAATAAAACCGGTGACAAATTATTTTGCATACTATTTATTAGAAAGAATAAAAAAATAAGAAAGCAAATTTAAATATTGTTCTTTGAAGAAAAAGCTTATGTACACACACACGCAAAATTTGTATAATAGAAAACTGATCAATATTCTTGGCTTAAAACAAAATAACAAGGCATCTATACAGTATCTAAAGGAAAAAGAGAACTAAAAGCAATTCCTCAAAGAGAATTACATGGGGTAAAAGTGCTCTACATAAAAAGACCACAGGCAAGTCAAGATTCACTCCTTACTCTCTTCCCCTGTATCATGTATGGACTTATTTCTGCATTCTTCCTCTTGGTTTCTGGATCCTGTGTGTAGCATGCATGTATGTGCATGTATGTTTTATATCTATTATGTTTATTTGTTTTTATGTTTATTTCTGGAAGTTCACAAAGATAAAAAGCATCAGAGAACAAAACAATAAAACTTAATTTCAACCAAAGAGCCCATTTACACTTAAAAGATAATTCAACAAACTCTATTTAAAATTATTCTTAATGTTTATTTATTTACTTTTTATTTTTTACAGACTGCATTTTGATTCATTGTACACAAATGGGGTACATGATTTCATTTCTATGGTTGTACACAATGTAGATTCATACCATTTGTGTAATCATACATGTACATAGGGTAATGATGTCTGTCTCATTCCACCATTTGCATATCCCCCTCCCCCAAACAAATCTAAAGATACCCAAAATCCTATTAAATCTTTTTTATACCATAAACATGTGCTCTAAAAGATAATTATATCTCTCAAAGTAAACACTAAACAGGAGAGTTTTAAGATTGATTTCTAAATGAAAAGTTGAAAAAATGAACAGTTCGGGGGGGAAAAAAGAAAAAAAAAACTAAACTGAAGAAAACATTAGCTCTTTTCTTTTGAAATCTATACCTGGAGTTCCCACAATTTTCTCCTACTTGAAATTCCTATATAGAAAAGTGAGTTGTTATCTATCTCTGCCAAAATTATTCAAACAGTAACCCTCTGGAATTCACTCTTAACAATTTTCAAAAGCAGAAACAACAACAACAACAACAAACCCTCAAAGACTCAAAACTGAGACAACCTGTGAAAAGTTTTGAGTTGGTTGACTAAATTTTGTTCTTATTTGTAGGACAATGGAAGCTGAAGAGAAGCGAAATAACCTGTTCTAGGAGGTATAAACAACTAATTTTTTCTTTTTCTTACGAGTGATAGGGACTGGAACGAGAAAAAAAGGAAGAGATGACTGCACTTTTAAAAGTTGTTAGGCTGAGTGACATTTCTAGTCTTTTCATTTCTTTCTATACCTTAGTCATCACTACCAGCCTTGGCCCCCTTGTGCCCTATCATGCCCCTTAATCACTTTTACTCTTAGCTTTCTTTTTGTCACACCAATAGCCCGAAAGTCCTAAAACTCTCCTAAATTGTTTCCTAAAGTGACTAATATATTCCATAGCTTTTTCACCTTAATTTATGTTCAAGTCCCACTCTTCTCTCACTTCCCCCAGTATCCAGGCAAAACTATTATTACTAACTAAAAACATCTCAGAAGGGTGCTTATTTTATTACAGCAGTTTATACTAAAAAGGGCATAAGATAGATTTCAATTTTTAATGAATTAAAAATATTTTAAGGGCCTAATATGCATCAAGAGGACACACACAGAAAAAATCAAAAGAATTCTAAATCTATGTGCATTTCATTCCAGCAGAATCTGTGGTGTTATTTTTAAGCTGAGAGTGAGCTGAGTCATCTTGTCTTTTCCTGCTTAAAACCAACTTCATCTACAAAACTCAATAATAAATTCTCATTTTTATCTCTTCTGTCCATCATTCTCAAAACTCCTTCCAACTCTTTCAGTTAGTGATACCTAAAACACATAATAACTCAGTTTTTTTTTTTTTTTTTTTTTTTTAAGCTTTTACTGGAGACTAGAGTAGAAAATGTCACAATGTCCAACAAGTATTTGAAACTCCGAATTCAAGAGTCTCTTTGTAAAGGGGCTATTGATGGTATGGTTATTTATGGTGTTTTTTGTTTAGTTTTTTAGTTTTTTGGACATACTATAATTTGGTAGTATACCATTTAGTAAAACTTAGTAAGTCAGGTGTCATTTAGTTTGAAAACCTCCCTGGTTTTCCTCAAATAATTAAGGCCTGGTGTTAATAGGTATCTGTTGATCTAATAAACATATTTTATAACAAATATAAATATAAATGTAAATATATTAAGCTTTTATTTCTTTATTTACCCAGAACTAAAGGCTACCTGCTAAGATTTAGATAGTGGCAATATTATACTTAATAGTGTGATTCAAAGAAATTGAAGCAATAAATCATTTGATTATCTATTCCATATCATTTTCTTCTACTTTCAAAAACAGGCTCTGGAAAAATTAATTCCTTTTTATTGCCATTAAAATCCTAACCTACCTCTCAAATTTAAATCTGCTTCATTTTTTAACATTGAAAGAAAAATCGTACCTTAGACATTAGCACATAAGCATATTTATATTATAATGTATTTTTCTAAGTAGGGAATATTCTGGTAAACTCACTATTTGACCAATGTAAACGTATCAGCAAATCTAATATGAAGGTAGAGGAGAAAAACATTCCAATATAAGCTTTTTCAACTCTGCTTCAAGAAGGAGGAGGCAATGTCAGTGCTTAGTGCAGTGCTTTAATATATACAAAACACTCAAGAAATATTTGCTGAAAAATGAATGCAAATCCTGACAAGTACACTGACCCTAGATGAAAACAAACATCTAAACTATCAGTTATACACAAGATATATGTGTTATGATTTACTTAAAAACAGACACAAAACATTCATTATATTAAAAAAAAAAAAAAGGAGGTCACCTGTAAACTGTCCTTGAAAAGTATTATTTTAAAATAAATAAGGTCTAATTTGCTTATACTTTCTGGACGTTTCAAGTCTTAAAAACAAAACAAAACAAAACAAAAACCTCACCTCCCATTTTTCAGAAGCACTATTTCCACGTTCACCTGTTCCAATAACATACAATCTTCCAGTTCCATCTGACAAGGTAACCCAGGTGGATGATGTGAAATGGATAGAGGCACAAAGGCGATTGTCACATGCTGTCAAATCTGTAGGTAGTCGAAATACCTCTCGTGGTTTTCCTAAGGCAGTATCCTAAAAAGAAGTCAAATATTATAAGTGAATCCTTTCCTCTTCCCTGATCCATACACACACAAAATAAATATCTGCAGTGTAGTAATTTCTCTCTATTCAAGAGTCAGATTTAATTGCCTTCCCTTTGAGTATAAGCTATACTACTGATTCACTTATTTTTGGTGGGGAGGGCTTAAGAGATTATATGTGGCACAGAGAAACATTTATTACTGAAACTGTTATGCATTTAATATATTATGTATTATAAAACACTGAGCTAGCACATTCAAATTGCAATATTACACATTTTTTATTAACTATGTTTTCAAGTTTTAAAAAATTTTTAAATTAAATGGATTTAAAGAAAAATACTATTTTATGACTGATAGGACACACCTATGACAAAAAAATCAAATGCAGTACTAGAATCACTGAAGTGAGGAAAATACAGCTTTAACATGTGAGTCCTGAGTAGCTATCTGACTTGAAGTCATCACATGAGGTCTCTTAATTTCAGGCCCCAAATGACTTTTTCAGTTACTGATTTCACTTCAAACAAATAAAATACAGTAGATGGGATGATTGGTTTGTAATCTCTAGGACTGGATCATCAAACATTCTACATCCTCTGCCTCATTCTTTCTCTTGGATTGGACACTGTAAAGGGAAGCTAGCTACCAAACCATAAAGATGATTAAATAGCCCATGGAAAGAAACGCATAGGGAAGAACTGAGCACTCCTACCAGTAACTGGCACCTTATGAATGAATCATTTTGGAACTGTATCCTTTAGGACTAATCAAGCTTTCAAATGACTGTATCCATGGCTGACATCACAACCTCATGACAAAGCTTCAGCCATATCACCCACTGAAAGCACTCTAACTTCTGACCACAGAAACTGTGAGATGTTTCTGTGTCAAGTCACTAAGTTCTGAAATTGTTTCTCAGCAATAAATAAATAATCCAATGCAGAAAGCTAGTTCTTTCCCTTAATTTTAAAGTTATCAGTTTTTTAATTCACTAATTAGAAATACCATGCAGATATCAGCCTGCAGCATAAAACACTACATTTAAACTATCACCAACTCAGTTTATTGTTAACAAATTCTTAATTGTGCCTGTGCTCTTATAATTTAAAGACATAAGATAGGATGCATCATTAAAAATGTTTTACAAGAAAACAAAAAATAGCTTATTATTCCAGAAATAAACTTCCTTTCAGTATTCAATTCAACAAAATTTTTGTTATTAAAGTTTTAGTTGCCAGTTAAGAGGTTTTACCATAGGACAAGATAAATCCTCGATTTGTATATTTCATTCTCAGCTCCTATGAACAATGCCCTAACTAGCCACAGGTGTTTTTGGTAACCTACTGTTTCTTTTCACTTTTCTTTGAAACAGCACCTTTATTTCCTGCACCCCTCATATTTTACTGATTTGCATAATACTGAACGAAATCATGAATATAAAATATAGCAAGCGTATCTGGCATGAACAGTTTTACACTCATCACATCTGAGTATTAGTAATGTAAAACTTAACTAGTAAAAAGCTGAACTGTATCAGTACAATGCTGAGCAGCCTATATTAGCAGTAAACTTTTAAGATTCCTATAGTCTCCAGCCCCTACATTTTACAGAGGGAGTTTAGAATAGAGTATCAGTTAATCCAGTCAGTCAGTTAAGTGAAGGTCAAGTAAGAGAAATTTGGCTATAGGCTCATGCCTATGTCAGCATTTAGAACACAATGCTATATCCTACCTAATGAGAAAAACAATGGGCTAGTCAACAAATGGTACTGAGACACTGGAGAACTTTTCAGAAAAAAATTCAACTTAATGTTTCCTCAAACCTCATGTAATAAAAATGTTCGCTATTTAACATTACAAATGAAAACTTGTGCCAATAAAAAGTAGGAAATAACCTTGTTGATCATTAATAAAGGGTAGAGGAAAAAAGCAGCTCCCCTGACATTGTGGTGCTGGCCTGGTACCATCAGCCAAGCTTTGGTTTTACTGTAAGTTATACTAGCACTAACAGCATTGTTCTATTGAACATAAATAGTTTCACAGAATATAAATATCAGACAAGACCACTGTGATACTGACAAAACAGCATCACTCTATAATGATAAGCAAAGATAAAACATTAGTATTATCAAAACTACAAATACGATCCTCAATCCAGCTCAGTATGAATAACTGCAGCTTCTATACTAATTACATCCTGCAATTCAGTCTAGTCTTTCCTTCTTCTAGATGAGACTAAGATACCCATAATAGAATTATCCTGTTTCCTGAAAGTACCCAATGCAAATACTTTCTTAAACCTCCCAGCAAATCACCTAACATAAGCCCAATCCTTTAATATCATTTCTAACTCCTCTGAGATACCCTATGATTCTCTATGGTGTACACTCTCCCTTGCTGCAAAAAGTAATAAATCCAATTTGTTCAAACACAGATCTGTGCCTGATGTCTTTGGAGAGCACTGGCAGGGAAATGAACGTCTACCCTATGGAATTCCATATAAACTGTTAAATATCCTGAGGTTGATTTATATTACTGACAAAAAAAAAAATCAAAAAGATACCACCGCCCCCCAAAAAAAAGAAAAGAAAAAGAAAAAGCACACAGAATATGTATAACATGAATCCATATACGCTGGAACAAAAGTTGTGATATGTTAGCACACAGTAAGATACAGACAGATACACCCTGTTAAATGATCTGTTAATAGTGTTTCCCATTAGGAAGGAAAATAAGACCAGAGCATTCCTAGGAGAGATGAATGTGAAGGCAAGCAAATTCTCTTGCTTTAAATACGTTGCTTTTTTTTTTTTTTCTTTTTTTATGTTTTACACTGAGCAACTTGTGTGATATACATAATTTAAAAGATATTAAAAAGATAAAATATAATGGGATTCTTTCCTAAAACAGGTGTTTCAAATAAAATTCTGTGCATAAGTGCATTCTACTGTCATGTATAACTAATTAGGACACATTTTAAAATGTCCCCATTTGTGTACAATCAATCAAAATGCAGTCTGTAAAAATTTTTTAAAAATTAAAAAAAAACAAAAAAATTTAAAAATAAAAAAATAAAGTTTTCTAATGGTTCATTATATGGCCCTCTCTTTATCTAATCTAGTTAAATGTTATCAGGAGGAATGTAGGTCTAAACTTGTTAAATCCCTGTTCTCTATTTCATACACAGTTGTTTTAAGTCACATTCTTTTAAATACATGGTTACACATGATGAGGTTGGTAGAAGTCTAATTATACAGATAAATGGATACAATATCCAATAGTATAATTAAGATGCTCAAGCATATAAATGTGAAACCAAAATTAATGAACTTAAAATACAAAAGAAAACACACAGTGCCTCTCTTACCTGAGTTAGATGACAAAAGTGTAAGCAGTATAAATGTTCAAAATGTTTGAAATTTAATTCTGAGTACAATTTAATTTTGACTGAAGCAATGAAACCTTTTCTTCAGTAAGTCCTATACTAAAACATTAAATCATTTCTGAATAACCTTCAATGACAGTTTTAAGTGTCTTCATGGTGACACCTTATATAACTGGTATCTATAGTGTCTAGGTTTCACCCTTTCCCTTTTCTTCACAAAAAAGGCTAATATAACTATGTTCAAGGTTACTGAAAATCAGTCTGAGGCAATATTTCACAGTTGATATACAGAAGGATTAAAATTTCATTGATGAGTGGAAGACTTACTGAACGACCACAATGTACAAAAGTGTATTAAATACGTGCTTTAACTTTTTACTATCTCATTTATCTATCATAAACACTACAAAGTTGAAATTCTTATCCCCACTTAAAGAAAACAGGTCCAAAAAACTTTTTAAAATTTGCCTGAAACTCCCCTGTTAGAAGATGGCAGGGCCAACCTTCAAATCCTGGTCAACTCTACTCTGAAAGTTGGTAGGCTTTCCCCTATTTCACATATACTAGAAAATAAGGCATTTCCAACCTTTTTCTAAACAATGGTACCTCAGTCCTCAACACAATTCCTCAAAAACCACTTCCCTCTCTCCACTCCCCCACCACAAACCCACTTTGATTGCAACTACCATACTCAGTTTTTCTTCAGGAAATTATATAGTATTTTTAATTAAGATTCCTGAGTAAATAAGGTGTGATATGAAAATTATAGCTTCTACATATTGTATATAAATGACATTATAAAAAAATCAGTAGTAAGTGTTAATACCTAAGTTACATATGTTTATGAAAAACATCTCTAAACAGGGGTTTAGAGCCCTCTTAGTTGCAGTTATATGCAGAAAACCTTTAACTAATGAACTGTTTTCCCTTTTCTTTTTTCTCTTTTTTTTCCCTGGCATTGGGTTCTGAAGTCAGAGGTGCTTTACCACTGAGCTCTTGCCCCCACCCTTCTTAATTTTTTAAATTTTGAGATAGGGTCTTGCTAAATTGCTACGACTGAATTTGAACTTGCAAACTTGATGCCTCAGCCTCCCAAATTCCTGGAATTACAGGCATGGGATGCTGCACATCATTGTTTTTCTAATATACACACATCTACAGGAAAGGGATACTCGAATTTAAAACAATGGTCAATCAAAATTAAGTAAGGGATGCCATTTACCAGTATTATTAGATATTGACATTTAAAGTTTTGTTCTTTTAAAAGGAAATGATCTTTTTCTAAAGGAAAGCTTTCATCACTAATAACGATTAACTTCATTTGGAAGATGGTTTTCTTTTTCCTTCTTTTTTTTAATTATCTTTTTTGCTAAAGCTTTAAGGAGAGGTATTTCTAATCAACTGCAGTTCAGTTAATGTTTGTATATAAAATGATGTTTTCAACAATGTATTAAATACATAGTCCTAAGAAGTTACCCCCTTTATTTTTTTCTTTAACAAGGTAAATAATTATCTACTTGTTAATTAACTCAACTATTGAAAATAAGCTGAGATTCAAGTCTAGAGATGAACGTACTGTTATGCAAGGAGCTGGACCTGGACTAACAACAACTAACCTTTCACTTCAAGACACAACCTCACAAATACATGCCTACCAATGAAATCCAGCAACTGTCCTCTGGATCTTAAAAATACAGAAAAGGATAACATTCTCTTTAGCAGCAAAAACAATATAGCTTTCCAATTAAATGGGAAAAAATTATAACAGAAATACCCTAAATATTAAGAAACTGAATAAAATATCTTAAAATGAGGCATAATACCTATAAAATAATGATGATCTAGAATCAAATTTTAAACACACCTTTTTCCTTTCCTAAAGTACCTTCTACTTCCTAAGCACAATTCCAACTGAAATTTCTCAAAAATTAGCAATTGTAAACTTACAAATTAAACTTACTTGGAAGTAGAATGGCTCTATAAGACTGTGTTGAACTGCTGCCACCTTCTGGCTCCTAATAAAGTCAGCTGAGAAAGACAAAAGTCCTGGGCCCTACAGTCTTCCACTGTGAACAGTGTTTACTCCTGGACAAGGGTATTCATTTGTACATCAGGCACAGGAGAGTGGTATTTATGCATTTGGGTCTTTGGCTCAAAAAAAAAAAAAAAAAAAAATATATATATATAAATATATATATATTTATATATATATATATATATATATATATATATATATATATCAATCAGACAGTAAAATGGTTGACTATTAGTCTGTTTTTGTTAAACACAAAAAGCCAATGTCTAATCAGTGGTCAACACTTTCCAACCATTTCCAACTAGAAGCTCAAAGATGTTTCCTTTGTTGCTGAACAGAAAAATAATCAGAAATAAGCATGATATTCTTCTGTAACCCAGGTGCCAGGTTTCTCAAGATTTGGTCATCACTGGAACACTAACAAAATCACCTGAAGTACTTGATAAAATTTAGATTTCCAGACCAAACTAACTCTGACACTGAAACAACCTTTGGGCATGCTATCCTGAAATTAGTTTTAGTTTAGACCAATTACTTCAAGTGACAACAAAGTGTGAAAGTCAAAGAAAGAAACTTAATGGCTGAAGCAGAAAATGAACTAAAAGAACCTGAAAGCTGGTTCTTTAAAAACACAACATATTTCTAAAGACTGACTGAATAAAAAGAGATAAATATATAGAAAGAAAAGTCAATAATCTGAAAAGCATAGTGCATGAAACTTAATAGCAACAAATTTGAAAACTTAAGAGGAAATAGAGGATTTCACTTACTAGAAATATATAGGATAAATTACCCAAGAATCAATTTAAATAAACCAATTACCACAGAATAAACTGTACAGGTGATTAGGGAACTACTATTGAAAAGAATAACAAAATAAAACATAGCCAAAGAAGATCTTAAAATACAAAGAAGAAATCACTCTAATCTTAAACTATACCAGTCTTCAGAAAAATAAGAAAGCTCCTTAATTCATTTAAGAGAATCATAAAAGTCTTAATCAAAACCTATTAAACACTGAAATCAAAATAAAACTACCATGGACTTGTGAAGACAAATGCAAACATTCTAAATAAAATGTCAGTAATAGAATCCAATAATATATCGAAGGAATATACTCTCTCACCAAAAAGATTTATTCTGAGAATATTTAGAAATTAAAGATTGCTCTAGTTTGTATCTGGAATGCCCCTCCAAGGCCCATATAATATTTAAGGTTTGGTGCCCTGCTTGTTGCTATGAGGAAGTGATGGAACCTTTTAACAGGCAGGGCCTAGTGGGAGGCCTTTAGGTTACTGGTGGTGTGATTGAGAACAGAGTAATGGGAATCCAGTCTCTTTTTCTCTTTCACTTCCCTGGCCATGAGATGAGCATTTTTGCTCCACCATGTGCTGCTACCTCACTACAGGCCCAAAAGCAACAAGGTCAATTGATCATGGACTATAACCTAAAAATTGTGAGCCAAAATAATCATTCTAAGTTGATTATCTGAGGTGTTAATTAATGTAAATATGACTAACACAAGGACTGTATCAATTTAATTGTGATTATTGGTAGTAAATATAATCTGAAAAGGCATCTGATAGAATTTAGCAACCATTCTTTTTTTTTTTTTCTTTTTTTTTTTTTTTTTGTGGTGCTAGGAATTGAACCCAGGGCCTTGAGTTCACAAGGCAAGCACTCTACCAGCTGAGCTATATCCCCAGCCCGAGCAACTATTCTTAATAAAAATATTGAATAGAAATCTAAACAGAAGGAAAATTAAAACAATGAAGTTATTTGTCAAAACCAATATAATTTTTAAAAAATTAAAAACCATTACAATTAAAACCACAAGCTCAAGAGGGATGGATACCTGAAATCCCCACTATTACATGACATTGTCTCAGAGGTTCTATCTATAAAAGCAGTAAGACAAAAATGAAATGACATGAGAACATTATTGCCATTTTCATAAAGAATGGAAAAGGATTAAAACGATTTCCTTTTCTGATGATATAAATGTAGACTTAAAAGTAGTAGTTAAAAAATTATTGAATTATTAAATAAGGTAGCTATTGATATAACAGTTTTTTCTATCAATAAGCACCTAGAAAAGAAAATAGAAAAAAAAAAAACTAATCTATTCACAACAGCAGCAAAAACTATAAAAAGAACATAAGATACTAACTACAAACATCTTACTTACGGGTATAAAAGTAGATCTAAACAGATCTAAATAAATGGAAAGACATACTAAATTCAGGGTTGGGAAAAAAGTTTTTAAAAACACCAAATTTTCCCCAAATCAATATAAATTTCCTACCCTGGGGGTGGGAGAGGGGACTGGAGATTTGTTTATTAAAAGTTTAAAACAGACTGATATCATGTCCTACATAAGTTTATTCAGGGCTAACCGGACCAGTGGACGAGGGGATTAGGAAAAAGATAGACACAAACGTAGAGAAAAAGCTGGGGCTTGGTGGTTCAGCCTGCCTCTGATGGAGGAAGACTGACCAAGAGTGAGTTTGGCATATTTATTATATAGGTTCAAAGATCAGAAGAGAAAGCTTCTTCACAAACAAAATCAAAGCTGAGGATAAAAGCAGACCAATAAGAACTTATCAGTTTGCAAACATAATTCTCTTTCTCCAGGTAGTAGGCAGGCAGTGGGTGTTTAACCCAAGGCCATGAACTAATAAATTTCATGGCTGGCCCAGAATCTCACTTTCACAGAGCATCACTGTATCAACTGGGTCATCTTCGATCAGTTCCTTTGCACCAAGAAATTCCCAAAGGTGGCACCTCTGTCTCTGGGCAGTTCAAAGACCCATAATTCATTCACTACTCCTGAAGACTAATTCTCGATAGTAGGTCCAGCTGAGCACAGAGGTAAAAAGAAGATTCATTGAATGCCTACATATTAAAACATGAGACCACACATTTTCTTCCTCTGTTTTATTCCAGCAAGTGAGGATCAGGGCCCTAACAACAACAACAACAACACTACAGGACTCCTCTCTGAGGACACTTGCTAGCCTGGGGAAAAGAAACCAACATTTAGGGGCACTCAGTTCTACACTGTCATTTACCAGTTGGATGGAGGTGGGGGAAGGTAATAAAATCTGAGGTGGATCTTTTTACTAAACTATTTTTGGAGTGCATTATGTCTTTTCAACTAAATAATTCAAGGATTTAAAATCCAACTGTTAAAGAATACATATTAAGTGCTAAAAGAGTTCAGGGATGAGAATGACAATTAAGAACCAGGAAAGAAGGCAACTTGTAAAAACTTTGAGAAATCACCATTCTAAATTATGCCTGAAAGTTCTAATTTCATCAGGAAAGTCAATAAATGTACACTGTGCAGGTGAAAAGACAAGTATTGATTTAAACATACATGAATATGTAATGAAAGAGGGTATTATTTCAATATGAAGGTCATATTATGAGAGGGAAAGAAGCAGTTTACATTTTGCTGTTAAAAAAAAGTAGAAAAAGATTTTATTTTGTATGCTGTAGCATTCCCAGTACCCATAACATACAGAATGCATTCAATAAATATATTGAATGTTAAATGAATAGTACAAATTAGACTATGACTGAGTTGAACATTCTCACAGAATTTTCATAAGTGAGATTTCAGATTTTCTGTCTTCTAAAACAAACAGAAATCTAAACAAAATCCAGAAAATATGTTCTTAAAATTAAAAGTCACAATATAGTATAAACTATGCATGTACAGAATGTGGACATGAATGATCACGTATTAGGCAACAGAATCCACCTGAATGAATACTGGGCAACTGGCTTGTTGTACACATCAATCAAATATATAGTGCCCATACAAAGTGTATACATATATATATATATATATATATATATATATATATAGTATCTTTCACTAAAGCCCACAAAGAGAAACTAAATAACCAGGTACTCTAAGTTTTTTATAGAAAAGATAAAATAGATCATAAAAAAACATAATTAGTCTCTGCTCTAATTTGATGTCAAGTAAGTTTTTTAAAAGAATAATTAGAGTATCTGATTTCCCATGAAAATTTTGCAATGGAAGAAAAATACACTGACCAGTCTAAGCTGCTTAACTGTATTTCAAATACAATCACTAAGCTTTCATTTCAGACTTCCAACCAATCCTTTGTGACTTACACTGGAATGGGTATTCCAAATTCTGACTGTCAATGGTGTTAACTGATAAAACCAAACTTCTGAGCACTAAATGTGACTCTATCCATGCCCATCTCTCAGTCCAGCACAGTACTAGACAAGAAAAAAACAAACAAACAAAAAAAAACAACTGTCTTTCTCATTTACCTTTCCCCTGCTGAATGGACAATAATAAAACCAAACTTCTGAGCACTAAATGTGACTCTATCCATGCCCATCTCTCAGTCCAGCACAGTACTAGACAAGAAAAAAACAAACAAACAAACAAAAAAAAAAACTTGTCTTTCTCATTTACCTTTCCCCTGCTGAATGTACAATAATAACATGACCACTCCTGGCTTGCTTCAAATCCAGCCATCTGTCATCTTAGCAACCTCATCTCCATCCATAGCCTAGATTCCTTCTAGGTCTTTCCATACATACTCTATGCATTAGACACACAAAACTAGAATACCCACAGTAAAAATCATGCCTGATGAAGTTTGCCAAATTCTTTTAAACATACCCAGTTGGCCCCAATCTGCATGGTAACATCTAACTCATCTTTTAGAAATCTGTTAGGGTGACATTTTGTGAAATCTTCCTTGAACACTACATCCCTTAACATGTATCATTCCTTCTTCATATTTTGGCATCTTATTGTTACTTTTACTATTGCATAAAACCAATTTGTTTGTGTATGTAGCTACTAAGTACGTAAAAGCATTCAGTAAATGTTTGAAGATAACTATTTTTTATTCAGAAAAATTATCTATCACGGAAAACTAAAGATAACTGAGAGTATGCCTTCAAGTGGATTTTTTCTAGCAAATACTGAGCAATGAAAAACAAGTAAAATAGAATAAAAATGGTTTTAGATGGTTTGAGAGAGATCTAAGAATTTCTTCCCCTTAAAGGAGAAGAAACAAGACATTTATTTAAACTACTATAACCAGGTTTCACGGAAAATGTTCCCCTAGGAGCAAACTAGTTCTATTTCACTAAACAAGAGAGAGAGAGAGAGAGAGAGAGAGAGAGAGAGAGAGAGAGAGAGAAACAAATAAATGGGATTTCACTGATGACTAATGGTAGAAACCTTTATAGCATCTACATAGATGCTACAAGTAAGCCAAATTAATCATAAAGTATATAAGTAGCTTTGAAATATTATTCAGAGGATAAAAAACAAAAGAAACAGATTGATTTAAGTAGTCTGAATTCTTTTTATAAAAAGGAAGTTATAAGAAAGACAAGGAAAACAGAATATCTGTATTAACTTATTTTTTTTCTTTAATTTTAAGACAAGCTCACTTTTCTTGTTCTTCTCCAGTGAATTTTAGTAAATAAGCAAATGACTCTAAAGACCATGACATAAAAACTTCAAGCAAACATTTGACAACAAGCAGTTATACAATTTATATATTTATAGTCATCAAAGCAATTATTTCGGGAATATAATCCAATCTGTACCTTATCCAGGTCCATGGCTTTTAGCCAATAACCTTGCCTGCCAGCAAATTCAAAATCTGAAATTATGGAATAATATATCCTATGAGAAGAAATATTAAATAACATTGCATATCTATTGCAAGTATTAAATGATCATTATAACTTAATATTCAAAAAACATATTCTCTGGGTTTATGTGAAAACATAATAAAGTACTAGATCAAGTCTTAGGGATAATCTGGTCCAATTGTCAAATTGTCCTTGCCAGGGAAGCCCTTCTGTAAAAACTGTTATAAAAAACAGACAAACATATAGAGCTGCATCTAAAGCAGTTAGGGGGTAGAGCAGAGGGTAGGTAGTCCCTGCCTATGCAGTGCCAAGGAATTCTTTAGGGTTTAGGGTTTCAGAGACAACACTGATCACGGTTCAAGCCTTTTATATTCTCATAAGATATAGAGGCTTAAAATGAGGGAGATATTTGCTCAATGTCACAAATATGTCCATGGCTGAGCCAGGTCTAAATCAACATATATCTGTATTAGTCTGCTAGGGCTGTCATAACAAAATACTATACACTGGGCAGCTAACAGAAATTCTTCAGTTTCAAAGTTACAAGTATCATATCCAAGATCCAACACGGTCAGCTACTGGGAGGGAACTCTACCTGGCTTGCAAATGCTGCCTTCTTGCTGTGTCCTCACATGGCTTTTACATCTGTGCATATGGAAAGACATCTCTCTCTTCTTCCCCATCTAGGTCAACAATCCTATTCAAGTAGGTCCTCACCCATATGACTTCATTTAATTACTCTTCATTTCCTCCTAAAAACCCTATCTCCAACAACAGGCACATGGGGGATTAGAGTTGCAATATATGAATTTGGGGAGACAGAATTCAGTCCATAGTAATACCAAAAATGTATACCATAAGAGTATACTATAAGGCGAGACTTCCGCTCTAGGGAGGCCTGCCCAGAGACCCAGGCCCAGTGCAGCCTGGCCCCAACCTGTGGTCTAGCACCTAGGCTGCAGTTGACCATCTGTCAATACATGGAGGTGCCTCTGGCCACTAGTAGGGATCATACTCCACCTGGAGGCCACCATCCCTACAGGGGCAGCACCCTTCTTGGGTCACTGCATTATCAAGTTCCTCCCAGACAGCAGGCTACTGAAGAGTAGGAGGTTTGAATAGTACTGTATAGTTTTATTGTGGTAGTAATATTACAATTATTCCTATTATAACTACTATTATTCCGACTTTTATTAATATTTTTCTCATCCTATTTTTCTCTTATCTGTCTCCTTGGAGACTCTTTCTCCCTTTTCACATACTAACAACCAATATCTTTTAATTCCACTTTCACTACTCCTATAACATAGTACCTCTATAGACACACTTCTTATCTCATTAATGTTCATCCTACACCCCTCCCCATCCTCTTTGTCCACCATTAGAAATCACAGTCCTTATTACAAACCTGTTGGCTAAGTTATAATAATTGAACTCATAATCTCTGTTTATTAAGACAATATGATTTATATCTTAAAAGGGACTATTTGAGTTAAAGATGCATATTGTCTGTATGGTGTGCTGCTAATATTGATCTCTCCCTTCAAGGTGAGGTATTAGAAACCTGCAGGAACACTATAAGTCTATAGGGGGGAAACTGCAATACTTCAGATTTGTACTCCTAGAGGGGAAGATACATGAACAATATGTGAAAACAAGGGAAGAAAGTGTCCCAAACAAACCTAGATGCTACATCAATAAAATCCAGTGACAGCATGGCAGGAAAAATGTCAAAAAGGGAGTTCAGAATGTACATAATTAAAATGACCAGAGAAGCAAACGATAAGAGAGCAAATGGAGGCACTGAATGATCACACCAATCAACAGTTAAAAGAGCAAATGCAGGAAGCAAAAGATCATTTCAATAAAGAGATTTTCTGAAAAACAAAAAACAAAAAACAAAAAAACAAAATAGAAATTCTTGAAATGAAGGAAACAATAAACCAAATTAAAAGCTCAATAGAAAGCATAACCAATAGGCTAGATCACCTGGAAGACACAACCTCAGACACTGAAGACAAAATACTTATCTTGAAAACAAAGTTGACCAAACAGAGAAGATGGTAAGAAATCATGAACGGAACCTCTAAGAATTATGGATATCATGAAAAGATCAAATTTAAGAATTATTGGGATTGAGGAAGGCACAGAGATATAAACCAAAGGAATGAACAACCTATTAAATGAAATAATATCAGAAAATTTCCCAAATCTGAAGAATGAAATGGAAAATCAAATACAAGAGGCTTACAGGACACCAAATGTAAAAAATTATTTCAGATCCATACCAAGGCATATTATAATTAAAATACTTAACATACAAAATAAAGATAGAATTTTAAAGGCTGTGAGAGAAAAAAATCAGATTACATGCAAGGGGAAACCAGTTCGGATATAAGTAGATTTCTCAACTCAGACCCTAAAAGCTAGAAGGGCCTGGAACATTTTTCAAGCTCTGAAAGAAAATGGATGCCAGCCAAGAATCTTATACCCAGCAAAACTTACCTTCAGATTTGACAATGAAATAAAACCTTTCCACGATAAACAAAAGCTAAAAGAATTTACAAATAGGAAGACTGAACATTCTCAGTAAAATATTCAAGTCAAGTTAAAAACCAAAAATAAGCCAAAATGACTGAGAATACAAATCATATCTTACTAATAAGCCTGAATGTTAATGGCCTGAACTCATCAATCAAAAGACATAGACTGGCAGATTGGATTAAAAAGAAAGACCCAACAATTTGCTGCCTTCAAGAGACGCATCTCATAGAAAAAGATACCTACAGACTAAAGTTGAAAGGATGAGAAAAAATGTACCACGCACATGAACTCAGTAAAAAAACAGGGGTATCCATCCTAATATCAGATAAAGCAGACTTCAAGGCAAAATGAGTTAAAAGGGATAAAGAAGGACATTTCATACTGCTTAAGGCAAGCATGAATCAGCAAGATATAACAATCATAAATATTCATGTCCCAAACAATGGCTCATCTACGTACATCAAAGAGAATACTATAAAAGTATGCCCACTATAATAAATACCACTCTCTTGTCTCCTTAAGAAACTAAAATCCCACATAGGAAAGAGACAGATTTTTTGTGTATTTTTAAAAATTTTTACTTTTTAATGAGAAAAATTCCCAATATATATCAAAATAGGTAAAACATAAGAAATTCCCATATACCCAACATATAGTTTCAATTACTCCTCATGTATACATGTATACATAGTCACATTACTATGAAGAAAATCCCAGTTATTCTAACTAAAGTATTTTGGTATTAATCTCTGATAGGACTACAAAAACAAACAAAAATCCCTACAGTGTCATCAACCTACTTAAAAATAATAAGTCCTTAATATCTAAAAATATATTAATTATTTAGTGTTCAAGTTATCCACCGTAGACACTTTATTATCAATGCTACTTAAATGATTGGCTCCCTCACCAAATTTAAATTAGCTAAATGATACCATTTCACTTTTTATTTTCCATTTTTCATTCTTTAAATTTAGCTCTAGCAGACACAGTAATGTGCTGAAGACAATGCCTACTGACTCACTGAAACTCAGTAGTAAATTTCTAGGAATTCTGCAAGCCACAGTTTGAAATTAGCCTTGGTAGGGATATTTTATACCACAGAAGTTGGTGAACTCTACAAATCAGCCCTCAACCCACTTCACAGAGTTGGTTGTTCAACATTTACTAACATATGACTAAGCAAATACATCCCCATTTGTATATTTAGTTCACCACAGGGAATCTACCATTGTATACATACACAAGAATGAGGTCCTAATTAGAATAAGATATATTCCATGCTTATATAATCATATCAGAATGAATTCTGCTGTCATGTATAACTTAGAAGAACCAATAAAAAATCTTTAAAAAATAAGAGTATAAATGTTAACAATAAGCACAAAAATTTAAAATGAATTTTAGTTTTTTAAGAACCAAAGACTATTTGCTTGGACAATGCCACATCATACTGTTTACCTTGCTACACTGTCTGTCTTTATTAACCAGTAATAAGAAGAATGGGTAGAACATTGCAGCACACTGGAACAGACTAGTTGAAATCCAGATTCTGCCTCAAACTAGCTGTTTGACTTAGACGATTTATTTATATTTCTATGCCTCAGTTTCCTTCACTGTAAAGTAGCCTACATTAATTCTACCTCCTTACATATGCATAATGCCTTCCACTTTTCAAAGTATTTTTATACTCTTTGCTTTAACTTTTAAAAATACTTATCACAATCCTTACGTTATATGAAAAAAATTAAGGACATATAGAATTCACTATATTCTTATGTACATTACCATATAAGTTACCTATACATTCCTATTATCTTAGACTAGTAATAGTATATAACATATTGTCTTATGTTAAAATGAACTCATTTGCAAGTACAACTTAAACATCTAGTTCCCTCTCTATTAACTACCCTACCCTTTGGAATTGCACCATATGTGACACAAGAAATCTAAGGAACAGTAAAATAAAATAATGAATATGGTACCACTAAAACCTAATACTTTCCTATCTAACATTATGCCATCTTTCTTCTTGAGGCAGAAAAAGTTTATTGGCAAACATTACAGAAAAATTTTCATAAACATACACATACACCCACAACTCTAAAGCAAAATTCGTTTGGTCAGACAAATCAAAACATAGTCACTAAAACACATATAAGTCCTATTACTTTAGACACATTGGGTCTGCATAAGAATTCTACATAGAGGCAGCTCTAGTGAGGAAAAGCAATTGCACTTAAGAGGACAGATTATATCTCTTCTGTTCAACACAAGAAATAATCGGAATTTTTGCTTAGATGTTTGGAGCCACCTAGAGGGAAGATTTATCAGTACCAGAAAATGCATAACTTCCTCCCTAACATTTTAAGACAAACACTGCATCACAAATACAGAACCTATACCTGGATTAGAAATAAAAGAGCCTGAATAAGTTTTATACAACTATTCTCCATTTAACAAATATACTAACCAAGTCTTCTCCTGGATGCTAGGATTATAGAAATATAAAAAGATCCATGGCCTTAGTCCAGGGGTAGGCAAACTATAATTCACAAAGCAATTCTGGGACTGTCTCCTTTTGTAAATGAAGTTTTATTGGAAGATTGTCACAATCATTCATTTACAATTATATATAGCTATTTTCCCACTAAAACAGAAAAAGTGGATAATTATGACAAAAGATTGGCCCACAAAGCCTATATAGTATCTGACCCTGTGCAAAAAAATCAATCTCTGGCATAGAGGGAGTTCACAGCCCATGTAGATCTGACAGTCAATGGTGTGAATATTCTTGAGTCAGCAGAATGTCAGGGAAAACTTCCTAAATGAAGAAATGATTAACTGGGTCTTAATGATTGGAAAGCAGCCTGACACAGAACTAAGAGTATACTGTATGTAGGGGTAATTACATAAGAAAAGTGGCAACAGGATACAGGGCTTGTCTCAAGAACTGCAAGGGTTTGGTATTGCTTGAATATTGTACAAGTGGTAGAAGACAAGGCTGAAGAGAAAGCATTATGAACTGTATGTAACAGAAGGAAAACTTTTTACTTTTAAGAATATATATATATCACTTTGTGTGTTTTTAAGAACATATACATTTTTAAGAACATGTATTTCACTTTGTGTTTATACTTGCAAAAACAATAAACAAAAAAAAAAACCCATTACCTCTGAGAGAACAAACAAGAAACTTTAAAAAAGTTGCAGGAAAATGAATACTGAAGACAGGACAGATAAACGGGTCAAGAAGATGTCACTAAATATTATTTTTAATTTTCTGTTTTTGAAATTAAATGAGCATCTTATCTTCTAAAATTAAAAAGTGTAGATTTTGCAAAAATTTAAGAAAGAAGTGATAAGATTAGACAAGCAAATTAAATAGACTACCTTGTACATACAATGTATAAGAGGACTGGCAGATGCAGACAGTAGTTAGAAAACAATGGACAGATTACTGGCTATTTAAAGCAAAAATATTAACAATGTATTATGGTGTTTACAACATGAAGATATAAAACATGACAAAAATAGCTCAAAGGGATGAGAGAGAAAGTAAAAGGAGTTATATTACTGTAAGGCTTTTATACATATTAGAGGCAGACTATGATAAACTAAGGACAAATGCTATAATCTCTAAATTGGTCATTATAAATAAAATACTAACAGGCTTAGAACAAAGTCAAAAGAGAAAATCAAATAGAATTTTAAGAAAATAAAAAGAAGAATGTCAATTAAGCCCTCCAAAAAGTATGAACATAGACACCAAGGAACAAAGAATAGAATAAACTGAAAAGAAATAACAAGATATAACAAACCCTGAGACTATCAGTAATTAAATCAAATATAAACATATTAAGCCCTACAATGAAACGATAAAGACTTTCATATTGCATTTAACAGAAAAACAAACTGCAGGCTTTTTGTAAGGAATACACTTTAAAAATAAGAATGCAGTAGGTAAAGATAGTCAGCAAATGTGGTGCACACCTGCAATACCAGCTACTCAGGAGTCTAAGGCAAGACGATCACAAGATGGAGCTAGTCTGGGCAACTTAGCAAGAACCAATCTCAAAATAAAATCAGAAAAAGGTTAGGGATGTAGTTCAGTGTTAGAGCACTTACCTCACCTATATGAGGCCCCAGGTGTGACCCTCCCCTGCAAAAACACTGATAAATTGAAAGAAAAAGATAATTTTTAAAAGTCAACAATGACTATACTAATATCAAGCAAAGAAAATTTGGAGACAAATTTATTCCCCAGATAAAGAGAGATATTTTATAATACTAAAAGAATCAATTTACAGTGGATCAAACAATCCTAAATGTTTTACCCAATTATATAGTTAAAAATAACCAATGTAACAACTAAAAGTAAAAACACATCACATGGGAAAAAGCAACTAGAACAGTTACATCCACACTTGTAAATTCAATTAGAGAGATGACATAATGATGGGAGTGGATAGGAATAAATAATTGAGGATAACAGGAACAAAGGATAAAATTTAAACTGAATAAAGCAGAAATGCAGTCACTAAAGTTATATGTACCTTAATTGCCTGGATATCAGAATCAAAGGAAAAATTAAAGATCAAATAGAACTGGATAAATTATATTATTTTATACTATACGTTTTTCTTACCAGCATCACTGTTAAATTCATAATTCTTCCAAGGTTATCAATATAGTAGACACTGTCTTGATACCATGAATCACAGTGTAGGTAATTATACATCCCAAAAGCATGCATGTGTTCCAGTGTATATTGATCATCACGAAGTTTTACTTCTGCCACAGCTGAAATATAATAAATAAACATTATCATCAAGAGTTTTTTTCAGATTGTTCCCTTCATAGAATACCTAAAAGGCAAATAAATCATCATGCCAATAACAAAGGCTGCTTCAGGGCAATTCACTATATGATTGACTCAGAAATAATTTCTGGGTACCTAATATGCACTGTGTGCAGATGACTATGTAAAAGGACATGGTTATACTCTTTAGAACCTAGGATATAGTGACCACAGTAGATAGGACTTTTAAAGTCATAAATCTTTTTTTCTTTTAGGTACCTTTTATAATTAAGAACAGAAATTCTAAAAGTGAAGGTTTTCCTTTCTTTGGGGCAAATAATAAGCCCAATTTTATACAGTGTTTTTCTATAATTTTAAATATTTCTATTTCTATTATATCTTCATTTTTATGACACATTCAGAAATAAAGAGAAAGTTTTTATTTTATCACTACACAGTTATGGAAATAAATATAAATACCAAATGCAACTTCTCCAATATCATGCCAATCTTTCCAATAGTACAGAACAAAACAGTGTCATAGTTGGAATAGACACAAGGCTTCCTACTTACAGAAAAGGGAATTCTTTACTAAAACATTAGCTGCCTCCATAATTTTAAATCTGCCATACATGTTCTCTTCTTCTCAAGCTCTTCCTTACCCCTCCATGCAGATAAGAACTCTTACAGCTCAGTGCTACCCATGACCTGGAATTAATTTCTGCAACAAGAAATATGTAGGTAGACTACAATGGGCCAATATATTACCTTGATATAAAACTTACTTTACTATATTCTAATTGCAACTATTTTCTTCTCCCAGAATACTTAATTTTTCCTACTTCTAATACCTGACTTGAGTCCTGGCTAATTTACATTTATTCATTTATTTAGCAAATATTTTAATAGGTACCAATAACACAGTGGCAAAGAGTACATTGTCTATCTTCTTAACACTTAGGATTAAGTGAAGAAATGGGCAGTACTTTATCACATAAATTTTATAGCATAATTTTATATAATTAAACTGTGATGTTATAAAGAAAAATTACTGGTTATTAAAGCACACACAATGTAGTGAGCTTTATTTGGGAGAGTAAAGAAAACTTTTCAAGTATTAAGCCAAAACAAAAGATAAGAATAAATGTACTCACACATCCATATATACCTGTGTACTTTTTCTGAGTAAAAAAAAAAAAACAAAAAAAGTAGGAGGAAAAACATGCGTTCAAAGAACCAAAAGACCATACTGGCTACATACAGAACAAGAACAGCTGTTAGAAAGAATGACTAAAGATGAATGAAGTTAGAGAACTAGGCAGGAGGAGTTAGATTGTGAAAGTCCTTATCTTTATTTCTTTATTGATAAACCCAACTGTGAAAGTCCTTATCTTTATTTCTTTATTGATAAACCCATTGTAATAAGAATTCATTAGAATTTTAGCAGGAAAGTTAAGATGTGAGTTTTTAAGAGAGTACTTATAAATATAATGTAGAAAATAAACTGGAACAAAGCAGAGATAAATTCAGGAAGATCCATTAGGAACACTTCAGACAAAAAATCATAATTTTGTGAGACTTGACAGAAGTTGAGGAAACTTACTGTTAAAATGAGGAAGTGTTTACTTGCAAGGAATGGTTAACAAAAAAATATTCTATGAATTAGGAAGAAAACAATTATCAGTTTTTTTTAGGACCTCTGTGTGGATGAAACTGAATCATGCTGGAAATGTCCATGAGAACGTAATAGCCCAAAGAGGTTTAACATTAAATAATAATATAAAAAATATGTGTTCTTCCTATGGGAGTAACGAGTCCTCAATAATCATGAACAGGTCAGAAGTTTCTTAGCTTTTTGCCTTAAACATCTCAGCTGCAAACTCGCTGATCTCTGGAAACCAGTTAAAAGACCTTGATATAGTTGTTGCATTTCAACAAGATAATCTATGTAAATTATTAGGACACAGGGCATGCTTACTAGTTTGTAAAACTCTCTTAGTGTGCATAAAAAGGCTGCTTCTCTAGCCTTAAATGAGAAATGAAAAGTTGTAACTACATTTATCACATCGATCTTCTTGAGAGTACAAAGACCGGAGGCAGAACACATGAAAGGAAAAAAGCAGTGTCCAGAATGTGATAAAGCTTAAACACCAGCAAACTCATTTGTAGAGTCTTCCCAAGAAAGTGAGTATGAGGCAGGGAAACTATGCTCTGTTGGGATCTTTGGAATAGTTGAAGAGGAACCTTTTTACAAGAAGTTAGTGCAGTAGGTTTGTTTTTTGTTTGTTTGTTATTTTGTTTGTTTGTTTTTGGTACCTGGGATTGAACCCAGGGGTGTTTACCCACTGAGCCACATCCCCAGTCCTTTTTTAAATTTTTTATTTAGAGACAGGGTCTCACTGAGTTGCCTAGTGCCTTGCAAGTTGCTGAGGCTGGCTCTGAACTAGCAATCCTTCTGCCTCAGCCTCCCAAGTCACTGAGATTACAGGCTACACCACCTTGCCTGGCTGCTTGGGTACCAAAAAGGAAAAAAAAAAAAAAAAAAAAAAGTTTTATTAAATATTATTTTATATTAGTAATAAATTAGCTTTGATAAAAATCCTCCTTAGTTTTTTTATAGACTAGGGCCCAACAAGAAGGCAAACTCACTAAATCTTTCTCCCAAAAACCTTATAAAACTTAAAAAAACTATCAGGGTCTCATAGAGCCTTAAAAATCTACATTTTTTCATTCCTAAGTTATTCATTAAATATCTACTGTGTGCCAGACACTGAGCATGGCTCTGGGCCTACAGTGGCGAGTAAGTAAAACAGACTGGACTCTTATGCTAATGGTGCTAAGGATGGTATCCACTACTGTTTCTTGTCCTTTCAAAGTATATTATTATGTTGAACCACATGAACTTGCCAAATTCTGACATCAATTAAATATGATCTGATCTAAAATTTTTCCAAACACATTAGTTTTAAAAAAGCATGGGAGAAGCAAAGAATAATAACTTACAAAGGTCACTTCTTAGACCTCTCACCTTCTAAAATCAACCCAATGAATCAACTGTCTTTTTATCTTCTACTTGGTTTGCTATTTGTGTATGAAGATATAAAAAGAAAAGAGTACAAATATGTATAATGAGTTCTAAAGCAACTCTTACAAAAGAGGGCACCTAAGTTAGAAGTACTGCTCCCATGAAACTATTTTATAAAATGCTTCTGGGATTATAACACATTCAGCTGGTCATCTTCCCCATATTTTCCTACATAGTGTAGATAGGAGTTTTATAGTGAACTCTCCTAGAGAAATTATGTTTTCACTTAAAAATTTATATAGAACAATTTTTGTTTGTAGTCAAAAAGGAATAGAAAGCAGTTTTGTTTTCCATCAGAAATAACCAATAAGAAAAAATAAATCAGACAAAATTACATGAAACAACGGTTTCCAAGGCACTCGGCAACAGGTGACAGAAAAATGTTCCCTAAGAAACCCAAAACACATGAGGTGAACCCTACCACTGCTCCTGCCTACAAAGTTTTGTGAAGTTTCCAGATCATGGCATAAAAAATGGGAAAGTGAGGTAGAACCTGGCAGATTGATCTGAAAGTCCGGGGAAACCATGGAAGCTTACAGTTGATTAGACAAAGTATTAAAAAGAGAGGCAAATCCTAGAGATAGGCAGAGTTCTCCCTGAAGTAGGACCCAAACCCAAACCAATGAAAGATTACAGGGAATGATACTGGACACTCACAGAAGACTACAAAGTGACTAGGCCCAACAAGTAGAATGGAAAGAAACTCCTCTAAGTTGTGGGATACTAGGCAGAGCACACAGCAAGCCTTGTTTCAGTAGTGAGGAATAGTTAGCCCTAGACTACGCATTGTTCCAGACCAGCCTAACAAATCTTAAAACGCAAGACTCAATGGAATTAATCTACTTCCAAGCAGCTAAACTAAAATCCAGAAAAAAAGTTCAAAATATTATGCGAATCCAAAAATAGCCTGCATTCAATAAGGTAAATTCACAATTTCTGATACCTAATCAAAGGAGAAAAGAAAAAAAAAAAAAAAAAAAACCCATAATAAGAACGACCAATCAATAAGAAGCCAACACATAACTGATATAAAAGGTATAATTAGCAGAGTAAGACATTAAAACAGTTATTACAAGTATATTCCATATGTTCAAAATAATAAATAGGGGCATGAAAGATAGAAAAAGATTTAAATCAGACTTCCAGAGATTAAGAACAACAATGTCTAAAAGGAAAAATAGACAAATGGGATTAATGAGATTAACAAAGCAAAAGAGAAAAATTAATAAAGTTAAAGGCATGAAAAACTGAAACTATTCAAAAGAAAAAAGAAAAAAGAATGCAGGATAAAAGGGATACTGATGAACTTCCAGAATGGGTAAATAAAGTTCTTTAAGGAAAGAGCAAAGAGAAAACTTTGGAAGACTACTATAAACCCACAGTTTAAAACTCAGCAAACCCCAAGAATGAGAATTAAGAAAATACACCTAGGTATATATCATTATTGACTGCTCAAAACCAATGTAAAATAGAAAAATCTTAAAAACAGTAAGAGGAAAAAAGATATGCTATATACAGAGCAACAAAGACAAGATAATGTCAGATTTCTCATCAAATATAAAACAAGCAAGAAGACTGTAGGGCAAAATCTTTACAGAATTAAAGAAGAAAAATTGTCAACCTAAAATTCTATACATGGCAAAAACATCTTTGGAAGAACCAAAGCAAAATATTTTTTTCAAACTACAAAAGCGGAAAGAATTAATCACCAGACTATAAGAAATATTAAATTCACTCAGGCAGAAGGAAAATTACAACGGACAAAAATATGGATCTAAATAAATGAATGAAAAACACCAGAAATGGCAAGTATATAAGTTTAAATACACAAGATTTTTTTATTTAAATTTCTTTAAGAGATAATTATTTAAATAAAAATAATGTATTGTGAAATTTATAATAATATGTAAAACTAAAATGTATAACAATAGCTCGAAGACCAGGAAGAAATGTATAAAAGTATAAGGTTCTTACACTACGTGGTAAATAACACTATCATTAAATGTAACCTGTAGGATAATAAATTAAGGATATATATTACACACCCTAAAGTGATTACTAAAATAATAAAAAACTACAGCTAATAGCCTCAACAAAGTAAAAAAAATAAAATAAAACACACGTGTATATGTATGTATGTGTGTGTGTGTGTATGCATATATACACATACCATGCTAAAATTAATCAAAAGTAAACTAAAGTGACTACTTTAATATCAGACAGACTTTAGAGCAAAAAACTAAAAAAATCTTGCTAAGGATAAAAGTTATTTCATAATGATAAAGGAGTCAATTTATCAACACATGGGGGCTGGGGCTGTAGCTGGGTGGCAGAGTACTTACCTAGCATGTATGAGGCACTGGGTTCGATTCTCAGCACCATATAAAAATAAATAAAATAAAGACATTCTGTCCATCTACAACTACAAAAACAAATTTTTTTAAAAAAGGGAACATAGGGCTGGGGTTGTGGCTCAGTGGTAGAGCACTCACCTCGCATGCGTGAGGCCCTGTGTTCAATCCTCAGCACCACATAAAAATAAAGGTATTGTGTCCGCCTACAACTAAAACAAAATAGTTAACAAAAAGAGACAGAACATAATGTTTATGAAGCTAACAACAAAGTTTCAAATATATGATGTAAAAATTGGTAAAATTAGTCAAGTGTGGGTGTGTAAGCCTGTAATCCCAGCAGCTCTGAAGGCTAAGGTAGGAGAATTGCAAGTTTAATGTCAGCCTCAGCAATTAAGCAAGGCATTGAGCAACTTAGTGAGACCCTACCTCAAAAAAGTAAGTAGGAATAAAAAGGGCTGGGATATTGCTCAATGGTTAAGCAAGTGCCCTCCTGGGCTCAATCCCTGGTACCCCTACAAAAAATAAAATGAAAAATTTACAAAACTACAAGGAGAAATAAATTCACAATCATAGGCACAGATTCTAATACCCCTCTCATGCAACAAGAGTGATTTCAAAATAATCACAATGAGTAAAAGAAGCCAGACCAGGGGGATAAAAAAGGTATACAGAATATAATTCCATGTGTATAAAATCCTAGAAAATGCATACTAATTTATAGTGGCAGAAAGCATATCAGTTGCTTGGGAAAGGGAGGAATATGGGGAAGAACAGAGGGATAGCTGGATAGTTACAGAGGGCACAAAGAAACCTTTGGGGATGATAGCTAAGTTTAGCTTCTTGATAATGGTGACTTCATGGGTGTATCCACACCAAAACATACTAAATTGTAGATTTTAAATACATGCAGTTTATTGTCAATTATTTCTCAACAAAACTGATTAATGTGGAAGTGATACAAAATCATCCATTACTCAGTCAAGCAACCTCCAGCTCTGGAGACAAAGCACCGAAAAAGATGGACACAGGGACACAATACAGAACTAAGAGTCTTGGCACAAAAGCAGATTCTAAATGCAGCAAAGTGTTCACAAAGTACTGGGTACCATAGGAAAGTACAGAACAGATTCTAACTTGTACAGATTTTACAGTATATATTCTAACTAGGTAGTCAAGAAAGGAATCCCTGAGGAAGAAGCATATAAACCAACATGAAAGAATAAAGTGTACAAATTAGTCAGGTGAAATATAAGGGGGAAACATAAAAAGATTTACTAAATGAAGATTCTAAGGAAAGGATATCTATAGGATAAATGCCCAGACATGGAATTGCTGGATCAAAAGACAATTACAATTTTAGGGAAAAAATGTCTTGCTTTTTTTTTTCCCCTCTTTCCATGTTTTTGTTTTTGTTTTTGTTTTTTGGTGCTTTATAGTTATACATAATGGTGGGATTTATTGCTTCATATTCATACATGCACACAATATAACAACATAATAATATAATTTGGCCAATATGACTCCCCAGCACTTTTTCCCTCCCTACCCATTTCCCACCACCTTTTCCTTAGTTTTATGGAATAGAAAAAGACAAAGTAATATTTACTGTTTATGTAGCAGGGGGAGTTCCAGGACAATTTAATAATATTAAGACAACCAAGTTCTTTGAGACCAGAAAACCACATCTGCATCCTCATATCTTAAACATAGTATTTCACACACCCAAGGGTCCAACCAAAGGTTTGCTAAATTAAACTCCTTGAGTTAGGATAACAAATCATTTGTTAGGATAACAAATTATCAGGAGCTCCTCAAGTATACCTTACTATCACTAGAAATGATAGTTTTGTAAAGAATTAACCTCTTCTTCATCCTTGAGTAATTCTTTTTTTGTTTTTGTTGTTGTTTCTTTTGTTCTCAAGTAATTCTTAATGAAAACCTCTAATGTTAACTATTACAAAAGCCTTCAGACTTCTTGTCTCCATTCCTCTGGTCTTCCAAACAATTATAGAGCCAGAGGGTAAATGATTTAACCACCAAATCTGTTCATTTCCCTTTATACTTAAAAAACCTCAAACAGCACCACATTAACTCCAGTTTTGCCTTCTAAACACAGATTCTAAGACCAACACTGTGAAATGTAGGGGAGGGGAGACAGTGTGATTTTAATAAAGTAAATTAATTTATTCATTTATTTAGGCAGTGGGAGGCTTTACCACTGAGCCACATGCCCAGCCCTTTCTAATTTTTATTTCGAGAAGGGTCTCACTAAGTTGCCCAGTCTAGCCTGGAACTTGCAATCCACCTTATGGAAAATGAAATGAAGGATCTCTAAAGTGAAAGCAGGAAGGCTAGTCAGGAAACTACTATATTTTAGGAAAGTGAAAATCATGATTCGGACTAGGAGACATGGAGGAGTCAAAATCAGAGCTTAGGGCAAATGCTGACAATTGAACTGGGGACTTAACAAAGAAATACTCCAACAGGAACAAGCTTACATTGACAATCCCAATTTTTATGCCTCCCTGGATCTATGCCCTTTAGTATGACCTTCCCATACTGACTCTAAGTTTGATTATTTGATTTGCTTTGACCAGTGGAGCAACAAACTTGCTGCAAGCAGCAGACTAAAAAAGCACTTATGCACTCTACACACATCCTTGAAAGAGACTGAGTTAGCCTGTGGAAAGATGAGAGACCACAAGGAGAGTTAAGCAAAGGTCATCTGAAATGGTCTTAAATCAGTTGATAGCCAAAGAACTCCCAAACAGATGAAGAAATCCAGTCAAGATGAGCACAGCTGCCTAGCAGACCCAAACCTGAACAAAAATGAATGAAAGAGCCCAGCCAGGACTAAAAGAATCACGTAGATAACCTATGAATTTGTCAGCAACAGTGAGTACTTTTTGGGTTTTGTTTAGTTTTTTTCCCAATGCATCAGCTAACAAAATATGGTGGTACTATTTATTGACAAGGAGATGGAGACTGAAAATGGGGAGAAACAAAAGGTGGAAAAGGAGGAAAAGAAATGAAAACTCAAAATTATCTTGTCTCATTTTCGTTAACTATGACCTATCCTTCATAGCGCAACCTAGATAACAACTTCTCCAGAAAGCTGGCCCAGATCCACTGGCTAGTTATTCAAGAATTACCATTGTATTTTGTACATATATCCATCATTGCCTTCCCACATTATTTAATGGTTATCTATTTGGTATTTTCTTCCTAATCAAACAACAGTTATATTATCCATTTTTGGATTGTGTCTTATTCATCTTGATAACATTGGCATATAACAGAACAGGTCCTCTATAGATGTTTTTGAATTTCATAAATGGATAAACACTTCTTTGATACTATAACGTCTACTAATTAACTCTGGATCCGTATTTCTCAAAAGTGTGATCCACTCACTGACAACCGGCACCAGAATCAGCAGAGGTGTGTTAAAAAATGCAGTCTCCCCCTGACTTGCTTTCTCTCTCCTCCTCGCTTATTCCACTCTTTCTTGCGCGCGCCCTTTCTCTTTCCCTTTCTTTTCCTCTCATTTTCTCTCTTGCCTGCGGGGAGACACTCTGTTTTCTTATTAAACCCTCTTATGTGGAAAAAAAAAAATGCACATCTCTGCGTTCTATCATTAACGAAAATGTACCTTTTACAATGAAAATATTCTGGCCAGCTACTAATAAAAGAATTAGTAGCAATGTGGTTACTAAAACAAAACAATCAGCAGCGTAATTACAAAATCACCTTTCCTCATAAAGTTCTATTGATGTTCTTTCTACAACAGAGTCCTCAGTGTGCCAGGGCTTGGGTAACTGAAAATGCTCTGACAGGTATGTAAGTTTCTCCTCTAAGAAATGGCTCTGCGTCAAAGGAAAACAGGCGTTGGGGGTTTTCCAAGGAGGTGTGGCTTCTCAGCTAACACGCTAACAGACAACGTTCTAGGAAGAACATCCTCAGCTTTCCCCACAGCAAGCAGGGCCAGCCAGCAATGGACCGGCGGCCCGAGTCCAGGCATAACCCGCGTGCCCGACCTCCGAGCCGAGGTCAGGCCCGCGGTCCCACCGGTGAAGATCCGCACGAAAGCGGTTTTCACGGGACTCTGGGATGGGCATCATTCTCCAGAGGTAACCACCCTGTTTGCACCCCGGGCAGTGATGAAGGCCATGCTGCTCTGCTTGCCCCAGTACAACGAAAGAAAACGCGGGAAGGCTCGGGCCGGTAACAGCCGAAAGAGCAAAGGGAGTGTGAGGGGTCGCCACAGCTTCCCACCTGCGTCAAGCTCCAGCTGGTAACAGGGCAGAGGCTCCAGAGAGAGCTTGTAACCCTCGAAGCGGGGGTCCAACAGAGGTCTCTTCACCCTCAGGGAGCAATTAGCAGCCACCTCCATCTCCTTCTAAGGTCCAAGCGTGGGAATTAATAAAGCTCTTGTTGAAAGATCCGCGCTTCACTCCTGAAACTGAGGCAAGGAAGCGGCGTGGTTCCCATCCCAGAAAACACTGCGGCGCAAAATGCCTTCTGGGAAATGTAGTGAGCGCGAGAAAGCGGACCCTGTTGCATGCTGGGTTCTGTAGTTTCCCGGGAATTTAAGGCCCGCTCAACGGCAGGACCTGGACTCTGTTACCCAGCGGGCTGAGCGACCAGGAGGCGGCCCGCGCTAGTTAAATTCTTACTTTATAGGCAGGGTGGAGAGACCCCGCCCCGGAAATGCGTGTTCTAGCTTTCTGTATGCTTAGGTGCCCGAGCTACTGAGGGTCTAAGTCCGGGCAGCTGAAGAGTGTGGTAGGTAACGGTCGTCAGCGCAAGGGTCATTTCGTCGCTGGGAAGGGACGGCCCTCGCCCGCGGTGATGGTGGTGAGCTATGCCCGTGGTCCTCAGGGCCGGGACCCGGGCCCAGCCCAGGCTCCTTTCGATGTGCTGTCTTTCGTTAGCTTCCCCGACCCGCGCTCGCGGGCCTGTAGGGCTCTCCGACAGGGCGTGCTACTGGAGTTGGCCTGGAGCCAGTCCTCGCTTTGTTTTCTGGCTCCTCCCCTCCCGCCTCTCCAGCTGTCTCCGCCCTGTTCTATTTTCCCCAAGAATGTCTGAACTCGGAGGTATCCCCTAGTGCCCTTGTTTTACCAGTGAGAAAACTGAGGCCTTTAGGAATTAAGTGACTTGTCCAAGGTCACTATCCGTATTTCAGGGGCCACGGCGAGATCAAGTTCTGTATTCCTGGTATGGTACTGGTTAGACCTTGTAGTTATTTTGGAAACGTTAGCCTCCCACTACAAAAGTAAACGTTTCTTAGTTCTTTCTCAAGTCTTTCTTTTTCCTTGTTCCTTTAAAAAAAAAAAAAAAAAAAAACCTAAAAACTCATTTCCAGTGTGAGTTTTCATATAGAAGAAGTGGGAGACATGAAAAGTGACAAGTTAGTGACAGATTCTGTGGGAAAGCTTAAGCTTATTCCAAGTTTGATTGAAACTTTTGAATGCCCCCAGAACCTAACCACACTCTCCTTTCTACTCCATTTTGATTTTGTTTGTCTGCTTTTGCTGAAAATTGAGAATTTTCTAAGTTAAGAGTTAGTTTGCTATTTGTTTTCCACTTAACCCACCGAGAATACTGAATTTGATAATACACGAAACGCTTATAGACTTACAGCTAGTGTAGCAGTTGTAATTCCGAATCCTAGTGCAGAGTAAAGTAAAGCACTTAGAGTCTTATCTGATGGTTTTGTTTTTCAGTAATACTTTTTTTTATCTTGTACCAATATTTAGGTATGGCTTTCCCGAATTTTGAATGCAGTTAAGGTGCAGAAATGATCCGCAGTCATTTATGATGTGCAGTTAAAGTGTTTGGGGGCTTCTAGGAACAAAGTACCTGAGTTGAAATTTTGCTTTCACTATTTTCTATTTCTGTGCCTCAGTTTCCTCATCTGTAAAATAAAAAAAATAAGTAAATTTGTAATAAGTTAGGGGAATTAAATGTGATTTTTAAAAAATCCAGAGTACTAGGTACTTAAGTGTTTAATAAATGTTACAATAATAATAGTTATCTTTAGATTCATTAATAAGGACATATGGGGGAAGAAAATTGTTTAGTGAGTACATCAATATTATTTGGAATATAGTAAATTATATTGAGAATGATGATACAAGTATTACTCTTGAAATTTATCTTCCCTCAAGTTGATAGAATATTAAATCTGTTAGGATAATTGCCCAGAGAATTTAGAAGAAAATGCTTTATAAATGTTCTATGTCTGAACATATATGTTGATGTCCAGGTTAGCAAGATGAACAAAGATGCGCAGATGAGAGCAGCAATTAACCAAAAGTTAATAGAAACTGGAGAAAGAGAGCGGTAAGTAATAGATTGTGTTATTAAATTGCATTTTACTATCTTTAATAGTTATATTATGCTATAAGATTCTAAATATCAAGAAACAAACAAAACATCTCAGTGAAAAGAATTACAGAAAGTTGAGATTATCAAAATTTCTGTTCCTAACAGCTATTAGAAATTATTTAGGTGCAACATTGCATTGTAAGATTTGGAGAGACACAGGCAATGTATTAAAGACAAGGCAGAAATGACTCTTAAAGAATGTATAATATAATGGAGAAGAAAAATGTACTCAGATAGCTACAGTTGGGGGCTGGGGAGATAGCTCAGTCGGTAGAGTGCTTGCCTTGCAAGCACAAGGCCCTGGGTTCGATCCCCAGCACCCAAAAAAAAAAAAAAAGATAGCTACAGTTGAAGACATAATGTTACCCGGGTTTTCACAGAGAGACAACATGATAAAACAACCTTGGAGCAGCATGTGCCATTTCTTTTCTCTGAACTATTTCTCCTCCTTCTGTTCATTTTTAGTAAATTCTAGTTCATCTCTCAGGTCTTAACTTTTTTTTTTTTTTCAAGGAATCTAATTATGGAATCCCAAATACTTTGTTCTGTCATACCATTTAATCACGTATTCTAGTTACCTGCTTTACTTGTGCATAGCTGTCATTATAATCCAAATGCTATGATAACGAAAACACCTTTCTATCCCCAGAGTCTAATGCTATACCTGACACCTAATTGGTCAAGTAAATATTTAAAGAAGGAACAGGTTTAGAAATGTAGAGAAGGGGATGAGGATCAGTAAGACTCCTAGAAGCAAGGTCATATATATATGTTTGAAAGAGAAATATATATGTGTAGAACAGGAAGAATCTTTTCAATTCTACCTGGGGATTAAGGGAATGGATAAGATCTCACAGAATAATAAAAGATGCTTCTGCTGGGTTAGAAGGATTAGCAGTTCTCTAAGTCAGTAAAGGAGAGGGTGTTCTACATAGATGGAATGGCATGTGCAAAGTCACAGAGCTTGGTACAACACGATTAATTCTCTGGATACTACAAAACTCTAGGTGAAAACTAGAGGTAAAGTGTACAAGCATGTGGCTGGAAGAGTGGACAGAAGAAGTATGGATTTTGTATGAGTTAGAATTCTTTCAACTTAAAATAACAGAAACTAAATGCAGAATTTGGCTTAACTATTGGAAACATATAAGCTCATCTAATTAAAATATCTAAGGTTCAAAGTTACTTCATATATCATTGAATCCGGGCATGCAAAAATTATTGCCAAGAATATATCTTTTCTTCTCTCATCTCTCTTTCCTCAGTTGTTGACTTCATTCTCAAACAGGTGGCAGAGATTAGCAGTTCAAACTTATATTTCACTGCCTAGACTCCCTTGTTGAATAAAGGACCTAGTTTGATTACCATCTTACTTAGGTAATAGGCAAGTTATGATCAGCCTTGACTAGGTCATATTCCATCATCAGATCCTTACCCAGATTTATATACTGAGAGTGACAGTGTTTTGTTTTGTTTTTAATCAAAGAAAGGTCAGGAAATGGATGCTCTGATTTGCAAAAACATTCATTGGTAACTTTATCCTTGGATGATGGGAATTATTGAAAGATTATAAGAAAGGGATCATATTTATACTTTACAAATTGTATTCTGACTGTGTGGGGATAGACTTTCAAGATAGGAGGCAGATAAATGACTTAGAAGATTATATTGGGGTTGAAAAGAAAAACAGCAAAAATGGAAAGGAGAACATAAAAGTTTTTTAAAAATTGGATATGAGGAAGGAGTCATCAAGAATAATGCCTTGGGAAACTTGAGAAGATAGTACAGCTAAGTAGTAAGTAGAGGGAATTATATGTTGTTTTTGTTTGTTTGTTTTTATTTGTGCAGCTTAGTTTCCAAGTTTCTATCACATGACTTACCCTATGAGGTGCTGGAGACATAATCAACAAAAGGAAGTCTGTTCTTTTGTAGAACTTACGCTCTAATGGGAGGAGACAGACAATACATGTGTAATATGTCAGATGACGATGAGTGCTATGGAAATAGTAAAGCAGAGAATAAGTGTGGGGAGGTGATATTTTGGGGAGAAAGTTTCACTGCCAACAGATCAGAAAGATTTGAGGAAGTGGGGGAATTCCAAGAGCCAAGGTCCTGAGATGAGCTTGCCTGCCATTTTTGAGAAATACATGGAAGCTAAAGAGACTGCATGAGTTGAGTAAGGAGAAAGGAGATAAGTCAGGAACACAGCTGGGGAGAAAGCAGATCATGCAGGATCATTTAGGCTGTAGTAAAGTCTTGGAATTTTGTTCTGGGTAAATTGTGAAAGCACTGGAGGATTTTGAGCAGTGGAGGATAGTGAAATGCACAACGGAAGAAGAAGGGAGACAACTTAGGAAGTTGGGTTAACAGTCCAGAAAAGAAAAGATGGTGATTTAAACTAGGATATTGATGAAGATGGTGACAAACATTTGAATACTAGGTATATATTTAAAACTGAAACCTATAAGATATCCTCATGAATTGGATATGAAGAGTTAACAAGGGAACTGAGTGAAAGGTGCTGCCAAAGTTTCCAGTCCAAAGAACCAAAAGAATGGAGTTATTTTGAGAAGGAAAAAAGATGGAGTAGGAGAAAAATACAAAGATGGGTTTTAGCTCTATTGTGACTGAAAGATCAAAATGAAAATGTCACTTAGTGGATCTCTAGGAATATGCACAGAGAAGCAATTTGCAGGGAAAGAGAATCTGGTTTGTTACATGACATGTATAAACTGAGAAATTAAATGATATAAGTGAGGATTTCTAACAGTGTTATGTGGCCAAAAAATAATGAAATATTTTATAGCATTCATGATGCCATTAGTTGCAATATATGCCATTTTCTGCCATTAAAAAAAAAAAAGAAACTACTATTAATTATGGTATGCATGTGAGCTACTGAATTATTAAAATGTATGTTGGGGGTGCAGTCTGTAAGGTTAGAGGGAGATATAGCAGGGAAATAAGAGTTAAAGAATAAGAATTTGTAGTCAAAGAGTGGGTTTTGGAACTTGAAGTTTTCAGAGGTGCCGAAGAACAGAACTTCTTGAAAACTGTTGTAACCCCTCCTTTGCATTTAGTTTTACTTTTAAATGAGACCCAAATGAAATTCAGGGCCCAGAATTTGAATGATTTGTATAAGTCCAAAGAACCATTCAGTGATAGAAAGAAGTTTGGCCACAACATTTTGGGACCAGCTGAAAAGCAGGGAATTTTAAGTTCAGTGGTTGAACCTTTGTTTCAGATTTTCTTATCTAAGATGTACATTGCTCTTTACTTTGAAAACACTTCTTTTTCAACAGCCTCAAAGAGTTGCTGAGAGCTAAATTAATTGAATGTGGCTGGAAGGATCAGTTGAAGGCACACTGTAAAGGTAATCAGTTTAACTTTAAAAATAAACTAATTCCACTGGTTTGAAATGGGTTAGTCTGGGTTTCACTATGAAAAAGGTATATTCAGTATTTTAAAGTCGAAATACTCCACCGTAATTTTAAACAATAGGAGACTGAATCTTGCAGCAGTGATTTCCTCTTTTTAAAAGTATGTGTAGACCTGATTCCTAAATGTTCAGGAATTTTTTTGTGTGTCTCTTCAGACAAGTGAGGCATGAGTACTCAAGGTTTCCTCTGCCATCAAAATGGATTCCTGGACTGGGGATGTACCTCAGTGGTCAAGTACTTGCCCAGCGAGTATAAGACCCTGGATTCAGTCCCCAGAACTGAAAGGGGGAAAAAAAACCTGTTTTTCAAGAACAGTATTCCTAATATATTTTCACTTCATAACAAATTGTGCTCTTGAGAGTTAGAAGACTTAAAGGAATTATATTTCTTGTCTTTAACAGTGTTCTTTTACAAAATTCACCCATAAAAGTTCTTGAAGAATTACACTTTAAAAAATAAATAGAATAGAAACTTGTTAAATTGCTGGCTATTGTTGATGATACCACTAGATAGATTACATGTCACTAAGATGAACCACCTTTCTGGCTCAGCTTTTGGTATAATGGATTTCTGGATATTTTTAATGACTCTCCATTGTATCATAATGTTTTCTGCAATTAAAAATAACAAATTGTTTACACATTAACTGTAAGAAGGCAATGTGGCAAATTAATCAAAGCACTGACTTTTGAAACCTTACAGACTTTCATGGCTAAAAGGTGGAGCTGATTTTCAACTAGGTGGACTGGGTTCCTTGATCTTTAAGCCTTAGTTGCCTCACGTCTGAAGTGGGAAAAATGCTGTCCACTATATAACTGAGTATTAAATGATGTAAAGCACCTACTGGGGATCCAGTAGGTGTTAATCATATCCCCTCTTATATTTCTTTTGGCCCAGCCTAGAGAAGACAAAAGAACTAAATAGCTCTACATTTAACTTTTAGCTATGAAATTACAAGTTAGACTCACATAATAAGTTTTATTTCCTCTGTTATATTTAGGTAAGAGCTGGTATGATTATAGTAAAATAAGACCTGTTATAAGTTCTATCTTTTTATAAATATTAGAGTTCAAATTTATCCTAATTATTAGTTATTTGTTAAGTTACAGGTTATTTAGCTGAAAGATGAATAGATTTGTCTTCTTAATCAGGAGAATACCTAATGTGTTTATAATGTTATAAATTTTTTTAGAAAAGAAAAAAGAAGTATCCTCTTTTTTTTTAAGACCAATATATACTCTAAAAACATGATTTTAACCCTTCCTTATGAAAATCTTTCTTACAGATAATGATTTTAAATGATATGATTTGTTTTTTGCTTTTGCATAAGAGGTAATTAAAGAAAAAGGACTAGAACACGTTACTGTTGATGACTTGGTGGCTGAAATCACTCCAAAAGGCAGAGGTAAGGAGTGTAATCTATGTCAAAGGAAATGTACTGCAGACATTTTTTTCTTTGCTAATTCAAATGTTTCTTTTTATAAGGAAAAGTACCCTTTCCAAAATCATGTGGGTGTTTTCATTGCCTCATGTGGAAAGAGTTAAAATTGCCTACCTGCCTCTCTAGCAATCTCATATGACAAATAAGATAATAAGTGTAAAATGTTTTGGTGTTCTTAAACAGTATACCAACATAAGTGATAGAATTATTAAGACAGATCTGGGATTTTACAGAGGCAAATATCACCTGAAGCTAGGATTTACAATCTTGTATCAGATATAGCTTGTCTCCACTTAAATATTTAATAATACAGAGTTTTACTCCAGCCTCTGAGTCATTGTTCTGCTCTCTCTTTCCTTATTAAAAATAAATAAAGGTCTGTCTTCTTGAATTCTAATTAAGAATTTGTAAGTCCACAACTTCATGTTCAAGGTGATCCATATTTAAGACTCAGAGCAACCTCTTTCTTAATTTCTCCCTTAAGTACCTTGCTTACAGAAGGGAAAAATAGGAAACATATTAATGCTGATGATATGTTACCTCAGATGTTCACTATATTATTTTCATTTATTTTCAAAAAATTGGTGGCATTTTCTATTTATAAATGGAAACAGGTAAATTAGATGACCTGTAAGGTGTTTTTCTCACACAGAAATAGTAACAATAATTTCAGTGTCAAAAACAAATAAGTTTAACATTACCATAGAACACTAATTCCCTCCTGAGAAGGAACTACAGAATCCCATGATCCTTTTCAACCATTTCTTAAAGCCGATTTGCAGCTAGAAAACATGGTTTATTTCTTCTAGTATGTCTCAGGGAAACTAAAAAAAAGAAAAAAGAAAAAAATTGTTCCTCTTGTGAATTTATGTTTTTGTATAATTTTCTCAAATTTCTTTTTCTGTTTTCTTCTATAATTTATACTTAATATGTTAACATTGTTTGAGGAATTGGTTATACAGGTTAGAGATTATCTCTTGCTTCTCCTTCACCACTTGCATCTTGGATATTTCATTGTGTAGCAACTGCCCTGATAAAGAATGAAAATTTCTTTTTTTAAAGAAAAGATGAGTAAAAATAAATTGTTTCTTTTCTCTGCTTTTAGTCTTCTTTAATTGTCAGGAGTAGAGTTTTGGTGGTTGTTTGTTTGGTTGATTTTTTTTTTTTTAGCATACACTAAAATTGGTCTTTTTTGGTGTGCAGAGTTAATATACATGTATAGATACATGATGCATGTAACAACCACTACATTCAGGACACTACATTCATCCCAAAAAAAACTCATTCCCACTATCCCTTTATTATACTTTATCCCAAAGCAAATGATCTGTTCTCAATTCTAATTTAAAATATTTTCATGTATGTATTGACTGCATTTCCAGTGGACTTTCAGTATGTAGTCTTCTTATGTAGACTTAAACAATTTATAAAAAGTATCTCGCTTATTTGATTTATGTAGTTAGTTGTATAATTGTATGTAGAAATATTGAACTTTATCTGAAATTTTTTACTTCTGTTGAACACAAGCAAATAGATGTTTTAGTTAATTGCCCCTTTTGCATTTTTTGTTTAATATTCTGAGAACAGTCATATGGGTCAATATTCAGAAAGTTTAAAATGTAACATGTAACTATTGTAGTTTTTTGCATCTTTGCTGGGTGAAGAGAGTATGTGCATTCATTATTTCAATAAGACATTGCCAAATTACCTTCCAAAGCATGTGCCAGGTTATACTTCCTCCAGCTAATAAAAGAAATGTCTGCTTTCTCTTATTATTGACCATAGAGTTTTGGTCTCTGATTGTTAAAACATGCTGAGTATGGTTTTAATTTTTATTTTTTGTCTTAAGTTTGAGCCCCTCTTACATAAGAATAGTGTCTTTCCTTTTCATCTCTGCTCATTTTTGTTAGTCATCTGGTCTTTTCCTTATCAGTTTAAAATAGCTCTTCAATAGAAGAATCTGTTTTGTTTTGTTTTGTTTTGTTTTGTTTTTGTAGAAGAATGTTTTCCCATTATGTCTTTTGGCTTTGCTTGTGATAATTTTGACTAAGTATGAGATATTGTATCTAAGTCAAATTTATCAGTGTGTGATAGCCTGTGTATTTTAAAATGGCCTCCTCCACTAGTTTAAATAATGTTCTCATATTTTCTTCATAGCAGTGTGCAGTGTCTTTAGATATTGAATAGTTCATTAAAATAATGAATTATAAATATTCACTTTGTTTTCAGTTATCTTTTCCTATTTTTTTAATTGAACCATGAGGGTTATGCATGAAATTCTTTTAGTGGGGATCTTGAATAAGATGTCACATCCCAAATTGACATGTTTCAACAAGAATCATCTTACTCTGATGTTTTTGTTTTTGTTTCAGCCCTGGTACCTGACAGTGTAAAGAAGGAGCTCCTACAAAGAATAAGAACATTCCTTGCTCAGCATGCCAGCCTTTAAGGTTGAATTAGATTGTGTTGTTCTGTGTTTTATTTCTGAAAGTAAAACTTGCCATAAATTAGAAAACAGTTTCCCAAAATAAAATCCTTTTTTGTATGATGGTATACAGTTTTCAGTAATGATGTATACATTGTATTGATTTTTTTCCCTAAATGTGTTATTTTAATAAATATCTCACGAATGAGTTTGAAGTTTGCTTGGAGTTTGGAATGAATGGGACTCTGTCTTTATTACTAATTCATTAAATTTGTTGAGAAAGTCAGGAATGAATACAGGTTTAAGTATTTACTTTGTGGAATTGTTTGTGCTAACAACTTAGAAGTAAGCAGCCTTTCCTGATTGCATATGTATTCTTGTTTTGAATCTCCATACTGTTTTATAAATTGTAATGCTTCCTCTTGTATCATGGTTATTTATCTTTATTTCTTATTTGTTACGAATTCTGAGAGTTAGTACTGGGTCTTACTCATCTTTATGTGCCTTCCTTATGCTTCAAAGAATTTACCATCTAGTGGAAGAGAGAATATTTGCAAGCTGGCTCCACACCAAGTTCCTCCCACATACTCTACTCATCTGAACTTTGAAAGCAGACTCTAAATTGCATCCCCACATACTAAGGTCAAGAAAGAACTTAATGGGTGAATAATCTTCACCCATTAGCGTTACTCTGGCATCAGGATTGCCAAATCCAATGGACTCTTGTCTATTCTTATGTGACCTCTGCTGGAAAGTGAGAATGTTGACCATCCTGCCACTTGGAACCCTCGTCCCACTCCTCACATTGTTTCTTCCTACCACTGGAAATTCCTTCTGTTTCTTGTGGAGTACCTTTTGCTGATTGTGACTTTTAAGTAATGTTTCTTAGAGCTCTTTCCTGAGCCCTCTGCCTGACTAACTGGATATACTTTTCCTGAGCAAATCCCAGGAAACAAGTCAGACCATGACTTCAAATACCAACAGGTTGCATCTCCAAACCAGACTTATTTCTAGCCTCCAGACCCATAAATTTAACTGCTATGGATCATCTTCCTTGGATATTCCTCAAACACCTCAAAATCACAATACCTAAAATAGCAATTTTATTTTCCCCCCACTAACTACCCTTGCTGTGTTCCCTATTTCTGAATGGTACCTCCCAGACATACAGATTACCTGAGGAGCTTGTTAAAATGCTGATTCTGAAGGTAAGAGATACAGTACAAGATTATTCTTTATTTCTAACAAGCTCTGAATGGGGTTGCATGCTGCTAATTGAAGATCACTTTGAGTATAGTGAGGCTATAAATTATTTTCTGCCTTCTTTACAAACATAGATTATTGCAATAGACCCCTAATATTTCCTTGCTCTAGTTGTTCCATGCCTCTCGCAATCTCTTGTACACTGTTGGCTAAGTGGCCTTACTAAAATTTAAGTCTGATCATTTTATCCCTCTACTTGAAATGTCTCAGTGCAGGACAGTTTGAACTTTGCATAAAATTTAGGCCCTTCGAGATCTGACATCTACTTAAAGAGTTCCCAAAAGTTATCAAGTTCAATCCCTAATACTTTTGCAAATTTATCTGCTCAGGAAGTCCTTCCCTCCTCCTCATCTCATTCCTACTTGCCCTTCAAAGTTCAGTTTGAGTTGCAAAAATATCCTGACTCCTCTGATGTAGATTTCCCCACCACTGTGTTTCCATTAGAAGCAGCTGTGTGTTTCTCTTCAACACAGGGTTTCTTCAACTTTTGCATACATCCAGAGGAGAGAAAACTTGGTATCTGACTTTGTATGATGGTTATTTGTGAATGAATGGGTAAGGGGATGAATGAACAAATGAACCAGTGAATGAACATGGGAGCATGAAGAAAGGAACAACAAATAGGGCGTAATTGATTAAAAGCTGCACATTAATCTTTTGTTCGCTGTTCCAGAAAAAAGTCAACTTTCTAATGAATTTGGTAGCCTTTGAACAGTTGGGCTTGATTACGTAAAGTTTTGAGCCTGAGAGACAGTCACAAAACCTATTAAAAAGAGATTTTTGTTTCTCTTGGTCTCATAAAACAAAGTTCTAAAGTGCTGATCAGGATGCTCATCATTTTGCTACTCATTTTTCAAAAAAAGCAATCTTAAATGGTACATAGAAAATGATAGAAAAGTAGTTCTTATTTCATAGTACTGTTCATGGAAGCAAACCAAAAATTGTTCATTTAGAAACTATTTTAGTAGTCCAAAAGAATATGAAAAAATGAAAACAATTTATGAAGATAAGTTTGAAATGGGACAGGAAATGGCTGAATTGAAAATACTTCATAGCCATTTTTAGTACTAAAAGAGCTTAGAGTTAAAGTGATAGTGCTAAAAACTTTCTCACCTCTACCCCTAAAAAAACGTGGTTTCTTTGGCATCACATAGATGTCTCATTTGCATCTAGAACCATTGATATAAATAAACCAACTTTGTGAACATCTTGACTCAAATCATTGATTTATATAAACTAAGAATACATTCTTTTAAAAACCCTGCATACTTTCACTCAATGTTGGAAATTTAATAGGATTATTATTACATGACTGCATTGGGTAAGTATAATTAGGATTACTATAAGCTCCTCATATAGGATTAAAGAAGATCCAGCTAAATTATTTATGTAATCACTTAGCTTTGGCCTTACAAGTTATCATTTGATTGGGCAGTGCCAAGCCAGGGACTGGGTGACACTGGGGATTGGTTATTGGATATGGGACTTTTCATAACTTGATAAAAAGCTCTACTCAATACAAAAGAACTGTGACAGCTGCTCAGTAGCTGATGTTGGAAATGATCCAGAGAGAGAGAGAGAGAGAGAGAGAGAGAGAGTGTGTGTGTGTGTGTGTGTGTTTAATCCTTGTAAAAGACTCTCATGTTACTCAGTGACTTCATAAAACCCCTCATATTTACCATTAGAAACCACACAAAAGCCATTGGATGAAATCTACCAAGAAAACTAATGGTACAATCAGAACATTCAGGTTCTAATCTCGTCTATGATACTGAATTATCAGGTAAGACTGAATCTTCTTGAATTTCCTTAATAGAACTGATAATATTGACCTGGCAGGAATTAAAATAATGGAAATCTTAATACTAATAATCAGGATAGATTCACGTTATCCTAGCAAGAACTCTAGAAATATTTAAATTATTTACTTGTGTTTTCTAGTTTTATACACATGAATTACACTGTGGCAAATAGCTGCTTTTACTATCTGGAGTTTCTAGCTAATATTAATTACCGTGAGAATATCTACAAAAATAAAATTGTGTAACATAACTTGATCGAAATAGAGAAAATATCACTATAATAGCACTTAGGGAGGTTTGACCTTATCAGTAGTAATTTTTACCCTCGTTCTACTATGAATTCCTTTGTGCTTCAGGTTGTATCCTATTTGTCTTTGGGTCCTTATTAACTAATGAATTCACTGTTAATTTACTTTTAAATAAGCGACAATGGAGAAAAAAATTCGGCATGTACCTTTTTATACCAGACTTCAAATTATATTTGGTTATTCTGCTTACCAGCCAAAAGGGGGCACTGGAAGCTGTATTTTTGTTTGATGTGGCTGGTAATCCTGTGTATCATTTGAACAGGTCCAATCTAAGCCAGCCAGCATTTTCAAGATGAAAGTGTTACTGAAATCAATGTGAGGAACTCAGAATGTGTTTCTGGTGTAAAGTAAAATGAAGCTACATTGAAATTTAGATGTTATTTGGCTGGGGTGGTTTTCTGCAATCAATTCAGTAATTAAGACAGGAAACTGATTTATATAGCATATACCACTACTGAAATAGTTCTCTTTCACCTACTTTATTGAGGAGTCGAGGGCAGCAGAGAGGAGAAAATCCTTAACAAATGAAAGAAAAGTAATTTTCACTGTTTTAAAAGGAAATATCTTTCTTTTTCATCCTATGTCACTTTGTAGAAAGAAAAGGTATAAATGGAGCATTGTATAATAGTGCCCAAACCCTGTGGACATATAATGAATATTGGCATATGATGACAATAGTAAAAATCAAAGAAGACGTAGAATTGACATTCATGGTATGATGCTACTCATCAGGCAGTTTTTGAGTACAGGAGGTATTGACCTTTGGACATCCACAAATGCTTCAGCTTTGTGCCTAAAATCACAATTAAGAATTAAGTGATTAAAAAATGGCTTTCAGTTGCCATATAACTTCGTCCCTAAAATTTTTGTTGAAGGCACACCCTTCAGAATTTATTCTTTTTCAACAGCTGCTTATATCAAATGTGGACTTTGATGGAGTAAGAGCCACAGAATAGAATAATTGAAATAGAATTGTCTACTAAACCTTTGTCTGTTGGATGTGCAGGTGATTCAGATAACAATATGCATTGTGTGGTTTGAGACAGTTTGGCTGACATACTGACAATATGGCAGTACCCTATTTCTTAGTTCTATCATCAATGCACTTAATAACCTAGTTAGGGCCGGTTATACTATAGCTCAGTTGGTAGAGTGCTTGCCTCATAAGCACAAGGCCCTGGTTTGGATCCCCAGCACCACAAAAAAAAACAAAACAAACAAAAAAAAAAAAACTAATTAGTTACTTGAGTTTCCCACTATCTCTTATTTTCTAGGAACACTAACAGAATAATAAAGTATGAAAATTGTGGGTGCTTCTCTTCAGAGTCATGACACAAAGTCAAAGAGTTATGGTTAAGGACTTAGCAAATGTATACATATTTGCCATACTATTCCAGCATGTACTCTAAACAGTTTTGTGTATAGGGTCTATCCTCCATAAACCCCAATACATAAAAACTGAGATTGTAGACAGATATATTTAGTGCAGAAGAACTCAGCACATTCATTGTTGACTAGTTATATTTCCTATGTTCTTGATTCAATTCTCTTACTCATCATCCAGTGAAATAACTGCCCCATTTATCATTGTCATCACTGTTCTCATGTTATTTCCCACCCTACCAGCTAAGATCTGATTGTCATTAGAACTCCCTTACAATTACCCTCAACTTCTCTCTCCTTTTTATCAATCTTATATAGTCCTGCTTAAATGTAACTACCGAGAAAGCTTATTCTATGTACAAAACTGAACTTGAAGAAAGTATCATAGTTCTGATAAGTATTATTTAAAAAATGACAACCAGAACATTCTGAAAAACTATTGGCATGATTTTTGGTGTCGCATTATCGTGGCAATAATTGGTATTAACATCTGACCAAAAAAATGTCAATGTCTTGAGGAACAACCAGGAATAAAAGGAGAAAGTAACAGCAAGAAATGGTCTTTATTAAAAGGTAAGAGATATTAGCATGTAAAGCAGTGTGTCATCCCTGATAAAGTACAGTCATCAAGGATATTCTTGGGATATCTGGAAAATTATAAACATGGGCTGTAGTTTCCATGTTTAATTTCTTTAGCATTACAAATGTGTTCTTAAAGAATGAGCATGTTTCATATTGAACTATGTAGGGATGAAGTGTCACATTATTTACTAACTCCAAAATGAATTAACAACAAAAAATGTATACATAATAAATATGGAGTGAATTTTCAGTGAATAAAACACTAGATCAAATCAAAATATTCTTTGGCTTTTGTATATTTAGTTTTATGAAACTATAAAATATGTAATATTATGTAAGTGTTCCTTTTTATATATGCATAAATGTTTTATATTGTTTATATAATTCTATAATGTTTTTATATTTTAGTTTTAAAAAGATTTTCATTGATGGTATGATTGATATATAAATTTCTATACTGACTGAATTTATACCATTCAGTGATTTTGGTGATAAGTGTGTAACCATGAAACAATCACCACTGTTAAGGCCATAAACACATATCACCACCCTAGGTTTTCCCTGTTCCTTTACGATCATGATGATGATGATGTAAATGATGTTGATGTTGGGCATGCACATGTGTGTGTTAACACCTAACATCTACCCTCTTAGAATTTAAGCATGTGCACTATGCTGAAGAGTAGATTTCCAGAACTTGTTAACTAAAACTATATTTTTGATAATCACCCCCTTATTTTCCCCTCACCCCAGTTCCTGGCAGTCATCAGTCTATTCTGCTTCTCCAGGCTTGTCTATTTTAAATTCCACATATAAAGGAGGTCATTCAGTATTTGGTTTTTGGTGGTTGCTTATTTATTTAGCATGATTTCCTCCAGGGTCTTTTCACAGTGTTTCAAATGACAAGATGTACCTCCTTTTTTAAAGCTGAATGACATTCGTCCATCCAAATGCTATATAGACCAAGTGGCTTATAAACAGAAATTTATTTCACAGTTTTGGAGTCTTGGAAATACAAGATTAAGATTTGCTGGCAGACTTGGTGTTTAATTAGGGTCGTCTTCTGGTTCATAAAAAGTGTCTTCTTGATGCATCATCATATGACAGACTGAATGATCTCCTTTGGGCCTATTTAATAAGGGTACTAATCTCATTCATGGAAGGCTCTGTTATCATCCTGAACATTTGCTCAAAGATCCACCTCCTTGGAAGTTAGGGTTTGAACATATGAATTTCAGGTGAACACAATCATTCCAACTATAGCATAAAATTAAAGTTTGCTTTTGTTTTGGTGGATTTTTTTGTTGTTTGGGTTTATGTGTGTGTGGTGGGGGATACTGGAGATTGAACCCAGGGTCATTCTACCACTGAACTACATCTCTAGTCCCTTTTATTTTAATTTTTGAGACAGAATCTTACTAAATTGCCCAGGTTGACATTATTCTTCCTCAGCCTCCCAATTACAGGCATGTGCCACTGCACCAACCTTGATCAATTGGTTTTTAGTTTTTGTTTTTGTTTTTTGTTTTTTGTTTTTTGTTTTTTTTGGTACTAAGGTTTGAACCCATGGGTGCTTTACTACTGAGTCACATCCCCAGCCCATTTTTAAATTTTTATGTTGAGACAGGGTCTCACTAGGTTGTTTAGGGCCTTGCTAAATTGCTGAGGCCGGTCCTAAGCATGCGATCCTCCTGTCTCAATCTCCCAAGTCCCTGGGATTACTGGCATGTGCCACTATGCCTGGCATCAATTGGGTTTTGACAGATGTTAAGAACACATACTAGGAAAGGATATTCTCTTCAATAAATGTGCTGGGAAAAATGCTTATCCACACTCAGAATTAGTAACAGCCTCTTCTCATACTATACACAAGATCCACTTAGAATAATGACAAACATAAAACTTGAAACTGTAAAACTACTAGAAGATAATATAGGGGGAAAGATCCATGACATTAGCTTGGGAAATGAGTTTTTGGATATGATCCCAAGAGCACAGGAAACAAAAGCAAAAATAGACAAATGGAATTGAATCAAAATAAAGTTTCTGTATAGACAAGGAAACAATGTGGTAGCAGTGAAGAGACAGAAGAGAGAAAATATTTGCAAGACAAGTATCTGTTAAGGGATTAATATTCAAAACGTATAAAAACAACATTAAAGCAAGAAACCAACTCAATCAAAGAAATGAAAACAGGGCAAAGGATCTCAACAGACATTTCTCCAAAGAAGGTATACAGATGGCCAACAGGTATATAAAAAAATGTTTAACGTTTCTGATCACCAAAGAAATGCGAATTAAAACCACAATGCTATATCACCTCATATTTATTAGAATGTCTATTACCAAAAAGGCAATAACAAGAGCTGGCAAAGATGTGGATAAAAGGAAATGGTAGCACACTGTTGGTATTAATGGAAATTGGTACAGACATTGTTTTAGTGAGCTTCGTCACCACTGTGACTAAAAGACCCAACCAGCACAATTGTAAAGGAGGAAAAATTTATTTGAGGGCTCACAATTTCAGAGGTCTCAATCCATAGACAACTAGCTTTATTCCTCAGGACTCCAGGTGTGGAAGAACAACATGGTGGAAGAGGGAAGTATCTCACATGTTCAGGAAGCAGAGACTCCACTTGCCAGTTAGAAAATACATACCTCAAAGCCACACCCAATGACCCACCTCCTCCCACACCCCACCTGCCTCCAGTTATCACACAGTTAATCCCATCAGGGGATTAGTTCACTGATTGGGTTAAGGTTCTCACAACCCAATCATTTCCACTCTGAACTCTCTCACATTGTTTCCCACATGAGCTTTTGGGGGACACCTCACATCCAAAGTATAACAGACATTATGGAAAATGGTACAGGGGTTCCCCAAAAAAGTTAAAAATAGAGTTACCATATGATCCAGCAATCCCATTTTTGGATATAAATATATCCAAAGAAATTGAGGTCAGAATCTCAAAGATATATCTTTACTTCCATGTTCTTTATAGCATTATTCACAGTAGTCAAGAGATGAAGTTAACATAAGTGTATATCAATGGATAAATGGAAAAGAAAATGTGGTCAATATACGCAATGGAAATCTTATACTTGCAACAATATAGATGAACCTGGAAGACATCGGGTAAAATAAACAGACACAGACAAATACTACATGTCTCCCTCATAGATGGACTAATTCATGGAAACAGTATCGAATGGTGATTTTCAGAGGCTGGAGGATGGGGCATTGGGGAAATGTTAACCAATGAAACATATTAGTTAGAAGGAATAAATTAAAGAGATATATTATACATGGTGACTACAGTTAATAACAATATATTACATACTTAAAAATTGATAAAATGGTAGAGTTTAAGTATTCTCTTAAGTAAATTTTGTCTCCTTGAAAAACCAGTGAACTTCTACTTGGAAAAATGTACTTCATATTCTGATCCTATTTCTTTACTGCTTTTTAAATGTAATGATTCAGAACTATTTTAGATAATACTGATGACTTTTTTGGTTGTTGAAAAAGTTTTGTTCAGGATTGTAACAACAGTCTTAATTCTTAGTGCATGTCTATGCAAAAAACAAAAAGTGATAACAGCATAAGTTCTTGCTTTACTGTGAAGGCAGTAAATGCCAAATTAGTGAGCATTGTTAGAACCTACTATATAAGGAGTATAATGCTTGCCTTTTTCCAATTAAAGTTTTATTTGGCAAAATAATTCTAAAAAAAACAAAATCAAACAATAAAGCAACTTTACAACATTTTTAAAATGTTAATAGCCTTAATAGTTTCCAAAAGACACTCACAAACTCCAAATTTTTCCAGTTATATACTGAAGGGAAAAGGTAAAGCTATCAACCCCTCAATGTCTTGTTTCAGAGTGTTAATATCTTTCAATAATTGCAAGTTGGACAAGAATACGTCTTCTAAATGAAGGAACTTTGGACTGTATAGAGGGGAGTGATTGGAGGGGTAGGGTGGGTAAGGATGGGAAGATGGTAGATTGAGACAGACATTATTACCCTATATACGTGTATGAAAAAAAATTTTTTTTAAATATTTATCACTGTCAAAAAAAAGTTAGTGAAAAAAAAATAAATTTTTTTTAAAAAAAAGAAAAGAAAAGAAAGAATACATCTTCTAGATTTCTCCTGTGTTCCGGCTCAAAAATCAGTTTGAACACTTCCCATGCACATGGCTATTTCTTTATATTCATACACTAAGGCCTCTACAATTTTATAGATTCTTAGAAGAGTTTTGTAGAGTTGAACCCAAGTTTGGAAGTTTTTGGCCTTTTATCTTGAGATTTTCTTGCATAAAAAATTTTTTTCTCAAAATCTTTATAAATAACACTGTGGCCTTGCACTGCCATACTAATACAAGTGAACTATAATCCACAGTCTTCACCATCATCCTGTTCTTCAACATTCCAGCTTAAAGTGAATCTGTAAAAAGCATAAGACAAATAATGATAAAATAAAATGATTCAAGTGGCACTTTGAAACTCTATGGTAAAAGCCTTAAGTCTTTTAAACAATTTGATAAATCTCATAGAAACAAGAAATTTGTCTGTCATTTAGGTAATTGGTAGATATTCAAGCAATTTGTAAAGCAAGAAAAATAGATTTTAAAAAATTCATCCAAAACATTTACCCTTTTTATTGCTTTAATCCTCATATAGACAGTTTCTGCCAGAGCTCAGAAGACAAGCCCTTCTGTGAATGTGACTACTTTTGATTATAGAATTCTATGGCTTTCTGTGTCTATGCCTTACTACATAATGACTCTCCTTTCTGATATCATTCACAATTCACTCAAAAGTCATATTTTAAACACACACGATTTTTTTTTTCTTGCTGTGCTGGGGATTAGAACGCAGGGCCTTAGTGCTTGCACTCTACCAACTGAGCTATCTCCCCAGCCCTTAAATGCACCTGATCTTAACAAAAGAATGATCACAAATAACCCCTTTCACAGAAGTTACCAAACTCTGTAAGACCTTTATTACTCACAATTTGTTAGTAATAATGAATTACAAATGTTAGCACTCCTTTCCCCCCTTTTAATTTTTATTTATTTATTTTCTTAGTTATACACAACAATAGAATCAATTTTGACAAGATTGTAAAAGCATGGAATACATCTTGTTCTAATTAGTCCCGGGTACCACTTCTTTCCCCTCCCTCCTTCCACCCTTGCTTCCTTCCCTCTACTGATCTTTCTGCCATTTTTCCATAATATTTTTTTTTTCATTCCCTCCTCTCCCCTCACTTCCCCTTCCCTCCCTTCCTTTCCTTTCCTACTTTCCTAGGGATTGAACCCAAGGGCATTCTATCACTGAGCTAAGCTACATCCCCTGAGCGTTTTTATTTATTTTGAAACAGGTTCTTTCTGAATTTCTGAGGCTATCCTCCTCAGGCTCCTAGGTTGCTAGGATTCCAGGCATGGGCGACATGCTTTGTTTTAAGAAGAAAAAAAAAAAAAAAAATCAAGCTTATGTCTTGTAACTCTGGAGAGAAACAACTTTGTACTCTCTATCCCCTAGGGCAAAGGGTCTGATGAAAATATATGGGAAAAAACTGAGGAAAAAAAACACTTCACCAAACAAATGAGAACTGTGTGGTGACATGTCACACATTTTTCACTCCACGGCAAAACCCTGTTTTTAAAAATGTCTTCTTATGAAAAAAATTAAATATAATATAGGGAGGTAGAAAATAATATCAGTGAGCCCCCCATCATCCAATTTTAATGATTCTCAGCTGCTGACCAATCTTATTTAATGTATGCTCACACCCACTTTCCCTACCAGTTATATTTTTTTCTTTCTTTTTTAATTCATTTTTATTGTAAACAAATGGGATACATCTTGTTTCTCTGTTTGTACATGAAGTAGAGTCATACCATTTGTGTAATCATACATTCACCTAGGGTAATAGTTTTTGATTCATTCTATTATGGAACAAGGCAGGGATGCCCTCTTTCACCACTTCTATTCAACATTGTCCTCAAAACTCTAGCCAGAGCAATTAGACAGACCAAGGAAATTAAAGGGATACGAATAGGAAAAGAAGAACTCAAACTATCCCTATTTGCTGATGACATGATTATATATTTAGAAGAACCCAGAAATTCCACCAGAAAACTTTTAGAACTCATAAGTGAATTCAGTAAAGTAGCAGGATATAAGATCGATGCTCATAAATCCAATATATTTTTATACATAAGTGATGAATCTTCAGAAAGAGAAATTAGGAAAACTACCCCATTCACAATAGCATCGAAAAAAATAAAATACTTGGGAATCAATCTAACAAAAGAGGTGAAAGACCTCTACAATGAGAACTACAGAACACTAAAGAAAGAAATTAAAGAAAACCTTAGAAGATGGAAAGATCTCCCATGTTTTTGGATAGGCAGAATTAATATTGTCAAAATGGTCATACTACCAAAATTGCTATACAGATTCAACGCAATTCCAATTAAAATTCCAATGATGTACCTTACAGAAATAGAGTAAGCAATCATGAAATTCATCTGGAAGAATAAGAAACCCAGAATAGCTAAAGCAATCCTTAGCAGGAAGAGCAAAGCAGGGGGTATCGCAATACCAGAACTTCAACTATACTACAAAGCAATAGTAACAAAAACGGCATGGTATTGGCACCAAAATAGACAGGTGGATCAATGGTACAGAATAGAGGACACAGACACAAATCCGAATAAATACAATTTTCTCATACTAGACAAAGGTGCCAAAAATATGCAATGGAGAAAAGATAGCCTCTTCAACAAATGGTGCTGGGAAAACTGGAAATCCATATGCAGCAGAATGAAACTAAACCCCTATCTCTCACCCTGCTCAAAAATCAACTCACCTTCAAGGTCCTTCAAGATCAAGGACCTTGAAATCAGACCAAAGACCCTGCATCTTATAGAAGAAAAAGTAGGTTCAAATCTTCAACATGTCAGCTTAGGATCAGACGTCCTTAACAGGACTCCCATAGCACAAGAAATAAAAGCAAGAATCAATAACTGGGATAGATTCAAACTAAATAGCTTTTTCTCAGCAAGGGAAACTATCAGCAATGTGAAGAGAGAACCTATAGAGTGGGAGAAAATCTTTGCCACTCATACTTTAGATAGAGCACTAATTTCCAGAATATATAAAGAACTCAAAAAACTACACCAAGAATACAAATAACCCAATCAACAAATGGGCTAAGGAAATGAACAGACACTTCACAGAAGCTCTACAAGCAATCAACAGATATATGAAAAAATGTTCAACATCTTTAGTAATAAGAGAAATGCAAATCAAAACTACCCTAAGATTCCATCTCACCCCAATTAGAATGGCAATTATCAAGAATACCAGCAACAATAGGTGTTGGCAATGATGTGGGGGAAAAGGTACACTCATACATTGCTGGTGGGGCTGCAAATTAGTGCAGCCACTCTGGAAAGCAGTGTGGAGATTCCTTAGAAAACTTGGACTGGAACCACCATTTGAGCCAGCTATCCCACTTCTTGGCCTATACCCAAAGGACTTAAAATCAGCATACTACAGAGATACGACCACAACAATGTTCATAGCTGCTCAGTTCACAATAGCTAGATTGTGGAACCAACCTAGATGTCGTTCAATGGATGAATGGATAAAGAAACTGTGATTGATATATATATATATATATATATATATATATATATACACAATGGAATATTACTCAGTCATAAAGAAGAATAAAATTATGGCATTTGCAGGCAAATGGATGAAATTGGAGAATATCATGCTAAGTGAGATAAGCCAATCTCAAAAAACTAAAGGACGAATGATCTCACCCATAATAGTTTTTTTAAATTTATTTCTTGTGGATGTACATGATGGTGAGATTCACTGTGGTATATTCATATATGTACATAGGAAAGTTCTGTCATATTCATTCCACTATCTTTACTTTGGCATTCCCCTCCCTTCCCTTCATTTCCCTGTGTCTACTCCACTGAACTTCTATACCTCTTTTACTTACCTCCCCATCCCCTTATTGAGGGTTAGCTTCCACATATCAGAAAAAACATTCAACTTTTGGTTTTGGGGATTGGCTTATTTCACTTAGCATGATAGTCTCCGGATCCATCCATTTACTGGCAATTGTCATAAAGTTATTCTTCTTTATGACTGAGTAATACTCCATTGTGTATATATACCACTGTTTATTCAATTTAACAAGTGTCTCAAAGTCAAATGTGTTTGACATTGCCTTGGTTATGTAGCTCCATGAGAAGCTGTCTACCCAGAATAATGTACTTTTTAAAAAAAATGTCTACTTTTGTAACACTTCAGCAAGCAGTGAAAATCTTTCACCTTCTTTCAGCATTGAACAAAAAAAAAACTGTATTTTACTGATTCTTGTGTTTGATTTTCTATTACATGACAAAAATATAAGCTATGTGAGGACAGGGATTTTTAAAAAAATCAAAATCACTGACACAATCTTCTTTTCTTTTCTTTTCTTTTCTTTTCAGTACTCTACCACTGAGTTACATTCCTGGTCTTTTTTACATTTTATTTTGATACAGGGTCTCATTAAGTTGCTGAAAGTCTTAATAAGTGCCAAGATTGGCCTTAAATTTGCCACCCTCCTGCCTTGGCCTCCTGAGTAGCAGGGATTTCAGGTGTGTGCCATCATGCCTGACTCACTGCCATATTTTTAATACCTAGAATATTGAATATTTGTTGAAGGCAAATTAATGTTCTGTAAGTACTGTTGTTTTGTTCACCATCATTCACAATTAGGTCTAGTTTCAAAATCAGATCCCAGCACAGCTCATTCTCTAAGTTAAGTGAAACACACACAATTGAATGTCTGACTCCCTCTAGTGCTACAAGAGTTCCCATGAAGCCCCTACCACTTTCAGAGATCAAGTTTAAAATCTGTGTATTTTCTTAAAATACAGGCGGGAATGCAGGCTACATAATTTGTGAGTCACCATGCAAAATGCAAGTGAGAAGCCTCTTGTTCAAAATGTATTAAGCATTTCAAGATGTTGACAGCACAACATTAAACCAAGCATGGGGTTCCAGGAGAAAGCCCCTGTCAGATACCCACTATGCCAACCTTGGAAGGCAGTGTTTTGTTAGAGTTAGATTTTTGAAATCGTAAAAAATAAATACAGGGCAAAGTGATCAGAATTCTCTTTTAAAGTTTTCTCATATTCATGTCCCCTGATGAGTCTGTATCGTAAAGATCTAAAGCGCCTAACACTGAAAAACAATTTAAATCCTAAATTACCTGAACTACATAACCACTTTTTCTGGTCCCAAGGTGACATTTTGGCTATAAGAATTTCCATCTGGCTATAATTATTTATTGTCACATTATCCCATCAAATTATTTTAATAATTCAAGATTTAAAATCTCACTGGTGTGATCTTTTTTCAGGGCATTTATTTATCAAATAAATAAGCACTTTTAAAAGACAGCAATTGCTTTTAAATGCTCATTCCTTCCACAAGAGTTTATTAAAAATTTATATATTGAGATTACGGTGCTTGCCTCTTTAAGAAATTTAAGCATTATAAGGTAAAAAAGGAGGCTAATTTGCTGGAATCAACTTTACTGAAGCCAATTAACCAAATGATCAATTTGCTAAGTGTCCAATTTGCTAAACTTTGCAGAACTGAATGACTAATTTAATGGAAATATTTTTCAGCTTTTAACAGGAGTTTTTATTCTGGTTACTGATAGTGAGATACACACACATGCGTATACATAGAAAATTATACATGCATGTATAATATTGAATATCACATGTACATATTAAATACGTATGTAACACCACGTACACATATATACACACACTTATTTGTCAATATATTTAACTTGTTTTAAAAAGATTAAGAATAGAAGAAAGGCTATCTGGAGGGGACAACTATAATGGATCAGGTGATTACTCTTGATTAAATGGAAAAATGAAAAAGGATGAAATAGGAGTAATCACTTATATATTTAATATTGTATATAACTTGTTGGTTGATATGCTCTGAAAATTGGTGAAAGAATCTTAAAAATGCTTAAAAGTTTGGAAAAAATCAACATAAATAAGTTCCTAATCACTTTATTGACATTTCCAAAACTTAGGACAGTTTTCCTCTTCGTTATAAACTATATGGATTCTTTCTGTAAGAAAATCTGCCTATGTCAATGGTTCCTCATCAGAAATCACAACTTCAGTATATAACATGGCATGAGTTTTTCAACTGCTTCTAGTTTATTTTACAATATTTTCAAATAACATTTTCAACTTTTTAAAAGCTAAAAACATTTTAATACCCGTTTGGTATCTATTAGCCTATTCATCATCTCAATTTTAATTCATAAATTTAAAAGCATCCGAAAAAAATGAAAATTTTGGTTTAAATTGTATTTAAATTAAATTTTTGTGAAATCATCCAAAATTTAACTTAGGTTAACTTTAATTTGAAAGCATCAGGAAAAAAATCAAAATTAGCTAAAACAATTTCATATAAAAATATTCACACACTAAACTTTATTTTGGCTAGTGACAGTGAAAATAAACATTTGTGTTTCATAGATAATAAAATTGGATATTTTTATTGATGTTGATAAATCAACCTTAGTAAAGTCGCTAACAATTGCTGCTCAACAGTACAATCTAAGTTTAGCAAATATGGCAAAAAAGTCATTGGCAAATTGGTATTCAACCACCTGGTTTTCTGCTGATTGACCTATAAATATATATACATATATACATATGTATATGTATATACATATATATATGGGAAAGGGTGAATAGGACCTGAAGGTATACCAATTTTTAAAAAGAAAATGTAAGAGAAAATATGAAATAAAAGTTATTAGGGAAGTAGGAAGAAGCCCAAAACTATTCAGAAGAATGGAATCTCAAGGAGATTAGCTATGTCACATGCTACAGAAAGTTCCAAGATAAGTAAGGTCAGTGGTACCTTTGTAGACAAACTTTTCAGTAAGGTAGTGATTTGAGGAGTCAGTTTGTAAAAAGTTATGAAATTAATGTACCAAGATTATACAAAATTATTTTCTTAACCCGAACCAGATAGATATAAAGTCCTCAAGGGTAAGGGCTTAATTTTATTTATTTTACTAATTTTAGAATTCTATCTTTCTCTCTTCCAGCCAGAATATTCAGATTTAGTAAATAAAAATACAGAAAGCTAAGTCTGAATATTAGATAAAACTAACTGAATAATTTTTAGTATGAATGTGTCCTAAATATTGCATAGGACATAGAGATTTGTTATTTATATTAAATTCAAATGTATTTATTTGGGGGGGGTGCAAATTTAGCTGGATGGATTATTTTATCTGTCATCTCCCAGGAAAAGAGGGGATTAATTACAAGTGGGATAAGAGAAAATTTGAACAATAATTTGAGATGACAAGAGTTTTGAAAAAGAGCACAAGCAGGGGATTGACCATGTCATGAAAGAAAATTCCTTATTCCCGAAAGAGAATAACATAAGAAAACTGAAAGGGTAAACAAAAGGAATTCAAATTTTCTATTTGAGTATTATAAAAATACTGAAAATGGAATATATCATAACTACACCTAAATTCTAAAATTGTTTTAAAAATTCCAGGTTTTATTTCATCATTTTCCAGATTTTATCTCATATTTTCCTTAAGGTCAAACCACCTGAAGCAGATGTCAGTCATTATGACACCCCAAACCTAAGTAACTCAGCATGGAAGCTATGAATATTTTCCTACTTAAGAGTAATGCCCTCATCCTATCTAGCAAAATGAACAATTCCATAATATTCATTTCCTTAAATATCTTGTAAAAATACAAAACATTTTAAAATGGAAAATCTGACAGCCGAAGAGGGTGGAGATATTCGCCTTTTAATGGAGTAAGAGGAAAATTACTGAGCATCACTCTACTTTTTTTGGGGGGAGGGGGTGCTGGGGATCGAACCCAGGACCTTGTGCTTGCGAGGCAAGCACTCTACCGACTGAGCTATCTCCCCAGCCCCTGCTTGCTTATTAAGGATAATAAAAATAACAGTCCTAACAAGATTGGGACGTGTTGAGATTATCAATTATTATGATTATCAATTGAAGGGGTAGCACGTCTTACAATTACTCCACCAGGGGAGGATTTATGACCAAGGCAGACAGGTAAATAGTATGTTGGCCTACAACTTAGAAGTAGGGGCAGGGGCGGTAAGCAGCATAATTCATGGAGAACTTGACCATTGATCCCTTTTGCCAAAGAGTGGGGCCCTACACCTACCAAGATGGCCATGGGATATCAGTACCAGAAGTCTGATAATTACAGACTGGCCCGGGGCCCGCTTGGTTTTCCCGGTTAGATTCTTGGTTCGGGGGCGGAGGGTGCGCACGCGCGCGCGCAAATTCCAAAGGCGCAGCCCCAGAACCGGGGGCGGGGCCCCTGCGCTCCCAGAGCTAGTTCCAGAGCGTGAGTTATTGGCAGCTTCTGCCAGCGGCGGGCGCAGACTCTGCAGCACTGGCTTTGCGATGGGACACCTGTGGCTCCTGAGAACCTGGGGGTTTTGGGCGTTGCTCCTGCGTGCCGCGGATCCCCACACAGGTAACCCAGTCAGGGCGTTAGGGAGGCAAATAAGAAGAGGTCTGCGTAGACCCCTGCTCGCGAGGTCGCAGGAGAGGTGGGACCACCTGGCACCTGCTCTGGACCCAGGTTGTGGGTGCGGAACCCAGGCAATTTGGAGACCTGAGAACCAGGTCTGACAGAGAAAGTTACAGAAAGAGACAGAGCGACAGAGAAGGGACAGAGAAAGATACAGAGAGTGCATGAGAGATAGTTTTTAATTCATCAGTGTTGCTGTTAGAATTGTGGAACCTCCCTTCAAATAACTGAAAAGAAACTGAAATTGTGCTGGAGATGGGGAGAGGGGTGGGCAGACACAACCTGAGTTATTCTTCCCTTACTCTTCTTGGATCTTTTTCCCCACTGAAGGAGGGCAATACTTGTCAGTCACTTCCAGGCCAGCTACCCTGTGTCTTCAAAGTAATACCCAGGAGAGGGCTGGGAAGAGAGTGATAAGATAAGAAATTGGAGTTGTCTGCAGAGATAAGGAGGATGAACTTGAGATAGACACAGCAATGTCTGGAGATAGGATCCTGCTCCCTCCTTGGGGTTCGCTAGTCTTGTCTGTCTGTTGCCTGGAGTTACCAAGGTACTGGAAGGAGGAACACCTTGGAACTCTTGGCAAAAAGAGACCGGAAGTACAGACGCTTTGGGTCTAGGGGCTGGCAGCTGATCTTCTTTATGTTGGAGAACTTTTGCTGTTATAGATTGAGTCCTCACTACAAAATTTCCAATGAACTACCAATCATAATTTCCTTAACCTTAACCTTTTCCTTAACCTTTTCTCATACATCCATTTCAAAAAATTAATAATTTCTGTGACCTTTCTTTGTTTCCCTCCTTAAATTTTTCAGCCTACTCTGAGAAATTGTTTTAAATTCTATTTAAATTACAAGAAGTTTAAGGAGGAAATAAGCACTTCTAGTCAGATTTTCTTCAAGATATATCTAAGAAGTGCTTGCAGTTCTCCAAAGAACAAGCAGCTTGCTCACCCCCTGTTTGCTCAGGCAGTTCCCCCTGGGTCGAACTCCTTCATATTTCTTCATGGTAGGACCAAGTTAATGAATTCATATTTTTCCTCCAACATGCAGCAGGGAAATCCCTTCTTTCTAGAAACCAGGATAGCCCAAACTATACTGTGAAATGCTCCTTCTGAGTCACCTAGGAACCTTTGTTCCTACCGGTCACTCTGTACTAAGCCAAACTTTTAACAAGTTAAGACTGAAATGCACTGCTGTATCCCTGGGAAGCAAACCTAGTTTGTTGAGAGAATTACTGGCCTTTGCACTAAAAACTCAGCATCATCAAAACACTGGAAAGATCCCAGAAATTACCTTTCCTGAAGTCTCAGCCTGTCACAGCAAACAATTTCCTCTTAAACACACTATCTTCCTCTTTATAACTGGATTATTTCAGCCTACGTAGCACTGCACTTCTTATGTGCTTTTATAATGATCTACTTCTCTGTGTCAGTGTTTGCTGCCATGTGGGCTGCCAAGTCTAGCAAAGGTTTAATAAGTGTTTTATAATAGGATAGGCAAGAAGGATGAAAATGATTTTGTATTATTCTTCTTTGGAGTAGCTAAGATAGTACTTTGCACAAAGCTGGTGAATATTAACTGAGTTAATGACTTAATCCCTGTCAAGTCATTGGTTATTAGGGCCCAAAATAGAACCTGTATGTATTTACTTTTAGTCCTATCATATTCACAGTGTTTTTCTTGTGATGTTGTGATATGTGGCACAAAATGTGGTGCTTGAAATGAAGAACTTGATTATTTTACCTCTTTGCACTTTCATATCTTTTAGATGACTTTAACGTAGTCCCCAAAGTCATGGAAGTACTACCTAAATATGGCAGCATAAATGGAGCAACGAAGCTGACTATCAAAGGAGAAGGTATAATTCCTTGTGTGTGTGTCTCTGTGTGCCTGTACAGGTGCCAAGGAATACTATTTCACATTTAGAACTTATGGTTAAACAAAACAAAACAAGTACCTAAACAAAACAAACAAACAAATGAAAAAACCCACTAACATTGTTTCTCCACTTGGCCAAGGCAGTAAAATTCTAACCTCTTTAAGATCCCCCAAACTCTTAACCTGATCATCTGAATTCTTATTGTTATTCCTCGCTTAACACTAAGATCTGGATTTTTATGACTGAACTGAAAGGAATATCTTTAGCCCCATTCTGTAATTTTGTGCTTTACCTTTCATGAGTCTATTAGCAAGTTAACTTATTTTTTATATTAAATAAAATATTTTGGGGCTGTTGAGGTAGAACACAAAGAAAGGATGATAAAGAAGTAGAATGTTGATGAAAGATAAAAGGCAATAGAAAGAAAAACTCTGGATCCCTTCTCTTGCCACCTAACCCCTATCACATGCTTCATCAGGGCATAAGTTATGTATGATTCTCCTTCCCCCTGCCTGATCTTAGAATGAAAATATAGAAGGCAATCAGCAAATATATTTAATGAGAAACTGCTCCTAGGATTAAATAAAAATATGAGGTTCTGTCAGCCAAAAGACATTTGAAATATAAATGATAGTAGTATTCAGACACTTAAGTTTTGAAAGATAAGAAACATTTTTAAAACATTAGCAAAATATACCATTTGGTCTTTAAAATAAGGGAGTTTTTTGGAGTCAGATAATTGACAAAGCAAGATATTTCATTGTTTTGCCATATATATCCATACATCTTTTGATATTTCTAATAGTTTATAGAATCCAATCTCTTAATGATATTCTTAAAATAGTTTATGTGCCTGAATTGTGAAAAATATATTTTGGGTTAAAGTGCTCTTTTCTAGACTTAAGACTCAAAACAATGTATTTGTTAAAGATTACTTTAAACATCTTGAACTATTTTTTCCTTATATTGTAAATTGTTGCTAAGATGATGTGCTTGGTGGCTACTGGGATTTTAAACTGGAATTTAAATGTCATCAGAGAGAGAAATGTCCAGATTAAAATTAAAGAAACCCCAAATACCCAGCTATTTCCTCCTGTCTTCAAAGCTGAACTTTTTCTTATTTAAGAATAATGGCTGGAGTTTTAAGTACATTGATCCAGCTCAGTCTTGGGTAGGAATATGGAAAGTAAAGCATTCCATTCTTAAAGCATTTTAGAAAGGTATGCTTGTTACTCTACCTATCATCTTTGCTGTTTTTTGGACCTTCTGAGGAAGTTAAGGCTCAGGACTCTCAATGAAGCACCAAGTGTGCGATAGTGAATTTACACTTTTCCTGTCAGTCCCAATTTCTGAATGCTTTTGGCGGAGAATTATGGAAGAGTGAAATCCTGTTTGAACAGCAGACATCTGCACCCTCACATTGATTGGTTTTCCCTCTCCCTGCTTTAATTGCACATTGTAGGCGATTAAAAATGTGTTGATGTATATCTTTCTCAGAGGCTAAGTCTGAATACTGTTTTTACTGCTTCCTAGAAGTAGAGAGTAGCATGAGGCTGGAGAAGGGGGAACAGAGGTATTGGTCAAAGGGTATGAATTTTCAGTTATGCAAAAATGAGTGAAGTCCTAGAAATTACTGTACATCCTAGTGCCTATTAACAATATTGTAACATATACTTAAAATTTTGCTAGGCTGAGTGTAGTGGTGCTTGCCTGGAATCCCAGTGACTCGGGAGGCAGAGGCAGGAGGCAAGAAATTTAAAAGCCAGCCTCAGTCATTTAGCAAGACCCTAAGCAACCAAGTGAGAACCTGTCTCAAAAAAAAAAAAAAAAAAAAAAAAAAAAAAACGAGGGGAGATGGAGGTTCTGCTGGGGACATGATTCAGTGGTTAAGTGCCTCTGGGTTCCCTGGTACAAAAGAAAAGTAGAACTTACATCAAGTGTCCTTATTAGAACAAAAAATTAAGAAATAACGTAAAGGGTAGGAGGTAACTTTTGGAGATGATGAATATGTTTATGGAATTACTTGTGAAAATGGTTCCATAGATATATATTTATCTTCAACCTGAACAAGTTGTATATAGTACATTAAATATATACAGTTCTTTTATTTATTATTTATCAATCATACCTCAATAACACAGTTTTAAAATAAATATAGGTTTTAATATAGGGTTGTTTATGCCCACGATATATATGGAAGATGTATGAAGCAATGATAATAAATTTACAAAACACATCAGAGCTACTATGACTACATGAATGAATTTGGAAAAGAGTTTAAGAAAATACCTTCATATAACTTGGCAGTGCTGTCCTGATTGAGAAATACTGTTTTTATAATTGCATGCAGCACTAATTTATCAATCAAAACCACTTTCCAAATGTATTTGTAAATTCTGGATGATTACCTGAATATTGGTCCAGTATGATTTTAAAATATTTTATTTTTTATAAAAGTCATTGTAAAAATTAAATACTATAGAAAGTTATTGATTTGGAAATTGAGTTCCGTGAAATTGCACCCACTAGAAAATCTGCTGCTAACACTTTGGAGTATTTACGTTTCTTTAGGCTATTTCCAAACACCATGTAGACTTTTAAAGGCAAAATATTTTTTTAAAAAAGATTGCTTAAGGATCCAAAGATATATGATTTTACAGTTAAGACGTCAAAACAGAAGTGTTTTAAGCAATGGCATGATCTTAGAAATAATTTTACGTCCTTCTCAGATGACTTATTTGATGAGAAAGAATGAGTTGTGGAGTATTTGTAATTATATTGCTTTTGTTACTTTGTAGCCATGCTCAATAGTCTTCCTTGATATTAATCTTAATTTTTTAAAAAAAGTAAGATGAGGAGAGTTAACGTTTTACTTTTGGTTAGTTTTTCTAGTTGTTTCCCTTGTCTGGTACATGCATTTTTTGCTGAATTGAAGTATTAAATCATATAAATTTTATGTTATGGGAAGGATGTGGCCTTTGGTCCAGTCTGGCTTTCAAATCTGTTTGCCACTGCACCTTATATGACTGGAGAAAATTACTTCTCTGAGCCTTGGCTATCCTCATCAGTAAAGTGGGCTATTAATTCCTATCTTTTAGGACTCTTGTGAATATTTAAAAGAAAATATATCTAAGATATCCATCATATATATATTAGAGCTATTTTATTTTTGCTATTCTTTGAATTTATGTTATAAGCCTGTTTTCATTCTTTAGAGGTTATCTTCCATTAATCAGCTGTGTCTTTCCTCCCAGTTGGTTTGAATGTTACAACTTTTCAGTGCATTTCTACATTCCCAGTTTTGTTCAAGGGTGTGGGGGAGAGAGAGAGATGAGAGAGAGAAACCAAAACAGCATGCATTGTACATAACAACTCCCTGGTTGAGTAACACTGACATTTTCCATGATAGCAGCATGGGTGTTACTTTTGGATTGCTGCTATCAGGAGACCCAGGTTTGTGTGCCTGGCAATTCCTGTCTCCAATATTTCTTCAAAATAAGAAGAAAAGAACATTTCAATGGGTCAGGAATTTCCCTCTGAAGCTTCAACTTAGAATTTCTGTTTCCAAGGTACACCCAACCCTTCCTGTAATCTTTGTGCTTTGGAGGGCTTCCAAAGGTGTCTTCTTTGTACCCATTATTTGTTTAGAGTTTTAGTTTTAAATTAAAATTCTTTTTAGAAGCAATTTATTTGTATTTCATTTTACCTCATTGGAATTAGTTTTAAAATTAGGAATATTCCTCTATTGTGTTTTCAAGCAAAATTAAGAGACTTGTATATCTTATTTACTTCATATTTCCCATAGAGAGATAGATATGAATTTAGATAGATAGATATGACATAACTATTCCTAAGCTAAAAACAATCCTTGGCTAGTATTACTTTTACAGGTCTTCCATTGCTGAAGAGTAAACTTGTGTTATGCTATCATTGATGTGTCACATACCTAATAGAAAAATAAATATATATATCACATCCTGTACCACACCACAAGTAAAATTTTCCATTCTTTAGTTAGGTGCCAGCAGTCCTTTTGTGTGTTCCAAACTCAATGTGAACTCCAAAGATAAGCAGAAGTTGGCAAAAGAGTGTGTTTAAGAGTGACTTTCTTTGCTGTTTTCATGTATTTTTTTCACAGTTGCATTTTAGTAGAAACTGTCTTTCTACTTTCAAATCTGCAAATTCAGTGCACATATATTTCATATGTAAAATTTATTCATATGTTCGTATCAGTTTATGTGAAATGAGTTACTGGCTTAAGGTTTAACCTTTGAGGAGCCTGTTTATCAAAATCTCTACCCTTTGTTGCATTTTTGCTTACTTCTCCCACATGTAAAGGAAGGATAGGATAGAGCTATAAAGGTAAGGTTTGGAGTAAGAACATGACATCCACAGCCTGGGCTCAATACCTAACTGCCCAACTACTGATTCTGTGTTATTTTGAAAATGGGACGTTGATGCTAAACCTAAATCTCAGGATTTTTTTTTTTTATGACTAGTAAGAACAGATTATCTAATAAACTCTTCCCTGAAATCTTATTGAGCCAGGCACTTTGTTAAGTGTGATACGTAAGTTATCACTTTGTGTTCCTAACAATCTAATAAGGTAGGTTTGGGTGGTTTTTCTGATGAGGAGACTGAACTGTGGGAGTTTATAACTTGCTCAAGGCCGTACTGGCAAGGAAGCGCTGGAGCTAATATTCCAACCCAGGATGTCAGGGTCTGAAGCATGGACCCTATCCATGAAACAGAACTGTCACCCGTCCTTGTAATCACTGTCCCCATATAGGCAGCTTTACCACAGTGGGAATTTGGGGTCTTTGGTATTTGATAAACATCTAGCTCAGGAAAGTCCTACTTCCTGTCCTATACTAAACTAGACAATATTTGTATTCATATTATCTAATGGGCCTTTGAAAAACACTGAAAATGTTCAGTAATTTAAAAAGGAGTCCCATCACAAATGTCTTCCAGTCCAATTCTGTCACTTCAATAACCATTTCATACAAAGCTTGTATTGTAGTAATGGTTGTTTTCCTGAAATGTGCTGGAGAATCCCAGAATTTTAAGGTAATACCTTAAAAATATCTTACAGTGTTATAAATAGGATATTTATGTCATTTATAGCACTATAAATAGTTTGTAAACAGGAATTAAAAAGTTAAATCTGCACCTTTAGTCTTATTTATTTTTCTAATTTACCAAGGTTAAGTTTATTATTCTGTGGGATGAGACAGTCTGTAGGTAATTGCATTCTGAGATTGAAATGGTTTATAAATTTATATATAACGAATGCAAATATTTTACTGTAAAAGAAATTTTTATAGTTTCAAAAATAGTATTAGACATCTTGTGGACCAAAATGGTGATCTAATGTTAAGTACCTGTAATAGTCATAGAAATATATCTTTAAAGGTACAATTCTTAAACTTCAGACTTCACAAATTTTAGATTTTGAAGTAATCTGGGCAAAAGCTGTTTACAAATTTAGCTTTATAAACTATTATACTTGTAGATTATTTCATAGTTATATGCTATTCTCTGCAAACTAGAGTAGTGTAGGTACCTCTTTAACATTATTATTAGAAGGATATTTAATTGTAGGTTTTAATTAATAGGATACTATCCAATTGATCTCATCTGTGTTTTACTTCAAAGGTGAATATTGTTTCAACACTATAAAATATTTTCATGTGGCACAAAAATAATTAATCAATGTCTACTTCCAAGTGTAGTTTGAATTTTCATATATAGTAAGATTAAAATAATTTTTTGCTCTTTTACATTTCATGTACATTCATTTGTCCCATTTGGGTCCTTCCCATTAGCATAGCAACATACTATTGTTTCACCTACTTGAAAAAAGTAAAAGCAGAATCATTAACCTTTTTGCTCTACCATCTTCTTCAATTACCACCTCATTTCTCTGCTTCCCTTTACAGTAAATTCCTGAAAAGTGTGACCAGTATTTATTCTTTTTACTTATAGTTCTTCAATCTTCTCTTGAATCCCAGCCAAAACATCTGTCCCACCCATTTCTCCATGGCTTACTAAAAAAGCAGGTCCACTCCTGCCCCTGGCTATTTTCAGAACAGCAGCCAGTGAATCCAGGGGAGTGTAAGTTTGATGATACTGTGCCTCTGTTTTAAAGCCCCCAGTGGTTCCCCACTCATAAAAATAACTGAAACACCTCCATTTCTGATCTGCTTTCTTACCTGTTCTCACTCTTCCTTCTCCAACCACACTTTGCTCATATCTGAATCCACACATATGGTCCCACCACAGGGCCTTGGCACATTTTGTTCCCTCTATTCAAAATGCACTTAAACTTTCGAGATCTCTCTGAAGAGTTTCCAGGACCACCTATACCATATACTTTCCATGTCTTGTTTAACATCTTCATATCATCACCTCTGATTTCAGAATAGATGCTATGAAGTCATTCTGGCCTCTTAACTTGCTTTCCACTATCAACCTCCTGGGTAGGAAGAGCTATGAGCAGCACACACAGTCAGTGACTTTGTATGGAGGGAAAAGTCATTCCAGGTAAGGCTGTAATGGATTCCTAGGCAGTGGTTAATGACAAATGGGCCAGGATCTGAAAGGAACAGGATAGGTAGATCAGAAACAAGAAAGTCTTAGAAAGAGAAAGCTAAAGGGATTCATGGCAGTTGAACATAAAGCATGCCAATCTGCATATCTCAAGTTTTCTCCTATAGCATCCCCCACAGAAGAGTGCAACAAGAAGATTGCCTAGACAACTCATCTGGGAGTTTTTTTCATTGGCCAGCTCAGTGCTTGTACAATGGGCCCATAGAAAGTGGCGTGGAGTGGAGGCTATGCATGGACCAACGTCATGGACTTACTTCCACTAAGAACAAACAACCTACTGCTATTGCCAGTAGCACAGACCAACACTGAGCTCTTAGGAGGGTACCACCCTCAAGATGTCCACCCAGCTACTAAGTGACAAGGTGATTACATCACTCCCTTCTCTCATGAAAAGACCAGAGATTACCTGCACTGGAACTGGCACCTACTCCAGATATGGGTTTTGTCATCTCTTTCAATTATTCTGCTTCTGCCAGCACCATCTTCTGAGAGCTTGTGGAACTAGACTTACTGTCATAGAATTCCACAAAGTATTGTCTCTGAACAGTATTTTCATTTAATAGTGAAAAAGTTGTGATAATGACCACAAAACCTGTGTCACTCTGAAACATCTAGTCTAATACAATGATAGAAGAGCCAATTTAAACCACTGCCAAGATGCCAGGTTGTGGACAATATCCTGTGAATGACCTGCTGTTGTCCATCATACTCCACGTGCATTGAACCATGAAAATATATGCTGATGTTTCCCAATAGATAGAATGCACGGACCTGGACACAAAGGAACGCTTCCCTTCACCATCACTCCCAGTGATCCAGAAACTGAATTTGTGCCATCTCTACTTGCAACCTTAGGCTATGCTGTATTTGTAGTCTGAGTTTCCAGGTAGAGAAACCTTCCACAAGGAATCATAATTTGAGCTATGAACTGAACTGAAACTGTCGATACCACCTAATTAGTATGAATTCATCTAGAATATCTAGTGTACTACTAGAGGTAATAAATTTTGCTTATCATGAAGAGGTAATGTTTTTGCTTGATGCAGAAGTGAGGCATGTATCTGGTATTCAGGGTATTTATGGGGCATCTCTTGGCTTGCATACCCAGTGATAACTGTGAATAAGCAATTGCAGCAACCACAACACAACAAGGGTAAGGCAATGAAGGGTTCAGATTTCTCACAGATGAAGGGTACTGTCTTCTCCATTACCTTCACTGCTCATGATAGGTAAATCTATAATGTGTGATAGAGAGGAGACGTTGTGAATATTAATTATAGACTCAGGACCATTTGTGGCAGTGTGACCTGCAGCTTGTCACACTAACCCTCTTGTGTTAACTCTTTAGTAGAACTCTCAGCTGTTCATCAGACTGAAACTGACTCCGGACTTGGTGATGAATTGTGCTTAAAATGTAGGGTATAAGCAGGCATTTACTGTGTAAGGAGTATTAGATGCCTTTTATACTCAGACTCACATCCTCTTGTTCTTAACTCTAGTCCACAGCTATGGCAAATAGTTCTCTGTACTTTGACTCAATATTCGCTTCCACCTTCTGGCTTGAAGTTCTCACATGTGTTTGTCAACTGTCTTAAGAGTTTCTGTGATACAGTGATTTAGGACATTGGAATCAACATAGCATATACCTGTGTTGCAGCCCAAAAATGTAGGAAAAGTTGCCATTGATATTTTTATTCAGAGGACCTTCTCTGTTTTCCTTAGAAATTCCAACCAGATGGAGCCACAGTTGTCCTCAGTGATGCTGGCTTCTTTTTCTTCAAGGTTTACTCTCCCTAACTAAACTGTCTCCTTGCAAGTCTTCATCTAAGTCTTGCTTTACAGGAATGTGAAGAGACCCCATCCCTTATAAAACAGCCTTCCTCAACTCTTTCTAGGCCTTATAGTCCATTGTTTTCAAATAGTAGTTTCCCCACCACATACGGCATCAGCATCTGATGGTGGTGGTGGTGGTAGTGGTGGTGATGGTGTGTGTGTGTGTCTGTGCGTGCATGCGTGTGTTTTCTGCCCTAATGCTTTTATGAATAAATAAATTAAAAGCCCATTTCTGTGCTACCAAAGAAGATTATAATCATGGGAAAAATATGCAGTAGGTTAACAGTTAACTTCAGAACAATTTATTATTATACATTGAATTATTTGATACTGAATTACAATTGTCAGATCTGTAAAAATAGAATTCCATTAATAATAATTGAGTGTTTTTACCTTTTCAGGTTTTTCTCAAGCAAACCAGTTTGACTTTGGAGTTAATAACGCCGAGTTGGGAAACAGTGTGCGATTAGTTTCTTCTTTCCGGTCAATTACTTGTGATGTAGAAAAAGACTCAAGTCATTCAACTCAAATTACATGCTATACTAGGTCTGTTTTCGAGTATCTTTAATAACATCGTTCTTATCATGTCAGAAATAGGTTATGCATATTGGTATTTTAAGAGTTTCATCACTCTGCATATTGCAAGCAATCTTTCTTGTTATCAGTTGTGTTTGATTTCATAATGTTTAGATTATTTTATACTTTTTTATATTCAATTTTAATGCTCTTTCCCCATATGGGTATGATAAAAATATATCCTGTATCCTTTCTCATTTTATTAGAGCCATTATCTTATCATTATTGAGCTCTTTTAGGAGATAAATGGCTACTATTAAATTGTAATGATGTACATCAAAATACCAAAATTATGCTTTCCTGTCCAGTTTGATTAATTTTGCTCAAAATCTTCACATGGTTATTAAGATTAAAGATGATCATTTTGCATAGTGACATTTCAAGTTCTTTCCTCCAAGCCCAAATTGATGTGTATTATTAGCATCTTAGGGAAAAATTAAATCTTTTTAAATTGCAACATCTTCAGTATTGACCTTAGCAGCAGCACATATTCCAGAGGATTTCATCTACATTAAACTTGCTGACTGTTTTTCAGCAGCAAAATCTTCCTTAAGAGGAGGGTTGACTGATACTTAAAAAAAATGCATGATATATGTACCAAGGCAATGTTACTATTTTTAAATGAATATTATTATTTTAAAATTTTACCTGTTGTCCTTTTTAATAAGTACCTATAAACACAGTCAGACTAGGCATGGAATGGTTCAGGATGGACCTCTTCCATCTGCAATGTAAAATGGAATGTAGCTATAAGTCAATTTTAATTTTAGACATTTTTATTTTCAAAAATAACATGGTCTGGAGCAGTATTTTTCATTAATGCTATATGCTAAATAAAATTATTGCATTTCTCGTGTATTCTTCATTTCCCTTCCAGAGCAATGCCAGAAGATTCTTACACTGTTAGAGTCAGTGTGGATGGGGTTCTCATTGCAGAAAATAACACCTGCAAAGGTCTTATCAACAGCCGGGCATGCAGCTTTCATGTATGTGGGGATCTCCTCTTATTTACATATAATTGAGCTTGTTTTCTTTCTTTTTTTCTTTCTTTTTTTTTTTAAAAGAACTAGGTTTTTATTTTCTGTTTTGACAGATTCTTTTTTTCCACTTTAAAAAGTACACTAGTATGTGGCTAAGAATAATTTCCCCAATTGAATGTCCCATGGTAATTGAATCTCTTTTACTTCTGGTTTAAATTATTTTTAATGAATTAAATACTTATATTTTAAAATTATTTTCTTGGTCACACATTTTTCCCATTTCTGCTTTTAATTTGATTCTCCCTTTTTCTGTTTTCATAGGATTCACCACTTCATTTTGAATAGCAACACAACTACTTTTCCATATCATTTCTTTTTTTAATTTTTACAGACTGCATTTTGATTCATTGTACACAAATGGGGTACAACTTTTTGTTTCTATGGTTGTGCATGATGTAGATTCACACCATTCGTGTAATCATATATGTACATAGGGTAATGATGTCTGTCTCATCCCATCATCTTTTCTATATAATTTCTAATTTAGTGAACCTGCATGTAGCATAGAAGCCACTCAAATTTAATTTGCATGAATTGAAGTGTTTGCAAAACTACATTTTTTTCTAAGCACCATCTCATATATTCTTAAAAATAGTATTTAGGTTTTAAGTAGTGGATTACTGAATACCAAAATTGACCAATATAAGATGGAATGCTGAGCAAAACCATAATGACCTTGGTCCTTGAGAAGATTCTGATTTCCAAATACATTGCCATATATTATGGCTCCCATTTTTCTACCTAGATGTGAAACCAGGTTTTGGTTCCTTGAATGTCATACTTAAATGGCCCTCAAACAACCTAAATTCATCGTAAGTTCACTGAACTTCTCATATTCCTCCTTCAGCCTATTTTTTTCTGATTATTTCTCTCCATCTCAAACTGGAAATATGTTACTATCCTTGGTTTCTCCTTACCTTCACTTTCGGCCTCATAGCTACCTGGAAGCCAAACTGTGATGATCCTATCTTTTGACTCAGCTCTTAAGTTCTTCTTGTTTTCTTTCATATACGACCTTTGTTTTAATACTGATCTTATCATTGTTCACCAGGTTATGGCAATAGCCTCTTAATAGGTCTCTCTACCATCTTCACTGAACTGTTCAGTTTTACCCTAAATACCACAAGCATTGTCTCTCCTTGCTCAGAATTCTTGCTTCACCCATTGTCTGGAGGTTTTCTTAATTCTCTCACATACAGGAACCAAGTCAGTCTTTAACAGTGATTTCTAACATTCTCCCTGACCAAGGACTCCTATAGTTGATTCAGTTCTCTTTTTATTTCTCCCAACAGGACTCTTACAGTTCCCCAAAGGAGAGATGGGAGATTTCTTCCACTGTATTCCTCAGTTGTAAAGTGGCTTAATTCTGTCGTTCAGGGTTCAAATAGGTTCTTGTAACATCATTGTCAGAATTAGATAATATAAATTAATAAAGTAATCCAAAAGAAATTGACACATAGTACTATATTTTAGGGTTAAAAAAAATCTACTTATTCTGTATACCTTACCACCTAGTCCATTATGCAGCAATTATTTTTTAATATGTTGCTTTATAAAATCCCAGTCAGTAAAACTGACTTCTTTCTCAAGGTAAACTTTAAAATTTCAAGCTAACAATATTTTGAAATGAAGAGAATTTTTAGGGGATTAGGAAACTGTCTTAAATACTCAGAAAGTGTTTTAAACTTCATTTTTTATAAGAAAAGAAAATATTTTGACAGTCATTTTGAATATTGTTGAAATATAAACAATGTAAGAAGTGGACTCTATGCATAAAATCAAAACAGATAAGACTGATTATTAATATTATTATTTTTCAGGCAAAAAGTTTCAGAACCCCAACAATAATGAGCATCACACCTTTATCTGGAACACCAGGTTTGTTGTATGATAGCTAAAATGCTTTTGGTTTTGTGGTCATTTGTTTACTTTTCAGTATATAAATTATTTTAATATCTGAAAATTTATAAACAGCATTTTTCTGATTATAAAATTACTATCAATTTTTAAAAATTATTTTTTAAAATCAGCATAGTAGAGTGATACATGCCTACCATGTTTAGAGCAGTGCAATTCACAATAGCCAAGTTATGGAACCACGTAGGTGTTCATCAACAGATGAATGGATAAAGAGAAAGTGGTATATATACACAATGAAGTTCTATTTATCAATAAAGAAGAATGAAATTAAGGCATTTGCTTGTAAGTGGATGGAACTGGAAAGCATCATGCTAAGTAAAATAAACCAGATTCAGAAAGTCAAGGGTGATTGTTTTCTCTTATGTGCTGAAACTAGAGAGAAAAAAGAAACAAAAAGGTGTCTCACAAAAATAAAAGGAAGACCAGTAGAGTATAGGATCAAGAGGCAAGGAGGAAGGTCTGAGAAAAAGGAGGCATTGGGGAATGAAATCAACCAAATTATGCTACGTGCATGTACAGATATATCACAATGAATCCCACTTTTGAGTGTAATTATAATGAACCAATTAGAGAAAAATAGGAGGGAGACCAAGAGAGTAGAGGAAAGAGATCAAGGGGGAGGGGAGAAAGGAGGAAAAGGGAAAGTACTGGGGAATGAAAGTGGTCAAATTAGGTCCTATGCATGTATAAATGTGAAATTAATCTCACTATTATGTATTCTTGCAATGTATCAATTGAAACATTAAAAATTATTTTCACTGACTGCATCTGAATCTACTATAAGGTATTTAATTTTCCCCTGTTGGACATTTAGCTAACTTCCAGTGTTTTATTATAATCATAACTGATTATACCAGTTTATAAACAATGTAAGTATGTGAGATTGCCTTTTCTACCACCTGGACAATCGTAGGTACTAATTGTTTTCAAGTATCTATATGAAAAATATTGTATGTTTTAAACTTTATTCTAATTCCTTGATTTAAAATTTATTTTAGACTTGTTGAATACTTGCATTTCTTCTTACATATGGAAGAAATATCTTGGCTTAATTTAAAACTAGTCATTTTTTTCTGTTAAGTTTAATAATTTTTTGAAGGATTTTTTATATATTAAAAATTTATGTGTCAAATATGTGGAAATATTTTTTGAATTTATCATTTGCTCTGAAAATGTATTGTTTTTTATCAGATGACTTAATTCTTATTGTCAAATCTATAAATCTTAAACTTTATTATTTGTTTTTTCATTTTTATGCTGTAGAAGACTGCCATCCTGATTATAAAAATATTACATAACTTTTCACCTAGATTTCAGGAATTTTTATTTTTTATATTTAATTTTTATTTCACCTAAGATCTGTTTTATTTTTCAGTATAAAGTAAGAATCATTATCTTTTCGAATAAGTTGCTATTGACTCAAGCAGTGTTCATTAAATAATCCAACCTGTCCTTGGTGATATACCTTTTTAATTTATAAATACTTGCAGATATTCATTCATGTTTCACTGTATTTATTAGAACTTTCTGAAAAAAGCTGAACATTCTGGCAAACATCAGATGTAAGTGTCTGGATGCTGGTTTTATTGGGAAAAATCTAGTGTTTTGGAGTTAAGTGTACGAAAAGACATTCTTAGAACCACACAGAACCTTTTTGTGTTTTGTTGTTGTTGTTTTTAGGTACACTAATAACAGTCCAAGGCAGAATCTTCACTGATGTCTATGGAAGTAATACTGCACTAAGCTCAAATGGGAAAAATGTTAGAATTTTGAGGTAATTTTTTGATGTGGAAATATATTCCTATAGCTTACAGATGAGATATGATATTTCAACAATATTGGATCCAGTGATATTAAAACCCACTATGATATGATGGAACTAGCCAGTGTGTTTCTTTAACCACATTAAAGGAAGAAAAATAGACTGTTGGTTGATTCATTGACACGAAGCAATGGTCTGTATTCCTTTCTTTTACTGTGATGGATTTTATTAATAGAGAGCATATGAAGGCAAGGTCAATAGTAATTGATTTATAGTCATAGAACTCTATTAATGGAGGACTTTATTGTTTAATTTCCTCATTGTACATTTTTCAAAATACCTAGGGCCTGGAGATCACATAACTTAGTCAAGGTCAGGAGTAGAACCCGAGCTTTCTAATACAATTTGGCACTTCTTCTACTGTACTGACTGTACTGTGGTGTATTGTAAGTACTGGGAAAAACGTCAGTAATTCACGTACAAGCTAGGGTTTGATTCTTGATTCCTCTGCTTATCAACTGTGCACCAGATGCAACATTGGCTAGTTAACTAACATCAAAACCTAATTGTCCATATTTGGAATGGAAACTAACATTGTCACTACAGTATCCTTCTATAGGTTAGATGGGGATATTTTAGCCTGCCTTAGGAGAAGGAAAGTGCTGTTCATTTCCTGCAGAAGGAAGCATGGACTCATGACATAACTTTCAAGATGCTTCATGCTTACGGAATACATGTATAAAACAGATGAATAGATAAATTAAATAAACAATTTAGGCAATAACTAGAGGATTATTAAATATAAAAAGGTCATATACTCACATACATATGCATACATAAATTTGTAAGAAAAGCAATTTGAAAGGTTTTGCTAAATGAAGTAAAGGTGACTTGTCTGGCATTCTATCAGGTAGACTCTTGATTAAATTACATTTGTATGCAGCTATGATGTTCCAGAAATATTCATATTGATTCCTATATGTAATAAAGTAACCACTAGAAGCTCATTTAATGTTTTATATATACAATTGAGCATAAGTAAAGATTTTGTTTGCTTCAATATGATTGTTATAAATGGTTAATATTCTAAGTCTTAGATAGGATTTTTTTTAGTTATCCTTTCTCATAATGATGCCAAGGAAAAGAAAGTTTAACTTCTAAAACGAGATTCATTTTTCCCCCACTGTGGCTGGAATTTATTTCTGTTTCATGCTAGGAAATTAATGAAACTTATTTCATAAAAATCACAACTTCACAATAAACAGGGACACCAGAGGGCATCCTACTGAGCCCTTATACTCTAGAAATCCTCAGATCATAGGCATAGGAAATTTTTCCACTTGCCTGTTAATGGGCAGATGAGAAGTTCTTAGAAACTCAGTTATTGCATTTGCATTGTGTTAATTATGGCACCAAACTCTCAAGGCATTTCATTGTGCCTGAGTTCCATTAGGAAGGAGTCGATAGCAAAGGGCTGTGCACTGGGCAGGAAGCCAGGAGACCTGCTTCTCAGATCTTGTCCATTCAGCCAAATCTCCAAATTCAGACCAGGAACAAATTACAGAGGACATGCAAATGAGTAGAGGAGCTAGTTCCCACTAAGGAGCTTTATATCTAAAAGCTCAGGTGGAAAAAATTCTAATAGATACGTATATGCATGTCACCAGTGGGAATTGTAAGGTGTCAGAGCTTGGGTTTGAATTCCTTCTGTACCCCTCACTCACTGCAGGTGTGTATCTCTATAAAGGGTTCTCTGTAATTTGTCCCTGATCTGAATTTGGAGATTTGGCTGAATGAACAAGATCTGAGAAGCAGAAGGTCTTCTGGCTTCCTGCCTAGTGCACAGCCCTTTGCTTTATTGACTCCTAATGGAACCCAGGCACCTGAAATGCTTTGGGAGCTCTGGTGACATAATTAAACTCTCAGCCTCAATTTCTTCATTTGTTAAGTGGAAGGATAGTAGTTACTGAACCATGGGATGGCTGCAAGGATTAAAAGTAGTGAACACCTGTAAGTGTTAGCTGCTAAATTTCTTATTGAATTGGAATATGGCAGGAGGTTAGAAGAATTTTAATCCATGCTCCTCTATAATGGTATAATAATTCGGTTTGCTTGCTTTATAAACCATGTGTAATGGCCAAATGAAAGGACTTGTGTGTAACAGTATATTTAAAAGTTCAGTATTCTCTGCAAATGGAAGTCATTTTTTATAGTTTAGGTTTGTATGTGAACTTATTTTGAGTTTGGCATTTGTTTCACAGAAGCTCGGTGGTTTATTCTGGTGTTGCAAACAATATAATACTAGTTACCATGAGCCTTCAGTAGCATGGCATTCTATCAGTATGACATTTATTTGAAGATTATGTTTCTATTGGAATTGTTTGAACTTTTAGAAGATAAGTCTACTATTTGTTTCTATGTTTTCTTTTTCTTTAGTACTTTTTGTGTGTGTGGTACTGGGGATTAAACCCAGGACCTCATACGTGGTAGACAAGTGCTTCCTGTAATACTTAGTACCTTCTAACATGCCAAATGTGTTATGAATATCATGAATTGTTAGTGTGTCCCAGTAAAATGTCTGCCCCACAAGAGCAGGACAACCCCACATTGACTGATATGACCCAATACCTAGAGACACATAATTATGTTCACTAGATTGTTCACTAGATGTTTTTTGAAGGAATGAGAGATGGATACTAATTGATTGAGAGAAAAATATATAAGGTGGCCAGTGAGCTTGATGGGAGGAGGACATTTTGAAATAATATATTAAACATAATTTGATCTTTTCTAATAAAAATATTTATGCAGAGTTTATATTGGAGGAATGCCCTGTGAGCTTCTCATACCACAATCTGATGATTTGTAAGTAATTAAAATAACTTTCTTTATAAAAGTTAATAGTAGATAAACATACTAAATTTAAATAGTAATTGTTAACAATGCTACATAGCTAAATATAATATAGTATGAATGATAGTATTTTATATTGTGTATTAGCATTCATTTATATAGTTAAGGGCTACTTTTTACCCACCTGTGTCTCCAATGTAGTGTGATATGAACTACTGTTTATTTTATTATGAGGAAAGATGATTTGAGAACTATCTTAATCAAATAATTATTTTATTTGATAATATTTTAAATTCTTTAAATACATGGTGATATCAAAGCTAATCACAAAATATTTCACTATTAAGTGAAATTGTCTGGGAATATCTTTAGTGAAGTCTAGGAATTATTTTCATCTTACAGAAATTTTAGTTGTACTAACAGTTTCCATCCTAAAACATATTCTGAAATTAATGGAATATTTTCAGGGAAAAATAACATTTAAAACAAATAGCATCTCTATAAAATTTGATATTGTAATATATGATTTGTTAGGTATGGTCTAAAACTGGATCATTCGAATGGAGACATGGGTTCTATGACTTGTAAGATAACTGGAACTTACATTGGTAAGTGTCTATCATCTTGCTGCCCAATTGCCCTAGGTGTTTGATTCTGCTTCCCTGTTTGGGGTTTTCCTATGCACCACTCTGCTGTTTTTATCTTTTTTTCTTATTTCCTCTCTTCCTTGCTTCTTTCACTTTCATATGAGCGTCTATGAATTTGCTTCTTTTTAAGGTTTATATTAAAGCAAACTTCTTTAAGTTTCTTTTTTTTTTCTTCTTTCTTGGTCCAGAGGATCCCAGGACTCATTTTGCTTTTTTTTTTTTTTTTTTTTTTTTTTTTTTTTATGCTTCTCATTTTGCTTTTTAAAGATAGTTCAGTTTTCATTTCTTTGAGGACACTATTGTTTAAGTACAGTTTTTATATCACATTTTTTCCACTTTTAAATCTGCTTTACATTATAGAGTTATTGTTTTCCTGTGATTAGGAATTTAATTGATTGTGTATTTTAATTAATTCCAGGTCATCACAATGTCAGCTTCATCTTAGATAGTGATTATGGAAGGTAGGTCACTTTGTAAATAATAATTTTCATAATTGATTGAACCTGGTAAATAAAATAAAACATATTTACTTTGGGTTATAGATACATAGATTAAAGAATTAAATGCCTTCTTCCTCCAGATTAACATTTAAAAAGAGTTAGTGACTTCTTCTTACTCAAAATGTGTTCCTCACATATGACCTTCCAATTGTTGGAAATTTACCACTAACTAAAACAACAGATAAAACATTTTAATTGTGATATGGAAAAGTGTTATTTTATTTCTTGCTGCTCTTCTGATTTAATTATAATTCTTTTAATAACTAAAGTAATTAAATTTTGATTTGAACTAATCTAAGCATAGATGAAACCTCATCATTAATATTCTCATGAAGGTTTTCTTTCAAGAAATCAAGGCAATAAAGTTGTGAAAGATGGGAGTTACACCTTTCAATTGTATATCTTAACATGAATGTTAATAACTTACATTTATTGTTTTTAGAAAAACTGGAACTCATTTCCAGATGTTCCCCTTCCTGATTTCAATAAGACTTTCATATGTTCATAGAAATATCAGAATATGACAATCTCAACCCATGTTGCAAACTACATATTATAGATAATAACAGCTTTTAGTGGCAAGCGTGGTGTTAAGCATTTTACGTGCATTATCTAGTTTAATCCTTCGAACAACCTATAAAATGAAAACTATTATCCGTCCCATGTTACTCACTGGAAAAATAAGAGGAATGTTAAATAATTTTCCCAAGAATATTTAGCCATTAGAAGCAATACTGGGTAAGCAGATCCATGGAATCCAACTCTAGGACCTGAGCATGTCATTCCAGGACTGATGGAAGATTTCAACCATTAATACCACATCTTATCACTACCATCCTGACAGGGTTCTCTACCATGCAGGATAATTACACTCTTGGAAACATTTGCAAATGTGTGGGAATATTTACTGACTGTCAAGGTAATTGGGTATGTTAAATCCTTTGGTGGACAGTACCATGATGTACCAAACCTAAATGAATTGTTCTGCCCAAAATATCAGAGTGTTTTTCATTGAGAAAATGAGCCAGTTAATGAAAATCCAAATACATTACATTATTTGCCATCCAAATACTAATATAACTGTAGTAGACCAAAAATATTTAACATTTAATGTCAATGTTAACCAGATCTGTTGATTTCTTTTTTGTCTTGAAAGAGAGACTCAGTGACTAGGAGATTGAAAAGAATGGCAATACTACAATCAAAGTAGATTTTGTTCCTGGTCACAGACTACAAGAGAAAGTCAGAATCAGTCTCTCCCTGCATAGAACTACAATTCCAGTTGGAACCAAAATCCACTATCATTGCATTTAGAGACCATCTAGTGCTAGACACCTAGAAGCAAAACATTTAATACAAAGTGATGCCTTTTAATAGACTAATATAGACTAGACCAAACCCATGAAGAATAGTTTTATTCAAGAGCATATCAGAGTGAAAGATTATAAATGGTGCGAGGATACACTTAATGAGACAAATGACCTAGAAACCCATGACTTAACAACTACTCTCTGCAAGGACAGAACTGCTTACATATAACTATTAAGACTGAGTAATATAATTTTACCAAAAATATTAGAAAAGCATGATAGAAGCAACTAAGTTTTGAATGATTTCTAGAACTATATATGGTTCTTTTATGGTCTTAGTCTCACTCTTCCTTAGGGAAGAAAAATGACTTCTTGGTTCTGAGTTTGTATGAGATATATTCATTGCCAAATTCATCATATGTCTCTCAGAGAAATAATTATTTGAAAATAGACTTTGAGTGATCAGGTCCGAATACATTTACTAAGTATGAATAAATCAATATGTCATATTAACAGGCCCAGAGATTTTCTGTTCAAAATTGCCAGAAAATTCACTGACTATATATAAGTAAGAATATTGCATTAAATTATTGATTCTGTGATCTTTATATAAGATTTATTCTTTAAAGCCAATGGCTAACTTTTGATATTAATGCCTCATAATTGAGAAAATTGTGTTTCTGTATGAAATAGTCTACGGAGCTTAAGATAACTCTTAAAAATATGATATTTACTACTTAAAAATCTAGTTTTTAATACTACTCGACATTTTTAAAAATGGTAAACCATCCTATAAATTATAAAGTTCACACTTTACAAATTTCAGGAACATTCCTGAATATCAAATGAACTAATTAAGGAACACAGTGGCACCATTCTATATCTCTTTTAATAGCCAACCTTCTCTCTGCTATTTCCCCCAAGTTCAAATGACAGCTGTTCCAAACTGATAAGGTTCAGATGAGGCTGCCCTTAATTGAGAAATGCCTAGTCATTATCAATGAATTAGTGAAAATCACCTCAGTGTCATCCAAAATAAATTGCATTCAAATTTTATTTCAGGAGGCAATTTTCCCATTAACTTAAGAAGCAGAGTTAATTTTTGAGATTCAGGATCTGGCCAGACACAAGTGTTTTGAAGCTAGCATGATCTGAGATCTTTGCAAATCAACTGAAAAGCTTATAACATAAAAATACACATCCATAAGGAACTTCTTAAATAACTAATTTAGCATGAAATATTTCCAAAGACTCTTTAGTCTTATAAATGCATACTCAAATGCCTGCCTTAGATTTGCAGGAGAGTTCGTTGTTGATCTCAAACAGAAGATTTACATTATCCTTTTAGATTCTAGTTTGATGTATTTTAATTATGCTAAATACATTTTGAGTCTTGAAATTCTCATTTGAATTTATTGATTTTCTAATTATGAATTTCAATGAAGTCATTAAGGGGATAGTATTTAATTTCTAGGATTCTTTCCCTTCCTAATCCTCCAGGTTATGGATGTGTGTGTATCTACCAAAATATATGCACAAATATTAAGGTTATGTGTTTATTAAGGGTGATTTAAGCCTGGTAGATTGTTCTTAATTTGCTCTCCTCCATCTGTATCTCACACCAGTCAGTGGATAGGGGAGGAGCTTTGTGTGGTACTCAAGTTAGGAGCCAGGGTTCTGGGGTCACACTGCCCGGCGTCCCATTTCTGTTTCTACTGCTTACTGGCTCTATAACCTTGAGAATTCAAGGAAATTCTCTGATTGTCACCTGTCTCATGTGGTTGATGTAAAGATCAAGGTGCATAATAAATTGAACATTCCCAGCAGAAGAGCTCAGCTGTTAGGGAAGGTAATCCTCCTGTGTTATTGTTATGGTTGCTTTTGTTAATATAATTTCTTAAAAATCATTATTTTTCAGGAATAATTTAGACATAATAAAATGCACCAATTAAGGTTATTTGAAATGATCAGTTATACTAAATTGTGGCAAATGTATATACATGTATAACCAACAACCAAATCAAGATGTGGAACTTCTATCTTCCCCTAAAAGTTCCAACCCATTCCTTTGCAAGTCATTTTATGATCTCTATCACTACAGTTTTTTTAAATCCTAAAATAAAGACCATTTTTTAAAAGCTGGTAATTTTACTTTTTTTTTTTTTTCTAAACAGGAGTTTCCCACATAAAATGGCATATTTTGTTTCTTCTGTCAATAAAATTTCAATGTTTCAAACATATGCAGGTATGTGACAATTCTCTCATTCTGTATGTGTATATGGGAAGAAGTAATTATGCTTCATTTCATTAAATCAAAGGTAACAATTATTTTAAGGTATACTATATTATTTTATGTATTACTAAGAAAAAAATACCTAATATGAAGAGTTCAAAAGCAGATTGACATTCAACTAGGATACCCAACTACATTTTTTGTGTAAGATTAAAAAATAAACTTGTCACACTAACAGAGGCAACACAAAAACTTCTATCTCAACTTAAGTTGCTGGTGGAAGAAGGAGAAAAAATTTTTCCTGTTAATTTAAACCTCAAACCAATACTCATATTTGTGCTGTCAGTGTGGTCCGAAAGAATTCTCAAGAATATTTTAGATTAATTTAATTTAATTATTTTAAAGAGGTCTCAGGTTGATGGTTCCCCTAGTAGAGTGGCAGAAGGAAGCACAAACCCTCTTGCTAGAACCATACCCACGTCAGGAGTGATGGAGAGACATGTTCAGTTTTTACAGATGTTAAAATGTGAAAAAAAATGTGTCTTAGAATCAATCTAATGTAAAATATTTTGATCTTTCCTAGAAAATTTATTTAAAATTCATATGTAATAATACATAAAACTTTGATGCCATTAATAAGGACATATTTTAGTAAGAATTTGCCATCTGTTATGTACTGGGTTAATTTATCAACATACCTAAAGCTTTTATGTACAAAGCCACAAAAAAGTCTAATCATAGCTAAATGTATTACCATATGAGAAAATATAAATATAAAATGTTGTCCTTAAACAGATGCAATCTTCAGGAGCCTATGGGAGAAGAGGGGGTTTGACCTGCCTTTCTGTGTGTGTTTGTTTTGTTTTTTTGGTACCAGGGATTGAACTCAGGGGTACTTAATCAAGTCTCCAGCCTTTTTTGTATTTTATTTAGAGACAGGATTTCACTGAGTTGCTTAGTGTCTTGCTAAATTGTTGGGGCTGGCTTTGAACTCGAGATCCTCCTGCCTTAGCCTCCCAAGTCGCTGGGACTACAGGCGTGCGCCACAGCACCCAGCCTGTGTTTTCTTTTGGAGCTAAATATCTATGCTTAGCTCCGTTTTTCCTGACTCATCCTGTCTCCTGATAATCACTTCTCTAGTACCAGTCATCATTAAAGTCCAGTCCCCCCTGGAATGTCAGTCTCTGGGAAAGCCATGTTTATTTATCCTCTTTGCAGGACTGCATCAGAGACAAAATAATGAAACACTTAATTCATTCAATCAGTAATCCATACCTACACTATATTAGGTGCTATGTTTAGGTAATGCAGTAATCTTTTTTAAAATGAAGGATTTGGGATTATGTGTGATGTTCCTGACATGTGATATTTAATGTGATTTTCTCCCCTAGAAGTCATTTCAGTTTCACCTTCAAAAGGAAGCATTGGAGGCGGCACCACACTAACAATAAGTGGGAGGTTCTTTGACCAGACAGATGTCCCAGTGAAAGTTCTAGTTGGAGGTATTTTTCATGATGCTTACAATACTAATTTATAAGAACAAATCCTGCCTTTTCTTTTATAATTTGTAAGAAGAATAATAGTCAATTGTCTCTCATTTGAAGCTGGGGGTATTCACGTGGCATTTGGTTTTGGGCTCGATGCTCTCCCCTCTGCTATTTTCTCAAGAGGACCACTCCTTGCAACTCTCACTGGAGATTTATCTCTGAGGGTGACTCCTCTGGGCATTTGTGGCAGCATCATTGCTGCCATCCACAAATTCCCCACCACAGTTAAGAATACACCTACCTACTCTCTATTTAATAAACTCTTAAATGCCCTTGAACTGTTGTTACTTCCAAAGAGTTAACTAATTATGGGGAAATTTTAATTAGTATTTTGGGATTTTCTGCTCATACTTTTTTCGTATACTGTGGCATCTGTGCATTAGTAGTTATGCGTGATACATGCTCTTAGAAAGAGCATTCATTATTGTGTTATCTGTTTACAAATGCATATAGGACTTGGTTCTCTAGGTATGCATTATGTGCCTGTTCTGGATCTATTTAGAGATAGTGAACTATGTAGCTGAAAAGGGAGGTCGAGATGAATATCATAGTAGTGCCCTTTCCAATGAGTCATAGGACATCACTTCCCTTGATAGGCAGGGGACAGGATGCTTGCTCTTGTAACTGGGCACATACACTTTTCTTCTTACAGTCTTCTTGCTCAGGTATTTTCTACTTCTTAAGGAATCTTCTTATGAGCCTGCCAAAATGTGATTTCAGAAGAGAAGAGAAATAGATATAAAGCAACTTCTAATACATGCACAATAACTTCTAGTCCGCATGAATCCTTGTTGATCGCCTGCCCAAATATTAAAACATAAGATTTTGACATTCATATAACCCATTATTTGGATCAAATTTTATTTTTTTAATATTAAAATCAGGGTATAAAATAATCATAATTTATTTAATATGCTTTCTTATCTGATATTATGCCTATTTTGACTAGGACACAGTTGATGTACCAAGAGGACGTCACATTTCTATTATTTATCATTATCATTAATATAGCAACCAGATTTGAGATTTGGAATCCTCAATAATTTTTTAAAGATAGTGATCCTTCTAGGGATGTTTCCTTAGCTTCCAATAAAATGGACTGTGGGTTTAATATATTGTTTAAATTTACTGTTTTCTAGTTTAATTTTCTTGCATCCTCAAAACTATTCAAATAGTAAAAGCATCAAAAGTTTACCTTTTCCAGGACACCAAATAGAAACTGACAAAGCTATCTCTCTTCGTTTTCTTTGTCTTTGTGTTTTGTGAATGCTAATTGTTATTCTAGTAAATACTGAGGGCTGACCCTCATGAGGCAAACATGGAGGTCTGAAAACAGACTCTTCTAACTGCGTTTATGTAGAAGTTATAATTTTTCTCTTTTAGACCCTTGTTTGGGATGCAGTCTTCCTGTGAAAATACCATTTCAAAATTATTTTCCCTGTTGTTTTCATTTTAAGAACTTAGATTAAACCACTATTTTTCCTACTTAAGAGGCCAGGGATCACCTGCCTTTACAAATTCTGGACATCATGGACATTCTGCAGCTTTTCTCTGAGGAACAAAAAATAAGTCTTCACTTTTACAAAGACAAGTTTTATTGAGTTTTTCATATTATTTTTCTCAGAAACTGGAATTTTCTATCTCATACTTGGCAATATTTTGCCAGAAAATTTTTCCTTTTGTGGAAATATAACAAGTAATTAATGATAGCTTTAATGTAGAATATGTGAAGGAAATGAAAGGTCCTGACTTTGCCACTTGCTTATGCAAATTTGATTTTAATTGAAAAATATAGTCCAAGATATGCTGATGTGATATGCATTTTGAAGCTTCATTTGTAACAGTTCTGCATTTTGCTTCTACATAGGTCAAGCCTGTGATATTCTGAATGTCACAGAGAATAGTATATATTGCAAGACATCCCCCAAACCTCCCATTCTCAAAACTGTATATCCTGGTAAGTTATCATAAGAGAGACTGACCATTTCTATATTTGCCATAAAAGAATATTATTGACATACAGCTTAGTCAAAATATTTGAACTCTTTAGAATTTGTGGTGAGAATTATAATAAATGTAAATTGCCGGGATCCAGCCCTAGCAGCAGTCAGGGGTCCCAGGTGGATGAGAGGCGTCGGCGCGGTGGAGAAACAGCACACAGTGACACCAAGTATTCTGAGACTGAGTCTGAATCTTTATTGTTCACAGAGTCTTTTTGTATGTTTTTTCTTTGGTATTGATTACATCATTCCATGGTTAATACAAGGAAATGTTAAAGTAAAAAATCTTCACGAGTATAATTAATGATCTTATTCAATAAACATGTTTTTACTGTATGATAGCTTAAAAAGAAAAACAGTTCCCAGCAAAGTAGAGGGCACCATGCTCCGTTTAGTTTTAATTTCCCTGAAAGAATATGACATTAAGTTTCTGTAGAAGTTACCCCTTCCAAGAACTCTAATGTTAGTTATTAACAGTGGAATGTTTTTTGTTATTACTAACAGAGAATAGAGAATTAGCTTATAGTTAATATTTATTCTATTTCATGTAGTCAATGATGGACTAAAACTCTAACTAGACATAGGAAGAATACAAATTGTACCTATGATTAACCTATTTATTTATTAAGTGGGAAAAATATCCTTAAACTTAATCATAAATAATAAGAAAGCAAGGAAGACCAAACACCACATCAAAGCTCAGAGGAATACTCTCACATACTTATATATAACTTTTAGAGAATTTGTATACTAAAAGAAATCACAGGTTCCCTACAAATTTGAGTAAATCATAATTGCTTATTTATAATTTCATCTAAGTATTAATATTAAACTTTATTTTATGTTATTTTATGTCCCAGCACCATGAAATCTCCCTAGTGTTCTCTATAATCTGAATCTAAGGATATATTGATTATTAGTGTTAAAAGCAACTGCACATGGAGACATGCCATGCCTATGGCCCCCAAGAGGGAGGATGATCTTTCAACAGAACTGTGTCACATGTTGAATCCTCTACTCCAACAGAACCATGTCAAGTGTTGGAGTGGTAGGAAATAGATGTGGCAGTAAATTTTTAAATTTATATTTTCTGCATTAGGAAACGTTTGTATTGAAATAGCTGCATCAAAGCTGCACCTGTGGAGATGAACTCAGTCTGGTTCTTCTGACACCCTACTAAAAGGAGCATTTCTCTTGATAGAGTGTAATGGTACCTTTATTTCATAGTCTTCATGGAAATTTTAAAAATGCCTTTTCCTGGTGAAAAAAAAAATAGCAAAGGTTAAATCCCTACTTGTCTAGAATGATTTGGCAATGAAAACAGATGAAAGAAATGTAACTCAAAATTCTTTTCAGACTTTCCCCTTGCAGTGCATGACCTTCACAGCTACACAATTCCACTGGCATGCCATGCATGTGTTTGAGCAGGACATGTATCACATTGTGCACACATTGAAATCTATTTATAGTTGTGCCAGTGTCATTGTTGGTATATGAAGCCTAATAAAGAATTTGCCTAATTAAGAATTTACCAAACTCTTAAACCTCTTTGTTTTGAAAATTTGAAAAAAGTCACCAGTTTAAGAAGATATTTTTGATGTTCGTAATTGGTAACTTTAGAGAAAGTTGTATGTATCAGGAAACCCTGATGCTATAGGAAGGAGGTTGAGTGCTCAAGCTTTTCTCCATCCAAATGCAACTCAACAAAAGTAGCCATTATTTTCCAGATTCCAACAAACTTAAGGCTGCTGAAAGAAGGCATGAGCAGAACAGTTGTTACATTTTAAGGAAAAAAGAAAAAGATGTGGTAGCAAATTTCTGATTCAGAAAAACTCCATCATTGAGTTTGTACTGGAAAGCGTAGGTACACTTTATTGAGAGTATTCTCTGATTCTATCTAAGAGAAGATGAAATCTTAGCACAAAAGCAGTGTTAAGAAAAAGAAGAAAACACCCAGAAAAACAAATTCTGAGAGAAATCTTAAAGCCAACAATTTCTATTCCTTGATTAATGGCTTTGTAAGCCATTTGTTAGAATAAACAGGGCAAAGATTTTGTAATGAAAAAGTTTGAATTATGAAGTTTTGAGACTTCACTATATAAAACATTAGTCATATCATAAGTAACTAAGTATTATGCATCATTATCTTTATGTAAAGTTCTTAAGTGACAGATATTTTACATAGATAGCATATAAAATCCCCAGTGAAAACCATTCAAGTAATATTATTATTCTCATTTAACATATCATATGGTAATGGAGGCCCAGATAAATAAAGTACTATTAGATAAACTATAGATTTCCCTAATAGCACTCTGTATTCTGGGAACAGGTACTTGTAGGGGCACATGGAATTGATTTGGTTTTGATCTAAAAATGTTAATTGACATAGGACATCTATAACCACCACCCAAATATAAGACCATCAAGACATTGAATCATGACTCTGATGAATGGCTTTTTTTGTTTCATTATATTTAGGTGGAAGAGGTCTAAAACTTGAGGTATGGAATAACAGCCGGCCAGTACATCTTGAGGAGGTCCTTGAATACAATGAAAAAACACCAGGGTACATGGGTGCCAGTTGGGTGGATTCAGCTTCCTATGCATGGCCCATGGAACAAGACACATTCGTTGCACGCTTCAGTGGATTTTTGGTGGCTCCAGATTCTGATGTTTATAGATTCTACATCAAAGGTGATGACCGTTATGCCATTTATTTCAGCCAAACTGGACTTCCAGAAGACAAGGTAGGGCATGCTTACTCCAAAAATGACATTAGTGGGAAGCCCAAAGTCCTCTCACTCTACTATATAGAGCCATTTAGCAATCTTTGGTATCAGGGTTACCTCTACTGATATAATTTCGATCAAATCTTTGAAAGGTCTACACAGAGCAAAGGAGTGATTATTTAATAATAACACATTCCCCAGTGTTTCCTCTTATCATCCATTTCAGTGGACAATATGATTATAGAAAACCATGATCTGTGCAGTACCCTCGGTATAGTGGTGTTGGTTAGTGAAGGGTGGAATGATGAAATGAGCTTTCATAACTTTTAAAAACTCCATGTTGTCAGAGATAACAGATCTTAGAAGAAAAGTGTCAGGATTACTGTACTGATAATGATAATGAAATGTTTAAAAATTTACTCAAAAATTCTCCTCTTTATCTCTGTCTTCTTGGGATAAGGTGAGGATTGCATATCATTCTGCCAATGCCAACAGTTATTTTTCCAGTCCAACACAAAGATCAGATGATATTCATCTTCAGAAAGGAAAAGAGTAAGGTGTTTTTCTTGCTGTTAAGTGATTGTGTGATGTTTTAAAAATGTAAGCTTATATTTTTAGATCTTTTGTTTTTGTTGGTGGACATGATAGTTCATTAATTTATAATTGATCATTCTTTATAATTTTATTAAAGTTTGTTTCTATATTTTCAAGAATACTGACATTTAGCTAACCAGGTAAATTTGAAATTTAATTTAATTCTGTTGCAGAAACTATAGTTTTGTGAAATTTACTTAATCCTGATTTTCATTCTTTTCTAGGACTTTTCAGTCACTCCAGTTGTCTAATTTCTCTGTTCCAACAGCTGAGCACTTGAATATTGCTAGAGATAAATCACAAAAGTCCCATGAATTGGTGTCACTGTTAATATATATTTATCATTCACTAATTTATCCCAGGCTCTGGGCCAGGCACTAGAATTTTAATACAAATAATATTAAAATAAAATCCCTTCTCATAAAGAACATATACTGTAGTGTTGAAAAGTCAGGTTCAGAAAGCAAATGAGGGTATTATCCAAATAGCAGATAATCACATTCAAGAAGCCATTCAGGATTCCTAGAAAACAAGAAGATAAAAGACATGATATATTTAAAATGGGTAAACTCCTTGGAGAATATCAAAAGATGTGTTGAGATCATTTTCTATTTATTATTTGTATCTGTTAGGTTTTTAAATTTTTTTATTTGTTCTTTTTAGATAAACATGACAGAGTATATTTTGACATATTATACATACATGGAATATATTCTAATTAGAATCTCATTCTCGTGGTTATACATGATGTGGAGTTTTACTAGTGGTATATTCATATATGAACATAGGAAAGTTATGTCAGACTCATTCCACTCTGTTTCCTATTCTCCATTCCCCTCCCTTCTCTTCATTCTCCTTTGTCTAATCTGGGGGCGCTTCTATTCCCCTCCCCATTGTTGTGTGTTAGAATCTGCGTATCAGAGAGAACACTTGACCTTTGGTTTGGGGCATTGGCTTCGTGTACCCTTTCCCCCACATCCTCGCCAACATTTATTGTCGCTTGTATTCTTGATGATTGCTATTCTGACTGCAGTAAGATGAAATCTCAGTGTAGTTTTAATTTGCATTTCTCCAGTTGCTAGAGATGTTGAACATTTTTTCATGCTTGTTGACTGTTCTTATTTCTTCTTCTCTGAAATACCTATTCAGTTCCTTTGCCCATTTACTGATTGAGTTATTTGGTTTTTTTGGTGTGAAGTTTTCTGAGATCTTTATGTATCCTGGAGATTAAAGCTCTATCTGAGGTACAGGTGGCAATGATTTTCTCCCATTCTGTAGGCTCTCTCTTCATGCATTTGATTATTTTCTTTGCTGTGAAAAAGCTTTTTAGTTTGATAATGTCCCATTTATTGATTCTTGATTTTACTTCTTGAATCTTTTTTTTTATTGTAAACAAATGGGATACATGTTGTTTCTCTGTTTGTACATGGCGTAAAGGCATACCATTTGTGTAATCATAAACTTACGTAGGGTAACGTTGTTTGATTCATTCTGTTATTTTTTCCCTTCCCCCCCCACCCCTCCCACCCCTCTTCTCCCTCTATACAGTCCTTCCTTCCTCCATTCTTGCCCCCCTCCCTAACCCTAACTCTAACCCTAACACTAACCCCTCCCACCCCCCATTATGTGTCATCATCCACTTATTAGCGATATCATTCATCCTTTGGTTTTTTGAGATTGGCTTATCTCACTTAGCATGATATTCTCCAATTTCATCCATTTGCCTGCAAATGCCATAATTTTATCATTCTTTTTGGCTGAGTAATATTCCATTGTATATATATACCACAGTTTCTTTATCCATTCAACAATTGAAGGACATCTAGGTTGGTTCCATAGTCTGGCTATTGTGAATTGAGCAGCTATGAACATTGATGTGGCTGTATCTCTGTAGTATGCTGATTTTAAGTCCTTTGGGTATAGGCCAAGGAGTGGGATAGCTGGGTCAAATGGTGGTTCCAGTCCAAGTTTTCTAAGGAATCTCCACACTGCTTTCCAGAGTGGCTGCACTAATTTGCAGCCCCACCAGCAATGTATGAGTGTACCTTTCTCCCCACATCCTCTCCAACACCTGTTGCTTGAATTCTTGATAATCGCCATTCTAATTGGGGTGAGATGGAATCTCAGGATGGTTTTGATTTGCATTTCTCTTATTACTAGAGATGTTGAACATTTTTCCATATGTTTGTTGATTGCTTGTAGATCTTCTGTGAAGTGTCTATTCATTTCCTTAGCCCATTTGTCGATTGGATTGTTTACATTCTTGGTGTAGAGTTTTTTGAGTTCTTTATAGATTCTGGAGATTAGTGCTCTATCTGAAGTATGATTGGCAAAGATTTTCTCCCACTCTGTAGGCTCTTTCTTTGCATTGCTGATAGTTTCCTTTGCTGAGAGAAAGCTTTTTAGTTTGAATCAATCCCAGTTATTGATTCTTGCTTTTATTTCTTGTGTGATGGGAGTCCTATTGAGGAAGTCTGGTCCTAAGCCGACATGTTGAAGCTCTGGACCTACTTTTTCTTCTATAAGATGCAGGGTCTCTGGTCTGATTCCGAGGTCCTTAATCCATTTTGAGTTTAGTTTCGTGCATGGTGAGAGATATGGGTTTAGTTTCATTCTGTTGCATATGGATTTCCAATTCTTCCATTTGTTGAAGAGGCTATCTTTTCTCCATTGCATATTTTTGGCCCCTTTGTCTAGTATGAGAAAATTGTATTTATTTGGGTTTGTGTCCATGTCCTCTATTCTGTACCATTGATCTACCTTTCTATTTTGGTACCAATACCATGCCGTTTTTGTTACTATTGCTTTGTAGTAGAGTTGAAGATCTGGTATTGCGATACCCCCTGCTTCACTCTTTCTGCTAAGGATTGCTTTAGCTATTCTGGGTTTTTTATTCTTCCAGATGAATTTCATAATTGCTTGCTCTATTTCTGTAAAGGTACATCATTGGAATTTTAATTGGAATTGCATTGAATCTGTGTAGCACTTTTGGTAGTATGGCCATTTTGACAATATTAATTCTGCCTATCCAAGAACATGGGAGATCTTTCCATCTTCTAAGGTTTTCTTTAATTTCTTTCTTTAGTGTTCTGTAGTTCTCATTGTACAGGTCTTTCACCTCTTTTGTGAGATTGATTCCCAAGTATTTTATTTTTTTCGAAGCTATTGTGAATGGGGTAGTTTTCCTAATTTCTCTTTCTGAAGATTCATCACATGTATAAAAATGCATTGGATTTATGAGCATTGATCTTATATCCCGCTACTTTACTGAATTCACTTATGAGATCTAAAAATTTTCTGGTGGAATTTCCTGGTTCCTCTAAGTATATAATCATATCATCAGCAAATAGGGATAGTTTGAGTTCTTCTTTTCCTATTCATATCCCTTTCATTTCTTTGGTCTGTCTAATTGCTCTGGCTAGAGTTTCAAGGACGATATTGAATAGAAGTGGTGAAAGAGGGCATCCCTGCCTTGTTCCAGTTTTTAGGGGGAATGCTTTCAGTTTTTCACCATTTAGAATGATATTAGCCATGGGCTTAGCATAGATGGCCTTTACAATGTTAAGGAATGTTCCCACTATCCCTATTTTTTCTAGTGCTTTGAGCATGAAGGGGTGCTGTATTTTATCAAATGCTTTCTCTGCATCTATTGAAATAATCATGTGATTCTTGACTTTCAGTCTATTGATATGGTGAATGACATTTATTGATTTCCTGATGTTGAACCAACCTTGCATCCCTGGGATGAAACCCACTTGATCATGGTGCACTATCTTTTTAATATGTTTTTCTATGCGATTTGCTAAAATTTTATTGAGAATTTTTGTGTCGATGTTCATTAAGGATATTGGTCTGAAATTTTCTTTCCTCGATGTGTCTCTGTCTGGTTTAGGTATCAGGGTAATATTGGCTTCATAGAATGAGTTTGGGAGGGTTCCCTCCTCTTCTATTTTATGGAATACTTTGAGAAGTATTGGAATGAGTTCTTCTTTAAAGGTTTTGTAGAACTCGGCTGAGAACCCATCTGGTCCTGGACTTTTCTTTGTTGGTAGGCTTTTGATGACTTCTTCTATTTCATTACTTGAAATTGGTCTATTTAAATTGTGTATGTCCTCCTCGTTCAGTTTAGGTCGTTCAGTTATGGTCTATTTGGTTTCTGAAATTGAGAAGGATTTGTTTGACATACATGGATGAGTCACTGTTTGGGGCATAGATGTTTATTATTGTTATGTCTTGCTGATTTATGCTTCCCTTAAGCAGTATGAAATGTCCTTCTTTATCCCTTCTGACTAACTTTGGCTTGAAGTTCAAATTATCTGAAATGAGGATGCATACCCCAGCTTTTTTGCTGAATCCATGTGCATGGTATGTTTTTCCCCATCCTTTCACATTTAGTCTATGGGTATCTCTTTCTATGAGGTGAGTCTCTTGCAGGCAACATATTGTTGGATCTTTCTTTTTAATCCAATCTGCCAGTCTTTGTCTTTTGATTGATGAATTCAGGCCATTAACATTCAGGGTTATTATTGAGATATGATTTGTATTCCCGGTCATTGGGTTCATTTGTTTTATTTTATTTATTTATTTTTTTTGACACAACTTGGTTCCTCCTTTATTTAACAATTCCTTTAGGATAATTCCTCCCTTTGCTGATTTGCTTCTTTGTTTTTCATCTCTTCCTCATGGAATATTTTGCTGAGAATGTTCTGTAATGCGCGCTTTCTTTTTGTAAATTCTTTTAGCTTTTGTTTATCATGGAAGGATTTTATTTCATTGTCTAATTTGAAGGTAAGTTTTGCTGGGTATAAGATTCTTGGTTGGCATCCATTTTCTTTCAGGTCTTGAAGAATATTCCAGGCCCTTCTAGCTTTTAGGGTCTGGATTGAAAAATCTGCTGATATCCGTTTTGGTTTCCTCCTGAATGTAATCTGGTTCTTTTCTCTCACAACCTTTAAAATTCTGTCTTTATTTTGTATGTTAGGTATTTTCATTATAATGTGCCTTGGTGTGGGTCTGTTGTAATTTTGTGTATTTGGAGTCCTATAAGCCTCTTGAACTTAATTTTCCATTTCATTCTTCAGATTTGGGAAATTTTATGATATTATTTCGTTAAATAGATTGTTCATTCCTTTGGTTTGTTTCTCTAAGCCTTCCTCAATCCCAATAATTCTTAAATTTGGCCTTTTCATGATATCCCATAGTTCTTGGAGATTCTGTTCATGATTTCTTACCATCTTCTCTGTTTGTTCAACTTTGTTTTCGAGGTTAAATATTTTGTCTTCAATATCTGAGGTTCTGTCTTCCAGGTGTTCTATCCTATTGTTTATGCTTTCTATGAAGTTCTTAATTTGGTTTATTATTTCCTTCATTTCAAGGATTTCTGTTTGTTTGTTTTTCAATATCTCTAACTCTTTATTGAAATGATCTTTTGCTTCCTGTATTTTTTCTTTTAACTGTCGATTGGTGCGATCATTCAATGCCTGCATTTGCTCTTTCATCTCATCATTCACTGCCTGCATTTTCTCTTTCATCTCATCATTTGCTTGCCTGATCATTTTAATTATGTACATTCTGAACTCCCTTTCTGTCATTTCTTCTGCCATGCTGTCATTGGATTTTATTGATGTAACATCTAGATTTGTTTGGGGCATTTTCTTCCCTTGTTTTCTCATATTGTTCAGGAATCAGTGGATCATTAAGTTATTGCAGATTTCCTCTATTGACTTATAATGTCCCTGAAGATTGCTAGTATATCCCCTCTTATCCTTCAGTAGCCTGAAGTCTTGGAGGAAGTTGATAATGCAGTGCTCCACAAGGAAGCTGCCTCTCTAGGGGTGGTGACCCTCAGGTTGGGTATATTCCCTGCTAGTGGGCAGAGGTGCCTCCACTTGTGGACCAATGGTCATCCAAAGGGGAACTAGGCTGTGGACTGAGGCAAGGCCTGTTTGTGCCTGTGTCTCTGGTTTTACTGTCCTTGTAGGAAAACCTCACCCGGCAGGGAAGACTCATCCGGTGGGGAGGTCTCGCTGGTCAGTTCCCCTCCTAGAGGTTCCCCTCAATCTACAACTACCGCCTGGCCTGGGCAGCTTTCCTCTGCAATGTTCCCAGGGGCCCAGACCTACCTCCTGGGCCTGGGAGCCTCACCCTTTGCAGTCGAGTCTCCTCAGAGAATCTGCCCGCAGTCCTGGAAATTTGCTCCGCCCTAAACGTGTCTCTGTGCGGCTCTTCCACCAAGAAGCCACCTAGGTCTTGGGACCCTGCTCTGCACCTAATCACCTGGCTATGGGGCCCCTCCTCTGAGCAGCCACCTGGAGTCCCATAGAGTTGCTCCGAGTCCCAGCAACCTGCCACACGCTTCTTCCTCCGGACAGCCGCCTGCTGTTCCGATGCAGTCACTAGGAGTCCAAGCAACTCACTTTGCGTCTCCTCCTCCCGCCAACCGCCCGTAGCCCTAGGCAGTCACTCTGAGTTCAAGTGACCCGCCCTGTTCCTCCTCCTCCTTGGGGTAGCCCCCCAGGTGTTCAGGAGCGGTGGCTCTGAGACCAAGTGACCCACCGCGCTCCTCCTCCGGGCAGGCCCCCGGTGTTCAGGAGTGGTCGCTTTGAGTCCAAACAACTCACCACTCGCCTCCTCCTCTGAGTAGCCATCCGGAGCTCTGATGCAGTCTCTCCTAGACCAAGCAACCCGCCGTGCTCCTCCTCCTCCTCCTCCGGGCAGGCCCCGGTGTTCAGAAGCGGTCTGAGTTCAAACAGCTCACCATGCAGCTCCTCCTCTAGGCAGCCGCCCGGAGCCCCAGTGGTTGCTCCAAGTCCAAGCGCTGTGCTAAGCGGCCTCCTCTACGATGTTCCCAGTTGTCCGAGTTCACTGCTCCAGCGAGGGGAGGGGTGTCTCGTAGGGCAACTCTACTTCACAAAGTTCCCTGTGTTCTGGGACTACCACTCCATCCGGGACGCCTCCCCAATGGGAGAGACTCACCCGGCAGCTTTGAGTTGGTCCCAAGTCTCTCACTATCTCCTCTTTTGAATCCTGAGTCCTGGAGCAACATGAAATGCAGCCACCCTCAAGTGCGCCATCTTGAAACGCCCCCTACTTCTTGAATCTTTAGGAATCTTGTTGAGGAAATCAGTTCCTAAGTTGTCATGATGGAGAGTTGGGCCTACATTTTGTTCTAGAAGGCATACAGTTTCTAGTCTAATGCCTAGGTCCTTCATCCAGTTTGTGCAGGGTGAGAGATAGGGGTTAAATTTCATTCTGCTACATATGGATTTCTAGTTTTCCCAGCACCATTTGTTGAAGAGTCTATCTTTTCTCCAATGTATGTTTTTGGTCTAGTATGAAACAACTGTATTAATGTGGGCTTATCTGTGTGTTTTCTATTCTGTTCCATTGGTCTTCTTGCCTATTTTGGTGCCAATACAATCCTGTTTTTGTTACTGTAATTCCATAGTATAATTTAAGGTCTGGTGTTGTGATGCTTTCTGATTCATTTTTCTTGCAAAAGATTGCTTTGGTTATTCTGGGCCTCTTGTTTTTCCAAATAAATTTCATAACTACTTTTTCTATTTTTATGAAGATCATCATTGGAATTTAATAGGAATTACATGAAATCTGTATAGCACTTTTGGTAGTATGGCTATTTTGACAATATTAATTCCACATATCCAAGAACATGGGAGATCTCTCCATCTTCTATGATCTTCTTCAATTTCTTTCTTTAGTGTTCTAGTGTTCTGTAGTTTTCATTGTGGAGGTCTTTTCCTTCTTTTGTTAGATTGAGTCCCAATTTTTTTTTTTTTTTTGAGGGTACTGTGATTGGGATAGTTTTCCTAATTTCTCTTTCAGCTGATTCATCATTGGTGTGTAGGAATACAATTGATTTATGGGTGTCAGTTTTATATCCTGCTACTTTTTTGAATTTGTTTATGAGTTCTAGAAGTTTTCTGGTGGAGTTTTTTGGGCCTTGTAAATATAGGATCATATCTTTGGCAAATAGGGGTTGTTTGAGCTCTTCTTTTCCTATTCATATCCTTTAATTCCTTTCTTTTGCCTAATTGCTTGGGATAGAGTTTCAAGGGCTATGTTGAATAGAAGTGGTGAAATAGGACATTTCTGTCTTGTTCCAGTTTTTAGAGGGAATGCTTTCAATTTTCTCTGTTTAGAATGATGTTGGCTTTAGGTTTAACATATGTATCTGTTAGGTTTTACTGCATAGCAAACCACTCCAGACTAGTAGCTTCAAATAATAAATGTTTATTATTTCACACAATTTTGTCATTGGCTGGGCAGTTCATTTATTCCTTCCCTGTTTAGTTGGAGATTGATGATCTAGTAAGATCTCACTTCCATTTATACATCTCAGATGGCATGATTGGAACTGAGATATGTGGAGCATCTCATCCTACATGGTTTCATATCTTCCAGGAGCCTAGCCCAGGCTTGTCATGTTGGTGGTTGGGTTCCCAGCAATAAAGATAGCAATTACTATCACACACACACTTTTCAATTCTCTTCTTTTGTCATATTTGCTTTTATTCCTTTGACCAAAGAAAATGACCAAGCCTAGATTTAAGGGATGAAGAAATAAACTTCATTTTCCCAGAGACTTTCCAAAGGCAGTTCATGTTACTGTTCATTCTGCTCAGATAATATAATTCCATCTAAGTGCATGTTTTTTGGCCAATTTTTAAAAGTGTTTTTATTAGTGCATTATAGTTATACATAATATTAGGATTCATTTTGACATAATTATTCATTCATGGAATATAATTTACTCCACTTCAGTCCCTAGTACTTCATCTTTTCTTCCTTTCTTCCATTCCCCTATTCCCCTTCTTCTATTGTACTTGTCTTCCTTCTGTTTATTTATAGCTTTTATAAATTGGTACTTTATAGATATACATAAAGGTGGAATTCATTGGGGTGTATTCACATACCACATGACACAATTTGGTCAGTTTCAATCTGCAGTTCCTCCTTTTTTCCTGTCCTCCTCTCTCCCTTTCAATCTTCTTCCTGCACTTTAATGATCTCCCTTCTATTTTCATGTGATTCCTCCCCCACACTTTTGTCCTTTATTTTGCTCTAGCTTCTGCATATGAGAGAAAACACAATCCTTGACTTTCTGAGTATGGTATATTTCACTTAGAATGATATTCTCCAGTTCCATTGACTTTCCAGCAAATGCCATCATTTCATTCTTCTTTATGGTTGAGTAAAACTCCATTGTGTATATACACCACATTTTCTTTATTCATTTGTTGATAGGTACCTGGGCTGGTTCCATACTTGGATATTGTGAATTGTGTTGCTATAAACATAAATGTGTCTGTATCACTATAGTATGCAGATTTTCATTTTTTAAAAAAAAATTTAGTTCTTTAGGATAAAACCAAGGAGTGGTATAGTGGAGGCATAGGGTGGTTCCACTCCTAGTTTCTTGAGAAATCTCCTTGCTGCTTTTCATAGTGGTCATATTAATTTGCAATCCCACCAAAAAAGTATAGTGTACCTTTTCCCCCACATCCTTGACAACATTTATTATTAGTTGTATTCTTGATGATTGCCATTCTAATTGGATTGAGGTAAAAATATCAATGTAGTTTTGATTTGTATTTCTCTGATTGCTTGGGATAATGAATGTTTTTCATGTTTCTTGTCCATTCATATTTATTCTTTTGAGAGGTGTCTGTTTAGTTCTTTATTGTGCTTTGGATGCTATCTTAGTTACTAATTGAGAAAAAAAAACTTTAAATCCATAAGATTCTCTTGGTATCTGTTATTCATTTGAAGAAAGAATAATACTTACATGAGACTTTTGTGAAGATTAATAATGTCTCCAAAGTGCTAGATTCTGAAGAGTTGGTGAAAAGGCTCCTAAGGCAGCAAAAAGCCCGATGTAATCCTCCAATACCAGTTCTATCAGGGGGAATATCTAGGGCTCCATCATCCTAGACATAAGGTAAACATCCCTCATTCAGTCTCCCACAAACTGTGGATACTTATTCTTCATATACAAGAATACTTGTTGTGTGATACGATCTGGTAATAGTGACATTTCTAGAGATTTAGATGAGGACCCAGCAGTTTTGCACTCATCTCTAACAGCTGATCAGTGAATGCCTTATCCTGGATAGAATCAGACAATGAGTAGGAGTTCTTAGGAATTCCAAACACAAGGTGTGAATCCCACCCATCTTGTTAGAGGGCTATAGTCAGTTTAATCAGTAAAAATTTCCTGAGATACTATCTTATTCCCCAAGATACAAATGGAGCTAACTTTCAGAAATGTGAGAGTGGGACCGGGACAAATACCTGAGATAATTAACTTATAGGGAGGGAAGTTTTATTTTGGTTTATGGTTTCAGAAGTTGCTAGTCCCTGTTGTTTGGGAATGTGGTGACATGCTACATAATGGCAAGGAGTATGTAAAGAGAAAGCCTGTTCACCTCATGGCTCAGGGGGATGTATATATAGTGTGAGGGGAGGAGCCAGAGTCACAGTATATACTTCATGGGTATGCCAGTAGGTCTCATATCCTTTAGGTCCCACCATCTCCAACAGTGTCACAAGCTGGTGACCAAGTCTTTAACATATGAACCTTTAGGGGATATTTGAATCGAAACCATATTTGCAAAGACTTTCATCCTTGACACATAACATCTTAGTTACAAAATGTACAGTATTTCTAAGCCTGCTTGTCATTTTCTTGGCCATATAAAAATCTTTAACTTCTATATGTCCTCTGTATTGTATTTTATATAATTATTATCATAACTTACAGTGATATTTTGTTTAAGGTCCTTGGGATAGGAGATGGTATCTTCTTCAATAAATATTCATTGACTAAGCTAAAAGAATCGGTCATGAATGGGAACAACTCTCTACTAATGCAGATATCTTACATAATTAGTTATATTTTAGCAAACTGTTTGAAATGTTTAATGTTTTAATATTTTAACATATTGTATAAGTGTGACTTTTATGCAATAAAAGTCATTTAATAGATTTTATAGATGTTATTTTATTCATTGAAAAAAATTTCATGACTACTATTCTGGGGAAAAATATAATTTTCATTAGTTACTTTATTTTCCAGATATTATATTGAAATCTTGCTTCAGGAGTATAGATTGAGTGCTTTTGTTGATGTTGGACTATACCAGTTTAGAAATGTCTATACTGAACAACAAACAGGAGATTCAATAAATGAAGAACAAGTTATCAAATCCCAGTCGACAATCACCCAGGAAGTACAGGTTTGCTGTGATGATTCACTTACCAAAAATAAATTCTCAGGGCTGGGGGTGGTAGAATGCTTGCCTAGTACACGAGGCCCTGGATTCAATCAGCCCCACAAAAAATATAAAAATATCCAAAGACAGAGGCTCTGTTGTGTATTAATATCAAGAGGTAAGATGTTGTTTTAGGGGAATGCAATTATGAATAATTATTGAGCTGCAGTTTGGAATATCTCTTAAAACCTACTTTTATTATAAACTGGTTTTTAAATAGTCTATAGTACCATTTACTCATTTGCAGTAAAATGGAGTAATAAAGAGGCATTAAATAGCTGAATTACAATACTTTCAAAGTGTATTTTTTTTCACAGATTAAAGATTTGTTTTTTTCAAATTGAAAAATAGGTTATAACATTGGAAAACTGGGAAACAACTAATGCAACTAATGAAGTCCAAGAGATCACAGTAACCAGCCCATGTGTGGGAGCTAATTCATGTTCATTTCACCAATACAGACTGATCTATAACATGGAAAAAACTGGTAAGTTAAAAATAATAAGGGTGATGTTGCTTCTTTTTACATATAGATGTAGCTATAAAGTATTTGCTCTAGTCCTATGCTGTTTGGAAAATATAGTTTTAATAATATACTAGAGACACAAGAAAAATAAATTATGAAGAAAAGCCTTCAGATGGGGACAGAAAATGACATCAATATAAACAACTTTATGGCGTATATGATAATTTTATAAGGACAATTATAAATGTATATCTAAATGCATATAAGGATTTTCTCTATCTGTGACTCACTGGTGTAAATTCAGAAAATAAAGATTAAATTCATCCTTACAGTGAAATAAACATGTCTTTCAACTTTCCAAATTAAGTGCTAGACATATGAAACACTAATTTGTTGGTTAATAATAACATATTTCTATATTTGATAATAAATTCTAAAATTTTTTGCCGTTTCTGTTAATTATTTCAACTAATAAATATTGAGTGCATACTGTTTGTGAAATACATACTTATTACTATGGAAATATTAAAATAGTAAAATATGATCTCTGGTCTCAAAGCCATCACGAACCAATTAAAAAGTCAATACTGTTGAACTTGAATCAATTTCAGAGCTTAATTTCTCTAAGTGATAACTCACATAGTTACAGAGTATGGTTGCTTTAAAAAAAGTATAAAATATATTTTGTTTGCTGTAGACCAGAAAGATTTCAACTCATCTGCTTTTTTTTCTTTTTTCTTTTTTTAAATTCATCCAAAAGTCTTGCTACCTGCTGATGCTTCTGGCTTCCTAATGCAATCAGCTTTGAATGACCTCTGGTCTATAAAACCAGATACAGTTAAAGTAATAAGAACAAGAAATCTCCAGAGCTTTATCTACACAATAACCTTTATATCAACTAGAGGTGAGCTTGTATTTCATTTTGTGCTTCACCAGGAAACAAATTGGCATCTTATGCAACTCCACTGTGAAAGGTAAAAGTTCCATAAAATGGTAAAGGAAAATAGAGTCATAGCCTTGATCAATGACAGGAGAAATGGAAATTAAGTGGTAAATTTTTTTCTATATTAATTTAAATTTTAGTTTTATTTCAAAAAATGTACAACTACAATGCAGGAGACATGTACTGTATATATCCACTGCAAATGCACTCATTGCTGTAATATCATACTTTCTATAATCAGCAAAAATATTAATTCTGAAAATGAAATTTAAGTAAATCCATATCATTCAGGAGACATTAGTCTGACCAAATCTTGCCAGAAGAAAGGATTATGTGGTCTAATTCATAAGGGAAAATTTCATACCAGACTCCTTGAAGACTGACAGAACTCATTAGAATATTAATATCCTTGAGGAGTCCTGTTATTAAAAAAAAAAAATCAGTTCACCTGGGTTTAATGCAAAATAATTTGATCTCTCAACCTTTTAAAAATATTTTCAAGTAATAGCTTTTGACCTCATATTAATGTTTTATACATGATATTTTTGACGATATTGAGGTAGATAGTCTGTTTTCAATTAAAGTTAGTAAGCAATTCAGCTACTTGGTATAGCTAAGCCTATAAAGTAGGTTCCTGTGTGTTTATTTTCCAATTCATAAAAGTAGAATGTTACCTCAATGTTTATGTCTTATTTTATGAAATTGTTTATTTGATTTTTGAATGGAAGATGAAGAATTTTGTTTAATATGAATTGAAGCTCCGAAAATTTTTTAAAAGTTAGTTGTTCAAAATACTATATAAATGAAGATATGGCTATCCTTGTTGATCTATTTATATAGATCAGAGAGAAATTTTGGAACTTCAGCAGTCACCTTAAGAAATATGGTTTTAATCCCATGACATATATTCTGAATCTTTACCCAATAAAGAAGATCAATGGAATTTGACTAGTACAGTATCCTTTCAAAGAGGAGAAAGCTCTGAGGACAAGGTCTTGTTTCTCTCCATGTGACATTGTCTAAACAAGTCTCAGAGGTCTGGGCTGGTGTTTGGAAATCATCTTTCTGCTCTATTGATACCCAAAGAAAATAGCCCAGTCAAGCCCTGTATATTAAAATAATGGCATTGGCACAGAATTAAAATCATTTTTTGGATATCCTCCTGATCATTGATCTTTACTGCATGTACCCAGTTGTATCTTTCTGTGTATCTTATAATATTTCTTTTTAAGTCACATAAAGGGAACTTTGGTAGATAGCACTTCACTGTTTTGCTATTTCTGCTATGAATTAATCTCAAGTTTAAGGATCTGCTTCTACTTTTTTTTTTCCATTTATCCTTATTTCATATTAATGGGACTCCAAATAAAAACAATTTGGTCATATTTGAATATCTACTATAGATATTTGGTATATTACTAACTCTTTAAATTGTTCGGTACCTCATTTCAGGAGACTTTGATCTGCTTGGTTATGAAGTACTTGAAGGGAATAATGTCACACTGGATATTACAGAACAAACCAAAGGGAAACCCAGTTTGGAGACATTCACACTGAACTGGGATGGGATTGCCTCTGTGCCTCTTACTCCAGGGTCATCAGAAGTTCAAGTATGCTCCAGGAATATTCTTACCATGCTTTTTCCCAGTACCCTCTCATGGTGTTCACCAATCATTGATAGACAAATGAGAAAAGAGACATTGCTTCCAAAATTCACACCCATCATTTAGCATTTCATCAGCTTACTAAGATTTATATATTGTGAACATTTTTGTCTAAAAGGGACCATGGAGACAATTGAGCAGAACCACCCCTTTTTCTGGACAAGGCATCTCAAAGTTTTTAGAATCTTCCTTTGCTTTCAAGTACAGGCTCTCTGTCCTTGTACCCACACCAGCATTCATCCTCATTCAAAATCCAACTGTAATCCATCATGTGAAAGTCAGAAAATTCTTGAGAGATAGAGTATAGTAAAAAAACTTAATGATAAAGTTTAGATCTCTTGTTATTTTATCACATAGAAAATCACCTAATTGTTAATCTTTTATTAAAAAAAAAAGTTTAAAGAGTAGTAATATATTCTCCTACTTGGCATGGTGGGTTGGAGCAAACCCACAGTGAGGAGAGAAGGGAGGAGACATCATGAAGACAGAGGAAGGAAAGGGGAGTTCTTGGGTCTGTGTTAACAGGACTTAAGATGTCTGCATGTGGGGCAGCTTTTCTTAGAGAAAGAATGCTATATTTACTGCATTTTGACAACTGCCTGTGTGTAAATCATAATTTGTTTGATGATTAGACAATATACATTATCTAGAGCCCCTAATCCTCTTTGTTTTTTTTTTTTGATGTGTGTGTGTGTGTGTGTGTGTGTGTGTGTGTGTGAGAGAGAGAGAGAGAGAAAGAGAGAGAGAGAGAGAGAGAGAGAGAGAGAGAGCGAGCGAGCGCAAGCTAGGCATCAAACCCCAGGGCCCCACTCACAGTAGGGAAGTATTCTACCACTGAGCTACATCTCCAGCCTCAAATCCTTAATTTTTTTTTTTTGTTATTAGGGATTGAACACAGGGGCGCTTAACCACTGAGCAACACTTCCAGTGCATTTTTATTTTTTATTTTGAGACAGGTTTTGCTAAGTTGCTTAGGGCCCCACTAAGTTGCTGAAGCTGGTCTGGAGTTTGCAATCCTCTTGCCTCAGCCTCCCAAGCTGCTGGGATCACAGACGAGTGCCACCCTGTCTGGCTTGGGCCCTTATTTCTAAACAACAATTATTTCTGTGCTTTGCCAGAGAAATCGATGTAGAAGTAATAGGGGACTCCCAAATGTACCAATTCCTTTATAATCCAGTATTGTTTATTATTTTATATCTTCAATATAGGCTTCTAGTACATGAATCTTTTTTTTTTGAAAAATGGATTGTATTGGAGTATCTAGCTTTTTGAGTTAATTTGAGACATTTGGGTAAGTCTTTTATTTAGAATTGGTTTAATTATTAATTGATAATTAAAGGTTTTTTTCTTGTTCTCTTTAAAACATATTTGACTTATAACTATGGTAACAGTAGCCAGTTGTGTATAACTATTTTATTCTAAAATAAAACTTTTGAAAATTATTGGACACTAAAATGTCACATTAACAAAATTATTTAGATAATTATCTCATAATTATGGCTAACATGGGAATTATGAAAGTATTCTCTTAGAACTAATTAGTAAAATTAATAGCAGAATTACTTATGTTCTAAGACTTCATGAAAAAGAAGTTATTATAGCACATATTGTTCATTTAGTTTCAGGTAGCAGTGGAAGAAATGGTTAGCACTAAATGCCCGCCACAAATTGCACATTTTGAAGAAGGATTTGTTGTAAAATACTTCAGAGACTATGAAACTGATTTTGACCTGGTATGGAATGTTTAATTAACTTTGAAACTTATCAAATAAGAATTCATATGAATATTTGGAATTTTATTATTTCCTTTTGAACTAACATTGATTCTTTTATTATTCAAAGTCAAATTGTAAAAACAATTTTTGTTATGTATTTATTGGTAAGACCTGTTCTAACATCTTCTCACATGATAAAATAATTCATTTCTGAAAGCTCCATTTCCACCATACATAAATTTACTTAATGAACAGAAAGTGAGCAAAATCAGCAAATCAGATAGATGTGCACTTGTTCCAAGAAAATATTTTAAGAATAAGAAACATATAGTTAATTTATAACACTCTAGATGTACTATGAATTCTTAATATATTATTACTTTGCAAGAGGAGATTTATTAGTGAGGAAAAATAGGAAAACCTTTCCATTTAATTGGCAACCTGTTCAACTTAATAAACACATGTAAGTCTGAATGTGGTACTAATGGCCATGAGGACTGCACAAGTAATTTACAATTTACATTGTATCTCCCATCACTATCCTAACACTCATTTCTTTGCTCAACCCAACCTTACCTACCTACATTTTCCAATAACAGGCTCTTTACCTCTCTGCCTCTGCTTTTTTGCACTTATTTTATCCTCCCTCTGAAGACCCCAACTCATTTATCCATTTGAAGAACTCCTGATGACTTCGGTCTTCACTCACTTGTTACTTGCTCTGAGTCAGTTTTCTTGATTCTTTTATATGGGTTTCATGACTCTGTTCAGCCTTCATAGTATAATCCCTGATTCCTTTGTTCTAAACCGATGGCTCCTATATATAGGAATATTGTTTCTCATCACTTAAATTTTTTGAAGATTAAATAGAAAGCAAAGAAAAACTTGCCATATAGTAAACACTGAATACACAATCATAAAAGGAATGACTAAATATCCTTGATCAGCTCATAATATAAGAAAGATCAGCTCATAATATAAGAAAGATAGGCCTTGAGAAATAATCAAATACAGGTACAAGGATTAAATGGTTATGGACCAGAAGGGGAGCTTTAGAATTTTTAGGAAGGGAGGGAACATTTCAAGTTAGAGTTATTTGAGAACAGTGTTGAACCTTGAACAACTGTTTGGGGATGGTGGGAGAAAAACAAGACAGTAAATCATGTTTTCATTTGAAATGTTATTGTTTTTGTAGGAACATATTAATAGAGGGCAGAAGACAGCTGAAACTGATGCTTACTGTGGTCGTTATTCCCTGAAAAACCCAGCTGTTCTTTTTGACTCGACAGATGTTAAACTTAACGGATTACCATATGGAGACATTTTATTATTTCCTTATAATCAGGTATGCTCAACAAAAAGATATGCTAATTAATCTGAAAAATACCTTAGTAATAAAATTTCATAAAATTTTAAGACAAGGAAAAGTGCTTGTCATATGAAATCATGTCATGTTGAACAGGTGCTGTAGTTCACATTCTGGGTGCTTCATATTCTGGTGCTTTAGTGATTCTTCTTCTGGCAATTCTAAAAATATATATATATATATATATATGTATGTGTATCACCATGTATTATGTAATCTGCTTTATCTCATAATCTTAGAAGACATGATTTACACACCCTTTGAATACTAAAACAATTAAAATGTATAACATCCTCCATTTTCTTTATCAATTAGGAAAAAACAAAATGAACAGCCACTATTGGCTAATCTTGAGTGATTAGTTGGGGAAACATGAAAGAAAATCATGAATTGAAGAGATGGCCATTTTAGAATGGTTATTTAAAAACTAGCAAACAACTTTTTGCTTTCTCTTGTTTTAAAATTCTCAAATGTGACAAAAAGTCCAATGTTCTATGTTCTTAAAATATCTTGCATGCTTAAGAAATTTTGGACCATTAAAATAAGTTTTTAATTTGTATTTTACATTCATCTCTATCTCTTAATATTAAAATGCATTCATATCCTGATTAATCCACCTGAATATTTACCTTTCTTCTCTCTTCACATGCAGTGACTTTTAAGTTTAGTGAACAGTTTAGTTAGTAGACAGCTCACCTGCATAGGGAGTGAACTGTTTCCATTTTTAAAGGAAATCATATCTAAGAAAAGAATAAAGAATTAATCATTAGTTGTTAGGTCATGTCAACCTCACTTCCTTATTTACAAAATATTTCCCAATTATTCTCCTACAGCTAACTGGCTAAAATTAATCATTCCTTTCTCTGTATTCCTTTCTCTGTATAGTGCATATGGAAAAGGTTCAATAAAGATTTATTTAATTGAATTGAGTTAATTTGAATTGTTACAAAGCAATTTAATGGGAAGATAGTATTGCTGACTTATTGCTGTATTTTTCAAACAGTTATGTTTAGCCTACAAAGGATTCCTGGAAAATTATATTGGTCTAAAATTTCAGTACCATGACAATGGCAAGATTACTAGAAGTGCTGATATAAAATTCACATATAACTTTGCTTATGGAAACAAGTAAGTTGCACTGTGAATTTGAAAACTTATTACTATAGCATATGTTTATATGTTTTTATACAAAGATAAACTCCTTTCTTGTTTTGTTTTATTTGGAGGGAGGGAAAATCATGTGCACATGGATCTAACTTACAATTCTGGTCTCTACATGTGCTTCCTAACAGAAATAGATGTGTCAGAAAGAAATATGTAGATTATGAAAATGAAAAGTAACTTAATGTCGTTATCATCATCATCCCATATGACTATTTGAAAAACAAAACAAAGCTCTCATGGTGGTGCATGTCTGTAAGCCCAGTGACTCTGGAGATTGAGGAAGGAGGATTGCAAGTTCCAAGCCAGCCCCAGCAACTTAGCAAAATCCTGTCTCAAAATCTTAAAAAGGATTGGGGATGTACCACAGTGATAAAGCACCCTGATAAATTCCCAGTAGTAAAATAATACAAAACAACTTAAACTTTAGAATTTAAATTATATATTAAATCAAATTGTGTTCTCAGCTATGGAAAGATGGTAGAAAGAGATTAGCTTATCAAAATTTTGTTTATGGACTTCAATCACTGGGGAAAAAAAGTGCTTGCTATGTGGCAGCAGAGCAAATAGAATGTTTTGATGAAAATACAAGATAAAGGGAGAAAAGACATTTTGAAGTAATGCTTGCTTTGCCAAAAATTAAACATGTAGAAATGCAAATAGGGAATTATAAAGGAAGTTTCTGAATGAGCCTTGACAATGATTTCAATGACCACAATTGTCATAAACTCAAGCAGTTAGTTCTGTATAATTATGCTTTGAGTTTTTAAAAATGAATTGCTGTAGCTTGAAATTAATCAGTTCTGACTATATTTCTCCATGCAATATATGCAAAAATCCATTTATAATAGAAATAAAAATGAAGACACATACACTTTCTATTTCACAAAATAATTCCCATAAATTTTAGAAATGTTGAAATATAACTTACATAAACCAAATTTACTTTTTTAAAGTGACAGTTCTGTGAGTTTTAACAAACAAACATATATACTCATGTAACTATCACTCCAATAAAGATATAGAAAATTTCCTTTCCACAACTTTAGAAATTTTTTCTTTCACATAAAATTTATGCCACTAAAGTAACCATGATATGATTTCTGTAGCTTGAAAAGATTTGTCTTTTTTTGTAATAGGTATATCAAAATCTTTATTTAGTATAGATCTGTACATTTTGTATCATTCCTTAATACATGCCTTTTAAGTTGCTATCTTTTTAAGATACATGGAGAGCATTATTTTATTTTCATCTTAAGCATAAGTCTCTGATAACGTGCAACTGTCATCTTTGGAACATGCATGAGGCAGAACCAGTGCCCTTTCTTAACAGTCGGGTAGGTGGAGAGAAAATGGCCCAAAGTTGAAAATAGAACCAAATGCTAACTATAAACAAAATACAACTAAGACAAGAATATTTTTGAAGTCAAGATGATAAGGAGGAGTAGAATCACAGGTGGGATGGAGAAATTAATTTCTGGGAAAAGATTATGGATGAAGAAGATGCTGTCCGTTTCTACAGTTTAAAGCATCCTGCTTTCTACATGAACCCAACACTACTTTCAAAAGGCAGTGACAAACTTTTGATTTACAGTGGTAGAAATGAGTATACCCTAAAATTCACTAAAATAGATTGGACTGGAAAGAGAACCTTGTTTGTTAAAGGTTTTAAAACTATTTTAGATGGGTTTACCATGAACTGGGAAAGGGGTGGAATGGAGATAAAGAAGATGGGGCCCTGAGTGTTGCAGTGGCATTGGGTCTCTCGGCTCCTTCAGGAGGAAACAAGATGCATTCACTGGGCAGTAACAGAAATGGGACTAGGTAAGTGGATAGGATCATATAGGAGCCAGTCAAAGTCATTAGGACTAGAGACAGGTGCCCTTAGTTACAGCCCTGCCTGTGTCCCAGCGGAACTTAAAAAGCCTTTAAGTTTTAAAGTAGCTTTGCCAGGTTATAACTATCCATCCTGTAGAAGTGGAATGATTTTATGTTGAGGAAAGAAGGGAAGTCATCATTTGTTTGTTTCAGTTTTCAATAAAGCATCATATTTGAGTATACATTGCTGGCATCATATCCTAAGTATATGAACTTACTACCCTTTAGAAACTCTGATTAATATATAAACTGAAGGCAATTGTGGACAAAGTTTAAATACAGTTGTCCAATTCTCTTTATCCATGAAGGAAGAAGTCATAGTTAAAATGTGGGTATCAAATCCATTTGTTAGAGAGAAAAATCTTTCATAAGGTCAGTAAGAGTTTCAAAGAATTATTCAGGAAGCACACAAATCCTAACACTAATATTCCTTAGATTCTAGAACTAAACATTAAAAAGATGATTTTTGTTTTGCCCCAGGAAAAAAATCTATACATGTTCCACAGGATGTAAAAAAAGAAAATTACTTGTTATACAAAGACAGAAAGTTCACCAGACATTGATGTTGGTTGGGTAGAACCAGAAGTGGCAGAACTTGTCCAAGAAGAGAGAGCCCTGCACAAGCTCCTTTCGTGCTGTGGACAGTATTTGCTCAAAGATACAGGAAGCTGGTCACTGAGAAAGATGTAGGACACTCTTGAGTTGTGTTTTCTCATGAAAACTTAAAATAAGTCATCCAATCTAATTTCCTCCCCTCCACCCCTGGGACAAAAGAAGGACATCTTTTTGAACAAATATGTAAGATATTCAACTTTAGTCCCCAAATTGCATGTGATTAAACAGCCTGTGGCTTTTTTGCATGCTTTGGACATTTTTTTATACATTTGTCCAAGAGAGAGATTGAGAGAGACAGAGAGAGAATGAATGAAAATAGTATTGAAAAGGTGTTGATCCCTCAGTACACAAATACATGCCTTTGAGTCCACTACACAGTTTAATCCACTATATAAATTGGGACCAATGTTGGTTCTGGAATGAATGAAATGAAAGGGGATACTTTTGCGATTCTGTGGTTTAATTTTTAACTCAGGAGATGCTGCAACTGCCCTCTGGTAGTAGTCACAGAAGCAATGCCAGAGGCGGCGTAGCAGGCAAGGAACATTGGAAGTCCACAAACAGAACGTTGTATATAACACTGCTTCATGACTAATGTGCTTCAGATCATGAGAAATCCCATGGTGGATCATTGTGAAGCTGAAGTCCTTCTTGAAGTGACAGCTGAAGACATGTTTTGCTATAATTCTGTGTATGCTCTAATTGAAAAATGTAATCACAATTTTAGTTTTGATGCCCACCATTTATATTTTACCCCTCCACTGCAGTACGATTTTGAAAGATTTTATAAGAATAAGATCTTATTCTTTCATGTTAGGCAGGTTATCACTTACAATGTCAAATAAATAGGTCTCTCCTTTTAGCCTGCAATTTTTCTTCTCTGTAATCATTTGAAAATGCACATTCCATGGAACTGATGGGTTTTCTTTGCCTTAAGTGTCACAGACCTTTCAGTGATAGTATCATGATTTTCGAAAAGTGTAGAGTTCTGCCATTAAAGATATTGTCAGTCAAGGTAAAACCTGTCTTGCTCCTTGATGGGTATTTCTAGATCTGCTTTTATGTAGGTCAGATAGTTCATCTAAATCGAGTAAATGTATTACTGTTAATTTTTTGCCAGCACATTATTAATGCTAAAAGTGCCATTTTTCTCAAGAATCATTCTATAACTTTTCGTAAATTGTGATGCTTCCTGTTGTAAATCAAGTTTTAAAAAAAAATTCAAAAAGTAGGCTACTTTTCTTTTTTTTAAATGGAGTTATCTAGCCATAAAGGCACAATGTACATTCACATAAGTTTTACTATCCTTCAGCCTCTCTCTTTTTTTTTTTGTAAAGGGTTCTGTTCAGTATATCATACTTTCTAAGTACTAATTTTTAAAACTTCAGAATTCTAAAATTAGTTGTAGAATTCTTACTTAGAGGCCATAAGAACTTGTGGTAGTTTGTCCTGAGTTGCTATGACAGAATATCTGAAAAAAAAAAAAATAAGTTGAAGGAGGAAAGATTTGTTGGATTTATGGTTTCAGAAGTTTCAGTCCATAGTCAACTGGCTCCATTGCTTTGGGCATGAGATGAAGCAGAACATCATGGCAGAGGTTGTGGCAGAGGAAGGTTACTTACCTGTTGGCTTCCAGGGAGGAGAGAGGGGCAGGGAGAAGGTCAGGGGATAAAATACAGTCCCCCAAAGGCATGCCCCCTAGGACCACTCTCTTCAACTAGGTCCCACTCCCTACATTCCCACCACCTCTGTATAGTCCATTCAGTTATGAATCCCTCAGTGGATTAATCCATTGATGAGGTCAGAGCCCTCATGAACCAGTTATTTCCTCAAAGCCCTACCTCTGAATACTGCCTCACTAGGGACCAAACCTTCAACACATGAGCCTCTGGGGGACATTTCATATTCAAACCATAACAGTACATTTTTTTAAATTTAAAGAACATTATAACTTAATGTAGGTCTGTATATAATTTTCTAAAACTTATAGGTAAAGTTTAAGTTTTGACGTACTAGAGGTAGACCTCATAAGTTTACAAACACCCCTCCACACACATAATGAGAATAGAAGTTGCCCAAATCGAAGTTAATAAGCAAGTCAGTTAATAATTACAGTGATATCTTATGCAAAGATTACTGTTGAACTATATTTAATTATTTGGACATAGTATTCACCCCTTAGTTACAAACTCTCATAGCTGAATTTGCTTTGTTGTAATTTATGGAATTCCAGTGAGATTAATATGTAATGAAAAATCTGCATCTTTCTTATACAGTTAAAAGATTCTGTGAAACCGTTTATACCTCTAAATGATTTGGCACCTTTTTATAACTTAAAAAATGATGGACAATGATACTCCAGTGAGCTCTTCTGGAAGTACTGTCAAGTTCCAGTTTTGCTTCTTAACACTGAATTTACTATTTTATCTGACATTTTAAGTAAAATAGCTGACTTATTCTGTGTCTTGTTTTTTGTTAAAGTTCTCTATGCCAAGGTGTACCATTTACCTACTGTTACAGAATGTTAATTTATATTCCAGTAACTACTGCCAAGGATTACAAATTAAAGAAAACCTATAGTTGTATCTAACATTAAATCTTTTACTACCAGTGTAAGCTTCTACCTGATGTTCCTTGTTTTGCCGACTTCTGTGCTGATGAGTATGTTTAATGGACATCTTGGCAGAGGGGCTTTTACTTTTTAAAATTTTTACCCTCTAAAAATTTTAATGCCTTTTGCAGTGTATTTTTATTAATAATTTATGCACTGATTTAATTATTTCAGCTGGACTTACACTTGCATAGATCTTCTGGACCTCATACAAACCAAATATGATGGAACAGATTTTTCTCTTCAGAAGATTAGTTTGCAAAAACCATCAGAATCACAGTTCTTCTATGTGGATGTAGTATACATTGGACAGACATCTACAATCTCAATGTTGAATGGTATGTTCTATCATTTTATATCTACTGTTGTCTTCTAAATTTGTCATATAATAAAATCTTACTGTGGATATTATTATTATATTCTGTATGGACAGGAATATTATTCTCTAAATATTTGTGATTCTTTTACCTCAATAATATTATGATTTAGGAACTGAGGGTTTTGCTCAGTGGTAGAGAGCTTTCTTAGCATGCACAAGGCCCTGGGTTTGATCCCTAGCACTACAAAAATATACAACAAAATAAAATAAAATAAATAATATTGTGTAACTGTATTTTTAATGAATAGGGCAAGGTGATCTGTTCTTTTCTGAGAATAAATTCATTCTTAATATAAACCTTCTTATTATAGCAATATTAGCAGTATAGTCCTAGATTTTGCTTATTAATGAATTATCTTTCTCATTAAAGTAAAAATTTGTTTTATAGTCCTTATTTTGCTTATCAATAAATACAGTATGGCAAACATTTTTATTTTGTTTGTTATATCTTTGAACCAGCTATCAAGAGGGAGAGCCATTCCTAACACCTATTTACACTGACATTATTAGCTAAAAATGAAAAAGTTATTTTTGATAGTCATAGCCTTATGTACCTAATCATGTTAATTGACTCATACATATGAGAGATGGTAATAAAAAATAAAAATAAAACACTCCAATGTATCTCCCATTCACGTTGTTTATTTACATTGCTTAGAAATGCCAAAGAGAAGACTTCCAGCATTAGCAGATAAAGGAATATTTTTTAAGCACTTTCAGGTGAATCACAGCAAAACAAATGAATCAACTGTGACAATCCAGTATTTTATTACCATGACTTCTTATAATTGCAGTCATAATATACCCTTGATGGCTGTGAGCTTTGGGCAGGTAAGCCTGTAATTTTATAAGTTACTATTTTCAAATTAATGATCATTTCTTTTCATGTAGTTAATTTTTTTAATTTTGAAAATTATTGATATTTAACTGAATATCTTTTAATAAGATGGGCAATTATTTTAAAGATAAATTATTTATAAACTTTTTTTTACTTGAGCAAGACCATTGACTTTTAAGCATGAAAAACAATTTCAAGAAATATTCATGAGTAAAGAAAACAGGGTAAATATCCTTAAAAAACAAAGTTAGTCAGATTTAAGTTGAATTTTCCTGTTGACTTAAAATGAAAAGTTGTGGTCTCTTCCATGATTCCAAAATAATTTGAATAGGTTTTGAACTTCTTGAACTATTTATAAGATCAGAATTAAATACTACAAATGTAATAAGCATTTTAAAGTTTAATTTTCTGTAAAAATACATGATAAGTTAATATTATTTCCTACAACAAATTAAAAACAAGCAAATAACCTCAAGATTAACATTTAAATAATTAACTTGTAATTAGAGAGCCACAGAAAACTTTAGTTTATCTACTTTATGATTAAAAGTAATGAAAAACTATCAATATTCCCCAAAATTGCCTCTACCCCATCCTGACTCAATGTTTTAGTCTCAATAACTTCAAGATAAATGTCTTGTAAATGTTTTCTAGTGTTACTCAGGGCTTTGTGTTCTCAAATATATATGTCAACAGTCTCCCATTTTTCAAGATTCCTTGCTAAACTGATAATCGGTAATTGTAATGTCTAGAAATCAGAAATGAAAGATAAATGCAGTAATGTGCATACATATTTAATATATAGATTCATGAATTGTTTTAAAAACTTTAACTTTGAGATAATTGCAGAGTCATATTCAGTTGTAAGAAATGATATAAAGATATTCCTAAAACCTTCACCTATCCCTCCCATCATGGTAACTTCTTGTGTAATACAACACAATATGACAACTGGGAAACTGACATTGATACAATCCACTAATTAACTTTATTCAGATTTTATCAACTGTTCATGTGCTTATTTGCATGCGTGTGTGTGTGTGTGTATGTAAGTTCTGTGCAACCCAATCACAAGGGTAGATTCATCTTACCACCACCAGAACAGTGCTATTACGAGCATCTCTGTGCTACCCTTTAAACCACCAGCAATGTATGAGTGATCCAGCTTCTACACAAATTTGTCAACATTTGGTATTATCACTATATGTATATATATATATATATTTTTTTTTAAATTTTAGTCATTCTTATAAGTTACTTTGGTTTTAAGTTATGTTCCCCAATGGCTCATGATGAATATTTTTTTATGGGCTTATCTATTGCTCATATGTTTTAGTCAATTTTTTCACTGCTATGACTAAATGACCTGACAAGAACAACTTTAGAGAAGGAAAAGTTTATTTGAGGGTTCATGGTTTCAGAAGTCTCAGTCCATAGACAGCCAGCTCCAGTCTTTGGGGCTTGAGGAAAGGCTGAACATCATGGTAGAAGAGTATGGCAGATGGAAGCAGCTCACATGGTGATCAGAAAGCAGAGAGGCTCCACTAGAAAGAAACAAAATATATACCCCAAAGGCATGCCTCCAATGACCCATCTCCTCCAGCCACATCCTATCTTCCTTCAGTTACCACTCAGTTAATCCTATCAGAGGAATAATTCACTGATTAGTTAAGGCTCTCATAACTCATTCATTTCACCTCTGAATGTTCTTGCATCGTCTCCCACATGACTTTTTGGGGAACACCTAATATCTAAACCATAACATCATATATCTTCTGTGAAATGTTTGCTTTTGTCTTTTGCCCATTTTCTGATTGGATTGTTTATTCATTATTGTTGAATTTTTAAAGGTCTTTTTATATTCTAGAGTCAGGGCCCTTGTCAGATATGTGTTTAACAAAAATTTTGTCCCAGACCTTACTTTCTCTTTTCATCTTCAAGAACTTTCATAGTGCAAAAGTTGTTAGTTTTGACAATTTTGCAATTTTAACAATTTTTTTTCTTTTATGAATGGTGCATTTGGTTTCAAGTCCTAAACATTTTTCTTTCTTTTTTTTTGGGGGGGGGGAGTATATATTTTTTTAAATTTATTTTTATTGTAAACAAATGGGATGCATGTTGCTTCTGTTTGTACATGGAGTAACAGCATACCATTTGCATATTCATACATTTACATACAGTAATGATGTTTGATTCATTCTGTTATTTTTTTCCTCCCCCCCCACCCCTTCCACCTCTCTTTTCCCTCTATACAGTCCCTCCTTCCTCCATTCTTGCCCCCCTCCCACCCCCCATTACGTGTCATCATCCGCTTATCAGTGAGATCATTTGTCTTTAGGATTTTTGAGATTGGCTTATGTCACTTAACATGATATTCTCCAATTTCATCCATTTGCCTGCAAATGCCATAATTTTATTATTCTTTATAGCTGAGTAATATTCCATTGTATATATATATACCACAGTTTCTTTATCCATTCATCAATTGAAGGACATCTAGGTTGGTTCCATAGTCTGGCTATTGTGAATTGAGCAGCTATGAACATTGATGTGGCTGTATCTCTATAGTATGCTGATTTTAAGTCCTTTGGGTATAGGCTGAAGAGTGGGATAGCTGGATCAAATGGTAGGTCCATTCCAAGTTTTCTAAGGAATCTCCACACTGCTTTCCAGAGTGGCTGCACCAGCAATGTATGAGTGTACCTTTTTCCCCACTTCCTCTCCAACACCTATTGTTGCTTGTATTCTTGATAATCACCATTCTAATTGGGGTGAGATGGAATCTTAGTGTAGTTTTGATTTGCATTTCTCTTATTACTAAAGATGGTGAACATTTTTTCATATGTTTGTTGATTTCTTGTAGATCTTCTTCTGTGAGGTGTCTGTTCATTTCCTTAGCCCATTTGTTGATTGGGTTATTTGTATTCTTGGTGTAGTGTTTTTTGAGTTCTTTATATATTCTGGAAATTAGTGCTGTACCTGAAGTATGAGTGGCAAAGATATTCTCCCACTCTGTAGGTTCTCTCTTCGCATTGCTGATAGTTTCCTTTGCTGAGAGAAAGCTATTTAGTTTGAATCTATCCCAGTTATTGATTCTTGCTTTTATTTCTTGTGCTATGGGAATCCTGTTAAGGAAGTCCGATCCTAAGCCAACAAGGTGAAGATTTGGACCTACTTTTTCTTCTATGAGATGCAGGGTCTCTGGTCTGATTTTAAGGTCCTTGATCCATTGTGAGTTAAGTTTTGTGCGGGTGAGAGATAGGGGTTTAGTTTCATTCTATTGCATATGGATTTCCAGTTTTCCCAGCACCATTTGTTGAAGAGGCTATTTTTTCTCCATTGCATATTTTTGGCACCTTTGTCTAGTATGAGAAAATTGTATTTATTTGGGTTTGTGTCTGTGTCCTCTATTCTGTACCATTGATCTACCTGTCCTAAACATTTTTCTTAAAGTTTTATAGATTTGCATTTTACACTTAAGGTCATGGTTCATTTTAATTTTTGTATAAAATATGATTTTAGTATTTTTTCACCTGTGACTCCAGTTGCTCTGGCACCATTTATTGAAAATATAACTTTGCTCTGCTTAATTACTTTTGTAATTTTATGAAAAAATCAGTTGATCATATTTGTGTAGTTATATTTCTGGGTTATCTATTCTGTTCCATTTTCTACGTGTTGATCCTTCTGCCAATACCACACTGTCTTGAACACTATAGCTATATAGTAAACCTTAACATTAAGTGTTCTCTCACTTTATTCTTCTTTTGTAAAAGTAATTTAGCTATTCTAATTCCTGTGCCTTTTCATACAAATTTTAGAATAAGCTTGTTTATTTCTACACAAAGTCTTGCTGGAATTTTGATAATTATTGCCTTAAGTCTATAAATTGTTTTGATAAGAATTGGTGCCTTAATTATGCCGAGTCTTCTAGTCCATGAACAGAGTATATTTTCATTGATTTAGGCCCCTATATGCTATCTAAAAAAGAAAAATCAGCTTATTTAGGATAGGTCTACTTTATTACTTTTACCAGAATTTTTCAATTTTCAGATCAGATTCAGAACATGTTTTATTAGATATATATGTATTTCATTTTTCTGGAAGCAATTATAAGTGGTCTTATGTTCTTAATTTTGCTTTTCACATGCCCATCATTTATGCTTAGAAATGTAATTGGTTTTTGTGTGTTGATCTTGTATCCTGAAATTTGATGAACTCAAAGAATTTTTACCAAGTAAATACACTCAGAACCACCATTCACATCAAGATAAAGAAAGCCATTAGTTTCCTGAGAGGTTTCCTTTTATCTCCTCCTTGTCATTAGATTACAAACCCCTCACACCTAGATAACCATTTTTTTTACTTTTACCACAATGAAATACTTTTGTCTGTTTTTCAACTTTACGTGAATGGACTCATAAGAATGCAATTTTTTGTATTTACCTTCCTTTAGCCAATATTGAGAGATTCATTTGTTATATCTAGCTACAGTTCTTTCTTTTTCATTGTTGCTCATTATTTCATGGAATAAACATACCACCATTTATCTGTTCTGTTGATGGACTTTCACATTATATTCCGTTTAGGGTCTTTAAGAATAAAGTTGATATAAACATTCCTGCATATGTCATCTGGCACTTATGTTTACTTACTTCTGCTTCATTTTTAATTCCATAAAATTGACAGAGGGACTGACTGGAAGTGGGAGAAAACCACTTAGTATTAAAGTTACAATCTAAGAATTTCTATAGAATGTGTTGCTTCTGCAAATTGATTGGCACTCAGTATTTAAAAAGTCTTCAGTAAGGCTGGATAAATCACTCTACTGCCATATTCTTCTTTATATTGTTGGTCAAGTCCACATATGCTATTTCTTCAAAATGGTTTTTAGTTTTCTGATAGCCAAGATTGCATCTCCTGCTTCTTTGCTGTCCATAGTCATGGGCTTTGCACGTTGAACAGAGTGTCTGCTCAATAAATATTTGTTCCTTGAATGATGGAGGGTACATTCTGAATTAATGAGGTATTACTGTGGTTCCAGCTGATTGCTGCACAAATGACTGAGTTGACTTTGGCCTCATTATTATAACTGTGTATGCACAGCCTGTATTGATTTATGTGACTCTCCTTAATGTTCTGAAAAATCCTGAATACTTGAAGCTCATTTATGCCATGTCACAAGATTGTACCATGGTGAAATAGAAATCATGTTAACCATTTGTAGGTTTAATCATTTTATCAATATTTATTTTGGAAATTAGGTAATCACAAATGAGACAGAGAATGAGTCTGTTTACAGAGGAAATAATTGGCCAGGGAAGTCAAAGATTCGTATTCAAAGAATTCAAGAAGCTTCTCCACCTATAAGTGGCAGCTTTGACATTCACGCTTATGGACGTGTTCTCAAAGGTATATGAAAAATGTTCAGAACATTGGTATATACACATACAAATATATAGTCAACAAAATATTAAATGTCATTTCAATTAAGAATTGCTACTTATTGCTGTTTTTACATTGAAATATGTGACCACACAGTTGTGCGTGGGTATACACATACACATACACATGCACACCCCAAATTTGGTCAATAGATAACCAATCATAACTTTTTTGTTTAAAATTCTTCTGTAACTAGATTAGAAAAGAGTTCACCCATCCAAAACCACTGTTATTTGTAATGATTATTCTTTTTTGGGGGGGTACTGGGAATTGAACCCAGGGGCACTTAACCACTGAGCCATATCCCCAGCCCTTTTTATATTTTATTTAGAGACAGGGTCTTGCTATGTTGCTGAGGCTGGGTTTTAACTGTGATCCTCCTGCCTCAGCCTCCCAAGCCTCTGGGATTATAGTAGTGTACCACCATGCCTGGCTATAATGATTCTTATTTACCATTAATATAAGAGAATAGTCTGTAAAAATATAATACACTCTTAACAGTCATTTTTTGAAGGTAGATGACTTTCATAAATCATACCTTTCTATAACACAAACATTTTTTTTTAACAGGGTCAAAGAGTTCTATTTTGACAAACTTATTTAAAAATAATGTTTCTTTTTCTGTTAATAAAAGTAGTATTTGACCATACCATTACAAACTTTAAAGTACAGACAGGTAAAATACAAAGATAATGAGAAATTAAAACTAACTAAAATATCATTAAGTGGGGTGGAATTATGGGTCAAGAATCATGAATGTGTTTCAAAACTGGGGAAAGTCATTGTCATGAGGTTTCTTTTCTTTTTTTTTTTTAAACAGCATTTCTTAAATTTTTAGTTGTAGATGGATGCAATACCTTTATTTTATTTACTCATTTATTTATATGTGGTGCTGAGAATTGAACCCAGTGCCTCACACAACACAAACATTTTTAAAAAGAATTATGACTAGAGTAGCCAGAAATAATAATGATAACATTAAAACATTATAAAAATTGGGAATTGTAATATTATTTTTAAAGATGACTTTAATTGAATCATCCAGACCTTTGCTGTCCAACATGACAACCATGAGCCACATATCACTTAAAATGATACAAGTGCAGCAAAGTGAAATAAATAACATTGATAACATTTTAAGTATATATTCCTTTATGTAATATTTATTATCAAAGTAATTTTAATTGTTTATTCTTGTTTCTTAATTAGTACTAGAAACATTTTAAATTATATTTGTGATTCATAATGGTATTTTCATATTTTTTTTATCATGTCACCAGATGTACCATGTTCGTGACTTAAAGGTTATCTATAAAGGGAATTGATATTAAAAATAAAAGTATTTGAGATGAGGCCACAGTTGGAGGTACATTGTTTATGTAACTTTTGCTTCTCATAAATATATACATTCACAGCATAAGTCAGGTAGATATTTCACCTTTGTTTTTAATGGAGGAAAGTGTGTGGTTTACAAGTGGTAATACGCAGTACACATTACTTGTATTTTAATGGTGAAATATGGTTAGTAAATTCTTGACTCATGCTCTTTACCCCCCACCCCCCACCCCCATGAGTACAGGCATCCCAGCTGCTGTGTCAGCTGTAGATTTGCAGTTTGCTCTTCAGAACCTGGAAGAAGCGGGGCAAGTCTCAGTCACACGAGAGGGCACTTGCGCTGGATACTCATGGAGCATCAAATGGAGAAGTACATGTGGAAGGCAGAATCTTCTCCAGGTGCCCCTCATTTGGCTTGGCTTGTTTTCTTCTATGTGTTGTTTGCTTAGTTGGACCCTGCCTTATTCTAAAAAGAGTCAGAGATTTTTATTTGTGTATATGTTAAAAATTTAAACTATACACTAAAAAAATTTTAAAGGCATTTGACCAGAAGATTGTTTTACATTAGGTTGATGAGGTGTACTCTTTCATGGAGCATAACTCTTGGTACTTTATTCTCTGTCCCATATGGGAAAAGTTCAGGAATATGTGAAATTAAAGACCCTTGTTAGGGGCAGAAGGAATGCCTGAAGGGCCAGTCTCAGAACAAAATCTAGGTGTATTTTAAGGGGTGTGGGTGGAGGTCAAGTAGAATCAGCTTCGTTGTTAATAATTCAGCCACTAGAGCTGCAACCTGGGTCCTTGGTACTTTTGTGGTTTGAAATGTGACCTTTTTAAGTTCAGGAGGAAGTCACACCTTAAACTCTCATCTAATTGTCTTTGCTTAAAGTGTTGAAAGGGCTAGAGGAGAAGATTTAGGTCTAGAGCACATGAAGGAAAGGAGTCTAGAAGTGACTAGGGCTCATAGTGTCCACCACTAAAAAGATGATGTTTTCTAGTGATGACGAGAGTGATAGGAAATAGTCTGTCCCATGCACTGAGGTGATACTATAAATTAGTACAACTTTGGGGGAAGATAATGTAAGAGTATTGAATATTGTTCAGTTTATCATTTATATAACTCCATCCTACTGAAATAATAATGCAACTGTGAAATGATACAGGCACAAAGAGAGTCACTGAGGCACTATTTATTACAGTAAAAACCTAGAAACCTAAGTGTCATCGATGGGAGAATGGTTAGTTGAATGACATACTTCACATGAATACTATGTGATCACATATAGACCCACATATTTTTACCTGGAGAGATGCCCATGACATAAGGTGGCAGAACTCTACTTATGAAACCATTTTTTTTTTTTTTTTGCTGTAGGAGTGGGAGATAGGGAAATAGGAGACAAAAAAAGTATGTAAATACGTCTATATGACTGTGCAAAAGAGTAGCAATTGTAAAGATGTAGAAGTTATTTTAAGAGAACACATGTCCTGGAGCTAGAATTAGAAAATTCTGTAACTGCCAGAGCTCTAGTAACTGGTCTCCCTCTTGTCATCTCTGCTAGTGCCAGTGCACCCACACTCTCCTCTCTTTTCCTACCAGTCTTCTGTGCTTATTCATCATTTCTGTGCCTAGACACTTTGTCTCACACATAGCCCAGCACTTTGCTAGCCCCTGTATGAATTAGAAAGCTGCCATATTGGCACAGAGACTTTGGAATGACCAAATTGTACATAATGACTTGATTTGGGTTCACTTTTACCATTGGAAGAAAACCTAAGTCCAAGAGTAGATGAAAAACCAGTGTGGTCAGAGGTGAAATATGCTAAAGGGGAAAGTTGACTCTCAGCTGGAAAGAGCATTCAATTTTTCACTTATTCAACAATATCAAAGTGATTATATTTAGAAAAAGTGTAGAACATTTTTTAAAAAACCTTATTTAGT